>NC_064920.1:1000471427-1001096427 GCF_023897955.1 Schistocerca gregaria
GATATCATTATAACACTTTTTCAAGTACAGGCGTCTTGTCCTGTGGATACATGTTGTGTTCTTTAAGGCAATGATTTCACTACCTTTACCATCCTCAAGCCGTTGAATGTTGCTAATTATTCCGCCTTCTAGGACCGTCTTCCACCCGAGGGTAAGAGATTGCTCTGAACCTCTGTACGCTTCTACGCTTTCTTTGTCGTGAACGTTGGCAGAACAGGGGTGACCTCATATACCAGAATTCTTTTGCTCCCAATGCTAATGACTTTTAGTCACATGTAAAGAGCGATTAAGATCAAACCTTGGATATAGCATGTTTTGATTGCTATTCGGAGTTACTACCATTAGACTTTTTTTCACCCTGTCTCTAAAAATGCCTCCTGAGGCTAGCTTCTCACATTGTATTCTGTGTTTGGCGTAGTGAACTCACATTCGCGAGGACGACAGTTGAAACCCGAGTCCAGCCATCCAGATTTAGGTTCACTGTGATTTAGTAAATCGCTCCTGGCAAATTCCGGAATGATTCCTTTAAAAGGTCACGGTCGACTTCCTTCCCCAGCATCGACACATTCCGAGCTTGTGCTCCCTTTCTAGTGACTTCGATGTCGACGGTACGTTCAACCAAATCTTCCTTCGTTTTTGCTGTATTCCAATGTTTTTATCCTCTACTGTGTACTGCCCTTATGAGAGAATTCCACAAGATCCCCATGAATTCTAACCTACCTGTGCATAGCGACCTGCTACTTTTAAATCGCAAGTGACTGAAATCACGCCATCAAACTATGTGCGATGCTGCTGACATGATTGCTAAGAATTTCAAACCTCTTGAAGAATGGAAAGGTCGGTGGGAAGCAGTGACAGATGTGCACCTGCATAACATCTTCTCAGGTGATAAACTTCCAAGTGGATTCGACTTACCACGCAAGACCTGGTCTACTCTCAACAGAATCCGCACCAGCCATGGGCGACGCAGGGATGCTCTCTTTAAGTGGAAGAAGCTGCCTGATCCAGCTTGTGATTGCGGGGCTCCATACCAGACTGTTCACCACATTGTCGGTGAATGCAGGATTCGAGCCTATCACGGCGCCAAAGAGGACTTCATGCTAGCAACTCCAGTTGCAGTGCGCTGGATTGAAGGACTGGATATTCAGTTGTAAAGACAAACTTAAGTTTCTTGTGTGCCAATATGTACATATGTATATGTAATTTCATGATATGTCTGTATTAGCCATACGCTAAATAAAATATCCTCTACCCTTCTCTTCTCTGTCTTTTTTATTATAATTCCCGAAGATAAATTAGTTCCTTTTTAGAAAGGAAAAAAGACCAAATCTCAGTTAGTTTTAATGTGTCTTCTGACGCTATTTGTGCTTGATGCATTTTATTTCTGATCTTCAACTTTTGCATATTTTATGTGGATGGCTGGTCTATAAGGAGTGATGGATCACTCCTTTGTAAGCCAGGCTATGGAACAGCCGACAATTCTTGTAACAGTTGCATATACTTTCCGCATTTTAATATCTGCTCTACAGTTGCAAATAGTGGGGAGTTGATGTAACTTTTGCCGATTAAGCTGACACTTCCTTCTTTATTACCTGCGTCTTGCGAGATTATGGTTTGCAGACTCTCTATGAAGCCTTTAACTATACACCGTAGTCTTGTTGAACCATAATACGAATACATGTCATTGCAAGACTGTAGCTAGTGATGATGTTACTCAATGCTTATTCAACTCGTTTTTACGATTTAAACGATCTGAAGATGGTTGTGGAAAGCAACCGAAATTTGTCATCATGCTTTACTTGTGTTATGAAGATTGGAGTCTAGGCATTAAACTTTTTTATATTATTTTTTCAATAAATAGTTGTTTTATATGTTTTGCAGTGAGAATTCACACGTATACCACTAACTAAACTTGAAATCTGTTGAGGGTAAGAGTTTCTAACTAGTAGGGGACCAGTGCAGAAATACAACATAAGTCGATGGTTGAAGTACAGAGGGGGTGGGGGAGGCGTGGGGGGGGGGGGGGGGCAGGCTGGCAGCGAGCTAAAACCGTACTCCAGCAACAGCCTGACGTAAAGGGCGTGAAGTACTTCAGGCAAGGCATAAGAGCATGTTGTCTCTTGCCAGGCATGCGGTAGGGAAAGTGTCCCTCCAAGCAGAAGCAACGCCGCAATCGCAGCGCATGGGCAGTGGCAACAGATAATCGAGGCAAAGGACATGGTGAAGAGTCAACCGCTGCAAGCTGGCATACCATCTCCTGTTGCACCAAAGAAACAAATTTTGACGACATTACATAAATGTAAACAAAACAATTAAACGCTGTGCATGGAAGATGTCAGTGGACTCCTGCCGCAAGATGGTCACTAACCTTAACACTCGGGATGCACCCCACAAACAAGAACACTCTGGTACAACGCCTTTACTCTCTGGAATTACCAGAATCAGTCTATATACATGAAAATGAGCCTAAAATACACTACAGAAATGTAGAAAGTCTTGATCGCATGAAACAAAGCTTTCTGTCACTGCTCTCCATACAGTGTCTTTATTAATTTCAGTCGTTATCTGAGAAGCGACAGTACAACGCAAGGAATAGCGTAGAAACTCAGAATATTTTCCACTTTCTAGACACAGTAAAAGGTGCCAGTGATTATGTGGGGTCTAAACTGCTCAAATATTTGATACTGTAGATCGATACAATAACTCCTCTAAATTCTCTGGTTGGTTCCTTTGTGGAAGAATGATCCTTCACTGCTCTTCCATCTATACATTTCTGCGTGACTGGGACTGCTGTACTCTCACTATGATCGTTCAATCATTGCCATATGTAGCATTCTCTGAATATCTTGGTCAACGTCAGGCTTCCTGGATGACGGCAGAGAATTAGATTTTTTTGCGAAATTCTGACAGCCTTGGGAGCACACCCTTTCATTAGTCTGGGCTGGGTCAAAAATACATCTTCCTGTTACCACAGTACTTCGCTGAACCCTTACTTTTGGTGCTCGGCAAGATCTGTCAACTTCTTTAATTTCGACAGAATATCTGCAGCAGCATCATTCACGTCATCCCGTGTCTTCACGTCATTATCTTTCTCTCGAATTATGGAGTCGTACTTCTTTCTTTCGTACTAATAAAAAGATGGTTCATGGACACAGGACCTTCATAATCTTCACTTACAATTCCATTGAAGCAAATCTACATCACTTCTACAAACTCTAATCGGAAACGTCTTTCTTTCATAAAACATGTACTGAATATGATTCAGGATAACAAAACCGAAATAACAGACAATAATTACTCAAAACCAATCCCCAAAATTCGATATTTCATCATAACTTGTTCATTGATTGCTTTCTCCGATTTCTAACTGTGGCTAGAATTCGTAGTCCATTTACCACAAAGAAATGCATATTTATTGTCGCTGACCACATGAAATAATTTCTCTGTTATTGTGCTAGAGTCCGAATCAGGATCCAACATCAAGATCAGTTCCATGTATTTCCGTAGCAGCAATCGGTTAAACGACAGCTTTGGTTCACTGCTCACGTTCCTTTAAGAACTCTTCCACAATGCCGTCTCCGTTGTCTGTATACATTCTTTGTACTGGTATAGGTAAAGCCATTTCTTTATATACAGTTTCAGAGTAGGGCGCAAAAGAAATTAAAATAAGTTTTCCTACGAATCACCAAGTGTAACCACGTCATCATTTCTTTTGCGTTCTGGAAATCAATCAAAAGTCCCACGACGGTTATTCCCCTGGCATTTGCGAATAGGTTACTGCCATTTATCGTATTGCCGTCCCCGGTCGTCATATCTTCTAGTTCGTTAGGATCATTCCGCATGAGATGCGTGAAAATATTGTAATTTTCAGTTACTTTTCATGTTCCACGTTTGCGAGTTTTCTTTCAGAATACTCACGCAAATATCTATTGTTGTTGTTGTTGTGGTCTTCAGTCCAGAGACAGGTTTGATGCAGCTCTCCATGCTACCTACTGTAACCTACATCCTTCTGAATCAGTTTACTGGATTCATCTCTTAGTCTCCTTCTACGATTTTTACCCTCCACGCAGCCCTCCATTACTAAATTGGTGATCCCTTGATGCCTCAGAATATGTCCTACCAAACGGCCCTTCTTCTAGTCAAGTTGTGCCACAAATTTCTCTTCTCTCCAATTCCGTTCAATTTTTCCTCATTAGTTATGTGATACTCCCATCTAATTTTCAGCATTATTCTGTAGCACCACATTTCGAAAGCTTCTGTTCTCTTCTTGTCTAAACTATTTATCGTCCACGTTTCACTTCCATACATGGCTACACACCATACAAATACTTTCAGAAACGACTTCCAGGGAGTTAAATCTATACACGGTGTAAACAAATTTCTCTTCTTCAGAAACGCTTTCCTTGCCATTGCTAGTCTACATTTTATATCCTCTGTTCCTCGACCATCATTAGTTATTTTGCTCCCCAAATAGCAAAACCCGTTTACTACTTTAAGCGTCTCATTTCCTAATCTAATTCCCACAGAATCGCCAGATTTAATTCGACTAAATTCCATTATACTCGTTGTTCTTCTGCCGATCTTCATCTTATATCTTCCTTTCAAGACACTGTCCATTCCGTTCAGTTGCTCTTCCAGGTTCTTTGCTGTCTCTGACAGAATTACAGTGTCATCGGCGAACCTGAAAGTTTTTATTTCTTCTCCATGGATTTTAATTCCTACTCCGAATATTTCTTTTGTTTCCTTTATTGCTTGCTCAATATACAGATTGAATAACATCGGGGACAGGCTACAACCCTGTCTCACTCCCTTCCCAACCACTGCTCCCTTACATGCCCCTGGACTCTTAAATGCTATCTGCTTTCTGTACAAATTGTAACTAGCCTTTCGCTCCCTGTATTTTACCCCTGCCACCTTTATAATTTGAAAGAGAGTATTCCAGTCAACATTGTCAAAAGCTTTCTCTAAGTCTACAAAAGCTAGAAACGTAGGTTTGCCTTTCCTTAATCTTTCTTCTAAGATAAGGCGTAAGGTCAGTATTGCCTCACGTGTTCCAGTATTTCTACGGAATCCAAACTGATCTTCCCCGAGATCGGCTTTTACTAGTTTTTCCATTTGTCTGTAGAGAATTCGTGTTAGTATTTTGCAGCTGTGGCTTAGTAAACTGATTGTTGGGTAATTTTCACATCTCTCAACACCTGCTTTCTTTGGGATTGGAATTATTATATTCTTCTTGAAGTCTGAGCTTATTTCGCCTGTTTCACACATCTTGCTCACCAGATGGTAAAGTTTTCTCAGGACTGGCTCTCCCAAGGCCGTCAGTAGTTCTAATGGAACTCCTGGGGCCTTGTTTCGACTTAGGTATTTACTGCTCTGTCAAACTCTTCACGCAGTATCACATCTCCCACTTCATCTTCATCTACATACTCTTCCATTTCCATAATATTTTCCACAAAGTACATCACCCCTGTATAGACCCTCTATATACTCCTTCCACCTTTCTGCTTTCCCTTCTTTGCTTAGAACTGGGTTTCCATCGGAGCGCTTGATATTCGTGCAAGTGGTTCTCTTTTCTCCAAAGGTCTCTTTAATTTTCCTGTAGGCAGTATCTACCTTACCCGTCGTGAGATAAGCCTCTACATCCTTACATTTATCCTCAAGCCATCTCTGCTTAGCCAACTGCTCTTCTAAGTCCTTTGCTTTCTCTGACAGAAATACGATGTCATCGGCGAACCTCAAAGTTTTTATTTCTTTTCAATGGATTTTAATTCCTACTTCTTTCTTAATATACAGATTGAATAACATCGGGGAGAGGCTACAACCCTGTTTCACTCCCTTCCCTACCACTGCTTCCCTTTCATGCTACTCAACTCTATAACTGCCATCTGGTTTCTGTACACGTTGTAAACAGCCTTTGGCTCCCTGTATTTTACCCCTTCCACCTTCAGAATATGAAAGAGAGTTTTCAAGTCAACATTGTCAAAGCTTTCTCTAAGTCTACAAATGCTAGAAACGTAGGTTTGCTTTTCCTTAACCTATCTTCTAAAATAGGTCGTAGGGTCAGAATTACCACACATATTTCAACATTTCTACGGAATCAGAACTGAACTGACCTTCCCCGAGGTCGGCTTCTACCAGTTTTTTCATTTGTCTGTAAAGAATTCGTGTTAGTCTTTTGCAGCCGTGACTTATTAAACTGATAGTTCGGTAATTTTCACATCCGTCAATACACTTTTTTTTTTTGAATTGGAATTATTATATTCTTCTTGCAGTCTGTGGGTATTTCACCTGTCTCATACATCTTGCTTAATAGATGGTAGAGTTTCGTCAGGGCTGGTACTGCCAAGGCTATCAGTAGTCCTAATGAAATGTTGTCTACTACTGGGGCCTTGTTTAAACTTACGCCTTTCAGTGCTTTGCCAAACTCTTCATGAAGTATCATATCTCCCATCTGATCTTCATCTACATCCTCTTCCATTTCCATAACATTGTCCTCAAGTACATAGCCTTTGTATATACCCTCTATATACTCGTTCCACCTTTCTACTTTCCCTTCTTTGCTTAGAACTGGGTTTCCATCGAGTTCTTGATATTCATACAGGTGGTTCTCTTTCCTAAACAAAGGTCTCTTTAATTTTCCTGTAGGCAGTATCTATTTTACCCCTAGCGATATACGCCTCAACATCCTTACCTTTAGCCTCTAGCCATCCCTGCTTAGCCATTTTGCACTTCCTGTCGATCTCATTTTTGAGACGTTTGTATTCCTTTTTGCCTGCTTCATTTACTGCATTTTTATATTTTCTCATTTCATCAATTAAATTAAATATTTCTTCTGTTACCCAAGGGTTTCTACTAGCCCTCGTCTTTTTACCTACTTTATTCTCTCTGCCTTAACTACTTCATCCCTCAAAGCTAGCCATTCTTCTTCTACTGTATTTCTTTTCCCCGTTCCTGTCAATTGTTCCCTTATGCTGTCCCTGAAACTCTGTACAATCTCTGATTTAGTCAGTTTATCCAGGTCCCACCTCCTTAAATTCCCACCTTTTTGCAGTATCTTCAGTTTTAATGTACAGTTCATAACCAATAGATTGTAGCCCACATCTGCCCTTGGAAATGTCTTACAGTTTAAAACCTGGTCCCTAAATCTCTGTCTTACCATTATATAATGTATCTGAGACCTCTTAGTATCTCCAGCGTTCTTCCATGTATACAAACTTCTTTCCTAATTCTTAAACCAAGTGTTAACTATGATTAAGTTGTGCTCTGTGCAAAATTCTATCAAGCGGTGCCTCTTTCATTTCTTAGCCCCAATCCATATCCACCTACTACGTTTCCTTCTCTCCCTTTTCCTACACTCTAATTCCAGTCACCCATGACTATTAAATTTTCATCTCCCTTCACTCTCTGAATAATTTCTTTTATTTCATCATACATTTCTTCAATTTCTTCGTCATCTGCCGAGATAGTTGGCATATAAAGTTGTACTACTGTAGTAGGTGTGGGCTTTGTATCTATCTTGGCCACAATAATGCGTTCACTATGCTGTTTGTAGTAGCTTACCCGCATTCCTATTTTCCTATTCATTATTAAACCTACTCCTGCATTACCCCTATTTGATTTTGTGTTTATAACCCTGTAGTCACCTGACCAAAAGTCTTGTTCCTCCTGCCACCGAACTTCACGAATTCCCCCTATATCTAACTTCAACCTATCCATTTCCCTTTATAAATTTTCTAACCTACCTGCCCGATTAAGGGATCTGACATTCTATGCTCCGATCCGTAGAACACAAATTTTCTTTCTCCTGATAACGACATCCTCTTGAGTAGCCTCCGCCCGGAGATCCGAATGGGGGACTATTTTACCTCCGGAATATTTTACCCAAGAGGACACCATCATCATTTAATCATACAGTAAAGCTGCATGCCCTCGGGAAAAATTACGGCCGAAGTTTCCCCTTGCTTTCAGCCGTTCTCAGTACCGGCACAGCAAGGCCGTTTTGGTTACTGTTACAAGGCCAGATCCGTTAATCATCCAGACTGTTGCCCTTGCAACTACTGAAAAGGCTGCTGCCCCTCTTCAGGAACCACACGTTTGTCTGGCCTCTCAACAGATACCCCTCCGCTGTGGTTGCACCTATGCTATGGCTATCTGTATCACAGAGACACGCAAGCCTCCCCACCAACGGCAAGGTCCATGGTTCGTGCATTATCCTGCTGAAATGTAGGTTTTCGCAGGGTTCGAATGAAGGGTAGAGCCACGAGTTATAACACATCTGAAATGTAACGTCCACTGTTCAATGTGTCGTCAATGCGAACAAGAGGTGACGGAGACGTGTAACCAATGGCACCCCATACCATCACGCCGGGTGATACGCCATTATGGCGATGACGAATACACGCTTCCTATGTGCGTTCACTGCGATGACACCAAACGCGGATGCGACCCTCATTATTCTGTAAACAGAACCTGGATTCATCCGAAAATATGACGTTTTGCCACTCGTGCACCCAGGTTCGTTGTTGAGTACACCATCGCAGGCGCTCCTGTCTGTGATGCAGCGTCAAGGGTAACCGCAGCCATGGTCTCCGAGATGATAGTCAATGCTGCTGCAAACGTCGTCGAACTGTTCGTGCAGATGCTTGTTGTCCTGCAAACGTCCCCATCCGTTGACTCAGGGATCGAGACGTGGCTGCAAGATCCGTTACAACCATGCGGATAAGATGCCTGTCATCTCGACTGCTAGTGATACGAGGCCGTTGGGATCCGGCACGGCGTTCCGTATTACCCCCCTGAACCCACCGATTCCATATTCTGCTAACAGTCATTGGATCTCGACCAACGCGAGCAGCATTGTTGCGATACGATAAACCGCAATCACGATAGGCGAGCGCCTTTATAAAGTCGAAAACGTGATGGTACGCATTTCTCCTTCTTACACGAGGCATCACAACAACGTTTCACCAGGCAACGCCGTCTAACTGCTGTTTGTGTATGAGAAATCGGTTGGAAACTTTCCTCATGTCAGCACGTTGTAGGTGTCGCCACTGGCGTCAACCTTGTGTGAATGCTCTGAATAGCTAACCATTTGCATATCACAGCATCTTCTTCCTGTCGGTTAGATTTCGCGTCTGTAGCACGTCATCTTCGTGGTATAGCAATTTTAATGGCCAGTAGTGCATAATGGTATATGTTACCTCTGGTCTATTTTTAACTCATAGTCACCACTGTCCTCGTCAAAGTATGTCAAACAACGTCACCATTCATGAATAGCGGCGCTGGCTGGAATGTCAACAGCACACTGCGTACTCTTGCCGATCTCAGATCCATTATCGCCCGCGAAACGGTGTCTTTAAGTACTTTTCCAGTGCGAGATAACGATTTTTAACTCACCATCTTAAAGAATTCACAGCGCGATCGCATGCGTCGCTATTGATCGTTCTAACGTGCAAGGCATTAGTAACGAAATTTGACTGTAATCCTTCCACATCGTTACTATCTCAACCTAGCTTATCGTACAGCCAGATATCAACTTCCAAGAGTCAGGATCAGTCGCATTCATGCAAAAATCTGAGTAATCGCTTTATGTCCTTCACCATGATGTCGAATTATGTACTTACAACAACCTGTCCGCCAGAAATCGCGGGGGCCTCGTTTACACTCGGACGCTGACAGGAAGTAACGAAAAAATGAATTAGATGAGCTCTCGTTCACTCTCAGCAATCCAATATGAAGCTTTAATTTCAAAAATTTGAAAGCGGTGGCTTTTTTTTTTTTCAAGTTACTATTCCTTGCTGTAGGGGCTGTGATTTTTGATATTTTTTGTCTAAACCAGCAAGGCAAAACAGAGGCCACTATTTCCATCACATCAAGGGGATTTAGTGCTCATGTACTCACACTGAGCCGTAAACACTTTCCAGTTTATCAATGGGGAATAGTTGAACATGATTATTATTGTTATCGGTGCCATGTGTGTAATGGTAGTGCCAGACGTGCTATATTGAATCTTTATACTATCGTTAGTAGCGCGAGACCTGCACGACCTTAAAGCGACCGTTATAGTTCCGCATTATTCTGTTACACTAGGGGTGAGTTCACGTGAGGAAAGAGAGAGAATTAAGATTTACGGACTCATTTATTAAACAGTTGAGAATCGAACAAAAATACAAACAAATGGGGGTGGGGGAAGAAAGATTCGAGTTCAGCAGCGTGCCCTAACTTACGTTCATAATACGCCATGATAGCAGGAGGAAAGGAATTTTAGTAACGATCGCCGTATTGTCAAACAGAATCCCATTTAGTAAAGGAAGGGGTTGCAGGCGTGCTACGACCACCACCAGGAATTAGCCAAGACTAAGAAGATGCTACCGTGCGTGCTTCCGGCACGGTCACACTAGAACTGCCTACTGCCCCTTTGTCCACTATCGGTCGGCGGAGGGCGGTTGACGCCCGCCCGCGAGAAATGGGCGCGCACCAGAACTGGCCAATCATAGGGCCGGAATTCCACACGCGACGTTAAAATTGAGAAGAAATATCAGTTACAAGGTTGGTAAGGCAGGTTGGGGAACTGAGGAGAAACTTTGGCCACTACTGAACTTTCAAACGCCACCACGTGCTACCCTGGCAACCGGAAAAAGGATAGGAAACTGGGAGCCATCATGGCTGCTAGGAAGACTGCTGGCCTCACCCATAAATAAATAAAATTCCTGGCGCCAAGCTCCTCTCACAGATCAGTGTGAGACAAGTTGTAAAAATTGTCAAATAAATCAGGCAACCATTAGAAATTATTAATATTACCTGAATTATTATTTTACCGAATACCAGAATACGTGGATTAGAAATAGGAAATGCGAGCACTGATTGGTGAATGAAGTGCACGTCTTTCAAAGCTTCTGGAGTATTTTCAGGAAGTGCCGATTTCGGGGATGGAGAAATCTAAATGTACAGCTTGTGTTTTACGCGACATCGCTTTTACGTCACTTTAGCTTTTCGACTGGAAACGTCTCCACCACATACCGACCGTGGGTAGGCTCAAGTGAGCTGCAGCACAGGTAAGTGACCTTTCACTGCGACGATAAGTAGTGAATTGTATATGGACAATGAATCCAGTCTGGTCAGACGGAAGGACGGGACAGAACGTTAAAATATCATTCATATCGAGTCTTTGAAGATAGAAAACTTTCTTAAGTGGACGAAAAAGGTGGTTCAAATGGTTCAAGTGAATCCAAGTACTATGGGACTTAACATCTGAGGTCATCAGTCCCCTAGACGTAGAACTACTTAAACCTAACTAACCTAAGGATAGCATGCACATCCATACCCGCCGCAGGATTCAAACCTGTGACCGTAGCAGCAGCGCGTTTCCGGGCTGGAGCGCCTAGAACCGCTAGGCCACAACGGCCGGCCGAGAAAGGGGGAAGAAGTACAGCACGACCTAGCCACCTATGGAGAGGAAGAGCAGAAATTGGGATGACTAAGGTCGGAAAAGTTATTCAGCTTTTGGTGAGCCGCGTTTCTCCTTCTATGGAAGCCGACACTTTTAATACAAACTGCGATACAAAGTCCTGAAAGTATCCTAGTGGGCCTGTAATACAGCACTCTTGTCTTGTTGCGAAAAAACGGTACCTTGCCATTTCTCAATATCACTTAATCTCCCTACTCCATTGCCGCAACAGGAATGTTAGATATTGTGGGAGGAAGTTGCGTTGCGCTTTGAATGAGGTGCTCATTTAATCCTTCAGTTTCTTTTTAGATACTATACAGCGGTAATCTTCCACGTGCCGCAGTTCCATTTTAGAGCCGCGGATGGAGTCTTTTAGCCAATATCTGTTTAATTCCTGACACACTACCACTGCCAGGTAACAAAGGACTCCACACATGCTAGACGTGAAATTAATTTTCCCGGACTTGTAGTAGAGGAATTCTGAGGTTCTTTTTACCAATCGTAGTGACATAATGCGCCACGTGCCGTGACTGGATTCCTTCTGAAGAACTGCGATATGAGATTTATGTGCTGTGAAAAATCGCTCTCTTAACGTAAGCACTGTAGTGGAAAATGCATCATATAAGGAGCTCAGTGGCTGTTTCTTCTTTTTATTCCTTTTACAATTCCAACATTTTTCAGCGCAGCTATCGCTTTTTCCGGCATCTTTCATCTCACAGCAGTGAGCGGAGGGTACAGTAACCTCTAAACGTTTTATGTAAGTTTTACGAATGCAGTTTGTGCTCAGGTGCCATGGTTTTCCTCAAAACTAAACGACTACTTTTTGTACTTATGTTCGATTATTGAGAATGAAATCAGCGATTCTGCTGCCACATTTCGGTCATGGGACTCCTATCACTGAAGATAGGAATAACAAAGAGCATGTCATATTTCTCGATCACTTATTTTATTTGATGCTACACTGCTTTAAATGGTATATTTCCCGACATAAACTCTGTAGAAGATTGTCGGTTTCGGCCATCACCAAATATTTTCAGATCAATGAGGAAGCAGTAGTTCACTCATAAGCACATTAAAAGAAATCCAGACGATCAATATGGTTTGCTCCGTGTGCTTCGGTATAAAGTTCTGCATTATAACTGAGCGGCACAACATCCACTTAATTTTTTTATCCGCCAGAGACGTCTCTATTATGACTAATAAGACGTACTGCCAAAAAAAAGAAATATGTGGAAGCAATGGATGAATGGCAGCAGGCACATTCCATATTCATGCGTTTGATGAAGTGACACACAGCAGACTGTTACGAGGGAACGAGCGTATGGAGCAGGTTCCCAGATATGTCAGTGACTCAAAGACGTCTTAAGTAATAGAACCCAGTATGTTTTCCTCGATGGCAGGTGTTCATCAGAGACAAGGACATCATCAGGAATGCTCAAGGGAAGTGTGATAGTGTAACACCACAACTCAGACCCTACCTAACTGTTTCCTCATTCAATTTTGCCCTCTGTTTATTCAAGATTATATCGTTGAGCTTTTGTAATTATTATTAATTCAGTACTGTATAGAACATGTATAATCTTTTCTCAGTTTAAAATTTTGATGCCTTTTAGATTGTAAGAAGTGTAATCTCTGTAATATGTACAATATGAGCAAACTATATGTTTTGTCTTTCTCATATAATCTCTTTGGTTATCCTTAAAACTGAATAATTTTATTTAAACAATTCTGGGTAGAACTACCAATATGCGCTAACGGTATGTTTGTTTAAAGTGACTGTTTACTGTTATGTAAACTGCTGACCTACATTTATTGCTTTAGTTATTTTTTATGTAGTAGGTGGTGTGGTTCCCTTCGGGGAAGGAATTGTGTAGCGAGCGCAAAATGTGGTTGGCATGGATAGAAAGGTGGAAAAAAAGGGTCAGTCGGAGACGAGCTACTGAGCCGCCAACAGCTAATGTAAAGGTTGTGATTTGTGCTGGTGCCGAGAGGAGCTTTTAGTGTTGTTTTAATACGCGTTAAAGCCTCGGATGACAAATGTGCTGGCACTGCTCTGAAATTAATACCTATCTTCGCCACCAAGAAATGACAAGAGTCCAGCTTGTCTATCTGCACCTCTATCCAACAACATGCACTCGCAACCACATTGCGCAGTCACTGAAAAGGGACCAGGAAATAGTTGAATTGCACAGTGAAGGGTCAGCTCATTGGATATTTCAGTGTGCTCAAATATAAGGTAAATTATACCTGAACTACTGTACCTATCCTGGCTTTTTATCCTCAGGCACTTATCCAATCAGTGTCCTTCCCATGTTAAAGTGCTTACTGAGTATCCTAATTGAAAGAATATCAAAGCCCTGTGTATTATATTAAAAGGCCTCTTTAAAAAATAAAAGTTTTGGTTAAAATTAATGTGGATAAAGAATGTGCCATGGTGACTGATTGTTGAAGTAAATTTTGCAATCAAAGTTGTTGCTTAAAAATCTATGGGTTTTCGAAGAATTTTCGAAAATATGGAAGCAGATAAATTCAATTAGGTCTTAAAACAATTTGCTGTTACTTCAAAGCTAATAGAATACTTACTCATACTGAGGCTACAAAATTTTGTTTAGTAAATGAATAATACAGCTTGTTGTCCACTGTACCAGGTGAGTCAATGTCTGATGATTTATGTTAAATTGTGTCTTACTGCAGTACCAGGTCAAATTACTGATGAAAGTTTCATGGTTATGTTTGCTAAAATAAGGATCCCATGTGTATAGGAAAGTGCATATCATTAGTGTAATAGGACCTACGGTTTGTTTATTGTACTCACTAGTAGGAAACATTTGATAGATAGACCATTTGTTATGATTAGAGTAACTGCTTTCTGTCATAGATCAATGAGAAAGTATTTGTCAGTGAAATTTAAATGGTTCAAATGGTTCTGAGCACCATGGGACTTAACATCTGAGGTCATCAGTTCCCTAGAACTTAGAACTACTTAAACCTAAGTAATCTAAGGACATCGCACACATCCATGCCCGAGGCAGGATTCGAACCTGCGACTGTAGCGGACGTGCTGTTCCAGACTGAAGCGCCTAGAACCACTCGACCACTCCGGCCGGCTCAGTGAGTTTCATTTAAATTTTATTCTAAGTAGAAAGGTACACTACTGGCCATTAAAATTGCTACGCCACGAAGATGTGCTACAGACGCGATATTTAACCGACAGGAACAAGATGCTGTGATATGCAAATGATTAGCTTTTCAAAGGATTCACACAAGGTTGGCGCCGATGGCGACACCTACAACAGCAGTTGACCGGTGTTGCCTGGTGAAACGTTGTTGTGATGCCTCGTGTAAGGAGGAGGAATGCGTACCTCGTATCACTAGCAGTCGAGATGACAAGCATGTAACGGACCGTGCAACCACGTCTCGATCCTTGAGTCAACAGATGGGGGCGTTTGCAAGACAACAACCATCTGCACGAACAGTTCGACGACGTGTGCAGCAGCATGGACTATTAGCTCAGAGACCGTCGCTGCGATTCCCCTTGACGCTGCATCACAGACAGGAGCGCCTGCGACTGTCTACTCAACGACGAACCTGGGTGCACGAATGGCAAAACGTCATTTTTTCAGATGAATCCAGGTTCTGTTTACAGCATCAAGGTGGTCGCATCCGTGTTTGGCGACATCGCGGTGAACGCAAATAGGAAGCGTGTATTCCTCATCGCCATACTGGCGTATCACACAGTGTAATGGTATGGGGTGCCATTGGTTACACGTCTCTGTCACCTTTTGTTCACATTGACAGCAATTTGAACAGTGGACGTTACATTTCAGATGTCTTACGACCCGTGTCTCTACCCTTCATTCGAACCCTGCGAAACCCTACATTTTAGCAGGATAATGCACGACCGCATGTTGCAGGTCGTGTACGGGCCTTTCTGGATACAGAAAATTTTCGACTGCTGCCCTGGCTTGCACATTCTCCAGATCTCTCACCAATTGAAAATGTCTGGTCAGTGGTGGCCGAGCAACTGGCTCGCCACAATACGCCATTCACTACTCTTGATGAACTATGCTATTGTGATGCAGCTGCATGCGCAGCTGTACCTGTACACGCCGTCAAAGTTCTGTTTGACTCAATGCCCAGGCGTATCAAGGCCGTTATTACGGCCAGAGGTGGCTGTTCTGGGTACTGATTTCTCAGGATCTATGCACTCAAATTCCGTGGAAATGTAATCATATGTCAGTTCTAGTATAACATATCTGTTCAATGAATACCCATTTGTCATCTGCATTTCTTCTTGGTGTAGCAATTTTAATGGCCAGTGGTGTACTTACCTGAAAGAGACTTAATCTCCAATTTATGATTCTATGGTGAATATTAATAGTAATATTGTTGAGACCATCGTGTTTGACTAAGCACTGAAGACAATAGTGTGTGTCACTGTCTGTTGTCCTTAGGCAAATAGTTTGTTCTGCTCTGACTATCAGCTCTAACCTTAACGTTAACATATACTTGTGCTAGAGTTTATTGAACTCTCGTGTGGGAGAGTACTGCTTGTGTTTGTCCATTAAAGTAACTCATATCCATTTTCTTGAACAGGAATGTTGCTCAGTCTTATGCCTAATTAGTCTGGCGACCGTTTTCTTTATCATTTATACAGTGTGGATATGTAAATTTTGTTTGTTACCTTTTAAATATTTACGCAATTCTGACTTTCCCTTGCGATAAGACACTTCTGTTAGGTACAGCACGGTCAACATAACAAAATTCCTTGCAGAGGGTAACACTGCTCTGCTTCTTTATTCTGTAATTGCTTTGACTACTAAAAAAAATGGTTCAAATGGCTCTGAGCACTATGCGACTTAACTGCTGAGGTCATCAGTCGCCTAGAACTTAGAACTACTTAAACCTAACTAACGTAAGGACATCACACACATCCATGCCCGAGGCAGGATTCGAACCTGCGACCGGAGCGGTCGCTCGGCTCCAGACTGTAGCGCCTAGAACCGCACGGCCACTTGGGCCGGCCCTTTGACTACTAATTTCGTGATACAATTTGCCTCCGGTTCTGAGGTTATGTTATAACAGTCGCGGACGGTAAGGTTATACTAGGACCGCACTTATTGTCTAAAAAAATTAATGATTTGACGACACAGGATGAGTATCACTCTGCGAATGTTTGCTGATGACACTGTGGCGCACAGGGATGCGTCTCCGTTGAGTGACTCTAGGAGGATACAAGATGACTTAGAATTTCAAGCTGGGTTAACGAATGGCAGCTCGCTCTGAAAGTCGAAAAACTTGAGCCCGTTCAGATAAGTATGGAAAACGATCACGTAATGTTTGAATACAGCCTTAGTAATGTACTGTTTGACACAGTCACATAGCTTAAATATCCGGGTGTGAAGTTGCAAAGCGATATAAAATTGTACGAACACGTAACGACGGTAGTAGGGAATGCGGAATGGTCCACTTCGGTTTATTGGGAGAATTTTAGGAAAGTGTGATTTATGTTTAAAGGAGAATTTTAGGAAAGTGTGATTTATGTGTAAAGGAGAGTTTTAGGAAAGTGTGATTTATGTGTAAAGGAGACCTTAGTGCGACTTATTCATAAGTACTGGTTGAGTGTTTTGGATTCGCTCCAGGCCATATTAAAGGGAGCTATCGAAGCAATACAGAGGCAGGCTGCTAGATTTGTTACCGGTGGGTTGGACCAATACTCCAGTGTTAGGGAGATGCTTCGTGAACTCAAGTGGGAATTCCTGGAGCTGGCGATATTCTTTTCGCGGAACACTCTTTGATATCAGTGGTTATTGGTTTCTCCGTCTGACGCTTACTAAAATAAACTGAAGAGAATTTAACTCCAAACGCGTTTCGCCTTTTTATTTGTAGCGTACTTAAATTGGAATACCTGTAAGACTGTAATTTTTGTCTATTTCTTTCTCATGATTTACAGGAAGATAAACTTTACAAGATTATACAACATGTGGTATAGAATCAATTTTATCTCAGAAATTAAAATTCTTTTAGTGTTCATTTGTTAACATTTTTCTTTTATGGATCACTTCTCTTGTTTCGAGCACCTCCATGATAGGATTTTTTACGGATATGCTCCGTCTCTTGTGTGAAGAAAAATGTGTAAATTTGTACCAAAAAGTGTTCAATACATTATTTATTATAAGTTGGGAGTGGGGTTTTGTTTAGTAGGAGGAAAAACGTACATCTATTAAGATTCTTACTACGAAAATTTTGTATCACAAAAACGATACTTTACGGACGCGACAGGACAGAAAAAACTTATTTATCTAATAACAGGAACGCAGCAGAAGACGATTCTGGAGCTGCTACTATTAAGAAAAAATGAGGTAAAGTGATAACTTCAGCGGATATAACTTTACAAGACATTAATGAGAATTAGCAGCTTTACAGGTGAGGGTAACAATGGCAGTTCTTCGGTCTGCCCCTCCCCACGTACCTTCCGAGACCTATCATAATGTATACAAGATTTAATAAAAACTAAATTACGCCGGCAACACTCCAGCTGGATATCAACGACAGTAAAGTACTGAATGAACATACACTGAAGAGCCAAAGAACTGGTACGCCTGACTAATATCGTGTAGGTTCCCAGCGAGCACGCAGAAGTGCCGCAACACGACGTGGCATGGACTCGGCTAGTGTCTGAAGTAGTGCTGGAGGGAACTGACGACATAAATCCTGCAGGGCTGTCCATAAATCTCTAAAGAGTACGATGGGCTGGAGATCTCTTCTGAACGTTAGAAGGCATCCCAGATAAGGTAAATAATGTTCAAGTTTGGGGAGTTTGGTGGCCAGCAGAAATGATTACAGTGAGAATAGTGTTCCTAGAGCCACTCTGTAGCAATTCTGCACGTATAGGGTATCGCATTGTCCTACTGGAATTGCCCAAGTGGGTCGAAATGCAAAATGGACGTGAATGGATGTAGGTGATCAGGGAGGATGTTTAGCTACGTGTCACCTGTCAGAGTGGTGTCTATACGAATCCAGGGTCCCATATCCCTCCCAACTGCACACGCCCCACACGATTACAGAGCCTCCACCAGCTTCAACATTCCCCTGCTGACAAGGAGGGCCCATGGATTGATGAGGTTGTCTCCATACCCATACACGTCCATCCGCACGATACAATTTCAAACGAGACTCCTCCGACCAGGCAACATTTTTCAATCATGAACAGTCCAATGTCGATGTTGACGGATCCAGGCGAGACGTAAAGCTTTCTGTCGTGCAGTCAGTACGGATGCACGAGTGGGCCTTCGGTTCCGAAAGACCATATCGATGATGTTTCGTTGAATGGTTCGCACACTGACTTTTGTTGCTGTCCCAGCATTGAAATTTGCGGCAATTTGTGGAAGGGTTGCACTTCTGTCACGTTGAACGATTCTCTATAGTGGTCATTGGTCCAGTTTTTGCAGGATTCTGACCGCATCGATATCCGAGATTTGATATTTTACCGTATTCCTGATATTCACGGTACACTCGTGAAATGGTCATACGGAAAAATCCCCATCTCATCGCTACCTCAGAGATGCACGGTGTCCCATCGCTTGTGCGCCGATTACAACACCACGTTCAGTTTCACTTAAATACTAATAACCTGCTATTGTAGCAGCAGTAACTTGACTAACAATTGCGCCAGACACTTGTTGTCTTATATAGACGTTGTCGATAGCAGCACCATATTCTACCTGTTTATATATATGTATATTTGAACACACATGGCTACACCAGTTTCTTCGGCGCTTCAGTGTATAAGTGGATAGATAAAATAGTTACATGGCATACATTGTAAAGGTACTAACTGCACTTTATTTCTGTGTTATATTTGCAACTGTTGTGGCTGAATGAGACGAGTAGCTAAATCAATGATTTAAAAATGCTACAGTGGAATATTATGCAGATGATATACTGGAGGTGCACTGCGAAAAATTTGCTGAAAACCTTTTAGCAACAAAGGAAGAAACTATCTAATTATTAAGCAGGCATGATTACGCTTGGTAGCGTCTCTATCAGTACTAAACCCATGTCCTATCCTGTTCTGAAAATTGTGAAACTGTGATTATTATTATTATCAGCAGCAGTATTGTTGCTATAATATTAATAGACCGTAACGCCGGCAACAATTAGTAGCCATTTGGATACAGTGTAAACTGCACCTAAAGTTTTTAAATGTCACGGAATATATTGTAGCGAAGATTACTGTTATAATTATCAAGAGAACTGTTTTTTTGTAAATATGGAACCAGTTAGTAAAGTTGTTGTTCAGGATAGAGAAGGAAATTTAGATGTAGAAAACGTTACTGCACACAGCCAGACGACAAATGCTAGTGAAACACAAGATGTCGGATATCAGCGGAATAGTCATGAATTTAATTTAAACTTAGCTCATATTGGAGAGAAAAATGTACTGATGGGTGATACAACATTATTCACAGCAGACGAAATCAACTCACAAACAACCACAGAGAGCATTCTTTCCCAGGATAACTGCGGAAGACGTTCTAGTGTGTTACGAAAAATCAGTTTGTGCGACGTCACATGAATAGTATCCAATCACGAGCGAACAAAATCTGAACAATACAGAAAGTGCTAGTGCGTCATCAATGTCCGGAATACAGGTCACAATAAAAGCTATTTGTGGAATAAGTACTGAAACGTCCCCTTTGAAAAATTATACAAGACTGTGCTTAAACTGACACACAATATTTTTAGCGCAACGCAATCTGACTTTCAGTAATCGCTACAAAGAATGGCCCTGACTAACATTAACCTATACATTTGACAAATCACTTACCTCACAAAAATCTTGGTTATTCGAACTACTGCAATACAGTGAGCGCCACTACTCCAGCTAAATAAAAGATTCAAACTATGGAAGGCACTAACTACAGATAGGGATAGTTAGCAAATGAAAGATTTTAATAGAGAACAAACAATGTATTTACCTCAATAGTCATAATATATATAGCAGTTCATAACATCCAGTCTTACAAATTTCCAAACTCCGCCATCTCTCTCCCCACATCCACCACTGCTGGCGGCTCGCCTCCAACTGCGCAACGCTACGCACTGTTAACATCCAGCCGCCCAACACTACAATGGCGAGTATTACAACAATGCCAACCAGCCACTGACTGCACACAGCACAACCAGTGATTTTTCATACAGAGCGCTATGTGGCGTTACCAATGAAAAAACCTAAACAGCCCACTTACATAGCCCCCATGCTCCCCACAAAAAATTTTACAAATTCTTTTGGGCACTGGCCAATACAGATTTGAAAAAATTTTTCATAATTACAATAACAAATAAATGAAATGCACACACTTACCGATACAATGTTGGTCAAAGGCTAAAATTTTTTCACTGTCCATAAAGACAGTCCTGATCATTCATCACAGTAAAATTGTAGTGTTTTTCTCAGAGTCTGAGCAGTAAAAGAGAATGCACACGGAAGTAGTGGATTTCCATGCAGTCTTGAAGAAGTAGTGTTGTCCTTCCAATGGAACTCTTGACATGGAGACAGGTAATGGGCCACAACAGAGCAAACCCACAGCAGAGTCAGTCGAAGTTTTGAAGAATATTGGTAGGTAGGTCATCACAGAGCAGACTCATTGTAATCCTGGTAGAGATTATGGTATTGGTGGGCCACCAGAGGTGCAGACCCACTGCAGTCCTTGTAAAAATAATGGTAATCGTGGGCCATCAAAGATGCAGACCCACTGCAGTCCTTGTAGACTGTGCAGGAATTATGACATAAATAAATACATAAAAGATCAGTATAATTATTGAAACATCAGCTTCACACATGAGCATTAAAACAAAACAGAATAATTAACGTGTAAACATCTTTATGAAGTAAATAACATGTTGTTAATGCAAATTATATTTGGGGATAAAGGTATTCCTCATCATAGTGAATGTAGCTTAGTATTAGAAGAGAAGAAATTCTATGAAACAGTACAAAGAGACAGGAAGAAAACAAATACACAAGGGTACACGAACACATAGTGGGATAACACAAAAGGAAAGGACAGGGTTTATTTCCAGTGTTACATTTGGTACTGCAGTCCAACCCAAAACTTCATTCCATAGATTGTCCCTCTTATTTCAACATTTGCTCCAGCCAAAAAAAATCCTATACAAGCATGCTTTCTGTATTCTGTTCTCATCCTCTTTCAAAAATAGTTTTTCTCCATTGTACACTACTTTTTTTGGCCAAACCATTTTCTTATAGCTTCTCGATGCTTTTCTTCCAATTCATCATAGTTAGTTTCTTATATAGTCTACCCCCTCTTAAGCTAACGTAAACCTACTGAGCTCAGATGCTAAACTAAGGGATGACGCAATGCAGCAGCACAAAACAATTAACACAAACAGCAATGACAAAAAAATGGCAATTGGCAAAGCAAGCTACAGTAAATCTAAATTTCCAAGCAATGCAACATTACAACTGATATGAACCAATGTGCAGCAACAAGAAAAATAAATCAGTAGTAAAACTAGCGTAACAGAGTAATACAAAGTGAAATTTAGTAGCACTACGCCTGGCAAACAGCAGCAGCAAATACAATAACTTATATCTAAACATGAGAAAGCTCAAGCAGAAAAAATATTACACTAAATACAACAATGCAGATAAGGGAAATGTATATTCACATCTTAATGTCTATATAATTAAAGTGGTGCACCACAAAAACTTATTGTAAACAAAATATTACCATGTACTTGAAAAGAAAATTCTGTATGCAATTCCTGTGAAGGGAAATGTCTTTTTGAGCTCCTTCGTTTTTTTTAAGTACATCATAAAGTTATTATTTACTGGATCTGTAGGCAGAAAATATTTATATTAGTACATCCACTAAATTTTATAGTAACCAATGCTGCAGTGCAGCTAGAAACTAGGTATTAAACAAAATAGGCAAAGCAAGGCGTGAAACATCATTCACTTGCCATATGGCGTTTCATAATGCAGTAAACAATCTTTCAACTAGCAAGACAATAGACGTGAAATGTTTCTCGTCGTTTCATTAGGCATTTTAATAAATATCATCAATTAAGAGCTGCACAGTATAATCATATGTTTTCAAGTTTGAGCGTGTCGTATTTGCGATGCTTTCTACAAAGGAATGGATGTCAATAGCGAGGATAATGGCCTGTCTCTTTGTGTCTCTGAAAGGCACACGCTAATGGCTTTTTCTCCAGGCAGGTGGCACAGATGGGCGCCCACGACGCATTACGTGCAGGTCACTCAACTTTCTTACCGAAATATTTACGACAGCAGTTTGCACTACAGTGGCAGTCTCATATAAAAATTTCACAGATTGAGAATTTGAGTTTCAAATCTGTAGAAACAAAATCCTATTGATATAACAGTGTCAAAAAAATTTTGTCGGCATTGTAATACATTCACGCATTTACATACATTTCATAACTCTTAAAGTACGATTCTTGGCTTCCAACAACCTTTTTCACAAACCAGAGTCCCTAACCACTACTTATTATTCCTTACCTTATACGTTGACACGTCTTCAATATTTCATCATAACAGATGCATAGCATACTCAAATAACTCTTATAGCATTAGCTTATTGATCATAAACATACCGCAACAGCGTAATACACATCGTCATCATAACATCATAAAACCTCAGCCTAATCTCGAAATCGTCGTAGCTTCCTCCAATAATTTCAAAACCTAAAACAAATTCTCTGCTCATTTCAAAAGTGTCATCTACCTCAAACTTACTTTAAAAATCATGATCTCATACCATATATGTCATTCAAGGCTCACATAGTATCACAATGGTTCCGAAAAAGTATGAACAGTTCACAAAGTACAGACAAAATACAATTTCATAAGTGTGAAGTTATCCAGCTGTGTAATTGCGTAAACATCTGTCACTGACGTAGTAAAAAAAAATGTTTGTCTCTCTCAGTTAAATAATCAGATATCTGTGTAATTTATGTGTTAGAGAAATATGGTACCGATGTATAAGCAAATACCATATTAGCTAGAGCTCCTTGTGCTTGCCATACACATGGTACATAAAGTAAGCGTGTACCCCCTTGAGGATTAATGTAATTATATCCTCAGGTGTTACAGATTACAGCAATAGAATGAAATGCATCACAGAGAACCTTTGTATCATTGTACTTCAAATATCTTTAAAAATAAATGTTTTAAGTACAAAATTAATCACTCAAATACGTGTACTGTAACGCTAAACTGTGCATCTTGTTGTAAGATAATCTCTGTGGAAGTGTCTTAGTTATCGTCGCCGAAAGCTAAGTTCTGCAGAAGTCAATGTACTTACCTCATGATAAACAAAAGTGAAATGCTTTGCTATAGATATCGTAGTTACTACGCTTATTGCCGTGATGTAGTAAGTACTGTACTGTAACGTATTGTTCTGCTACAGAAAAGGCTGTCTCATTGTAGCTATACCACAAAGTTACTACTAAAACATGTTTTCCTTTCCAGAAGAATTCAGAAAAACTGTGCAGATATAAAACAGATACACCGCGAAAGCACAATGTAAATTGTGTCACACATTAGTAGCGTTGTGATATAATCGTGTAGCTGTCACATATACTAACCACTGTGTCATCTGGTATCTCACAGAAAGTACTTTAAATCCAGAATGTATTTTCAAGTAAACCAAAATGTTGCATTAAAATCTCATTAGCAGTACTGTTAAATGTTCTAAGCATGCGAACCTTATAGTCGTTACGTAATCGTGCCACTAACAAGCAAGAATGTACACACACACAATGACACTGTGTTGTCTGTTCACAATAACAATGCATTCATAATTTATGTTTAAATAAGTTCTCTTGGTTCTTGACTGGATATTTAACTTCAAACATTGTTGCATATTAACAATTTCTTAAGTCTGACAAAGCATACTAGTAATGTAAAGTGAAAAGTTATATGGCAAATACAAAGTTAAAAAGCAGATTATCTTTCAATAAACGGTTTCACATGTGAAATGTGGTGCAATCTTTTACTCTTCCTAGTACGAAGAGTTTCAGTTTCAACGCAATTATCATGTGATTACGTCGGTAAGGAACACTGGAATTTTGCTCAAGGTTAGCTTATGTTATTTTTCTCTGAGCCAGCTGGCGCACGCGGCTGCCTGCGGTGCGAGTCATTGTCTGTCTCCTTGTTGGCGCGCGCCATTATTGGGATTAGGAGACCTAACTTCTACAAATTCACCTTGACGAGAAGGCCCTGCCCTGTTTGAAGCTCGCCAGTTCTGATGGAATTCGTCTGTCGTTACGATCATATCGTCATGTCGGTAGATTCCATAGTTTCTTTCTTGTCGGTCACGTAGTGGAGAATCGTAAATGCGCGCTGGGCCGTTGCGTCTAAAGTTATTCTGTCTCCCTTGATAATAATTATTTTGGTTCCTATATTGTCTGTTTCTCTGATTGTCTCTGTGATAGTCACTACCGCGGAAAGGTGCTCTTTCCCTGTAATTATTACTACTCTGCCAACGGTTGTCATACGGGTGGTGTCTATTTTGGTCACGATTTGTGTTGTGAGAATAGCCTTGTCGTGTCCTGTTATTATTTCTTTCATCGCGGAATTCTAACGGATGTGACCTGTAATTGTTGTGTTCCTGTTTTCGCGTTCCGCGATTGTCAGTGTCAATTTCTAATTCTTGTACGAACCCTTTAAAAGCTTCAATGTCGTCTTTGCAACGTCCTGCCAAAATAATATGCCATAAATGTTCGAGTAATTTGATTAAGCAAATGCGGATGAGTTCTGAGGGGCTGTATGGGTTTGACAGGAACTGATTCTTGTGCAACATGTCTTCAAAATATTTCACAAGACTGGAAAATTCAGATTCTTCCAAATGTTTCATCATAATGATGCTATGTTTTACTCGTTCTTGTGTAGCTTGAGACCAATATGCTGAGAGGAAGGCATGATAAAATTCTCCTTCACTGTGACAATCGTGAATGACCGATCGCATTCTTGCAGCTGGTTCATTCTCTAAGTAACCACACATAAATTCTAATCTGTGCTCTAAGGACCAGTTAGGAGGAAAACATTGAGAGAAATGATGGAGCCACGCTTGTGGATGAATGTCGTTGCCAGAATTCTTAAATGTTTTGAATTTACGTGTAGTAATGAACAGCTTATAGTCAAAATCACCATGTCGGCGAGTCGCATGTCGGTCATTGTTACGTCGTTTTGGCGGTTCCATCTCAAAATTCGGTGCACCTTGCCAATTTCTTTCATAATTTCCGAAATGCCCTGTGTTATTATTTTGTGGCTTTTCCGTATTTCTAAGTCCCTCTTCCCGTGTTGGAGCGCGAGTGTCCTCTGAAATACGTAATTCTTGTATTACCTGTGTCACTGATCTTGTACTTCCCGGATTTCTCTTTGGTGTTGCGTATTAATTTGATTCTGATTTTGTTTGAATTTCCTAATTTGTTCGCACTCTTCTGTGTCATTAAAGACTACCGGTTTAGTGTCATTCAGATTATCATCTACCTTCGTAGATAAATTATTTAGCTGATCCGAAAGTTCAACTACTTTCTCTGATAATGAACTAATTTCCTCTATGTGTCTTTCTGAACCAATTTTTAGAGTATCTACTGTGTCCTTTAAGTTTTCTTGAGTTTTTGCAAGTTGCGTAACCGAATCGGTAGATGGAAATGAGTCAATTTTGGCTTTGCAGTTCTTTTTTGGATGCTTCGTGATTCTGTATTGCATTTTCTTGCCGTGAAAAATAGGTTGAAAATTCTCACAAATTTGTGTTTTTACGTCATTACAGACTTTTAGACATTTCGATTCTGTTCCTCTATGCTTTTCGGCAGTGCATTTGCACCGGCAACATTCACATTTTGACAAGCAGAAAATGTGTCTTGCGTTATTTGAGAAAACGGTTAAGACGCAAAACCTGAATCTACAGTATTTGCAAGATTGTGTCCTGTCATTTCGGATTCCTGACGCGAGCTGTCGCCGATCGATCGATCGATAATTCTTCCCTGTTCACTAATTGTTTCACTGCCTACACCATTATTTGCAGCCCGCTCCATTTCCCTATGCACTATTACAAAATTACTACTTTGAACATTAGTTAATTCATTACGTGGTGGCGCTAGCACACTGCTTTCGTCTTCACTGTCATTCTCAGTTTACTTTGGAGCCTAGTATTACGTTTTTCACACGCCATTATTGTCACAATATTTCACACGACAACACATAAAAACACAATTTGAAGAGCAAAAATAAGAGAACACATTAACATAGCACTGAAAATAATATATAGTTAATTGCAAGCGGAGCTGCGAAATACTTGGTGCAAATTTACATGCATGCCACAACTGTTTTACTGTACAACAATGAAAAACTACAACTACAAAGGAGATTTTCTCTACAATTACGCGCTAGCAATAAACAAAATCTGCACTAATCACACAAACTACAAGAAAAAAAATCAGACGATTCCAGTGAGGTATCCTCGGCTAAGGGTCGACATATGAAACGTCCCCTTTGAAAAATTATACAAGACTGTGCTTAAACTGACACACAATATTTTTAGCGCAACGCAATCTGACTTTCAGTAATCGCTACAAAGAATGGCCCTGACTAACATTAACCTATACATTTCACAAATCACTTACCTCACAAAAATCTTGGTTATTCGAACTACTGCAATACAGTGAGCGCCCCTACTGCCAGCTAAATAAAAAATTCAGACTGCAGAAGGCACTAACTACTGATAGGGATAGTTACAAATGAAAGATTTTAATAGAGAACAAACAATGTATTTACCTTAATAGTCACAATATATATAGCAGTTCAAAATTTCAAACCTCCGCCATCTCTCTGCCCCACGTCCACCACTGCTGGCGGCTCGCCTCCAACTGCGCAACGCTACGCACTGTTAACATCCAGCCGCACAACACTACAATGGCGAGTATTACAACAATGCCAACCAGCCACTGACTGCACACTGCACAGCCAGTGATTTTTCATACAGAGCTCTATGTGGCGTTAACAATAAAAAAACCTTAACAGCCTACTTACAGTACGAACATAAGCGAGTTGCGCACAGACTTGTGTGGTGGGTTAACAGAGAAGTTGACGATTTGAACACAAAATTAGAATTATATATTAATACCGTCAGCTGCCTACGAGCGTTGATATATATCAACGGGGACATGTGAAAATGAGTGCCCCGACCGGGATTCGAACCCGGGATCTCCTGCTTACGTAGAAGACGCTCTATCCATCTGAGACACCGACGGCACAGAGGATAGTGCGACTACAGGGAGTATCTAGACGGCTACAGGTCATCAATGGTATAAGTATATTTGAGCACAAAGTCATGCATGCACATGCGCAGAGATTTGGCGAAAGATTTGCTCACAGACTTGTCCACTGACTGAAATAAGCTACATCACAAATTCTCGGCCACAATTAAAAATCAAAAGGAAACCGTGGATAGGCTTAACAGCATAACCGATGTTCAGAATCAATACAGAAGCCGTGAAGATCGTGGAAGATGATTTCACGGAATTACAGTTAATTTGCGAGGACTTACCGGAGAAGTGCAAAATCTATCATGGAACACTTGAAACTAGATCGCGAATTCGTGAAAAAATACCAAGAACGTGTGGACAATCGAAAGAGCCGAGGTTGAATTATTAGGTAGCGACATTACGTTTGCACGAAAATTGGTGCCAGGGCATATAACGTACGTAGATGTCGTGGAAGAAGTAATGAACAGAAGGCAAGCAAAATAATTGCTACAATAGGCTCAAAGGAGCTGACCGCAACCAGCAATCAAAGCTCAAATGGCTCTGAGCACCAAAGGACTTAACTTCTGAGGTGAGCAGTCCCCTAGAACTTAGAACTACTTAAACCTAACTAACCTAAAGACATCACACACATCCATGTCCGAGGCAGGATTCGAACCTGCGACCGTAGCGGTCGCGCGGCTCCTAGAACCGCTCGGCCACTCCGGCTGGCTCTATTTTAGCAGATGATGGCCTAATGCGGCACAGGAAATTTCAGGTAAATTCGACTGAGGGCAAGAAAATAATCCAGGGCACTCTGGAATGAGCTGCTACGTAACTTGACGGAAGCACAAAAGATCAGATTTATAGTATGCATACCCAAGCTTAAGCTTTCCTTTGGGCCAGCGACGTAGCTGGACGTTGCCACACGTACGAACAATCTGAATAAGCTCTTCTTGACAAGCTCTGGTCAGTCGCTGTACAAGACACGTTGCGCCGAGAGTTGTTCAATCCTCAGTGTTTTAATACTAAACCGGGAGGAATGCGTCGATATTTTGAAAAAATATCTTAATAAGACGAATTACTCGACGAATCCAATTTCAAATGTTGATGTCTTAGGATACTCAAGAAAAGGATACTCAGGAAAAATTGGTGACAATACCACAGCATGATCTCGATTAGTTCCTCTCTATTCTCGACTCGATCAATCTTATTTATGAAGAAGGACAACGTGCAGCTGAGAACAGGAATATACAGCCTGATACATCGTGTTATGGAAACCACTATAACAATAACATCCTAACAACCAGCTCGATTGGCATCCTTAAGGGTCTCAGCAAAGTAACAAAAATGAGAACTACGATAAATGAGCCTACGGGTGCCAAATAAGGGATAGGAGAGAACATGTTGATTTCAAAGTCCGCCGCCAGCAGACAATAAAAGTCTATATGCCAACTGGCCAAGGCACACCGACAGTAGGATGCACACTAAACATAAATAACAATGGCTACAGACAAGTAAAGTGGTGATACTGTCAGGAGAGAGGACCATGACAAAGGAAAACTGATTCACGATCCGGGTAGGATACAGTTTGGAGAAAAAATGATCATACTGTTCTTATAGCAGAGGTAACGCATACCGAAGAATTTACTCCGTCAACCCAACAGGGAAACAGAAGCCGATCGCTGTAAGCCAGCACTCGCAGATCGAGGAGAGGAGCGGGCACACGCACTTAGTTACTAACTGTTTTCTACACTATGACCAGGATAGTGACATTACGGAAGAATTATGTATTGAATGTGGAAGTGATAGTAAAAAGGCAGAAGAAATAATGCTGGCCATGAGTACGACATAAACAGGTAATGTCAATTGAAGTTACAAAGGATGTCGACACACGAACTTTACTAGAACAAAATTGCCGTATCTTAGCTGCAGTTGGGAACAGATAATAGGGAATGAAATTACAGGCTTGTGTACCAGTAACATTCAGACATCACAATAGAATGTACCTTTCTAGTAGTAGAAAAACTGATTGTCAATTGTTTAATGGGCACGGATGCTTTTAGATTATTCAAAGTGCAGATTGATGTAGATAATGGTAAGTGTTATTTCACAGCGGATGAACAAGAGATACCTGTAGATCAAGTAAGGGCGAGAGCCATCCTTAAAAGCAGTGGAGGAATGGTAACGTAAAAATACGATTGTCGTATACTGAGATATTATTACTTGGTGAACAAAAATACGAACTTTAACAGAGAGAACATAGATGTGTTAGCAATACAGGCAAAGGTCAATGAATCTTCTTGTTCATGCGTGGCACAAAGGGAGTAGATAACGACATCCGTCCAACAATATGCTCATGTATTTGAGAAACAACAGGGAATAATAAAATCTTCTGTCTACAAGAAGGACGTCAGTCCCGCACCTAACACCGCCCCCTCCCTCCCTGAAACGCTCTGTTACTCGTATTACCCCGTATCGTGGTCAAAAAAAGGAAGCGGTAAAGAAGAAAATAGAAAGCATCATCAACTGGTGGGGTGCCACGATCTTCTCACTCACCCTATTGTAGTCCCGTGTCAGCACTTGCGAAGATAGATGGCAGCATGAGGTTGGAACTTGACGGAAGGGGCAGAAACAAAATTATCGTCCCAGCGAGAACACGACCAGAAAATTTAGCACAACTGATGAAGTTTCATGGAGTTCTCTTTTTACCACGATCAATTTCAAAGCAACCTACTGGCAAATGCCTTGCACCATGAGAGAAAAAGGTCCACGGCATTTGCATGTGGTTGAAGGAGTTATGAATTTTGGATGTTACTTTTTGGCTGTATTTATCGCATCCCTCGCTAAGGTCTTGGGACCGCAGCTGCTTAGTCAAGTTACAGTATATGCAGACGATGATTTGATTGCAGCTTCCAGATGGGAAGAACACCTCCGAATAATGTAGCACAGGTACTTTACCGTTTTTCTGACAGTGGGGCATTGGAAAACTAGAAAAAGTCCGAATTCAAAAAGAAAGGATACATTTTTAGGACTTACGATGGATCTTGCTAGTCCATGGGATACTTGATTCCAGCAGGTACTTTCCACCTCCACAAAACAAATAACACCTCAAGGAGAATTTAGGCCTGGTCTCGTTCTTTAGGAAATTCGTGCTCATTCGACTCTTAAATAGTGACTTACTAAAGAAAAATAATATTTGACTATGGAAAAGTCAGTGCGAAAAAGATTTTAAAAAGATAAAGAAGCTACTTGTCAACGAGAATATTTTAAAGAACTCTGACATGAATTAAGAATTGTGCGTTACAGACGCATCCTCACAAGCCCTGGGGCATATTTTTTCGAAATTAAAGAGCCAAATAGTAAACAAACACCAGGCATTAGTTTTGCTAGAAGAACGCTTACAGTGTGCGACAGGGCATACTCTGTAACAGAACTCGAAGCACTCGCTATCGAATGGGCTTTCGAAAATTTCAATATTATGAGGGAAAGTAAAAAAAATAAATCGACTTTTTAGAAAAGGAGTGTTTATAGAAGCATATAATATTTTTCTACATAACCTCCCTGTGCTTCAGCGTACTTTGTTCACGTTTCATTAGCTTTTCGATTACATCAGAATAAAAGTTTGTTGGTTACATCAGTTCCAAGATGCTACTCCAGGCGCATGTAAAATGAATATGCGCAACGGAAAATAATAAACGCTAAAACGAAGATTTGGCCCTGTCTGACTACCCCCTGAAGCAGATCTTAGGATATCTTAAATCTATAAATTTCAATCTAAACACAAATGAATGATGAAGGCAATTAATCCTATTAAATGATTAACGTTGTTCCTGCTTATACATTTAGTGTAGATTAAAAAAGTCCTTTATATTAAAAAATTTCCATATCCTAAGTAAAATTACTGATCGGTTGCCCAACTCTACCCCTTAATATGACTTCGCGGTCTAATATCAATAACGCGAAATGACTGACATCATCTACGTACCAAACACTGGAGGACACTACTTGCCAAGACATTCTACGGTGGTGTGGAACCTCAGTGAAAATAAACTAACGTGATCACAGCTGTTTACCTTTTATAGCCCTAATCAGCCGAAGCAATTTGCGTCCGGTGCGTCCAAGTGATGGTTCTCGTACTCCTCTGCGACGATGGAAGAACTCCAGCCACAAATAAACTCTTTCAAACACCAGGACGGCAGAAGGCGGTCCTCTGACTAATATACTCTAATACTGTCTTCTCCTCTCCGTCTTCTACAGACGAGTAACGCGAACTCCCAACCACAAGGACTAACTTCAGATAACGTCTCAATGTAAGTATAGGCAGAGGAAGTGCTCTCAATTACTGAATGCTGCGTACTCAACAACGACTTACAACCCGGAGCTGAAGTCCAGAATCGTATAGGTTCGCAACAGTACAGTTCCAAACTGTTCTGACTATAAACTCTACTGAGAGCAAAGGCAGCAAGTCCGTCTGTGCCAACAAAAACTGATATCGAGGGACTGTCACACATGGGCGCTCACAACGGAAGACCTCGCCTCTCCACCTCTGGCCTCGCAGCAAGGCTCGGCACCCCTCCTTCGGAATTCAGAAAACGAATCATATTCCCGAAACCACGGGATATTCTCCCTCTCTACAGACTCTTCCGAACGCCGACCAACCTTATTTCAGTCTTTTGTCGCCCAGCAGGGAAAATTTGCGAGGAAAAACCTATACTCGCACAATGGCACGCTTCTGAGTAAAAATCATTGGAAATAATCCAGCCTGTGTGGTTTCCGAGGTTACGCTTCCTCGTTCCTCTCAGCTGCGTCCAAGATTTTCGTAGTTTCCGAAGTATAATCCTTCCCGTCCGGCTACATACCAGCCGATCGCGACTCTATTGTGCCCCAGCGCTCAGGTGTCCCAACATGCGTCTTGCTACTTCCTGTGTTTAAGCAGGACCAACATACCTGTATGGACCTTTCACCCAGGGCTTGAGTTCCGCCTGCCATTTCATTTCCACTGTCGTTCCAACCTCTGGCCGGCCGCGGTGGTCTCGTGGTTAAGGCGCTCAGTCCGGAACCGCGTGACTGCTAAGGTCGCAGGTTCGAATCCTGCCTCGGGCATGGATGTGTGTGATGTCCTTAGGTTAGTTAGGTTTAAGTAGTTCTAAGTTCTACGGGACTGATGACCACAGATGTTAGGTCCCATAGTGCTCAGAGCCATTTGAGCCAACCTCTACTAGTATGATAATAAAGACACTCCGTCATCTTTTATGCAATAAGCGTTAGCAATTATTTACAATGCATACGTGACAATGTCAGTCTCCTTTATACATTCATATATATGATGTACAACCTATCAAATGATATCTAATTGTGGTTGTAGTTCACAGCAACGTATATGGATGAGTGCTTGTAAGGTGCGAGATTATAGCCACCTTACACAGTAACCAGTTTTGCACCACAACAATGACTTCCGCATCGGTTACCAATCCTCTTCCCCTGAGCGCTTCTTTCAGTGATCCAAACATATGAAAATCGCTTGGAGCCAGTTTTGGACTGTATGGTGGATGTTCCAGCAATTCGAATCCCATCTCCTTTCTTGTTTCGGCCTTCCATTTGGCCGAGCGTTATCTTGCTGCAGGTTGGCACCGTTTCGCAGTTTCCAGTGACGTTTGGGTCCGATTGCAGGCTTCAGTTTAGTTTGCAACACACCACAATAGTCCTCACTGCTCACAGTTTCATAGTTTCGCCTCTTGGGGTGAAATGAGCCGCTCCCACATCATCCATGTCCCAGAGTAGTGCTAGCATAATCTTAGCAGCCGATGGCTGACGTTTAATTTTTTTAACTTCAGATGATAATGGGTGTTTCCGAAACGCTCGCAGCATTACTTACCGGTTAGCGATGACGCACCGCGTTTCGTCTATAATAATTTAAAATCCCTCTCCCTCGCGATGCTAACGGGCCAAATGCTTTCCGAACATTTAGCCTGTCGTGTAACATGAAATACGCTGAACCATGACTGATTTCGCCCACTGCGAATCGCCTGTTTTCCATCACCATTCCTTCAACGACTTCCATGTTGTCCCCAGTTGACGTCGATGGCCTGACTGATCTTTACTTATCACAAAAGTTCTTTCCTATTTGAAGCGCTCTCTCCATTCGTAGATCTTGCTTCGCGATAAACAGCAAATCATTCCCTTGTTGGTGCAGATCGACAGTAATGTTTGATGGTCTGTAACAATGCAACGATTAACGTTGGAATAAGTGACACATTGTATTGAATTGTTGCAGATAATACTTCAGCCCTGGATGCTAGCAGTGTTACCAGGCTCTAAGGCGAGATATTGCAGAAGTCACTTTATTTTTTGACTTCCCCTCGCTGTTGTGCGGCCTCACACAGAGGTTTACTGGCAGTGATCATCGAAACCCTCTCGTTCCTCCTAACCGGCAAACTACTACATGGAAGGATAGCTCGGTTGTGTCTATATTTTCAAGAATTAGTTTTAAATAGTATACGCCAGAGGTGAATAAAACAGAGCAACCGCTTTTCTATAGAGACTACACATGGTTTGAATGCTTTGTTGGAATTTAGTGAACAGATCTCAGATATTAGAGTATTACTAACGCACGACAGAACCCATCGACTGTACTATGTAAAAATGTGCCGCAGCCTAGGACATCTGCAGGAAGAGGACCGGCGCTGGCAAAAGGTGAGACAAATATTGCAGGAAGCTAGGGACACAAATGTAAACAAGTTCTACATACCAAGGGGAGCTATTTCATAGACGCACACCAGAGCAAGAAAATTGGTGTGTGTTCTCACTAGAGGACTATGTCGATAACTTTATTAAGTGCAATCGTAACTTGTGGGGTCACTATTGTGTCTCCAAATGTACGGTTAAAATCGCCACCTATAACTATTTCCTGAATATGAGGCGTAGGATACAACAAGTGATCAAATGTCTAATATCACAAAAAATCAAATACACACATTGAATGAATTACATCCCATAATTCTGATGAAACTACTTGAATTGGTATCAATAAACGCGACGGGCCCATATCCCCAAGGAAATGTGGAGTCAAACATATGATAGCTTTGTACAATATCTTTTCTAAATACCTCAAATTATATACTGTTGGCTCAGTATCCTCAGGCCCAATCCTAAGGAGAGATAGTGGATTATTTCCCAAGAGTAGGAAATGCTTGACTGACTTCATCATATTTCACCAGTAAAAATCCAAACAATTTGTCAATAAATACATCAAACACATATTAGTATCCCATTTTCACCCAGAGGCCAGCCCCATAGATAGAATATTCAGACAGTTTAACCCATTCACCCGTACATATACTCCACAGGAATACACTAAGTGGATTGAATTTGTACCACCATGCCAGAAGCTCAAAAATAATTTACCACGCTTATCTACTGGTTTCACTCCCATAGAGTGTTCGACAAAGCTACAGAGTGTTTCAAAAATGACCGGTATATTTGAAACGGCAATACAAACTAAACGAGCAGCGATAGAAACACATCGTTTGTTGCAATATGCGTGGGACAACAGTACATTTTCAGGCAGACAAACTTTCGAAATTACAGTAGTTCCAATTATCAACAATAGATGGCGCTGCGGTCTGGGAAACTCTGTAGTAAGATATTTTCCACATATCCACCATGCGTAGCAATAATATCCCGTAGTCTCTGAATGAAATTACCCGAAACCTTTGACAACGTGTCTGGCGGAATGGCTTCACATGCAGATGAGATGTACTGCTTCAGCTGTTCAATTGTTTCTGGATTCTGGGGGTACACCTGGTCTTTCAAGTGTCCCCACAGAAAGAAGTCACAGTGGTTCATGTCTGGCGAATAGGGAGGCCAATCCACGCCGCCTCCTGTATGTTTCGGATAGCCCAAAACAATCACACGATCATCGAAATATTCATTCAGGAAATTAAAGACGTCGGCCGTGCGATGTGGCCGGGCACCATCTTGCATAAACCACGAGGTGTTCGCAGTGTCGTCTAAGGCAATTTGTACCGCCACAAATTGACGAAGAATGTCCAGATAGCGTGATGCAGTAATCGTTTCGGATCTGAAAAATGGGCCAATGATTCCTTTGGAAGAAAAGGTGGCCCAGACCAGTACTTTTTGAGGATGCAGGAACGATGGGACTGCAACATGGGGCTTTTCGGTTCCCCATATGCGCCAGTTCTGTTTATTGACGAAGCCGTCCAGGTAAAAATGAGCTTCGTCAGTAAATCAAATGCTGCACACATGCATATCGCCGTCATCAATCCTGTGCACTATATCGTTAGCGAATGTCTCTAGTGCAGCAATGGTAGCGGCGCTGAGGGGTTGCCGCGTTTGAATTTTGCATTTATAGAGGTGTAAACTCTGGCACATGAGACGATACGTGGACGTTGGCGTCATTTGGACCGCAGCTGCAACACGGCGAAAGGAAACCCGAGGCCGCTGTTGGATCACCTGCTGCACTAGCTGCGCGTTGCCCCTGTGGTTGCCGTACGCGGTCGCCCTACCTTTCCAGCACGTTCATCGTCACGTTCCCAGTCCGTTGAAATTTTTCAAACAGATCCTTTATTGTATCGCTTTTCGGTCCTTTGGTTAGATTAAACCTCCGTTGAAAACTTCGTCTTGTTGCAACAACACTGTGTTCTAGGCGGTGGAATTCCAACACCAGAAAAATCCTCTGTTCTAAGGAATAAACCATGTTGTCCACAGCACACTTGCACGTTGTGAACAGCACACGCTTACAGCAGAAAGACGACGTACAGAATGGCGCACCCACAGACTGCGTTGTCTTCTATATCTTTCATATCACTTGCAGCGCCATCTGTTGTTGAAAATTGTAACTACTGTATTTTCGAAAGTTTGTCCGCCTGAAAATGTACTGTTGTCCCAAGCATATTGCAACAAACGGTGTATTTCTATCGCTGCTCGTTTAGTTTTTATTGCCGTTTCAAATATACCTGTCATTTTTGAAACACCCTGTATATGCGGGGTAGAAAATTCAAACTGCGCGAGATTGCAACCGCTCTCGCCGATGAATTATATAGATACAGATAGTGTTGCTGCAAATGAGGCCGGAATGCTACCTACCGTATCACAGGTAAAACATGAAGAATCGTTAATCAGACACCGGCAGTTTCAAACATGTAATGATGGAAAGAAAAGCGTACATCCCGTGATTTTCGTAAAAAGTTTTCTAAACGTGTTACCTAAGTCATGGACTAAACATCAAATATTAAGTTCGTGATTTCATTTATTACGGGAGACGCGGAACTGTGGGCGATGGAGATCGCGGAACAGTGTCCGACGTTCTCGGAATTTGAAGCCAATCTCCTAGCCAGGTACTGGTCTACATCTGTACAGGAATCGTCTAGATCTGTACAGGTATCGTTAATCAGACACCGGCAATTTCAAACATGTAATGACGAAAAGAAAAGCGTACATCCCGTGGACAACCCTGAACCTTTTAATCCTCGCTGTGGTAATCGAAGGAAATACTTTGAACGATACTTGAACAAGACGAGGTATTGGGATGAACCCATGCCCGCGAGACATGTTTTGTGAATACTAGAAGGCAAATTACCAATAGCTATTTGGAAAAAATTAGTGCACGTACCTGTTTCCGACCTACAACTATTCATGGCAAGAATAGATTCTTTGGACTTAATACATGAGGCTGTCCGGCAGAATGAGCAAGGGAACTCAAATAACGGTCAAGGTAATAATACAGCAATAGATCAGGGTAATGATAGCTCTCTTAAAAATGGTTAAGGCAAAAACAAGGAATATTCGCGTGGAGAGAACCTCCATAAGAGGCAAACTCAGTGAATTAATGGGCCGCCTGCGAATAACAACTGGAGTAGCAATGGTTATAATGCGAACCAGTATGCTAGCATGAACCAGTCTCCACCAAAAACGGGGCCAGGCAATTATAACCGAAAGAGACGGAGCGAAGGGGGAGGCACTCCAACTTCGTAAACAAAAATATGAGAACAAATAATGAGCAGTGTCAATGAACAGGGCCAGAGAACTGACAGGCACAACAAGCCATGCCGACAGGTCATGTGCCTGTCAATCATATTAACGTTATTGCGATGCCACCGCCCCCACCTCAGTCACCGGATAGTCAGCCACATGTGTATGTCGCGCATGGTACATCGCAAACTGTGATTGACGGGGTGAGAATCACAGACGTGACAGACCAAGTATCGGCACGGTGCAACAGACCGTCAAATTCTGGCCGACCTCTGTAAGCCCTTCACAGACGGTCGGCAAGGTTAAAGAAGGGGGCAGGCAGAATGTGGGTGTGCATAATGACGGATGCGATGTGAAAAAAGAACTAATAGTTGATCCGCGTTCGCCGGAACCATAAGAGGTAGAACATGTGCAGGCTACATTCATAGCAAAAATAAATGGCATAGAAATGACAGTAATACTTGGTACAGGGGCGAGAGCCTCTTGCATAGATGAGCAATTATTTAAATATATAAATCGTGTAACGTTTGCCAGTGGAAAATTGTAAGGTCGTAGGTGCTCTACGGAGCAGAGTGCAAGTGATAAGGAATCAGGTGCAGGCTGAGATTGAAACACAAAAAGAAGCCATATCATGCTCATTCCTTGTGGTTAGGAATCTTACAATGCCTTGCATCCTGAGACTTGATGCGCTGCTGGAAATGAAGGCTAGAACTGACCTCTCCTGGGCCAACGGCACTTCATCCTATCGCAACTGGCAAATTGACCTAGTACTGACAAAGACTCCGGACGCGTATAAAAATTACTGCCGGAATGTCCGAGTAACTGTAAATGATCCAAATACATTGAATATCAATGACTGTGTCATTAATTAAAACAGTAATGAACAGGAACCCGACTGGCAGAGGATGGCTGTCAATATCAAACGACAAATTGTAGAAACAGTAGCCGAATCCTCTTACTTCAGCCCGTCACAACAAGCTGACTTAAGTCAAGTACTAAATCCATTTGTAAAAGTTTTCTCAGAGAAACCAGGGATCATTAAGAGATATGAATTTGGCAAGCAGGTTAAGTCCCACCATTCCGTGGTCGGAAAGACCAACCTTGGGAAAAGAGATCCAAAGGACGCTGCGTTGGCAGATAATCGAACCTACGATATCACCGTATAGTAGTCCACTGTTAGCAGTCATGAAAACAGACGGCAGTGTTCGATTAGTATTGGACGCACGGGACATTAACAACAAGATAATACCTGTTCGGACCAAGCCCGAAAATAGAAAAGAACAAATACAGAAATTCCAAGGTGTCAAGTATTTGATAACCCATGATTTAAAAAGTTCGTACTGGGGTGCAGCAAGCTTCGAGGAAATATACCGTGTTTATATTCGCCGGTAGGAGTTACCAGTTTCTAATTCTACCGTTTGGGCTGAATGTAAGTGTGGGCGTGTTCATTGCGGCACTGGATACAGTATTAGGCTCCGACCTTTTAGAAAAGGTAACGGTATATGTGGATGATATCCTCATAGCAACGGAAACCTGGTCTCAACATATGGAAATTTTGTATCGTGTGTTAACAAGATTTGCAGCACAAGGAGTTAAGGCCAACCTGACCAAATCTAAGTTTGTTCGTGAGGAAATACAATTTCTAGGACACCTCATTTCTCCAGTGGGAATTTTACATAATTCCAAGAAATTAAAGGCAATAGAGGAGATGCCGTACCCTAATAGCAAAAAGCAACTGGAGGCATTTCTAGGAATGGCTTCCTTTTTCGAAGATTTTTACCAGCACAGTTTTAAATAGTGAGTACTTATTAAGTCCACTCAGGAAAAATTGACCTTGGATTTTTACCGAGAAATGCATTAGGGCATTTGATCAAACTAAAGAAGCACTAGTAAATGCGGAGATATTGCACCATCCCGACATGAGGCAAGATTTTTATCTTGCGACGGACGCATCTTTTTGTGGGTTGGGATGTTGTCTTTTCCAAGCCTACAACAAAAGGTAAAAAACTGAAATTAAAATTATAGGATTTGCAAGCCGTGTGGTAAATTCCTGTGAGCGGGCCTATTCTGCAGCAGAATTTGAGACACTCGCAGTCAGTTGGGCACTAAATAAATTTCATTATTACGTATATTGCAAAAGGGTAATAATAATTTGCGACCACCAGGCGCTCAGCTCTGTGATTACGTGCCGTATACTGCATAATCGTATGACAAGGTGGATTTTGGCTTTGCAGGATTACGACTTCCAAATCAGACACGTAAAGGCAGCGCAAATGTGGTTGCAAACGCATTGTCTAAATTACCTAGAAGATTTCCCGAGTTTGCGGGCTTAGAACAGTCTACGTAATTTAAAATCTTGTTACTTAAAGATCCCAGCAGACGGAAAAAATATGTACGTATGTGTCGGGAGCTAGTGCACATGCAGCGTGAAAATGTGTTATGGGGGGTTATAATTGATTCACTAAACAGCAATCCAAATGGAGAATTATGCAAGTTACATACGATACAAAATGACATTTTGTATCACAGAATGACAGAAACTTCGGAAAACTGGTGTGTTTGTATACCGACACAGTCAGTGAATAATCTGAGATGGTAAACTCACAATTGTTGCAGACATTTCGATGGCAAGAAATGCGCCGATCTGTTGATTAGGTACTGTTGTTTTCCGAACTTGGACCGTAAGGTCATAACATTGGTGAGATCTTGACTAATTTTTTCAAGAAATATTGACTCGCAGTACGAAGACCGAACTACACCCCATAGTTCCGACAGCTCATTCACAGTTCGTTGCTGTTGATGCTGTCGGACCCTTGCCGATAGTAAGAGGCGGGGTAAAGTATGTGGCAGCTGTGTCTGATATTTTCTCAAACCATCTGAAATTGTATCCCACAAGAACTTCCACTGCAAAAGCAATAGTCCGAAAAATTTGATCTAACTATACAGGTTGAGTCACCTAACATTACCGCTGGATATATTTCGTAAACCACATCAAATACTGAGGAATCGATTTCACAGACCGAACATGAGGAGAGGGGCTAGTGTAATTGATTAATACAAACCATAAAAAAAGCACGGAAGTATGTTTTTTAACACAAACCTACGTTTTTTTTAAATGGAACTCCGTTAGTTTTGTTAGCACATCTGAACATATAAACAAATAAGTAATCAGTGCCGTTTGTTGCATTGTAAAATATTAATAACATCCGGAGATATTGTAACCTAAAGTTGAGTACCACTCCTCCGCTGTTCGATCGTGTGTATCGCAGAGCACCGAATTACGTAGGGATCCAAAGGGAACGGTGATGGACCTTAGGTACAGAAGAGACTGCAACAGCACATTACGTCCACATGCTAACACCTTTTTATTGGTCTTTTTCACGGACGCACATGTACATTACCATGAGGGGTGAGGTACACGTACACACGTGGTTTCCGTTTTCAATTACGGAGTGGAATAGAGTGTGTCCCGACATGTCAGGCCAATAGATGTTCAATGTGGTGGCCATCATTTGCTGCACACAATTGCAATCTCTGGCGTAATAAATGTCGTACACGCCGCACTACATCTGGTGTAAAGTCGCCGCAGGCTGCCACAATACGTTGTTTCATATCCTCTGGGGTTGTAGGCACATCACGGTACACATTCTCCTTTAACGCACCCCACAGAAAGAAGTCCAGAGGTGTAATATCAGGAGAACGGGATGGCCAATTTATGCGTCCTCTACGTACTATGAAACGCCCGTCGAACATCCTGTCAAAGGTCAGCCTTGTATTAATTGCGGAATGTACAGGTGCACCATCATGCTGATACCACATACGTCGACGCGTTTCCAGTGGGACATTTTCGAGCAACGTTGGCAGATCATTCTGTAGAAATGTGATGTATGTTGCAGCTGTTTGGGCACCTGCAATGAAGTGAGGACCAATGAGGTGGCCGCCAATGATTCCGCACCATACATTTACAGTCCACGGTCGTTGTCGCTCTACCTGTCTGAGCCAGCGAGGATTGTCCACGGACCGGTAATGCATGTTCCGTAGATTCTCTGCCCCGTGGTTTGTGAAACCCACTTCATCGGTAAACAGGCAGAACTGCAACGCATTGTCTGTTAGTGCCCATTGACAGAATTGCACTCGATGATTAAAGTCATCACCATGTAATAGCTGATGTAGCGACACATGAAACGGGTGAAAGCGGTGACTATGCAGTATGCGCATGACACTACTTTGACTCAGTGCACCGGCTCTCGCAATGTCCCGTGTACTCAAGTGTGGGTTCATGGCAACAGCAGCTAACACACCAACTGCACCCGCTTCTCCTGTGACGGGCCCGTTACGGCCCCGTTCGCGTGCTACGACCATACCTGTTGCATACAGTTGGCGGTAGATGTTTTTCAATGTGCGGCACGTTGGATGCTCTCTGTCCGGGTACCGTTCTGCATACACCCTGCAGGCTTCAGCTGCATTTCGTCGACATTCACCATAGATGAGTATCACCTCCCACTTTTCAGAGTTCGAATACACCATGGTCACAGTTCCTACAACACTACGCTATCAGAGACGTCTGGTAACACAATGTACTACAGTTGATCTGCGTGCGGAGACGAATGCAGAATAACAATAGCAGCAAGCACTACATGCGGACACTGCGACAGCTATGCCAAACCACAACAGTGCACTACAGCCACACTCGTAAACACCGTCGTCATCGTAAACATGTCCCTGCAGATGCTGCTCGCCGACCGTGGTCCGTGTTTGTTACAACACGCAACTGAACGTCGGAGGTTTCAAGCATCAACTTTAGGTTACAATGTCTCCGGATGTAATTAACATTTTACAATGCAACAAACGGCACTGATTACGTATTTGTTTATATGTTCAGATGTGCTAACAAAACTAACGGGCTCCCATTTAAAAAAACGTAGGTGTGTGTTAAAAAACATACTTCAGTGCATTTTTTATGGTTTGTATTAAGCAATTACACTAGCCCCTCTCCTCATGTTCGGTCTGTGGAATCGGTTCATCAGTATTTGATGTGGTTTACGAAATATACCCAGCGGTAACGTTAGGTGACTCACCCTGTAAACCAAGCGTCGGGAAACCGATGACCTTACTGACAGACAATGCCGGCCATTTCAAAAGTCAGGACTGTAAAATGTTTATACGGGAACACGACATTAAACATATTTTTGTATCTTTTTTAACCCAAGCACGAACCCCGTGGAACGCTGTTTTCGCGATTGTAATCGATTTGTCCGGACACATGCGGCAAATCAACAAACTAATTGGGTTGAGTTGGTCCTACAATTTGAGAAAATTCATAACAATGTGCCTCATGAATCTACTGGGTGCACGCCCTGTGAAAACATGATGCCGAATGTACCTGAAGACGAGTGCCTAAAGCCTTTGCCACTTATTCCAAGGGTCATAAATAAAGAGCACACGTTACAACAAGCTCTGCTCGCTATGCAACATAATGTAGCAGTCAGGAAGGAAAAACATGATAGGACGCAAAATAGGCTCTACAGTTACAGCAGAGGAAACTTGGTGATGTTGAAGAACCATCCCAAGTCTTCGAGTATTAAAAAAGTCAACAGAAAGTGACAAGTCCTATACTCGGGCCACAGAGAATCTTGGGGATACCTCATTACGGGTGTTACATTCTGGCACTCACCAAGACAGGACAAATAAGGGGATTATATCCTCACAAGGATCTAAAGACATTCATACCCATGGATGCACAAGCAGATGCTTGAACAGAGGACTTATGTGAGTAGTATGTAAAGATTAGGTATAAGGTGCACATATATAGCTAGTTACGATTTATTTCATGTATGTTTAGCTTTGTGTATATGCCTATTATATATGTGGTAGTTTTTAAGTATGCGTGTGAATGAGATGCTTGTGAAAGAAAGTTATGCATTTTAATGTGTGCAATCAAACAAAGTATTAATAAATGATTCCGCGTAATGCCACTTTGCATAAAAGTGGAAATGAGAGAGAGGCACTGTGCATGGTTGTCGGAAACGCATACTAGCAGTGGATCATTCACCGAATGGGAGAAATGGGATGATTTATACTATAAACAGCACAACACCTGAAAGTATGACAGATAATTAACATCTGCACAGTCTCCAACTTGGAAGCGCTTGCAGCTACACCCGTGCAAGCAAGGCAATTGCAAACGCAGCAGCAGTAAAAGCAATGAAACAGTGTTGAATCAATATAAAGAACATATGTAAGAAACCTACTGAACTCACGAGTCCCGAAAGACCAATTGGACGACACTTTAAATAAGAGGTGCCAGCTAGGTCAATCACTTAGTACAGAGTGATAAGACTTATCTACAAGGAACTCTGATTTGTTTAATGTATAAAATATTATTATGTAAAGTGAGAGCCATATATCTTATGCATCTCAAATAATATGTGCTAAAATATGTTCCAATTTACAAGTGAGACTATCCAGACGTGCAATACAGAATCACTAATTGGAATGTGATGGGAAAATTTAACAGTAAACTGTGTGACAACACAATGAGTGTTAACTGTATTTAGCAGTGCATAACTGTTGTTTAAGTACAGTGAGCAAAGGTAAATAGAATTGACTGCATACATGGTGGTACCTTCCGCAACAAGCAATTGAATGTACGCCATATAGTACTGACATTCATAATGTGGAAAATTGTTTCTGTGAACAAGATAGACTTTCTATGAATGTAACATTCCCAGTGAACTGTGAAGGGATGCTACGGGTAGCGCACAGCGAACTGTGGGTTCCAGAGCCGACAAACGCACGCTAGAAGTGACGCAGGTCAAACATAGTGAAGTGAAAAGTGCCACAGCAAGGTACTCGCATGAACACTCATCACAGTGACAGTGTGTAGTGCTCAATAGTGAACTCGTAGCAAAAAACAATAATTCCATCCGAGTAGTGAAATATGTAAGTTCGAGCCAGAAACGTTCGTACATTATGTCAGTGCATACAAAAACAGTAAATACTGTGGAGTGCTTGCAAACTAGTAACATTTCTCTCAGCACTTGCGATATGTGTATTTGTCTTGTTTTGCTGATGAACTGATACGCGGTCGAATATTTGCATGTTATGCGAGGCGAGCGGCCGGCAGATGTTCCTAACTGCACAGCAGATGCGCCGCGCCTGTCAACTGATAGTCAACTGCCCGCGCAAACGTCACAGCGCAGGTCAACGGGCTGTCGCTAACTGTCGCAAACTGTGGCAGGCTGACGCACGCGCTTCTGGCGTCGCCAACAATGATTCGCCGGCAGCTCAACAATACACCAGCGTCGACGACTCTTACTTCGATGCAATTTTGAAATGTATTAATGGTTGACGACGAATTAATAAACACAGACTACAACGTAAATTTGTAACAGATATAATGTGCATAGGACACGGAAATTCAAAAAACTTACATACGTCATTCAAACGTACCGTATATGTAATGAAAGTGACTATATATTTCTTATTGTGATGTATATGTGCATGTGACAAGAAAAGTGTGTCAAGGCAGTTACAAATATTGCAGGCACAGGCGAATATTATTCACTAAGATGAACTGTAATACTATATAACAAAAGTACTGTATACGTAATTTCAAATAACATCTATTTCTTGTTGTAATGAATGTCAACAATCCGAAGGCTCCGGGCGAGTTTTTTTGAACCATTTTTCCTTACGCCTGTAACCCAAATGGGACAGCGTAAGCAAATTCGTTCTGGGTCTGTAGGATTCCGCATTGTTCACATTACTGATACAAAATTTGGTTGGAGCAAATTGATGTACAAACCCGAAAGAATGGGATCGAAACACATCTAAAACACACGAACGATATGGTACGAATATAATCATGTATGTAACTGTGACTTGAACACAAATGTACCTACCTTAATCATGTGAACATGAACACTTAAATAATGATGTAAGGCGGTAGTGCATCTGTATATGAAACAGTGAACCACATTAAGTACACCCTCACTAGGAGGCCCATGTGACGGTACGTCACATAAATGGACATTTGGAGAAAAGGAAAAGAAGTGTTTGTTAAGACACGTGTAAACCATAAATTATCTAAAGACTGAGTACATCTGCGTGATGTAAAACAAATAGTAAAGAATGTAAATTATTATTATCAGAACTCACAAATATCGATTTACTTAACAAAGAACAGTTTTTTTTGTATAATCTCTGTGTAACGGTACTCTCAAAATAGAGTATAAACGCCCATGTTGCCGGCTTCACTGATTTCCTACAGACAATGCAGAAGTTAAAATAACCAAACAATTAAACGTACCTTTTCCATTCATAATATTATATTTTTCCATAAATTATCTTCATGGCTGTGTTTCAGGACACATCATCCTCTTGTATGACATGAAATGTTGTCATAATCAATCAAATTACGGCAGCTTTCAACAACGCCGCTAATTACACTTCCGTCGCGTTCATAGTCTCTGCAATAGCTAAATCAGAAGTAAGTAAATTCATAGTACACGTAATATTCTACCTTATGTCCACAGAGTTTTTCCATCATGAGTTACAGATAATCTCTTTCTCTCTTGCAGTCGTAATTAGTCTTTGATCCACATAGACGACTTGCGCAGTTTCATATTGGCGCTAAAAGAGGTAAAAAGTACCAGGAAAGGAGTGATACTACAGATGCCCATGTGGTGACAACAGTCTTTAAATGCCAATGGTTACTATCAATTACAAAGGGATTTTCCAATATCATTGATTCACTGAGACGAACAACTATTAACCGTGTTCAGTTGCAAACAGAGCAAAATGTTGTACCTTAAATATTTATACAGAATTTCTATTAGATTACAGAAAGCTACTTCATTCGGTACATGGTTGCTTACTCTCACGTGTGGAGAGGCATATATTTCACCCTACAACACAACCATGGAAGATCACAATAAATTCAGGTCTACCAGCTAGAGAGCCATATTCCAGAGCGAAACCGTGGAAAAACTCGAAATATGACCCGCAAACTTGACCTGCTCGCGATGTATAGGCTCTGAGCACTATGGGACTTAACATCTATGGTCATCAGTCCCCTAGAACTTAGCACTACTTAAGCCCAACTAACCTAAGGACATCACACAACACCCAGTCATCACGAGTCGTGATGTATAGTTAAGGTGGATATTAAAATTTTGAAAATTGTACACAGTTAAGTGGAAACTAAAGAAGCATGTACAAATCACCGTGGATATTTTAAAACGTTGACTATCTTTGTTTGGTCATGTTCAGATTATTAATAGGGCATAAACTACAGTTTGTGTGTTTAAAACTATTCAGTGAACAAATACAAAATACAAATCTGTGGGTTTGAATACACGGATTCAGGCTGATGGAGCTTGAAGGAATTAGTCGTCAGATGGATGCTGGAGTCTGACTGGAACTGTTGGAGATTGATGTAAGACAAATCTTGAAGGAACCAGAAACGAGGTTGTAGTGATGTGGGATGATCTCGAATCTCACTGCACCAGAGAGAACCAATAGGACACGAAACAATTTCAAACATTAGATCAGTCAGAGATCTTTACCTTTGACATGGCAAAAGAACAGGTTAGTAGCACATTTCTCCATCGGATCCTTCATGAATTCAGTAAATTCGGAAGAGTTATAATCCACTGCAGTGCTCACTTCATAGCAATCGCATTTTTAAACACTCATCATGATCATTTCATTACAATCTTCGGAATCCTTCTCTCTGTGCATCGATATCACATTATCGTCCTTCATAGAGAATTATTTTGTGTATCCAAAGTGAATAATACACCTGGGAAATGCTTCCGACGAAAACTAGAACTCACCTTGTCTTCGCACAACTTCTCTGCTTTCATCATACATTTCTCTCCTGAACTCCTATGCCTTCTCAATTTCTTTTCAGTCTGCGTCCGAACCTGAATTCACTTTACAGCAAACAGATGAATTACATATATGATGAATTACATTCATGATCATTTGAAATCAAATAAATCACACAAACATTCGTTAAGGATTTCATCTTCCGGAAAGTAAAATTCATTAGGGTCAGGAACTATCAAACCAGTCCCAATCTACACCTAATACCAAAGAAATTGCAGCTGCACTAATTGGCAAGAATGTAGCAAAATTTAACTGTTCATTATGGATTGTTCCTGCAAGTCCCTAGAATGTCGCTGTCATTATAAATCAGAATACCTCCTTGGGGTAAGTTCAGTCAATTCACTTACATTTCCTCTCACACAAAAGATTACCTTACGATTTATGAACATAAGTGGATAAAACGCATATAAACATCCTAAATCAAAAATTTTAATACTGAAAACTGAATATCACACAGCTGTACAAATATTTGTACACTCTTCCTAACAATAAAGAGTTGACTTTGTCATCAACAAAAAGAATTAATTAATTACTTACTAGGTAAACACCATAATTACTTCTCTGGAGCACTCACTATGCGGTGCATGGTCTCTTATTAATAACTTTGATCTCACTACGGATGCATCATAGTCCAACACGAAACACAGTTACTATAAATTTAGTTATAGTCCGTCACTCCTCACTATATAATTCCTAATCACTAAGAATTTAATCATCACAGCCCTCTTCATACGGTCGATCACTTAATATCTCTGGTGGGAATACAGTCCTCTGATTCGTAAACTTTCTGGATACGCCAGTAAATACGCACCTTGGCTTGGAATCTTCGCAATTACGAACGGCCCAGTGTCTATTAATTGCCACTTCCTATTCTCTGGAAAGTAATGAGGATGGCGGATGTTCTCAAAACAATACCTTTTCACCGGTCCTGGATGTCTGCATCTGTTTGAGTTTGCCATCACGATCCCTTTTTATGATCATGTCCTTCTGCCTTCGGAATTTAGTTTACCACTTCATTTATTTCCTTTCTTCTAAACACCAGTTCAGCAGGCGTGAGTTTTTCGAGGTGTGAAGAAAGTTGTTCATAATTTTCTCAAATTCCTTAAGACGCCAGGAAACCCGACAGAAGCTACAACAGTATGTCCAATGTGGCATAACATCAATATGACATATTTATCCTTTGATAATACCAGGATACCGACAGAAGCTACAGCAGTATGTCCAATGTGGCATAACATCAATATGACATATTTATCCTTTGATAATACCAGGATTTACTTCAAGAACAACGGAATGAGATAACAGGAGTCTTGATAATTGCTTCTTCTGTTGATCAGTGCGGTGCTCAGTTTCCTTTGGTTTCTCTATTACTTGATCTGAAAATGTAGATACTTTCATTGTGTTGAGGGAAAATATTTTCGCGCGTTTATTATTTGTTATGATCAAGCTTATGCGGGCCGCACGGCAGTACCGCTAATGTACTCCTTCTTTCCGTATTAAGTCAACCTCCACTAAAGCACCTCCGATCCACAATTTCGCTTTCCCCGCTGAGAAGTCGATGCTTCCGTCCCCGCTACTTACACCCAGGATACAAACCACGATAAATCTTTCAAGAATCATAAAAACGCATTTCCCAACTTCAATTTCATTAGTGGGATTCTTAGCCACATATGTAATAGCTCTCTGAGGCAGGGTATTTTCCCAGATAGACTGAAGTATGCCACTGTTAAACTGGGGATACGTCTGATGTCAACTCTCTTCTGACTGCATTATCCAACATTCTTGAAAAAGTAATGCATTGTAGCGTAGCTTCACACCTTTGCAAAAAAAGTAGCTTCACACCTTCGTAAAAAAAGAGATGAAAGCTGGTACTTTTTGCCGATGATACAAGTATAGCTATCACACCCGACAGACAAGAATTAACTGGTGAAATTGGAAACGATGTTTTTCAGAAAATCGTAAGTGGTTCTCTGCAAAATACTGTTCCACACAGTAAATGTAATGACCCCATTAATAAATAAAGACTTCGATCAGAAATTGTTAGATAAGGTAGAATATTCCAAATGTCTAGGTGTATGCATTGATGAGGGGTTGAACTGGAAAAAACACACTGAGCATCTGCTGAAACGTTTGAGTTCAGCTACTTATGCTGTTAGGGTCATTGCTAATTTTGGAGATATACATCTGAGTAAATGAGCTTACCACGCCTATTTTCATACTCTGCTTTCATATGGCATCATATCCTGGGGTAACTCGTCATTGAGTAAAAGAGTGTTCATTGCACAAATGCGTGTAATCAGAATAATTGCTGGAGCTCATCCAAGATCATCCTGCAGACATTTAATGAGCTAGAAATCTTCACTGTGGACTCACAGTATATCTATTCACTTATGAAATTTGTTATTAACAATTCGTACGAATTCAAAAGTAATAGCAGTGTACATGGCTACAACACTAGGAGAAAGGATGATCGTCACTACTCAAGGTTAAATCTAACTTTGGCTCAGAATGGGGTAAATTATGCTACCACATAAGTCCTTGGTCACTTACCTAATAGCATCAAAAGTCTGACAGATAGTCATATAGCATTTAAAAGGAAATTAAAAGAATTTCCTAATGGCAACTCCTTCTACTCATTAGATGAGTTTTTGGATGTAGTAAATGGGTAATTTCCCAACCGCCAAAAAAAAAAAAAAAAAAAAAAAAAAAAAATTATGAGTGTCGTAATTTTTTGTTTAATATAATATGTCGTATAGACACTTTTTATTAACCTGACACGTTCTACATCATAACGAAGTGTCGTATTCATGATCTATGGAACAAGTACTAATCTAATCTAATCTCTAATCTGGACGCTTGTGGATCTTATGCTTAAGGCCACTGGTAGTTTTGCTCTTCGCGAAAGTTTTTCGAACAAAGCGTTCGATGTCACATTAGCCGGGGTTCCGGCTTCGAATGTTACAGTGACTGAAATTCCTTCGACTGTAATAAGGACGTCCGAAACTGGCACGAAAGGTTACACTTTGTCACACTGATAAAATATCCTCACACAATTCCACCGATAATTCTTTTCCATCGTTATACCGTAGCATCCCCAACTGCTGGTCGTAGCTCCTGTCCGAATCACTGGAAGTGTCTCTGGGGATCGATGCGGTCATGATTAGTTTGTTGGACACGCGTCACTGCCACTTTTGGCGTCATCTGTTACCTCCGGAATTATTGTCTGCATGTTCCAATCTCCTGGCACAGACTGCGGCTGATTCCGTTTTTGCTGTTGAAACTAGTTTATTTCTGTTGTTTGTAATTATTGTTGTTATGGTGAAAGACGTACGGAGAAAAGTAAAGCTCCATCGCTGACAATATTAGCATTCTGACTGAGAACACAAAAGAAGAAACCACATTTATTACTCTTCCTATAACTCATGAGAAACCAAATTATCTAGTATCTGACTGCGATTATAAAAAATATTTTCTAACATCTAACAATTAATACGATAATACTCCTGCAAGCAACAGACGACTTTGACTCCGATTATAAAAAAAAAATTTTCTAACATATGACCATTAATACGATATGCTCCTGCAAAAAACAGAAGCTTGTCTTCCCGCTGCCACTGCGTGAATACTCTGTATCCAGCAACATGCTGAACTAATTCATAATAAATACTGCGATCCGTGTAGAGTGCAATGCATTATCACAATTACTGATACAACCACTGTCATTTCTTTATATAGAAATTGCATGATCAGAAGGGTTTTGGTCAACCAGCATTCAGTGGTGTAAAAAACTGATAGAAAACAATAAAAACTTTTAATTTACAACGTTCTCAAAATTGACGATTTAAATGATGACAGACTTTACTCGGATATTTCCTTTTCTTCGACAGATTAGCAACAATGTCAATGATTCCACAATGTCTATAACCAATAATCACGTATCCAGTGACAACAAAGACACGCATGTGTGCATACACAAATCTGACAAAATCCCTCCAGTGCGCAAGCAAGTAACAAGTGCATGTAGCAAAAAGACAAATTACCAAAAATCTTCAGTTAATACTAAAGCCTCCTCTGGCGCTACTAGCACGGTCATGGCAGGGTGCGACCTCATACGTCGCGCGGCTTCTCCCCATCGCAGGCTGCGTCCAACTACTCTCAACAAGTTTTCACCCGTTGTCACTCGCGATAATAATATCTCAGAAACAGCTGCCAATTTTCCAAAGAAATATTAACGTCCAACTTTCACTTTTGAGGGAAGTTATAGCTCCAAAACTGACTAGTTGATGGTTGCTGGTTATGAGGTCGGGCTGGATTGTACCTCCGATCGCCTCTATTAAATTTGTTTCTGGCTGGTCAGAAGCCACTACCATTTCCATTTCCACTGTCCTTCTTCCAACTGTTGTTCGGATTACAATTCAATAGATCGTTTGGATTTGCTTTATCCATTTGGTTGGTTCTCTGTGCACTACTACCATTTCCACGGTCACTTGGTTAGTGGTAGACACGTGTTCACAGTATCCTACCTATTATTCTGCCCCGCCGTGGATTTCATATCTCCTTGAATCAGTTCAATCGAATCTAACACAGATAAAAATTCCTCCTAATTTTCGTCTGACACATTAAGTAGCTGTCTCCTGACTCTGACCGGTGATCTAGCTTTTAATATTCTCAGTGCATCGTGTTGTGGTAACGGATCGTACCAATAGAGACATGGATTAAGATACTTTTCTAAGTACATTCTTAACGTCCCTTGCTTGAATGAGAATTGTTCAGGGTAAACTAATTCGTGGCCCGACCTTTGCTGAATTCCATGCGAGTAGTATTTTGCCAAGAACGCCTATTCAAATTCATTTGGGTAGGTCTGACAAGATTCGCCTGTGTCGGTTGCCCATAGTGCATCTTGTCATTGAATATAACCTGATACGTAGCTTATCCTCTGTGCATCGGTCCAGTCCCTTAGTAAACCTCCGCTAAAGCTTCGAACGAACACCGCGGGATTCACCATTCTCTTACCGGGATTAAATGTCTGAAACTGCCGATACTGGAGCATTTTCTCTTCGATAGAAGGTGTACAATACATGCACTGGCCCCTAGCGGCTTCTTGTCGACTATGTGGAGGACCAGAGTGTCGCGAATACACGTTCGGATTTCTATAACTGGATACTTAGCCCGACGTTTGCTGTTGCGGACGTTGATACACCTTGCTACAACTGTTAACCGCTCTTCTAGCTTTCCTTTGGCCATCTAAATAAATTCCTCGAATTGCTCCTTCCATTTCGCAAAAGCGGAGCCTAGATGAATCTTAACCTTCTCTGTTCCTTTCTTAAAGAAGTTCTCTTCTGGCTGTTCATCCGGAGATAAGGATGAGACAGCACAATTTACATCTTCAGTTGCCATCAGATTCAGCTGCTATTCCTTCACCTTTGCCCAATTATCGATCTCCTTTGACATGAAACGGTTATGTACCTCAAAATTTTCACTGATTTTATATTCGTGTCCTGGGGAAATATCTTGCACTGTTACGCTGAGGTGGGCAACCGTTTCTTCTACCTGATTCTGTCGATTCGTAATTTCATTAACAGTATCACGTCTCTTTTCGACCTCTATCGTGGATTTGTCTTGGACCTTTTGCAATTCTTGTAACTCATTCGACATGGCTTCGTTCTTTCTCACCAGATTAACTATCGTCTCTTGCACTTCGTATTGATTTTTCAAGATTAGTGGAATTAAGTCAACCTGTTTCTGGATTTCAGATTGCGCTTGTGCCATTTGATTGACTTTAATTTTCGTATGCTTTTGCTCTTGTGCCATGGTTGACTGCGATTGTGTCGTCTGATCGACTTGAATTATCATACCTTCTTGCGCTTGTGTCGTATTTGACCAACAGGGGAATGGTCAAACTTGTCATGCCGAAACATGTATTGCTTTTTTTAGCACTGTTATTTAACTGTGCAAAAGGTCCGTATGCAAAATTGTAGCTGCTGACATGAACTGGAAGTCACCTTAAAAAAATCACGAACATGGCTGTGTTTCCTGCTTGGCGCTTGCAGTGACGGCTGGCCACCCCTGGAAATGGCGAGTCGTGAGCTTTGTGCACATGGTCGGGAAGTGCGGCCGTCTTATCGCTGCGTTCACTAAAGAGGAATGTCGCTGCACGCTTTTGGTGGAAAGCGGAAACGAATATTCGTTTCTGAGGCATGCACGTCCTTTTAATTTCTGGTACGTATTTCGAAACATTCCGTCCTGAAACTGGTTAGAGATGTGAAAGATGTTCTGTACATGTCCATCTATACTCCGCAAGCCACTTTACGGTGAACGTTTAATCTCCCCTCACAGGTTATGGCGAACCCAGTAAATGTTTTGCTGCCTGCCATGGAAATATACCACAGACGCCAAATGAAGCAATCAACAGAAAACACGCGTGAAGACTATGCGTTGTGCGACATGTTTATTAAACTTCTAGACGAGCATGTAAATGGAGCTAGAAACAACTGAAACACTCGATATTGCAGGCTGTGAATCTACAGACGGCGAAGACACCGACGAAAGTTGCACTCATGAAGACTCTGAGTGATAGTGCCACGTACCATCATCAATTATCTCCGAAAGTAATACCAGCAACTACAATTACCTTATCAGACAAAGAAAAAGCGGTGACGCATTGGTTGAACGAAAGTGGTAAGAAACGCCTACATGTCAGTACATCTACATCTACATGACTACTCTGCAATTCACATTTAAGTGCTTGGCAGAGGGTTCATCGAACCACAATCATACTATCTCTCTACTATTCCACTCCCGAACAGCGAGCGGGAAAAACGAACACCTAAACCTTTCTGTTCGAGCTCTGATTTCTCTTATTTTATTTTGATGATCATTCCTACCTATGTAGGTTGGGCTCAACAAAATATTTTCGCATTCGGAAGAGAAAGTTGGTGACTGAAATTTCGTAAAAAGCTCTCGCCGCGACGAAAAACGTCTATGCTGTAATGACTTCCATCCCAACTCGTGTATCATATCTGCCACACTCTCTCCCCTATAACGCGATAATACAAAACGAGCTGCCCTTCTTTGCACCCTCTCGATGTCCTCCGTCAATCCCACCTGGTAAGGATCCCACACCGCGCAGCAATATTCTAACAGAGGACGAACGAGTGTAGTGTAAGCTGTCTCTTTAGTGGACTTGTTGCATCTTCTAAGTGTCCTGCCAATGAAACGCAACCTTTGGCTCGCCTTCCCGACAATATTATCTATGTGGTCCTTCCAACTGAAGTTGTTCGTAATTTTAACACCCAGGTACTTAGTTGAATTGACAGCCTTGAGAATTGTACTATTTATCGAGTAATCGAATTCCAACGGATTTCTTTTGGAACTCATGTGGATCATCTCACACTTTTCGTTATTTAGCGTCAACTGCCACCTGACACACCATACAGCAATCTTTTCTAAATCGCTTTGCAGCTGATACTGGTCTTCGGATGACCTTACTAGACGGTAAATTACAGCATCATCTGCGAACAACCTAAGAGAACTGCTCAGATTGTCACCCAGGTCATTTATATAGATCAGGAACAGTAGAGGTCCCAGGACGCTTCCCTGGGGAACACCTGATATCACTTCAGTTTTACACGATGATTTGCCGTCTATTACTACGAACTGCGACCTTCCTGACAGGAAATCACGAATCCAGTCGCACAACTGAGACGATACCCCATAGCTCCGCAGCTTGATTAGAAGTCGCTTGTGAGGAACGGTGTCAAAAGCTTTCCGGAAATCTAGAAATACGGAATCAACTTGAGATCCCCTGTCGATAGCGGCCATTACTTCGTGCGAATAAAGAGCTAGCTGCGTTGCACAAGAGCGATGTTTTCTGAAGCCATGCTGATTACGTGTCAATAGATCGTTCCCTTCGAGGTGATTCATAATGTTTGAATACAGTATATGCTCCAAAACCCTACTGCAAACCGACGTCAATGATATAGGTCTGTAGTTAAATGGATTACTCCTACTACCCTTCTTGAACACTGGTGCGACCTGCGCAATTTTCCAATCTGTAGGTATAGATCTATCGGTGAGCGAGCGGTTGTATATGAGTGCTAAGTAGGGAGCTATAGTATCAGCGTAATCTGAAAAGAACCTAATCGGTATACAATCTGGACCTGAAGACTTGCCCGTATCAAGCGATTTGAGTTGCTTCGCAACCCCTAAGGTATCTACTTCTAAGAAACTCATGCTAGCAGATGTTCGTGTTTCAAATTCTGGAATATTCCATTCGTGTTCCGTGGTGAAGGAATTTCGGAAAACTGAGTTCAATAACTCCGCTTTAGCGGCACAGTCGTCGATAACAGTACCATCGGCACTGCGCAGCGAAGGTATTGACTGCGTCTTGCCGCTTGTGTACTTTACATACGACCAGAATTTCTTCGGATTTTCTACCAAATTTCGAGACAATGTTTCGTTGTGGAACCTATTAAAGGCATCTCGCATCGAAGTACGTGCCAAATTTCGCGCGTCTGTAAATTTTAGCCCATCTTCAGGATTTCGCGTTCTTCTGAACTTCGCATGCTTTTTCCGTTGCCTCTGCAACAGCGTTCGGACCTTTTTTGTGTACCACGGGGGATCCGTTCCATCTCTTACCAATTTATGAGGTATGAATATCTCAATTGCTGTTGCTACTATATCTTTGAATTTGAGCCACATCTCGTCTACATTCGCATAGTCAGTTCGGAAGGAATGGAAATTGTCTTTTAGGAAGGCTTCTAGTGGCACTTTATCCGCTTTTTTAAATAAAATTATTTTGCGTTAGTTTCTGATGGATTTGGAAGAAATGGTATTGAGCCTAGCTACAATGACCTTGTGATCACTAATCCCTGTATCAGTCATGATGCTCTCTATCAGCTCTGGATTGTTTGTGGCCAAGAGGTCAAGTGTGTTTTCGCAACCATTTACAATTCGCGTGGGTTCGTGGACTAACTGCTCTAAATAATTTTCGGAGAATGCATTTAGGACAATCTCGGAAGACGTTTTCTGCCTACCACCGGTTTTGAACAAGTATTTTTGCCAACATACCGAGGGTAGGTTGAAGTCCCCACCAACTATAACTGTATGAGTGGGGTATTTATTTGTTACGAGACTCAAACTTTCTCTGAACTGTTCCGCAACTGTATCATCGGAGTCTGGGGGTCGGTAGAAGGAGCCAATTATTAACTTAATTCGGCTGTTAAGTATAACCTCCACCCACACCAATTCGCACGGAGTATCTACTTCGACTTCACTACAAGATAAACCACTACTGACAGACACCAACACTCCACCACCAATTCTGCTTAATCTATCTTTCCTGAACACCGTCTGAGACTTTGTAAAAATTTCTGCAGAACTTATTTCAGGCTTTAGCCAGCTTTCTGTACCTATAACGATATCAGCTTCTGTGCTTTCTATTAGCGCTTGAAGCTCAGGGACTTTTCCAGCGCAACTACAACAGTTTACAACTATAATTCCGACTGTTCCTTGATCCAAGCACGTCCTGTAATTGCCAAGCACCCTTTGACATTGCAGCCCATCCCGCACTTTCCCGAGGCCTTCTAACCTAAAAAAAACCGCCCAGTCCATGCCACACAGCCTCCGCTACCCGTGTAGCCGCCAGCTGAGTGTAGTGAACTCCTGACCTATTCAGCGGAACCCGAAACCCCACCACCCTGTTCAAAATAAGTATCGCTTTGTCCGTTCTGAACGTGAATTGTATAGATGGAAAAAGGAAGTCGCTGGACGGCGTAATAGTCGACTGAAAATTGCGACGGAGATGAATGCGCGACTTGAGCTATTTACCGATGCCAGACAACAGTCATTTAGTGTCAGCGATACAACTTTGCGTGATTGGGCGTTAGAGGTTACCAACGCGACAGGCGCTAAAGAATTTACAGCTTCTCAAAGTTGGATTAGTCGCTTCAAAAGATCACATAAATTTGTGGCAAGAAAAATAACAAAATTTGTATCGAGACACAGGTCGGAAATGAAGTGACACGAAGCGAAATGATAGAAACTTTTCTTACGAATGCAAAAAATAAGATCCCTAGTTTTAGTGAATCGTCGTGTACAATGCATATCAGTCAGGTTTTCAAAAAGAAATGCGTGCGGAAAGAACACTGTCATTCAAAGGGGAAAAACATATTGAGGCGATTGCGCAGTCCACGACTGCACTCACCCATCCGTACACTATAATGCCCATAATTAATCTGGATGGTTCATTGCTGCCTAAATTATGTGTGTATCTTCAAGAACCCACTAGACGTTATGGACCACGTGTCAAAAGAACAATGTTCTACGCAAACAATCTTGTGGTAGACGCATCGAAGTCTGGAAAAATGGGAAATTAAAACGTTACACTTTTCATGCATCATGCTTTTCTTCCGTTCTGCGGGAACAAATCTCTTCTCCTTCTAGATTCGTGGCCAGGCCATAAAAGGTCTGATTCATTAAAAGCTGTATTTCGAGCCCACCCTGACAAAGGAGTAGAGATACTTCAGATTCCATCCGGCACGACGAACGTAATTCAACCTTTAGACAGAGAATTTTTCCGTCAGTAGAAGGCATTTTACAGAAAACTGACAGAGAAAATTATTGTGTGCAGATCACTGCAATTTCCTGTCTATCATCGTGACAATATTCTCAAGCTGCAATCAGTAGTACATTATCAATTTTCCTCCCTACGGTTTCAGTATTTGATTAAATATGCGTGGCTCTCCTCGATATATACTGTTACTAGGCGTGATTCAATCCTAACACCAGCCCAATTTTGTCTACGGACATCTAACAACGTCTGTGATTCGCAGGGCTGTCATAGGTAGTCTTTGATTGTATGTTCTTGGTGCACAGAAAACCTATGTTTTGAACATTGTATCAATATTTCGCATTTTTGCGGTAATTACAAGGAATGAAATTTGGACGTGTTCTAAACGGTATATTTATTTGTTTCTATTTCATAGCTATTTGGAAAGAATGTTGTAGATAACATATCAGCCATATTTGTCAACGAATGTTTAATTATCATGCGATCGCTTTCACTGTGGGAATCAGCTCTCTCACCGCTGTGGCAAGAAAGCGGCGCATAGTTAACGCCACCTCGTCCCTAGATGGCGTTGGTATAACGTAGCGAGAGAGGTCAGGGTTGTACAAGAGACAGTTATAAGCTCGGAAACCATGCGACAATAATGCTTACTTCATAAAATTGTTTACAGATTTCCAGGTCATGTCAGCAGCTAAAATTCTGCATAGAGACTTTTTGCAACGTTAACTCACAGTGGTAAAAAAAGCAATACAGGTTTCGACATGACAAGTCTGACCATTCCCTTGTAAGCTTGTGCCATGGTTGACTGCTCTTACACGATATGAGACATATTATCAGATATCAAACTAAGCTTTTCCGTAATGACGGTGAGGGGATCAATCGCAAGTGTTGAGGATATAGCTAGATCCTGCGCCGCAGCTGTGGGGCCGTCTGTAGCGTCAGTAACGTTAGCGGACTGCATTTCGCTTTCTTGTTCTCCTAGCATTTTAAATTGTGTGTGACGAAAAACTACGAAATGCTACAAACATTACCGTAAATTCTACTTTTATGATTAACACACACTACTTCACACGCAATTAAAACCTCGTAACACTTCACAAACTAACAGAAGTGTGTCCTCGAATGTTAGCGAAAATGAAAAACTTACGTTAACATAGTACAGTGACAGAGTCTTGCCACTTCTACTTACTACAAGAACCAAGTTGGGTGCCAAAAAGATGCAGAAAGATAATTGTTTAGAAGTCCTGCCTTTATATGCCGTCTTCCGTCGAGTTTCTTGTCTGAAATTCGCATGCGACGCACATGCGTAGTCTAAACCCAATGTCGTAGCAGCTGTACTCGTGCCGTAGTCGCATGAAACACACACACACACACACACACACACACACGTACACACACACACACACTCACACAAATATTATACATCGAGTCCTCGCCTAAATGATTGCCAATTTAACTTCTCTCACCGTTAGAATGGTGTTAAATTATTATAACTCAGAAATATCTGGTTGTAGAGTAAAACTGAAGGACCTGCAAAAAAGGTAGGAATTTGAAGGGATGGGGCCTGGATAAACTGAAAGAACCAGAGGTTGTAGAGGGCAATAGGGAACGATTGACAAGAAAGGGGGAAAGAAATACAGTAGAAGAACAATGGGCAGCTTTGAGAGGTGAAATAATGAAGGTAGCAGAAGATCAAGGAGGTAAAGAGACGAGCGTTAGTAGAAATCCTTGGGTAACAAAAGATATATTGAATTTAATTGATGAAAGGAGAAAATATAAAAATGCAGTAAATCAAGCGGGCAAAAACGAATACAAACGCAGGGATGGCTAGAGGACAAATGTAAGGATGTAGAGGCTTATTTCACCAGGGGTAAGATAGATACTACCTACAGGAAAATTAAACAGACCTTTGGAGAAAAGAGAACCACTTTTATGAATATCAAGAGCCCAGATGGAAACCCAGTTCTAAGCAAAGAAGGGAAAACGGAAAGGTGGAAGGAGTATATAGAGGCTCTATACAAGGGCGATATTCTTGAGGACAATATTATAGAAATGGAAGAGAATGTAGATGAAGATGGAATAGGAGATATGATACTGTGTGAAGAGTTTGACAGAGCACTGAAAGACCTAAGTCGAAACAAGGCCCCGGGAGTAGACAACATTCCATTAGATATACTGATAGCCTTCGGAGAGCCAGGCTTAACAAAACTCTACCATCTGGTGAGAAAGATGTATGAGACAGGCGAAATACCCTCAGACTTCAAGAAGAATATAATAATTCCAATCCCAAAGAAAGCAGGTGTTGACAGATGTGAAAATTACCGAACTATCAGTTTAATAAGTCACAGCTGCAAAACACTAACGCGAATTCTTTACAGACGAATGGAAGAACTGGTGGTAGCCGACCTCGGGGAAGATGAGTTTGGATTCCGCAGAAATGTTGGAGCACGTGAGGCAATACTGACCCTACGATTTATCTTAGAAAATAGGTTAAGGAAAGGCAAACCACGTTTCTAGCATTTGTAGACTTAGAGAAAGCTTTTGACAATGTTGACTGGAATACTATCTTTCAAATTCTGAAGGTGGCAGCGGTAAAATACAAGGAGCGAAAGGCTATTTACAATTGGTACAGAAACCAGATGTCAGTTATAAGAGTCGAGGGGCATGAAAGGGTCGCAGTAGCTGAGAAGGGAGTGAGACAGGCTTACAGCCTATTCCCGATGTTATTCAATCTGTATATTGAGCAAGCAGTAAAGGAAACAAAAGAAAAATTTGGAGTAGTAATTAGAATCCATGGAGAAGAAATAAAAACTTTGAGGTTCTCCGGTGACATTGTAATTCTGTCAGAGACAGCAAAGGACCTGGAAGAGTAGCTGAACGGAATGGACAGTGTGTTAAAAGGAGGATATAAGATGAACATCAACAAAAGCAAAACGAGGATAATGGACTGCAGTCGAATTAAATCGGGTGATGCTGCGGGAATTAGATTAGGAAATGAGACACTTAAAGTAGTAAATGTGTTTGGCTATTTGGGGATCAATAGAACTGATGATGGTCGAATTAGAGATGATATTAAATGTAGATTGTCAATGGCAAGGAAAGAGTTTCTGAAGAAGAGAAATTTGTTAACATCGAGTATAGATTTAAGTGTCAGCAAACCGTTTCTGAAAGTATTTGTATGGAGTGTAGCCATGTATGGATGTGAAACGTGGACGATAAATAGTTTAGACAAAAAGAGAATAGAAGTTTTCGAAATGTGGTGCTACAGTAGAATGCTGAAGATTAGATAGGTAGATCACATAACAAATGAGGAGGCACTGAATAGAATTGGAGAGAAGAGAAATTTGTGGCACATTTTGACTAGAAGAAGAGATAGGTTGGTAGGAAATATTCTGAGGCATCAAGGGATCACCAATTTAGTATTGGAGGGCAGCATGGAGGGTAAAAATGGTAGAGGGAGACTAAGAGATGAATACACTAAACAGATTCAAAAGGATATTGGTTGCAGTAACTACTGGGAGATGAAGAAGCTTGCACAGGATAGAGTAGCATGGAGAGCTGCATCAAACCAGTCTCTGGATTGAAGACCACAACAACGACAATATCTAGTTACTTGAATGGAAAGTTTTTTGGGCGAGAGGAGTCGCTTCCCCAGTATTTTAACACAAATATCTTCCACACTCTCAGGCATAAATATGATTCCTTTTTTAATTCTCAAGACTATAAAACAAAATGAGTAGACAGTTGCAGCTAGCAATCATAGTCAGTCTGCCTCTGGATGTCTAAGTCAGCATCTGAAATAAAATTTCTCCGTCTCTCCAGACTTCCGGTGATCACTGAATGAAAATTCTTATAGTCAGAAGCACAATCGTATGTCGCGGGGAAGCCGTCCTGGGTGTTATAATGTGTTCACTCTGCAGCAAGGGAACCAGTGTCCAAGTTGTGTATTAATTTCGATAAGAGTCCAAACACTAATCGCTCAGAGTAGAGCATAAACGACCGTGGTGCAGGCTTCATTGGTATCCCAGGGTACAATGTTCCCTACCAGTTACGACACACCAAGTAATGTTCCGAGCCACTGACAATCATCATCATCATCATCAGTGTTCTGCCTAAAGGCAGGTTTTCACATGGTAGTTCTGCGGGCAGTTCAGTCTTCTGCTATCCTCTTCAGGTCTGCATAATTTCCTCTTCCCTTTATTAGTTATTCCCTTTATTATTAATTAATTATTCCCTTTATTATAAAAGTGTCGAAACTGAAGAAGGCAAAAAGATGTAGAGGAAACTGAATAACGAATTAAGAAGAGAAATTGAAGAAGCAAGAGAAAAATGGATGAAACAGAAATGCGACGAAATAGAGAAAATGGAGAGGAAAGTATGAAATGACGTTTAGACTGGCTAGTGAGATAGTTTTTGAACGTAAAAGAAAGAGGAATAACATGGAAATAGAAAGAGCGGATGGTACTCTAGCAGAAGAACCACAGGAGGTTTTGAACAGATGGCAAGAATATATTGAATGTCTTTATAAGGGGGGTGAAATGGAAAGCGAAATGAAGGTTGAAGAGGAGCAATATGTGCCGGAAGATGGAAAGGGATTTACCATCTTGGAAGCAGAAGTAGAAAAGGCGCTGAAGGAGATGAAGAAGAAGAAGGCATGTGGAATAGATAATTGTCCAGCAGAACTGTTGAAGAGTCTGGGTAACAAGGCAAGAAAAGAAATAGTCTACCTCTGTAACGAGATATATGACAAAGGGGAATGGCCTGAGAACTTCGCTGCAACTGTTATGATACCGATAGAGAAAAAGAGAAATACTAAAAAATGTGAAGAGCACCGGAAAATCAGTCTAATTTCTCATGCAGCTAAAGTCTTGCTGAGAGTGTTGAACAGGAGGTTATATGGCAAGTTAGATATAGGGATAGCAGAGGAGCAGTTCGGATTTAGAAGAGGAAAAGAAACAGGCGATGCTATTGGCTGGCTACGAATTATAGGGGAAAGATATATGGAAAAGGGTTGAGAAATCTTTGCTGTGTTTATAGATTTAGAAAAGGCTTTTGACAGAGTTCAGTGGAACAAGCTGATGGATATCTTGAAGAGCAACGGAGTAAATTGGAAAGAGAGACGACTGATACAGAATCTATATTTACACCAGAAAGTAAGGATAAGGATTGGAAATGAAATGCCAGAAGGAAGCAGCACTGGATGAGATGTTACACAAGGTTGTTGCCTTCCCCACTGCTGTTTAACATATACCTTGGAAAGATTATTGCGAAATGTTTAGATGGGAAAAGAGGAATATGTACTGGTGGAAAGAGAATAGAATGTATAAGATTTGCTGATGACATGGTATTAGAGGCAGAGAGTGAGCGGACAGTGAATAACATGCTCAAAGATCTGAATGAAGCTTGTGTGGAATATGGGATGCAAATAAACACAGCAAAAACAAAGAATATGGTCATCAGTACAAGACGCAGACTGTCCAATATTAAAATAGAACAATCTACCATTAGCCAAGTAAGTCAAATATCCCGGAAGCGCAATAACTGAAGACTTTTTCGCTGGATCTATTATTTACTTTGTTTTATTATTACTCATGTAACAACTAATATATGAAATAAAATAGGTTACTACGAAAAGAGCCCCGAAATACCTTTTAGTGATGCTGTGCTGTGACTTTCTTTGGATCATTAATTTTCAACAAAACAAAATATATTATGTTCTTATTATTCTGGATATGGCTTTCTACTAAAGGAACATTTTGTCGTTACTGTAACTCACTATAAAGTTCAACATATCTTCCTTACATTATAGTTATTGAAAAGGTTAATGCAAATTATTTCGTTATCAATAGTGATGTTACAGTACGCAATGATTGTTCAACATCAAAATTTTGCAGTGGATTTTTGTTAACAGTAAAACACCAATAAGTACCACGACTAACAGGAGAACATGAGACTATTATCGGAGAAAAACATGTTTTTACTATAAGGTTTACCAGACCAGAACTACGCACAGCAAGATTTCTTTTATGTTATGAAGGTAAATTATCTTTTTGCACTGTTAGAAATATATTATCAGCAGCCCAAGTGAACCTGTAAAACACATCATAAAATCTGCTGCTCTGCTCTGCAATTCCGAAAGCTGAAAGAAATAATTTTACTTCACTATTACCTGCCCGTTTCTTTGCGGTTTTGATTGATTTCATTTAATGCAGATTGAATGCGCCACGGCAGCGGCTCGTTCGTTTGTAGCGCAGCTCTGCACCACGAATAATATTTAAATAACTGAAAATGTCTTAAAGGGATGGGATAAAATACCAGGCAAGCTTATTACAAATCATAACGCAAGGTTTCACTAAGTAACTCTATTCAAAACATTTAAACAAATCAATTAATTACACACCTTTCCAAGGCTATGTGTAATGGCGTCCCTCTCACAATCTTGACAAAAGAATGCTACGCAAGCGTACAATATAACGTCACAGGCTCTTCCTACTCACGTAACTACAAGAAGACGACAGAGAAATTAATGTTCCTTTTTTACTATTTATGCTAGTCATCTATTCTCATCTTTGTTTAATATTTAATAAGTTTCGTCTGTGGCGGTTTCAGTACTCGCCGACACAGATATTATCTAAAGAAAAAAGTACATATTCTATACAAGAACAAAACATGACACACAATGTTTTCTCTTTATTACATAATATGTCTTTTGCTAAGAGATGTTACAATTCCCCTTGGCAGCAATTGACTAACGTTAAGAATGTTCGGCAATATGCTGCCACTAACGTCCGTTTTGTCATTGTTTGTCACCTTATTTGGAATATTCACTATTCACTAGTTTGCTCTTTTGGACTATAGTTTTAATTACACTCTTTATGGTTTTCTCACACTTTGTGAGGTGACCGTAAACCTAGTCCCAGGGTCATTACAGTTTTCTGACTCCCCCATTCGGGCTATGTGCGGTCAGGAAACCTGGGAAAACTGCGCCAGAGCCATGGTCATCTCGCCTGGTTTGTCATAAAACGCAGTCTGATTGTTCATCAAAGAAGGTTGTAATTTATCAAATGTTCACAGATAACAAAGGTTATTTATGACAAAAATGTTAAACTTTTAGTCCCCTTGTTGAAAATGTACCTTCTACACTCTTTCACATTCGTGGTAATATTTGTGTTCCGTGTCACACTGAAAGTCAATCATTAAATAGTTTTACAGTAGTGTAATGGATTGTCTCTACACTTACTCACGAGAAATGTTCTACCATCGTATGGCATTCGTGTCAGTTTGCTTCACTAATATGACGAAAACATATAACATATATTATCAACAAATGAATAATCTGAGTTTATACACAGTAAATGTTTGTCACGTAATTTCGTGTCCAATAAATCATTTTCATATTAGTACATTAACAGCGTAGTTAGTAACGTTCGGTCGAATGTCGACAATGTCGTACTGTGCGGGCGGTGCGAACCAATTGTTGCGTAGCGTCTTCTGGAACGCGGCGTGCCAACGACCGCTGGGGTCGACGACCTGCTCGTCGTAACAGCGACGGCGTGTTGGGGTGGCGCCCGTGTAGTCGCGAACCGCGCCGAACCATTCACCAATGTCGGCATGTTGCAGTTGTTTCCCGCGATCGGCTGGCTGGCGGCACGGCACCCGTGTCTGCTTCTCCGCATAGCTCCCCGTCACAACGCATGAAACAAATATTCCACAACGGTCTACTGTCTTTAAGGATACAGATTATTAGCTGTGGAAGAAAATGCAACTTGGTTAAAAGCGTTTATTTGTTCAGTAAGCCGTCGTTTCGCTGGTATGCACAGGATGTTTTGGCGTGATAACGGGTTTCTTGTGGCTTCACAAGTGAATCGCATTGTGACACTGGTATTTAGGGTTCGTCACACGCACGTTGTACTACACACTTTTATTTGTTCTCACGGTCGATACGCTGCCAGAGCGTCTCTCAACACGCGAAAATGTTTCGGTTCACACACACTAAATGCTTCCGTCGAGCGATGTTTGTTTGAATCGGCTCCGAACGGATCACTAACTACCGTTTTTACACACAGTAAATTTATTGTTCGTTGAGCACTGCACTATGATAGTTAATCACTCAACACTTGACTTATTCCGACGTATATATTGGTGCAGATACAACAGTCATTTTCTGTCCCTGCTACATACAATATTCCGTCCTTTCCTAGATTGTTTATGCACACAGTTTATTTTTAATGCATATCAACTGTTCATAGCATAATCACTCTCATCTACGTTGAGTCCATTGTGTTTACCATGTCATTACACAGTTTTAGTATTGTTATTAGGCATATATGGCTTTTTTGTAATTATTTAAAGGTGTGTGCTTTTTGGTACATAGTTTTTTTTTTCCTTTTTCGGTATACCTTGCCAGGTTATCACCCATCTAGCAAACAGATTTTACCATGTGCATGACAGCTGGACTTGGGCATATTGCTCAATAAATACTTCATTTAGTACTAGTATTTTTTTAATGATCTGCCCTACAGGACTACAGTGTAGTTTCCGCGTTGATTGACTTGATTCGCGTACCGCGTAATTAATATTCAAGAACGTGTACCAAGTACGGGCTTCAATTGAAGCATCCATACATACCAAGCGTGGGTTACACGGTACGGGTTTGTATTTTATTGAATTCTGCTCCACTGTCGTTCTCAGATCGCTATTGGCAGTAACGTTATATCACATAATTGTTTCGTACTACAAAGTAATTTTTTATCCAGTAGAGACTCTCTCTCAGGGTTCCTTAATTCTTACACAATTATTCCTGTTACATTACTATATGAAATCTCATCATTAATTGTACTTACTTACTACAAATGAAAAATGATTCAAGAAATAATTTATTATTTTGTCAACAAAAAGATTGTTCATTGCTTGATGAGCATATAGTACTTTAATGACACTAATTTCTCACATTCATGCGGTTCGATCAGTAGATCTTTATCCATACTGATACCGTCGTTGTATCGCAGCATATGTATTCCAGGCATATTATTGTCATTCGTGTTGCTCTCACTCCAGCCCTCGGCCAGCGATGGAGAGCATATCGTTGCCGATTCTAGTTTGTTGGATGGCTTGCTTGCGAGGTACTTGGACGGCTATTGTCCGCGACCTCTACTATGTGTACGTTTTGATTTGTAGGCCGCCACGACTGAGCAATAGGCGCGTTTTGCAGTGGTGGTCTGTTGTTATCGTACCGGTCATTACCTTGCCGTTCTGGGCTTGGTCGCTGATTCTGATTCCAATTGCAATTACTGTCGCTGTAGTTGCTATGCCACTGACCTCGCGCATTTTTCCAGCGGTCGGTCCCTGGTAGTCCGGAATCGTACCGGTCGTCAAATCGACGCTTTTTATAATGGGACGGCTGCCCATACCCGTTCTGACTTCTACCAATATAACCATTTTGCGAGTGCTCTTGCCGCTTGTTACCGTCCCCACCATTTCCTTGGTTGTGGTTTTGTGCACTATTATTTCTGCCATGTTTACACCAGGATCCATTGTTCCGTGAGTGACCACACGCTGCTTTTGCGTCTTCCTGGATTAAGTCTATTGAATCTAGAACAGACAGTAAATGTTCCATTTCGTTCTCTGGTACGTGTATTAGTTTCTCTTTGATATGAATGGGTAAATGTGATTTTAGGAGTCTTATTATGTCACTTGGTGAGATCGGCTCATCCCAGTAGCGTGTCTTGTTTATATACTTCTCGAAATACCGTATCAGATTCCCAAGACGGGGTGAGTACGGTTCGGGATTGTATACTTCTTTTCTTAGCCGCTCTTGTATACAAGGCGACCAGCATTTCGACAAAAACGCCCTTTCGAACTGTTCATACGTCATGCAGCTGTCTGCTACTTCCGTAGCCCACAACGCTGCATCACCCTGAATGTAAGACAGTACGTATCGAATTTTCTGTGCTTCGTTCCACACACTAGGCAAGATGTTTTTAAAGCTTTTTTTGAATACTACTGGGTGTACTGACTTCAGTTCAGTAGTAAACGTTTGAAACTGCCTATTTTTGATCAAACTTTCTTCAACCAATATCTTTGGACTATACTGGTTTGCTCCTGGGACATAGGCTGTGTGCTCCGAACCGAAGCTACAGCTCTTCGCATTATCGGATAAAGATAAGTTTGTGAGTTGCCAAAAACATCGGCTATTGGCGACATAGTTTCATGTTCAAGATGTTTGCTGCTCTGTGCTAAACCCTTTTCCAATTCGGATATCCGTTTGGTGATATTCACTTGCCACTGCGGAATATCCTCACTGAGTATTTGTTTGATGGTTTGCACGAATCTCTATATGCCATGGCTGCTTGTACCTTAGAATCAATGTTTTTGTCACTCTCGCTCTCCATCGTTTCTAGCCATGAGTTGAACTCGGTTTCAATTTTAGTCGCTTGTTCGTTCCACTTCTGGTCTACAAGCTGTGTGGAATCTATTTCTAGCTTTTCTAATCGGTTGGCCAAGACACCTATCTCGTCTACAATGTTAGTGTTTGCTACTTGCAGGTTGTTGACCTGTACAGTCAACTCTGCACGGCCTTAGGTATCGACTCACAATTCTTTTTCATATAGGCAATCTCTTTTTTCATAATTTCTAACGATTGCACAAGTTGCTGATCCCGCTCAGCTTGCTGGCGATCCCGCTCGGCCTGCTGGGCAAGAAACTTTTCCTCTAACTGGCAATCTCGCTCAGCCTGCTGTGCAAGAAAGATCTCAATTTTTTCGTCCTTTTCAACTTGTTGTTGCGGAAATTTTGACTGGTAATCCAGCACGCGCTCTAATATCGCCTGAAGTGAATACCCACCAGGCAGATTACCATATCTGGTTCTTGCTTTTCTGGAGGTGGTGCAATTTCTTTATCTACATCTCCTTGAGCAATGGTGGGCGGTGGCACCACTTCCTGTGCCCCTGCCCCCACAAAGAGAGTACTAGTACTCCTTAATGCACCCGTTTCTACATTTCCTGCACTAAATAATGGCTGTTCCTCAGTATCCATATTGCTCAGACGTTGACTACGCAATTTAACCATATTCGTAAATTACCTACTCGAACACAGGATCTGACAGTTTTGCCACTTGCACATAAAATATGGTAATTTGTCTAAAATACACTGCACACTAAAAATTACTATCTACACTCAACTTTGCCCTGTCATAAATACTAACTCCAAACTCCGCACACCACTAGTGATATGAGATCACTTCACTGGAGTTAAGCTTCTACAAACAGGACAACTACACTGTAGTCTTTCCTTTAGTTTATCTGATTTCGGGGTTCGGCTGCCCCCGGATTATGTAGTCGTTACAGTTTCTCTGCACTATCAGGATCGTTTCCTCTGGCTCGCTTGCAGTGGTGCGTTTATTCATGAAAGAATTTTTATACATTCATTAATACATGGCATTCATTAATACATGGCATTAATCATGGGACACATACATACATTTATCACAAAATACATACATGTATATAACAATAGACAATGAAAGAAAACACATAAAAACAGTGCAAGAGGTCCATAATTAAAGAATTTGTTGTTAGCACACTGGACCTGATGTAACTTCGATGGATTGCTCACGCGCTGCCTGTCATATGTAAGGTATAAGAGAATCTCAGACCAAAGGGCAGTGTTGTAAGCAGTAGTAATTGTGCAGTAGTAGCCAGCAGTCGTGTGTATCGAGTTGGCTGGGCCGGTCGTGGGGGAGCGATGGTTGAGCTTGAGCGATGTAATATAAGGTAAAAGCAGCCTGGCGCATATGTACTATTGTTATGTCAAGCCCCATGTAAATGTTTTTAAAAAATCTCTTAATAATTATCCTTCTCATAAAAAGTAACTTTTGACAATCATTCGTTTCAATTTAAAGAATTTACTAATATCTCCAACCCATGGGCATCCCGATTATTGCAAAGAAAAATCAGTTGTTACTTTTTATACATGACAAATCTATCGCCCAGCATTGCACTGAGCTGCGCCAGAATAATTTCTTATAGGAGCAGATATATACGCGTCATCCGGCGACCTAATTGAGGTAAGATTTTTCAATTTATTCAGAATGAATTTTCAGGGGCATGACGCAGTACTGCTGACGTTCTAAATTTACCAGTTTAAATTCACAGTCATTATTGAAAGGTTGTAAGTGAGCAACAGTTTTATTGAGAGGTTAATCACATTGTATTATTGGTAGGTTACGGAATTTGTCTGTTGGTAGATTACGCTAAATGTCAATGTTATGGTTATATTTTTTACTGTTGGGAGGTTTCGCAACGTTTACTGTTGAGAGGTTACACTAAATGTGAATATTATTCATATTATTTATCTGTGGGGAGGTTACACTTGTCGACAACCGGCCAGGATCGTATTTTTGTGAATTTATGAGAAGTAGTCAGTTATATATCTGCTCTTATTTACTTAATATTAAATTTAGTTTGCATCTGCCGCAACTCATTTACTAATTTGTCACTCTTTCATTCACAGATCATCGGCAAGTTATTGCTCTTTGTTGTAATTGTATTTGTTCCATTTTTGCTTTATCTTTGTTTCATTTTGTGCTTCACTTTGATTTGTGAAAAATACCGCGAAAAACTGCTAACAGTACATCGCGATGTGCAATGAATGAAAAAGCTGACTCGAATAATTTGACCAATCATACTAGCGACACTCAGTGTAATAATGATAATCCTCCAGTTACAGACAATCAGTGTGTATAGACCACTAGTAATGATTTTAATCCTGATGATAAGCAAACAAATTCAATAGCGTCCACTGTATATTTAACGACAATTGATGACGCGGCCCGTTCCGTTACAATGAACGCTGTCCAGTTTGACACGCCTGATTTGCCAAATTTACATAGCGAACAGATAAATGTTTCTAACGAAGGTGAACAATGTACTCACAGTACGTCAGATTTATTTGATTCCGGTGTAGTGACCAACGGTGCACATCCGATTGGCAAACCCTTTTGTAAATCAGACAATGACCAAGTGGTTACCGGTACACAAAACGTGTCACATGCAGATACACCATCACACAGCACAGAGATAACGGCAGCTAATTTTGGCATGGACCGATTTATGGAATTATTGCTACAACTTAATGAAAATCTCAAACAACAACGAAATGAAAATCTCAAGCAACAACTTATTGAAAATCTCGAACAGTGGAATGAAAAACACGACAACCATAATGAATCGAACAAACAACTTAATGAAAGTTTCAAACAGTCGAATGAAAAACACGACAGGTCGTTTAAACAAATTAATGAAAAACTTGACACCCCAATTGAACAGCTTAATGAAGAGATTACAGCCATTTCCGTGCAACGTAATGATACTAAAGAACAATTACATGAGGAAATTAAGGCTTGTGCTAGGAATAGTGGTGAAGAGTTACGTAGTAGACATGCAGCCCCAAAAAAATCACTTAGAGATTAAATTAGTGCGGTTGGTAAACAATGTTCAGAAAACGCAACACAGCTACGCGACAAGTTTATGTTAATGTCAGAACTTTCACACACTCTGGATGCGAAAGTCAATAAGAGATCCAAACAACAGAACAGCCAAATTGACGAACGTTTTAAAGTGACAGAAATGAAAAACGTTTCAGTCTCTAACACGTCACAGCATATGCCACATCTTGAACATTTGTCACACTCACACAGCCAGTGTAACTTTGGTAATTTAGAGAGAGTACGTGTCTTAGATTCCGAACAGTCACAGACAAACAGATTGTTACACAAACCTGAACCTGCTCAGGCATGTAGAGACGATAACTTTGATTACAAGCACTGTCTATCCGTTAGGAAATTTCAGCATGACAGAAAACACATTCACGTTTTTGACTGGATACAACAATTTGATTTTTAATTTTCACCGGCAATGCCTGTAATGCAGAAACTAAAATTTATTTGCAGCGCGTAAGAGACCTCAGGGGATTCATTGCACTTCGATGAATATGTGCCATAACGTGCACAGGGCCCCGACCCGTAGTAGTGCTATTTCATCTTTAGTTTTCTGCACTGATGCCTACTCTTTTATATCTATCAAAACAGCTCTCCAACTATCGATCTATCTATGATTAAGAAAGAGTAAAGAAAACCTGATATGACAAGTTTTACCGAAAGTCAGGAAGAAATAACAGAACAGTACGAATAGTCGAGATGCCACAGCACGCCTTGTTGAATGCACCTCTTTTATCACACCCAGATCTTACTAGAAATTTTTCCATGCCACCGACAGTTCTAACACCGCTTTAGGTGTACACATTTTTCAGGAAATTGAAGAAGACGGTAATACAGTAATTAAAAACATCGCCTTTTCAAATCGCATTCTGTCACCTGCTGAACGCAATTATTCTGTTACAGAACTTAAAACATTATGTATTGTATGGGCATTTACCAGATTTAGGCATCTTCTGTATGGAAGACATACGACCGTTTACACAGATCATAGACCTATACAGTTTTTACTTTCAGCTAAATTTACACATGACAGGTTAAGCCGATGGAAACTATTTACAGGAATTTAATTTTACAATTGTTCACATTCCCGGTCCACAAAATATTGTACCAGAAGCACTATCCCGTTCTCTCAGCAACAATCAGCAAGACATCGCAACCACCTTCTGCCAAGCAAATTTTAGCATCATGTATACTCAACAAGTCGCATTCGAAAATTTCATTTCGGCATCATTACGAGACATAGCACAATAGCAGAGCAAAGACAACTTATGGAAAGAAATTAAACACCTTTGGCAAGATAGGAATAACGTTACCATCGGAAACCATTACACTGTACGCAATAACATTCTCTTTCGCCGCTCTCACCCTGGCAGCAACAATTGGTTACTATGCATTCCTGACGAACTTGTTAACAAATTAATTTGGTATACTCATTTAAGTTACGCATATTATGGAGCCAGAAAATGTTTTCTTATACTGAGACAGAACTGTTATTTTGCCAACATGGAGAAACGTATTCGACGAGTTTTAGCGCCATGTAAAATCTGCCAGAAAGCTATATCAGACACGACTTCACATATTCCTCCGTTACATCCCACTGTACCTGTTAAATTGAGACACATGGCCGCTGTAGACATTTTTGGTCCGATTCCCAGAACTAACAGAGGTTTTTGCTATATCTTTGTCACTGTTGAACTCACTTCGAAATTTGTTATCTTCACTCCGTTACGCAAAGCTACTGCTACATCTGTTTCGAATGCATTTGTAAAACATTTTTTATTTCATGTAGGGCATGTATTGAAAGTAATTTCCGACAATGGACCACAGTCTCGATCTGCGTTATGGACACGTATGTTACGAGCTAGAAACATTTCTCCGATCTATATATCCAAGTATCGCGCTTCTTCGAACCCTTCTGAACGACTAATGAAAGAAATTGGTTAACTATGTAGAATATACTGAAATAAAAGACATATTGATTGGGATACACACATACTCTCATTCCAGCATGTAATTAACCCCATACCAAATGAATCTACTATGCTATCGCCGACTGTTATATTGAAAAATGTTGAACCACCTAACAAAATTAAAGAATTAGTATCCTTTCCTACATCTCGTCGACTACGCCACCATGAAATAATTGACATTGCACTCAACAACATCAAACGTACCGCAGAGCGCCGGAGAAGACAGCAAAAACAGGTTTGTACACGCCGTGACTTTCACATAGGACTGAAGATATTAGTAGGCACGCATTATTTATCCAACAGAGGCAAGAGTAGATGCAGTAAATTTGAGCTTCTATACGCAGGTCCATATAGAATTCGCAGCATTCCTCACCCCAATGTAGTACATGTCGAAACTTTGAAAACCAGAAAAAGCAAAGGCAATCACCATGTCTCCCATATTAAACCCTTTATTGAATGAACATACTTTATGATTTACCACACTGTAATGCCATTTCCAGATATTTATGTGACTACTTCCTGATGATGATCGTATTTTTTTCTTGGCAAGTGCCCGGCTAGGTAAGGTTAGTAGGTCGCTTTTCTTGTCGTTACACGTCAGACCATGCACTTTTCTTCATTTTTTCGTGTATGTATGATTGTTTTCCTGTTTTGTCTGTATGCACTGCGGAATCTTTAAGATATAACAAACACAAGTTGACTTTAACGTTTTTCCTTATGATATCTCAGTATCTTGACTATTCTACATTTTTTGCTACTACATTATGATACTGTGTGTACATTTTTTGCCCTTGAAAACTGTCTGTGTTTTTGACCTAATACGTTTTCTGTCATGCTATGATGTATGCTTAATTATATCACTAGAAACAAGTTTTCTTTTAATGAGTATGTGATTTAAATGCAAGATATTAATCCTTATTCATCATTTCCAGAAAGCAATAACGTGCAAAAGATATAAGTTAAACAAACCACAGTGGTTTACTATGAAATGGAAATTTTACCATCGGAATGAACGAAAAAAAATGCAAATCTTGTCATGAAGAGTCAATGGATCAGAATTAACAAGCATTAACCAGAATATACTATACACATCGTACGATAGCCGTCTTGACTAACTATTTTTCTTTCAGAATACGAGGTGATTGATGCAGGCTGTCAGACAGGACTACACATGTTAATTTTAGTGATGAAATATGCTAGAAGTAAGAAAGTCTATACTATATTAACTAATGAATGATAATGAATAGTTGTATGAAGTAAATGGTAATATGAATATGAATAATGAAGTGTCTATTTTTTGCAGATGATGGTAAATGATAATGAATACTTGTATGAAGTTATGGCAATATGAATAATGTAGTTTTTCTTTGCAGATGATGATAATGATGGAGATTATATACTTTCTGTTAGTTAAGAAATGCTATGTAGTTATTTAAGTATTTGTTGCAGTTCCTTTTGACAGCATGTCTTATGTTGCATAGTATAATGACTGAATGTTTTGGAAAAGACAACTAGAGTACATAGATATTGAGTACACGATTCATTACCTGTTAATTCGAAGTTCACTACTTTTCAGCATAATATACATTTTTTTTCAGCTCAATAATCAATTTTGTATTTTTTTCAGGAGAAGCTTTTCATGATATTAATATCCTATCAGAAGCTAGTTATTAAACCTGTTCCAGTACTTGCATTTCTTTTTACCCAGTTGTCTCTATCATTTATGAATGTGATCACATATACTGTACTTGTTTCATAACCTTGCTACAGCTGACTCATGACGAATGGCGTTATTAATTCTTATTTGCAGCAATAAGTCAAAAGCAAATATTTTTATGCCCCAGCAATTAATTATCGATCCCAACGCAATGCATTACTAGCAAAAAAAAAAGACCTGTCCCAACTATTACCAGTATACAACTAAATAATGCTACCATTTTAGGATATATTTCTAGTCCTAAATATAATGCAAATTCCTCTGATGTATTGAGTCCATTATATCTATGTATTATTATACTACAGACCTTGAGTAATAATTACAATGTCTTACAGTTTAAATATGTCTGATGTCACTTACATGATATCATATATAAACACTAGCAGTTTGATGCTACATGCAATAACTCTTGTTTTGAATGATGACTTGTGAATAATACTGAATAATGTTTTGTAAAACTATATGAATACTTTGTAAGTGGCCAATGAGTGCCAATAATTACTGCAGTCAGATGAGTTATGAATAGTGTTTTGTAATACTCAGTACTTGCTACATGTTTAGTAACTGGCCAATGAATGCCACTGATTACTGTAATGAGATGTCTTATGATGCCAATGATTACTATAATTAGATGACTAATGCATAAATGCTATGCCAATAATTAACTCAATTTGAATGATGACTTCTGAATAATGCATAAAACAATGCTTTGTAACTGGCCAATGAGAGCCAATAATTACTGTATTGAGATGACTTATGAATAATGTTCTGTAGTACTCCATACATACATAGTAATGTTAAGTAACTAGCCAATGAGTGCCAATAATAATTCAAATCAGTTGATATGCTAATGTAATTCTGAATGATTACTAGCATATGAATGATGTCCTTCACATTCTGACCTAATTACCATCAATTACTGCTATGTCCGTATGTCCTGCCCATCCTCATGATCATGGAGCACTATTTGGTTTTTGCACTACTTCTACGTTGATGTACGAGTATGGATTCTACAAGAATGTGGTGTTGACATATCAAGCTGTCCACCACCTTGAACGAAGGAGGTGTTATTATGGTCCTACTGTTTGGTGTACCTAATGTACTACCAAAATGATAACATACCATATTAATACAACATTTCAGTGTCTTGGCTACACTGATAAATACTTCAGGGAAGAGAACTTCAGATTGTTTCACTTAGTGTTGTACTTCTGTAGAAAGACATGGATTTTCAGTGCAGCTACCTGCAACCTACTGTGCTACAACCATGATGCAATCCTTCCCATTCCTTTCCTAGTTCTTGTAAAATGGTAAAGACTTATACAGAGCGTTTAAATTCTTGTAAAACGATAGACATATACAGTGTGTGCACTTTATTTCATTTCTCAAAATGTTTAAATTCTTGTAAAATGTAAAGAGTTATACAGTACGTTTGCACTTTATTTCATTTCTCAATTTGTTTAAATTCTTGTAAAATGGTAAACACTTATACAGTGCGTGTGCACTTTATGTCATTTGTTAATATATTTTGTACTCATTGCGTATACATTGTGTCATTTCTTATTATGTTCTGAACTCAGTGCGTGTGCACTCTATTTCATTTCTTAAGATGTTCTGCACATATCAAAAATGTATATACTCTCTGAATGTAGACTTAGTTAACTGAATAGATTATAGAAAAATTTGTTGCTCGTGGCAAGTCCAGTTGACTCACCACTACTGCCAAAATTTTGCCTCCCCAGTGGAGAGTTAAGTAAGAGGTCCATGATTAAAGAATTAGTTGCTAGCGCACTCGAGCTGATGTAATTTCGATGGATTGCTCACGCGCTGCCTGCGACATGTAAGGTATAAGAGAATCACAGACCAAAGAGCAGTGTCGTAAGCAGTAGGAATTTTGTAGTAGTAGCCAGCAGTCGTGTGTATCGAGTTGGCTGGGCCGGTCGTGGGGGAGCGATGGTTGAGCTTGAGCGATATAATATAAGGTAAAAGCAGCCTGGCGCATATGTACAATTGTTATGTCAAGGCCCATGTAAATGTTTTTAAAAATCTCTTAATAATTATCCTTCTCATAAAAAAGTAACTTCTGACAATCATTCATTTCAATCTAAAGAATTTACTAATATCTCCAATTCATGGTCATCCCGATTATTGCAAAGAAAAATCAGTTGTTACTTTTTATACATGACAAATCTATCGCCCAGCATTGCACTGAGCTGCACCAGAATAATTTATTATAGGAGCAGATATATACACGATATCCAGCGACCTAATTGAGGTAAGATTTTTCAATTTATTCAGAATGAATTTTCAGGGTCATGACGCAGTACTGCTAACGTTCTAAATTTACCAGTTTAAATTCAGTCATTATTGAAAGGTTATAAGTGAGCGACAGTTTTGTTGAGAGGTTAATCACATAGTATTATTGGTAGGTTACGGAATTTGTCTGTTGGTAGATTACGCTAAATGTCAATGTTATGGTTGTATTTTTTACTGTTGGGAGGTTTCGCAACTTTTACTATTGAGAGGTTACACTAAATGTGAATATTACTCATAATATTTTACTGTGGGGAGTTTACAACAGTTATTATTTTCGTGGCCAGTGCAACTTCGGCCCCACATTCGGCACCAGCTTCGCTAGCTCTATTATTTGCTTTGTTTTATTATTACTCATGTAACAACTAATATATGAAATAAAATATGTTACTATGAAAAGAGCCCCGAAATACCTTTTAGTGATGCTGTGCTGTGACTTTCTTTGGATCATTAATTTTCAACAAAACAAAATATATTATGTTCTTATTATTCTGGATATGGCTTTCTACTAAAGGAACATTTTTTCGTTACTGTAACTCACTATTAAGTTCAACATATCTTTCTTACTTTATAGTTATTGAAAAGTTTAATGCAAATTATTTCGTTATCAATACTGATGTTACAGTACGCAATGATTGGTCAACATCAAAATTTTGCAGTGGATTTTTGTTAACAGTAAAACACCAATAAGTACCACGACTAACAGGAGAACATGAGACTATTATCGGAGAAAAACATGTTTTTACTATAAGGTTTGCCAGACCAGAACTACGCACAGCAAGATTTCTTTTATGTTATGAAGATAAATTATCTTTTTGCACTGTTAGTAATATATTATCAGCAGCCCAAGTGAACCTGTAAAACACATAAGAAAATCTGCTGCTCTGCTCTGCAATTCCGAAAGCTGAAAGAAATAATTTTACTTCGCTATTAAATGCCCGTTTCTTTGCAGTATGATAGATTTCATTTAATGCAGTTTGAATGCGCCGCGGCAGCGGCTCGTTCAATCGTAGTGCAGCTCTGCACCACGAATAATATTTAAATAACTGAAAATGTCTTAAAGGGATGGGATAAAATACCAGGCAAGCTTATTACAAATCATAACGCAAGGTTTCACTAAGTAACTCTATCCAAAACATTTAAACAAATCAATTAATTACACACCTTTCCAAGGCTATGTGTAATGGCGTCCCTCTCACAATCTTGACAAAAGAATGCTACGCAAGCGTACAATATAATGTCACAGGCTCTTCCTACTCACGTAACTACAAGAAGACGACAGAGAAATTAATGTTCTTTTTTACTATTTATGCTAGTCACCTATTCTCATCTTTGTTTCATACTTAAGAAGTATCGTCTGTGGCGGTTTCAGTACTCGCCGACACAGATATTATCTAAATAAAAAAGTATATAATTCTATACAAGAACAAAACATGACACACAATGTTTTCTCTTTATTACATAATATGTCTTTTGCTAAGAGACATTACAACCTGAGATGTCAGCAGGAGATGAAAACCCGATTTGCCATAGCGAAGGAGGCATTCAACAGAAAGAGGAGACTCTTTGTAAGTAGGCTGTTTCGGTTTTTATATTGGTAACGCCACGTAGCGCTCTGCATGAAAATCACTGGCTGTGCTTTGTGCAGTCTGTGGCTGGTTTGCATTGTTGTTTGCTATTGTAGTGTTGGGCAGCTGGATGTTAACATCGCGTAGCGCTGCGCAGTTGGAGGTGAGCTGCCAGCAGTGGTGGATGCGGGGAGTGAGATGGCGGAGTTTTGAGAGCGGATGATCTGGACAGACAGTAAATTTGTAAGACTGGATGTCATGAACTGATATATATCATGACTTTTGAACACTGTTGAGGTAAGTACATTGTTTGTTTTCTATCAAAATCTTTCATTTGCTAACTATGCCTATCAGTAGTTAGTGCCTTCAGTAGTTTAAATCTTTTATTTAGCTGGTAGTATTGGCGCTAGCTGCATTGCAGCAGTTTGACTAACGAAGATGTTTGTGAGGTAAGTGATTCATGATAGGTATAGGTTATTGTTAGTCAGGGCCATTCTTTTGTAGGGATTTTTAAAAGTCAGACTGCGTTGCGCAAAAAATATTGTGTGTCAGTTTAAGCAGTCATTTATAATTTTTCTAAGGGGACGTTTCATCTGATGTGGCAAATTAGATAAAGGACTAAGGAAAAGGCTTGGCAAATGTTTTGTCTGGAGTGTGGCACTATATGGGGCAGAAACATGGACACTGAGACGAGAGGATGAAAAATGGTTAGAAACATTTGAGATGTGGATGTGGAGGAGAATGGAGAGAATAAGCTATGGGAAGGGTGAGTAATGAAAGAGTATTGAAAAGGGTTGGTGAGAGAAGATGTCAGGTGAAGGTTGTAAGAGAAAGGAAAAAGAACTGGTTTGGACATTCATTGAGAAGGGAGTGCTTGCCAGTAGATGCTTTGGAAGGATTGGTTTGTGGGAGAAGACTGAGAGGAAGAAGGAGATACAAGGTGATAGTCGACATAAAGGGGAGAGTTTTTGGTTAAAATAACCAAAAACTTAAACGTGCCTTTTCCCTTCATGTAATTATATCGTAGCATAAATGATCTACATAGCTACGTTTCAGGATACATCATCCTCTTGTATGAGATGAAATGTTATCATAATGAAGCAAATCACAATTCGTATTCAAAATGGCAGCTTCCAACAATGCCGCTAATTCCAGTTCCGTGGCGGTCCTACTCTCTTCTATTGCTAAATCAGAAGTAAGATCATAGTGCGCGTGATGCTCCATAAAAGATCCACAGAGTATTTTTATCACCAGTCAGAGGTAATCGCTTTCTCTCTCGCAGTCATAATCAATATTCAGTGCATGAACACCACTTGCGGAGTTCTGCATAGCAATTTGCGCTAAAAGATAATTAAGTGACAAATGAAAGGTGATATTACAGTAGCATGTAATCATAACAGTAATGAATCTAAAACGCTAGAATGAATGATAGAGGAAGACAGTGCGTTGAGAAATATCATAATTCGTATTTCAAAATGTAAGAGCTAAATTCCGAAAACGAAGAATAATTCTCATTAAAGGACATGCACTGCCAATTCTGGCGGTGTCTTAATAGCCAGTCGAGCTGCCCAACTGCATATTTGCATCGTGAACAGAAATAAAATGATCACGAAAGTGGGATGAGAACGTAACTTTTTTTATAAAATTACAATATTTGTTACCTATAGAAACAATAGCATATTTAATGTAACAAATTTTTTAAGATAGTATATTTGTACGGGAAAGGAAATCGTGCTACAAATTGAAAGTCTTCTGATCTGGTGCCCTATCTGCAGCGTTAACTCCATTCCTGATTAACTGGAAGAGTGTCTTGCAAATCAGCATACGTTCATTTGAGGACGTATTATTCCGCATACATGTGGCGTCATTACGGTTCGAGTATGCAAGCGCTTGTGACAGAAACAAGAATTTCAGATATGTAATAACTTTTGTTGTGTTAAAATAGTTTATGAAGCCCTTGTTTCCATGAGTGTTCAAACAGAGGAACACTCAGGTGCTTATTACCTCTTCCGCCGACATTCAATGAGAGATAATTGCCGCATTTCATTTATGCAGACTGGATGCGGAGAGACGGGCAACAAAGCATTACCGTAGGGCAAGCTTTAATATCAGTTGGAGAACAACTGAAACACAGAAGGACAATTAGGAGACTCGAAAGCAAAATGTAAATAACGATCTAAGGACAATTAATGCTCTCATGCACACGCCAATGTAAATTAGAGCTGCAGCACAAACTCGTCACAAAGTAAGAGCAATAATTAGGCAATAAAGCGGACCGCCAGTCTGCTGGGATTCATTTGCCGCAGCAAGGTTCAGATTACCAATTTTTACATAAATTCAGCAACATTAAAGAGTGTGCAGAAACAGCACCCAAAAATCTTAACGTCTTGGGGGAGACGGTAAACTACACATTTTACAAGTATGAACTCTTAACGGGAAATTATGGTTTGAGCTTCGAGGCTACGGTTTTCGATGGAGAGAGAGTGACGTGTTATCGATTACTTTATGTTCTGTTAAGCTATCAATATCGGGTGGATTGTCGAACAGTGCCTTCACTTTTCATTCACATGCACTGCCTCCCAGCTCCTGCACGGTAATTTGTGTTGTGTACCAATACAATAATGTTATTAGTAGCGTTGTGGTATCGACGTACCACTTGCAGAAGATTAGGTTCATGGATACGATAGAACTGTTGTAAAATTGTATATGTATGGGTTTACCAACAAAAATAGCCCGCAAATTTGTCATTCCATGCTAACGATAAAAAACCTAGTAAGACGCAAATGGGTGCTGTAATTTTTATCTGGAGTCCTTCCAAAATTATACTGTGTACTTACAATCAAGCCTGTTTCGTGCTTATTGTTTTTAACCTTACGCACAGTAGTACTATGTGATACTGAGAAATTCGCTGAATATTGTACAACTTATTTTACGTTACTGTCTATTCTCAGTCATTTATTGCGAGTGCGGTCCTGCCGCACTCATTTCGGACAGAGTAATGTGAAGAAGGCGCGCTGAGAAGCTACCCATCAGCATTCATCAAGCTTTGGTCGTCTGTCGAGCTGAAATGTGCTATGTTGTACATGGACAGCAACTGAGTCCATACCATCTGCAGGAAGTCCAAGAACGAGTATCGGATAACTGCCCAAGACGTGTACAGTCTGCACATATAAAGCGCTGCTTACTCGAAACGCAGTTTACAGCTTCGATGCTATTCACTCGAGACAGCATTGTGAATATCCCTGTCACAGGGATGTAGTGAGACGTAAATCCACCCATGGTCTAGGGGTAGCGTCTTTGATTAGTAAAACCTCCTCGGTCCCGCGTTAGAAACCCACCATCACTTACATCATGATTAATGATCAGCATTGGTGGTAGAGGACTTCCGGAAGAAGAAGTCACGCCCATTCTGCCAATGGCCTTGTCAAAGAGAGTGAAAGCGCAACAGTGGTTTGCGGCACTCTCTTGTCCCTAGAGTGGGAAACTGCCCCTAAAGGTGGAAGAATCAGCAATGATCAACGGCATGAGGATGCAGAAAACACCGCATTAAAGACACATAACGTGTCTCCATAGGACATGTGGCTTATAACTGAAAATATGTCATGATGATCTCTCCATTGAGAAATCATTCCTGAATAGTCCCCGTTCAGATCTCCAGGAAAGGACTGCCAATGTGAAGGTGACCATGAGAGAAAGACTGATTGATCAACGAAAGGATAACGTTCTATGAGTCGGGGCATGGAATGTCAGAAGCTTGAATGTGGTAGGAAAGCTAGAAAATTTGAGAAGGGAAATTCAAAGGCTGAATCTAGATACAGTAGTGGTTAGTGAAGTGAACGGGAGAGAATTTATGGTCACATGAGTACAGGGTAATATCGAAAGCAGCAGAAAAAGGTATAACGGGAGTAGGATTCGTTATGAATAGAAAGGTAGTGCAAAGAGTGTGTAACAGTGAACAGTTCTGTGATAGGGTTATTCGTGTCAGATTCAACAGGAAACCACTACCGACAACGACAGTTCAGGTGTACATGACGACGTCGTAAGTGGAAGATGAAGTGATGGGGGACTGGAATGCTGCTGTAGGGGAAGCAGTAAAAGAAAAGGCTATGGGAGAATCTGGGCTTCGGATAAGGAATGAGAGAGGAAAAAGACTAATTGAGTTCTGTAATAAATTTCAGCTAGTAACAGCGAACACTCTGTTCAAGAATAACAAGAGAAGGCGGTGTACTTGGAAAAGACCGGGTGATACGGGAAGATTTCAGTTACATTACATCATGATAACACAAAGATTCCAAAATCAGATAGGGGATTGTAAGGCGTACCCAGGAGCAGATATAGACTCAGATCACAATGTAGTAGTAATGAACAATAGGCTGCAGTTCAAGAGATTAGGGTGGTACCATTAAGAGTGCAACGGGAATACTACTGTTAAATGCAGAAGAGAGAGCGATAGGTACATTCAAGGCCTCTGTGAGGGGGATGATATGTCTGTTGTAATAGAAGAAGAAACTGGAATCGATTTAGAAGAGATAGGGGATCCAGTACTAGAATCAGAATTTAAAATAGCTTTGAAGGACGTAAGATCAAATAAGGCAGAAGAGAAAGATAATATTCCATCAGAATTTCTAAAATTATTGGGGGTACTGGCAACAAAACGACTATTGACGGTATGTGCAGAATGTATGACTCGCGAAATAACATTCGAATTTATGACTCTGGCGACATAACATTCGAATTTTGGAAAAATATCATCGCCACAATTCCGAAGACTAAAGAGCTGCCGGGTGCGAGAAATATCGCACAATCAGCTGAATAGCTCATGCATCCAAGATGTTGCCAAGAATAATATACAAAAGAATGAAAAAGAAAGCTGAGTTTGTTCTAGATGAAGATTAGTTTGGCTGTAGAAAAGGTAAAGGCAGCACATAGGCAATTCTGACATTGTGCTTGATGGTGAAAGCAAGACTAAAGAAAATCGAAGACACGTTCATAGAGTTTGTCGACCTGGAAGAAGTGTTCGACAATGTAAGATGGTTCAACATGGTCGAAATTCTGAGGAAAATAGGGGTAGGGAATAGGGGGAGATGGGTAATATACAATATGTACAAGAGCCAGGAGGGACGACTAAGAACGATGTGCCACCACTGACGTTGGAGGTAGTAACACAAAAAGCGGATTTTTAAAAGAAATAGTAACTGCTGGTCTCCATGCGTTTACACACTCTGCCCGCCGCTCTTACTTCAACAATGTGTACATTACGGCAACCAAGTAACAAGTACACTCGCTGCAACGCTAATTGTTCAACGAAACGAGGGCACCAAAATCACTTACACCTTCGTTGTTCGAGATGGTCTCCAGGGACGGATCTCTCCGAGAAAACAGGCACCAAAGCAATCCGACGAACGGTGCCCGGAGTTGACATCAGGCAGGTCCACCACAAACTCGTGACCGACATGCGAGGTAGACACTGTAAGTAGGCTGTTTAGGTTTTTATATTGGTAACACCACGTACCGCTCTGTAGCAAAATCACTGGCTGTGCTGTGTGCAGTCTGTGGCTGGTTTGCATTGTTGTCTGCCATTGTAGTGTTGGGCAGCGGCTGCTGGATGTGAACAGCGCGTAGCGTTGGGCAGTTGGAGGTGAGCCGCCAGCAGTGGTGGACGTGGGGGGAGAGATGGCGGAGTTTTGAAATTTGTAAGACTGGATGTCATGAACTGCTATATACATTATGACTTTTGATCACTATTGAGGTAAAAACATTGTTTGTTCCCTTTCAAAATCTTTCATTTGCTAATTATGCCTATCAGTAGTTAGTGCCTTCCGTAGTTTGAATCTTTTAGTTAGCTGGCAGTAGTGGCGCTCGCTCTATTGCAGTAGTTCGAGTAACCAAGATTTTTGTGAGGTAAGTGATTTGTGAAACGTATAAGTTAATGTTAGTCAGGGCCATTCTTTTGTAGGGATTTTTGAAAGTCAGATTGCGTTGCGCTAAAAATATTGTGTCTCAGTTTAAGCACAGCTATGTATAATTTTTCTAATGGGACGTTTCAACACGACGTGCCGCTGCTGGCTGAGTACGCGTGTTTTCCTCTTTCGTCTGGGCAAGCACGCCCCTACGCCTTGTAGCGAGTCCAACACCAACTGTACCGAGCGCCAAAACATCCACGAGATCACAACAGGGGCAAAGATCCTAGTACAGCTGGTTAATCGATTCGATAGTGTTGTGCCAAAGAGCTGGGGTGCCAGAAAAGAGGCACTGCGGTTCAACCTTTCCCACTCAAACCTGACCAGCACCCCGCCCCCCTTTCGTCTTAGCACCACTGAAAGAAGGGAAAGAGACTGATCTAACAGTCTTGATTTGACTAGGGTGCTCTGGTGATGACACATGGTCCAAAGTAGCGTTGTACAAACTTACGAGTTCCCATACCACGAGCAGTCCGACCAGAGATGTTCTTAATAAACACCTTATCCCCAGTTTTAACCTGTAAAACGCTTCTGCCTTGGTTATAACGTTCAGCTTACCGACGATGCGCTAACTCCATGTTGCTTCGAACATGCTGCCAATTTTCCCTAAGGGTATCCGGAGTAAGTTATTGATCTGCCAAAGATTGGAGAGAGGCGATATGACCGGATATGCCAACATATACTCAGCCGGAACTGCCCTAGAAGTTTCATGTTGGGCCGTGTTGATGCGAAATTTAACCACGGGAGTGCAGTATCGAACCTACTGGGGGATTTGGCGTGGTAAATTGTAAGCGCGGCCTTTAGGTTATGGTTAACCCTTTCTGCCAAGGATGCTTGCGGATAGTAAGGGGTAGTCGTAATGTGCCTGGTTCCACTAAGGAAGCAAAACTGTTTACATTCTCTTAATACAAAGGCAGGCGCATTGTCGCTAATGAGTTGTTTTGGGAGCCCAATGTATGAAAAAACACAGGTGAGATGACATATGGTTATACTCGCAGTTACCCCAGTATTGGACGGTAACCAGACAAAACGCGAAAAGTCATCCACGGCGACGAAGATACGACGGTACTCTCTCTTAGTCCTAGATATAGGTCGTACAAAGGCGAAAAACATCTTATTCATCGGTCGCTGCTCTCTTTGAGATTGAAGTGGACCCAAAGGGTCCTTCAACAGTCGTCACACTGACTGACAAGCCGCCGCACATCGTGGTACAGACAAGGCCACATCACTCGTTGGCCTAAGTTTCATAGAGGCCGAGGTGCCCTCCTAGTACAGAAATATGGAAATAAAGAGAGGTGAAACTAAATCAAGGCCTACCAACCTCTATACAGAGCTCCCCATTCCCTAAGGAGTAACCGGGCAGGTCTTCGCTAGCAGTGACCTTCCACATCATTGGACCCAAATACGGATCTTCATTCTTCTTGGTTTCTAGGTCAATGAATAATTGGGGGACCTCTGTGAGGACACTTGACGGCCGTGGTGGCCGAGCGGTTCTAGGCGCTTCAGTCCGGAACCGCGCGACTGCTACGGTCTCAGGTTCGAACTCTGCCTCGGGCATAGATGTGTGTGATGTCCTCAGGTTGGTTAGGTTTAAGTAATTCTAAGTTCTAGGGGACTGATGACGTCATATGTTCAGTCCCATAGTGCTCAGAGCCATTTGAACCATTTTGTGAGGACACTATTCACCATTTGACTACACGACTCATGCTCTCCCCTTGGCTGAGATTCAAGGTCTTCACTAAACATGCTACTAAGGGCGTCAGCTACCTAATTGTCGGAGCCTTTAATATGACGCACCTTAAAAGGAAAAGCGGAAATACGAAATACGGACCGCCCACCCAGTGATCCTTCCAGTCTTTCGAGGTCGAGCTAGGACCGAACTCAATGCTTGATTGTCAGTTGAAAGGTGGCTACACTGAGTCACAGCGCCAGAGATTGCGCCAAAGAGTATTATTCAACCGCGTCCACTGGCAGTGGCACCTGAGCAGTTGCTATGGGCAGTTGTAGTCCTGAGGTAGCCGTAGTTAGAGTACTAGTTGTGAGCATGTCGTGTGCAGTTGTTCTGTTGGGCAAGACACCAGATGTTTTTGGATTGGGGATGTTGTAAGGATCAGAGTGTATTTTCTGTCAATATATGAAGCTAAAGAAAATTTTTATTTCAAATGTCTTACATAAAAATGCCCCTTGGTCACAGGTTCAGTCAACAAAGCATCTGGCTTATGTTCACGTATTAGAGTGTAATTCTGGTTTCTATGTGCAGTCATAGTATTTCTGTTTTTTTTTTAATTACTTCATCGTAAATGGCGTTTAAAGCATCTTGTCGTATTGAGGAAGAACCGTGCCAGATGTGTACGTTGAATCACACTTCCACACCCAGAACAGTTACACTTACGGTTTCTTGTTTTGTAGCTTTTATAGTTGCTGGGGACTTAATTAATTAATTGAGTTAACGGAAGTTTCCTTTCATTCTTTGTTGTTATTCTATGCAGTCAGATTGCATATTAATATTATTCAGGGCTAGCCGGTTACGAGACTGAGTAACCGGACAAACAGCGACTAAAAATTAAAATTATTAGCATTTTATTTAATTAAGCCCCCATGCACGTGGCGACTGCTGCTTCGGATCGTCCCTTGTAATTCTTTTGATAGTAAAAATAGCAGACAGTAGGATTGTTGTAGTAATTTGTAGTTTAGTAATTGTAGTCTATATTGCATGTGTAGATAAGATAATTGAACATTTATAGTTGTCTTGTCATTCTTTTAATGGTATTTTGGCAGAATTTAATTTTTGATGGCTTGTATACGGGTTTGACAATTTTGTGCAAACTATGAAGATGTTAATTGTTCGTAAGGCGTGTTTGTCGGGAAGCATTTCGTGTGAATGGTATTGTTGGTTTTTGTATGTTTCGTAAATGATTACGCGATCGATGAAAAAAGCAAAAATGTTGGACAGTGAGAATGACGAAATTGTTAACATGGCGAACTCGCCAACATATGAGAACAGTATGATGAATAATGAATTAGAAAACAATTTAATAAGTCGGGAAAATAGTCCGGAACCAGTTCAAAATTTTTCACTATCAAAAAATTTTCAGAATTCAGGATTAACGACAGAAGATTCTGGAATAGTATCGAACACACATAGCTTTACAGCTTTGACGAAGGAAGTTGGTTTTGCGGGAAATGTTAGGGGCGTAAAGAATTTCGAACCAGTTAATATGGAGCAGTTGATTAGTGCAATATTAAATTAGGGATCACGGTTAGACTCACAAATAGGAACAATTAAAACTGAGATGTGATCAATGGAAACACGGGTATACTCACAAATAGGAACAATTAAAACCGAGATGGAAACAATGGAAATACGGTTAGACTCACGAATAGGGATATGTTTTAAAAACATGAAAGATGAATTATAGAAAGAAATTAGAGAAGGTGCACAACCGATTTTGAATGCTCACAATAACAGATTAATTTCAATAGAAATCAGACAAAAGGAACAGGATAGAGAACAGGAAGAAAGAGATCGCGTGATAGTACAAAAATGTTCAGAGTTAAATTTACAACGCTCACACGATAAGGAAGAAATATTTAAAAGAATCGAGGAATCTGTACAAATGACAGAATAAATAACGTAACAGAACAGTATGAACAGTTAACTAATAAATGTGTCAATACTGAAACCCGAGTGGCGACACTTAAGGAAGACGTAAATAAACGGAAAGAAAAAATAGGTGACTTATCGGAAAGAATTCAGGAGATTTCAGATAAACTGACGAGTCTTAGTTCAAATGGGGACAGAGATTCAGACGATACAGCTCCATTGCCATTTGCAGAAACCGAAGAGTACCGGAACATAAATAAACATGTTGAAAATCAGGGAGAATTTAATGAAGGCGTTAAAAGGGAATTTGAGGCGTTGCGAAAGCAAGTCAAACAAACTGAAAGCGAAATCGTAGGAAAGGACAGTAGAAGAAATTTAGAATCACAGATAGCAGAGGGCTTTGAAGAAAATAATTTATTTCATTTACGAGAAGCAACAAGAGAGCGCCAGGCGCGCGAACTTGACAATAATCGACATTGGGACGGGGACAGACGCGGTAGGTCTTTGTCGCCACGAGGCGAAAACTTTGACTATAAACACTTCTTAACTGTTCGGAAATTTAAGATCTTTCGCAATTCGAAGAATGACATACACCCATGTTCATGGTTAGATCAATTTATGTACACACTTCCACCAAATTGGCCACTAAGTCACAAACTGGAATTTATGTGCGGCTATTTAAGTCCTCAGGGGATTCGCTATACTAAGTAAATATGTGCCGTAGCGTGCACAGGGCCCCGAGCTGTAGTGGTGCAATTTCCCTTTTAGTTTTCTGCACCGCTGCCTACTCTTTTACTATTCTTTGTATCTATCAAAACAACTCTTCAGCAATCAATCTATCGGTAAAGAATAACCGGGTATGACTATTTTACTCAAAAGCTATTTCGGAAATTACCGTTTGGACTTACTGTATCTTAGGAAGGATTCTTTCGTAGTTTAAACGAAAATTTACCTGTTTATCTTCGTGACAATATTACTTCATATGTTGACGATATTCTTATTGCTAAACGTTCTTGGAGTGGGCATAACAAAATTTTGGATTCATTATTACGAATTTTTGCAAGAGTTGGCAATACAGTGAACTCGGAAAAATCTGAATTTGGTCGTTCTGAGGTTAAATTGCTTGGTCATATTATTTCTACAGAAGGTATTCTTCATGATCCAGAGAAACTAGACGCTATTCGTAATTATGCTGTTCCTACTACAAAACGTGATGTTCGTAGTTTCTTTGGTATCTGTAATTTTGTTAGACGCTATGTTAGATTGGATAATTTGGTCACACTTCGTTAGTGTGAACAATCTGGAAAAAATTCTAGTTGGTGTTGGGATGAGGAAGCTCAATCAGAATTTGAACAACTTAGTGATGCTTTAGTTGCTGCTCCACTTCTTTCACATCCGGATTTATCTAAAGATATTTGTTTGGCGACGGACTCATCATGCAAAGGCCTAGGTGCACACTTATTTCAAGAGATAGAAGAAAACGGCGTTGTAGTACAGAAAACTATTGCATTTGGAAGTCGTGTTCTCTCTAAATCAGAAAAGAATTATTCGATTACGGAACTTGAAGCCTTGGGTGTTGTTTGGGCTTTCATAAAATTTCGCATCTTTTTGTATGGCAGACATACTACGGTTTACACCGATCATCGAGCTCTGGAATTTCTTATGTCATGGAAGATTGTCACGATGGGCGCTGTATCTAAAGGAATTTGATTTTAGTATTGTTTACATACAGGGTTCTTCAAATATTATTGCTGATGCTTCATCACGTGCACCTATGGGTTTGAAACAAAGTGCTGAGGAGGACTGAAAAGAAAATAATTATTGTTTGGTATATATATATATATAAGGTGCTGCGTTTGGAAGTTTTATTTCGTCTTCGCTCCAGGATATAGCTAAGGAGCAAAATAAGGATCCAATCTGGAAGGACATTTAGGAGAAGTGGAGGAGAAAGGAAAGCGTAGCGATTAGACAGTATTATTTAGTTCGCAATGATATTCTTTTTAAACGAAAATCGGTCGACAACTCTGTTTGGTTAGTTTGCATTCCTGATGAGTGGGTTAATAAATTGATTTGGTATACACATTTCAGTTATGCACACTTTGGTCCCAGAAAATGCTTTCATAAATTACGAGAAAATTGCTACTTCAGTAATATGGAAAAACGTATTCGATCTGTTCTTGCCAAATGCAAATTATGTCAAAAGGCTAAGCCGCCAACTATTTCTCGCAGAGCACCGTTATTTGCTATCATTCCAGCGAAATTAAAGGACATGACTACAGTCGATTTGTTCGGTCCGGTGGTTCGTTCTACTAATGGTTTTGCGTACATTTTGGTAGCAGTGGAATTGACGTCGAAATATGTGTGTTTTGCACCTTTACGCAAAGCAACAGCTCGTTCAGTATCTAATGTTTTCATCAAACATTTTCTTAAAGAAGTGGGTCATGTTGATAAGGCTATATCAGATAATGGATCTCAGTTTCGCTCTAAAATTTGGCTTCATACTCCACGGCGTCGTAAGATTAAACCAATTTTTATTTCACTCTTTCACCCTCAATCTAACGCTTCAGAGTGAAGGAAATCAATAAATTGTGTCGACTTTATTGTCATCAGAATCACAGAACATGGGATCAGTATCTTCATATTTTTCAAAACATTCTGAATGAACTCCTTAATGATTCAACTTCTTAACCGCCTATATTGATATTAAAAAATAAAGCACCGACAAATCACATTTCTGAAATCGTTCCTTTTCCGCCTTCACGGAAACTACGGCATTCTGAAGTTGTCAATCTGGCTCTACAAAATATTTCATCTGCGGCTGCTAGAAGAGAGAAATCAGCTAAACGTCCTGGTCGTTTAAAACCTTGTCAGTTGGTCAAAAGGTGTTAATTAAGGCTCATCGTTTATCTCACAAATGAAAAGGCTTGTGTCGCAAATTTTTTCTGCTTTATAACGGTCCATATAGAGTTTGCAAAATTATTCATGAGGACACTGTCGAAGTAGAAACTCTTAAATGACGGCGCTCTAAGGGAATACATCATATATCGAACGTTAAAATTTTAGTGAAATGACATACTTTTGAGAAACTAACAGTTATACGTAAACACGCAGAGAATATAAGGATACCGCGCCGTGTTCCGGCGGTGGCACATACTCAAAGCAACAGTCAAGTCTGCGCGCCGCACAAGGCAATCGTTGACCGCAAACAATTACTTCCTACGTCACGCGTACCTACAGCTGATCGAGCGCTCAGTGCGAATGCACTGACAGCCGTAACTAATACACAGTCTAGTTTCTCTGATTCAATTCAGTATAAAGCTATAGTGACTCGATAAATTATGTTATTAACAATCAGTGTTTTTCAGGATACAGTTGTATAAAATATTTAAGAACTTCCGGTAAATTCTGTGTGTGTCCGTCGTTAAGAGGACTTGCTAACGAGGAAATTTCAGCAAGAATGTAATTTCGAAGAAGAAAGTAATAAACTAAAAAGGTAACTATTAATTGAGTTTATTTTTTCAAGTAACATATTTCTACTTTGGTATGTTTATACGTAATTTGCTGCTCGCGATTACGTGATTTATACTTTGTGCTAAATTTTATGTTTTATGAATTTACTTGTGAAGCGACGTGCTTGCGTACATTTGCTGATTTTGAGGATGTTTTATTAATGAACAGGGTTATTACTTGTGTATATTATGCATCGCTTGGCTGCTATGCTTTTTCACTGATGTCACATTTTTTTATTATGTGCCTGGTATGCTTATTTATTTAAATTATAATTGTCACCTGATTAGTTGTGCTGATATGGTTATGTATGTAAGTTATACTTTGTGATTTATCTGCTTGCGCCTTCATGTTTACGTATTAAGATTACATATGAACATTTATTTGCTTATGCTGATATGATGCTAATGACCTGTTTATTATGTAAGATATATATTGGCTGTTTTGCTTATGACTTGCATATTTACACATTTCTGTTTTGTTGTCATAACTACTCTTTAATTTGGTATATATAAATGCTGATATGCTGTGTACGAACATGGAGTTTAGGTCGCACTTTGGTATTAATTATAGATTGTTTGCTTGGCAGAGCCTCGTTATAGGGATTGTGCTACATCCATTTGTTAACATTCTGTTCTCTGCTGGTACATTTACTCGCTATTGCATGTTTTGCTTACTTTCAGTGCCTTACATTTTAAGATAAGAAAATGAACTGCTGTAATTCTACGAACGACACTGGTACAAGAAACTTCATTGAAGTCACATAAGATGGAGGTTTTATGGAAGCTGTATAAATTTATGCTAATAGGAAGGAAGCTAACGACATGACATACCAACACTAGGTTTAGACCATTGACAGTTATTACACTGCATTCTTCGTGAGCAATTGAAATAGCAAGTGACACTTTACACAAGAAATACTCCACATGTTTGCTTCTGTTGTGCCATGATTTTTGAAGTGGTGTACACACTGTGAAATATTACGACCATTCACACTCCGTAATCGTACTTACTTATTGAAAGTCATTCAAACTAAAGGCTGTTAGAGGTCATGTATGCATTTCTTTTATTTAATGATGGACAAGGTAACCAAAATGTATTTTATAATTCATAATGAGAAGAAGACTTGGGTCAGGTGGATTACACAATGGTTGTGTGTGGACGTTGTGTGTTCGGATTGTATGGGATGATGAATTGAAGTTGTTCGAGGAGACTGACTAGAGGAAAGAGTTGTTATGGAAGTGAAATGTTATTGGCGATAAGGTTTATATGTATCGACGTAAGAGGTATTATTGAGGTATTGAGATTGTGTGAAGTTGATGATTATTGGAGTTCTGGTGGATAAGAGGTAAGGTAAATGATATTGGTGATAAGGTTTATATATATCGACGTATTGAAGAGGTATTATTGAAGTATTAGGATTATGTGATGCTGATGATTATTGGAGTTTTGGTGGATAAGAGGTAAAGTTACTGAGGAGCATTTTTTTTTTGTTGGTTTATATGGAACAAGGAGGATGAAGATGGCAGACTAGAACACTAGAAGACTGTCTACACACACACACACTTTGTTAAATCAGTAATCAGTATATACTTTTTTTTGGAGAGAGGAAGTATTTGCATATCTTGGCACACTGACAGTTGTTCAGCAACCGTACATTTTGATTCGGCTTGGCAAACATTGGTCTTGACATGATGACTATGACGTTGACTATCTATTATCGACTGTTATAAATTGCTGCCACTACTATTTGATACACATGTCGAACATCAAATCTTTGACAGAATTGCATTTACACAGTTAACACTATTCAGTTACACAGTAGTACTTAATATGTGGATGAGAGATGAATGAGTGTGTTTTGTGTGTTTTCCTTTCCTAATCCAAGGTAATTGGTACCGACCTATGTCCTAAATATTTTTTTACTTGTATTGTAATAGTTAATATGACAATTATCTGATATAATTTGTGTGTTTATTTAATTTGTATGTTAAGTGTAAGAGCATTGATAACAATTTTGTAAAAGCAGTTGTGTGTGCATTCAAACTGTTGTTCGTGCTTGCACCAGTTATCATTGATGGGTGACACTTGGAAAAGTTTAATTACTGATGATGAACTCTGATGAACTGTCTGATTAGTGATAGTGAATATTATGGACTGTTACCTGCATGTATTCAACATGATGAGTGCCACTTGGAAAAGTTTAATTTCTGCAGATAAACTCTGATGATCTGTCTAATTAGTGATAGTGAATATTATAGACTGTTACCTGCATGTGTTCAACATTGCTGTGTGCCATTGAAGAACTGCTTCTACTGGAATGATGTCACTTGTAGGTGTCTCCACCTGCTCAACATTGTTGGGTGCCACTGATGCAACTGCTTCTACTGAATGATGTCACTTGCTGGTGTCTGCACCTGTTCAGCATTGCTGGGTGCCACTGATGGAACTGCTTCTACTGAAATGATGTCACTTGTTGGTGTCTGGACCTCTTCAACATTGCTGGGTGCCACTGATGGCACTGCTTCTACTGAAATGATGTCACGTGTTACTGTCTGCACCTGTTCAACATTGCTGGGTGCCACTGATGGAACTGCGTCTACTGAAATAATGTCACTTGTTGGTGTCTGCACCTGCTCGACATTGCTGGGTGCCACTGATGGAACTGCTTATATTGAGATAATGTCACTTGATGTTGTCTGCGCCTGCTCGCCATTTCTGGGTGCCACTGTTGGAGCTGTTTAAATACTGTTGATGAAATATTATGATACTGCTATTTGCACCTGTTGACCATTGCTGGGTGCTACTGCTGGAACTGTCAAGTACTCTGAGGAGTCCTACTTGTTTACTGAACTGTTGAAAGGATTTTATGTGAATATTTGCATAAACTGATTTTTTGTGTGTTTACTGTTTATGAAATGTTATGAGACTCTTACCTGCACCTATTCGTCATTGCTGACGCTGTTGATTGAATTGTTTAACCACATGATACTTGTGTAAACTATTATGTAAAATCACATGTATGCAAGCATTTATATTCCTTACTGTATTTTATATATTAGGTTGTTGAAGGGTCAGTGCAAAGCCAAAATTTATTTAGTTATGTGGTGTTTACTCATTTAATATTATCTTTTATCTTTGTCTGTATTTTTTTGGGCGAATTTGGTGGTATTTTCACCACCAATGCTGGCACAAATCCCATCAAATTCTAGCCCGTGGAGGAGGGGCATATGAAAGGTGGCTACACTGAGTCACAGCGCCAGAGATTGCGCCAAAGAGTATTATTAAGCCGCCTCCACTGGCAGTTGCAGCTGAGAAGTTGCTATGGGGAGTTGTAGTCCTGAGGTAGCCGTCGTTAGAGTACTAGTTGTGAGCATGTCGTGTGCAGTTGTTATGTTGGGCAAGACACCAGATGTTGTTGGATTGGGGATGTTGTAAGGATCAGAGTGTATTTTTTGTCAATATATATGAAGGTAAGGAAAATTTTTTATTTCAAATGTCTTACATAAAAATGCCTCTTGGTCACAGGTTCAGTCAACAAAGCATCTGGCTTGTGTTCATGTATTAGAGTGTAATTCTGGTTTCTATGTGCAATCATAGTACTTATGGTTTTTTTAATTACTTCATTGTAAATGGCGTTTAAAGCATCTTGTCGTATTGAGGAAACCGTGCCACATGTGTACGTTGAATCACACTTCCACACCCAGAACAGTTACACGTATGCTTTCTTGTTTCGTAGCTTTTATAGTCTCTGGGGACTTAATTAACTAATTGTGTTAACGGAAGTTTCCTTTCATTCTTTGTTGTTATTCTATGCAGTCAGATTGCGTACTAACATTATTCAGGGCCAACCGGTTACGAGACTGCGTAACCGGACAAACAGCGACTAAAAATTAAAATTATTAGCATTTTATTTAATTAAGCTCCCATGCACAGTTTCGAGGCCGAAATCCCTATTTTCTAAATAAAATCGAATTTTCTCCAAGGCGAACAGCACCGCAAGAGCCTCACACTCATAATCTCTGTCGCGGTGAGCATCCTTGAAGTAAAGGTAAGGGGGCGATCTCCTTCAACAAGCACGGCTGCTATCCCGGCATTGGAAGCATTGGTTTGGACTACGAAACGTTTCTGGGAATCGGGAACTGCCAAAACGGGAGGGTTCGTAATGGCGGTCTTAATCGTCTTGAAAGCACTTTGTTTGTTGTCTCCCCAAGTAAACTCTTTGCCTTTCTTTAGCAAGTCATTGAGAATGGCAGCCAACTGTGCACAATTAGTGTCGAAGCTGCGAAAATAATTCGTCAAGCCAATAAAACGGGCCATCGGCTTCTTTGTCGTTGCGGCCTGAAATGTCTTAATCCTACTGGTCCGCTCTTGATCAATTATAACTCCGTCTCCTTAGACAAGATGGCCTAAAATGGAAACTTAGTGTCTAGCAAGAGTAAAATCGGCCGGCTTAACGGTCAATCCAGCGGAACGAAATCTACGAAACACCTGCTCAAGAAGGGAATGGTGTTCATCGAAGGTTCGGCTATACACCACAACATCATCCAGATAGTTGTACACACACGTAAGTATTAAAGCTCCCAAAACACAGTCCAACAACCACGACAATACTGCGACCCCGGTAGCCAAACCAAACGGAATTCTGTTAAATTCAAAGTAATTCCAGTCCGTGCAGAATGCGGTAACATGTTTTGATTCCTCACCAAGGGAAATATGATGATAAGCTTGATTAAGATCAAGAACAGAGAACCATCTCGCCCTGAAAAAACACGTAAAACAATTATGAATATCGGAAAAGGGAACGGATTCCAACAAAAACTTCTTATTCAATAACCGGTAATCTACAACAGGTCTATGATCGTTACCGCCGGAAGAAGAAACATTAGTGAAGAGTAAGACGAGGTTGACTTTCTGATAACGTCATTCTGCAACATAGTGTCTGAGCCGTGGTAAGATTTACTGTTTTGAAGAGCGCGCCGCAGCGCGTAGTGTGGTGCAGCCGCCCACCGTTTCTGGCGGTGGCGCCGCTGTGGCAATCGAAGCTTGGGTCTCTCCCTCTGGTGGGAAAGGGGAAAGGTAGCCTTCTCACGTGCATCTAACGGGCGTTATGAGCTCGCTAGGGGAGTCTGGTCAGTTGGCCAGCCGGGTCAGTGTGAGACAGTCAGTGTCTGTCTTTCGTCCGGAGTGCTAGTACGTGTTAGACCGCCAGTCTGCTCGAGTTTGTTCAGGCAATGGTCATTGGCGGTTGGATCGATAGGTTGGTCGGTCACGCACTGGGACACAAGATGACTTATCCGTCTTGAGTGTCGGCGCATGTGAGGTGTGAGGTCGCCACGTCAGTCCAGTGGGCCGCGTCGTATAGCGATGGGTAGTGGCTTCGCGCCCGACACGAGAGCAACAGGAGTCAACGCACGACATCGGTCTGGCCGGCGCGAGCTGCGACGCCGTGAGACAGGAGATCGGCGCACCTTCCTGCGTCCGTTGAAGCGACTGGCAGCGGACGGTTCGGGAGAGCGTTGGGGGTGCTGCGCCGGGTCTTCGCCAGGAATCGCAGTTTATTAGAAGTTGAGTGACTGGAGATATGTTGTTTCAATTGCAATGAAAGGAACACCCTTAGCTGCTTACAGGCGTTGACATTCGTCAACGGGGACAGATGAAAATGTGTGCCCCGACCGGGACTCGAACCCGGGATCTCCTGCTTACGTGGCAGACGCTCTATCCATCTGAGCCACCGAGGACACAGAGGATAGCGTGACTGCAGGGATTTATCTCTGGCACGCCTCCCGCGAACCCACATTCTCAACGTATTGTCCCGTACTACATTCGTAGTGCCCCCGCCCATTATGCTCATTACTCGCGCCGCATTGCCGATTCCCTTAAGAGTTCGGGAAGAATTCATAAAAAGATCATACAAAAAGCAAAAGAACTAATAACACGGAAAAAGAACGCTAAACACTCTTGGTGGGACTCAGAGTGTGAAAAGGCACTCAATAGTAATAAATCCACAGAAAACCTATGTTTTTTTCCAAAACTCAAGAAAAGAGCTGAAAAACTTATTAGGAAAACGAAACGAAAGTATATGAAGGAGTAACTGGATACTACACAGGTGAACCTCCGCAACCACAACACGAGAGAATTCTACAGGACCTTCTCTAGAAATATCTGCGGCTACACACCTCAAAATATGTGCTTTAGGAAACGAGATGGAAAACTGGCACCATCTAACTAAGAGAGCTGTCAAGAACTGGCTCGTTGTTTATCCGATCTCTTTAAACGCCCTGAACCTGTAACAAGATTTTCAGTACAGAACTGTTCCTCCACCCCACCAGAATCACTCCCACTAACATGTGAAGAGATCAACGAACACATATTCAAACTAAAAAACATCAGGACATCTGGTGAAGACGGCATCATTGTAGAATTAGTAAACAACCTTGGACCAAAGTCACTACAGGAGCTTACGCATACAGTCTTTACCATATGGCAAACAGAAAAACTCCCTGACGAGTGGAAATATACACTTATCCATCCACTGCACAAGAAAGGAGATAGGACGAATATGAACAACCACAGAGGAATCTCCCTGCTACAAGTCACCTACAAAATTTTATCAACATGCTTACTCCAGAGAACACAAGAACAGTAAGAACACAAAATTGGTGAATACCAGGCAGGCTTTTGCCTATGTCGTTCATGCACAGAACAACTCCTCAGCCACCGAGTGAGGTGGCGCAGTGGTTAGACACTGGATTCGCATTCGGGAGGACGGTGGTTCAATGCTGCATCCGGCAATCCTGATTTGGGTTTTCCTTGATTTCCCTAAATGGCACCAGGCAAATACTGGGATGATTCCTATCAAAGGGCACGGCCGACTTCCTTCCCCGTCCTTCCCTAATCCGATGATCCGGATGACCTCACTGTCTGGTCTCCTTCCCCAAACAACCAACCCAACTCCTCAGTCTGAAAATAATAAAGACCACCAGGACTCCGCCAATCATTTGCACCTTCATAGATTTCAAGAAAGCGTATGGTTCTGTTGAACGACAATCCTTGTTACAAAAAAAAATAATTGCTGGATTGCTGAAACCAATGAACAGACTAAGAAGTACAGAATATGGACTGAGAGGGAATCGAAGAAAGACGAAGTTAATGAGAAATGGTAATACTGAGAACAACGAGAACCTTAACATCAGGATTAGTGATCACAAAGTTATGAAGTTGATGAATTCTGCTACATAGACAGCAAAATAAGCCAAGAAGAACGGAGCAAGGAGGGCAAAAAAGTAGACCAGCACAGGCAATATTGGGCATTCCTGGCCAAGAGGAGTCTACTAGAATGAAATGTAGGACTTAATTACAGAAAGAAATTTCTGAGAATGAACGCTAGGAGCACTGCGTTGCATGGTGATGAAACACGCGCTGTGGAATAATCGGATCAGAGGAGAACCGAAGCATTGGAGATGTGGTGCTATAGAAAAATGATGAAAATCAGGACTGATAAGGTTAGGAATTGAGGAGGTTCTCCGCAGAACCGGAAAGGAAAGGAATATATGGGAAATACTAAAAATAAAAAAAAAAATTAAAAGAATGGGCAGGATGGTATGACATCTGTTAAGAGACCACGGAATATCTGGGATGATACGGGGGAACAATAGAGGGTAAAAACGGTAGGGGAGGACAAAGATTGGAATTTGTCAAGCAAATAATTGAGGACGGAGGCTGCAAGTGTTACTCTGAGATGAAGAAGTTGGCACAGGAGAATAATTCTTGGTGCGCCGCATCAAACTAGCCAGGAAACTGATGACAAAAGCAAATTCAATTGCACATCACATATCGGAAAGGCATGTTAATTTTGCTGGACTTTTTCGTCAAATTGTGAGAATGAATAATGACTGCTCGGTTATTTTCAAGGTGTATTGAACGAGCTGTAGGGTATTTCCTCAATGAAGAAACAGAGGCTGATTATATAGAACTATTAGTCCGATTCAAGAACGATGGCAAGTCGCAAATCGCGCAGGTAGAGGCACGCACAGGGCGTGCAATATTTCCGGTCCCAAGCGACACTTGTGGTACGCGCATACACGTGGTTTGTCCTTGAAGGAAGCGTGTACCTCGCAAATTAAGGCTCTTGGTTGCTTATGTGTAATTTGTCACTTACCAACACCAACAGCTACGATATCTTGTAATAAATCGAATAAAAACTCTCTAAATAACGTAATACGATCACGTTTAATGCTCGCGTTAGGTACGATATTTATACCAGAGCGCTGAGAACACTACTCAACGCTCATTGCCTGCCGGAGATTGCATGAAGTAGATGCGCAGAACAAGCGTAAATTCGACCGTCAACATTCGTTGACACGAACTTTTACGTCTTCCATGAGCTACATCTTCACCTACATAGAGACTCCGCAAGCCACCTTACGGTGTATGGCGGATGGTACCCTGTACCCTTACTTGTCATTTCCTTTCCACTCGCAAATGGAGTGGAGGAAAAACGGTTGTCCATATGCCTCCGTATGTGCTCTAATATCTCGTATCTTACAGGGTGTTTCAAAAATGACCGGTATATTTGAAACGGCAATAAAAAGTAAACGAACAGCGATAGAAATACACCGTTTGTTGCAATATGCTTGGGACAACAGTACATTTTCAGGCGGACAAACTTTCGAAATTACAGTAGTTACAATTTTCAACAACAGATGGCGCTGCAAGTGATGTGGAAGATATAGAAGACAACGCAGTCTGTGGGTGCGCCATTCTGTACGTCGTCTTTCTGCTGTAAGCGTGTGCTGTTCACAACGTGCAAGTGTGCTGGGGATAACATGGTTTATTCCTTAGAACAGAGGATTTTTCTGGTGTTGGAATTCCACCGCCTAGAACACAGTGTTGTTGCAACAAGACGAAGTTTTCAACGGAGGTTTAATCTAACCAAAGGACCGAAAAGCGATACAATAAAGGATCTGTTTGAAAAATTTCAACAGACTGGGAACGTGACGGATGAACGTGCTGGAAAGGTAGGGCGACCGCGTACGGCAACCACAGAGGGCAACGCGCAGCTAGTGCAGCAGGTGATCCAACAGCGGCCTCAGGTTTCCGTTCGCCGTGTTGCAGCTGCGGTCCAAATGACGCCAACGTCCACGTATCGTCTCATGCGCCAGAGTTTACACCTCTATCCATACAAAATTCAAATGCGGCAACCCCTCAGCGCCGCTACCATTGCTGCACTAGAGACATTCGCTAACGATATAGTGCACAGGATTGATGACGGCGATATGAATGTGGGCAGCATTTGGTTTACTGACGAAGCTTATTTTTACCTGGACGGCTTCATCAATAAACAGAACTGGCGCATATGGGAAACCGAAAAGCCCCATGTTGCAGTCCCATCGTCCCTGCATCCTCAAAAAGTACTGGTCTGGGCCGCCATTTCATCCAAAGGAATCATTGGCCCATTTTTCAGATCCGAAACGATTACTGCATCACGCTATCTGGACATTCTTCATGAATTTGTGGCGGTACAAACTGCCTTAGACGACACTGCGAACATCTCGTGGTTTATGCAAGATGGTGCCCGGCCACATCACACGGCCGACGTCTTTAATTTCCTGAATGAATATTTCGATGATCGTGTGATTGCTTTGGGCTATCCGAAACATACAGGAGGCGGCGTGAATTGGCCTCCCTATTCGCCAGACATGAACCCCTGTGACTTCTTTCTGTGGGGACACTTGAAAGACCAGGTGTACCTCCAGAATCCAGAAACAATTGAACAGCTGAAGCAGTACATCTCATCTGCATGTGAAGCCATTCCGCCAGACACGTTGTCAAAGGTTTCGGGTAATTTCACTCAGAGACTACGCCATATTATTGCTACGCATGGTGGATATGTGGAAAATATCTTACTGTAGAGTTTCCCAGACCGCAGCGCCATCTGTTGTTGACAATTGTAACTACTGTAATTTCGAAAGTTTGTCTGCCTGAAAATGTACTGTTGTCCCAAGCATATTGCAACAAACGGTGTATTTCTATCGCTGCTCGTTTAGTTTGTATTGCCGTTTCAGTTATACCTGTCATTTTTGAAACATCCTGTATCTTCGTGGTCTTTATGTATATTGTTTGTTGGTGGCAGTAGAATAGTCCGGCAGTCAACTTCAAATGCCGGTTCTCTAAATGTTCTCATTAGAGTTTCTCGAAAGGAATGCCGCCTTCCCTCCAGGGACGCCCATTTTAGATCCCGAAGCATCTCCGTAACACATGTGTGTTGTTTGAATCTACCGGTAACAAATCTGACAGCCCTTTTCTGAATTGCTTCAATGTTTTTCTTCAGTCCGACCTTGTACGGACTCCAGACACTCACGAATAGGTCTCACGAGCGACCTTCATGCGGTCTCCTTTACAGGTGAACCATTCATTCCTGAAATTCACCCAATAAACTGAAATCGGCGATTCGCCTTCCAAACCACAGTTCTCATATAGTCGTTCCACCTCATATAGCTTTGCGACGTTACGCTCAGATATATGAAAGACTTGACTGTGTCAAGCAGGACACTAGCAATACCGTATCGGAACATTACAGGTTTGATCTTCCTACTCATCCACATTAACTTACATTTTTCCACATTTAGGGCTAGCTGCCATTCATCACGGCAACCGGAAATTTTATATAAGTCGTCTTGTATCTTTCTTCAGTTGCAACGTAACCTTCTACTAGCGGTGGTATAGTTAATGTTATAAGTTGACCTGATAGGAAGGTTACCGTTGCTTGTCATGTCCTACAGCTCCCGCAAGCTACCCGCTGTAGAAATGGTTTAACAAATTCGTGTCGTCCACGAAATAACAGGACCCTGCGAGTTATTGTCGGGTATTAATAATTTTGTCGGGAGGGTTTAACCAACCTGTAAAAAATTGAAAGCAACGGATAACGCAATATTTCTAGAACCACTACAGAAGGCACCTATGCAGGGCTTAATAGGGAGGATAGAGCCATTAATTACTTTTATGATCCAGCTTTCAACTGTGGCACTAACTTTCACTTATTCTTTATAATGAAGGGAAGAAATGGGAAGAAATAATCAGTCGGGCGTATAGGTTAATTGATATTCAATCAGTACCGATGGCATTTCAATAGCTATCCGTGTGTCTGTTGGAATATACAACATCACAACTGGTCTCTCTAGTTAACACCAATCACATTTTCGCCAGGTAATTACGGAAGGGAGAGGGGAGCGCAGTGTAATTTTATGCAGGCATCCAATTGTACCTAAACCAATGCTTATTACAATCAATTACTATACGTGACGCAGAACAAGTTCAACAAAGACACTACAAGCGAACTCGGTCAGGGCGGAATAGTATTTTCCTAAATATTTCAATTTTCGTTAGAACGTATGCTGAAGAAAGGGTAGCAAACGGTGCACTTAACTATGATTGCCAATTTTGTTTTAATCTTTCTTTCAGAAACAACACCACGTTACTGAGCTGAGGGGGAAGAACATTTACTATGATATTTCGGGAAAATTTTGCAATTCTTTATTCCATCAATGGGCATTAAAATCTGAACTTTCCCAGATACATGATTTTAAACCGTGTATTTTACTTAATGCACTTCATTGTAGGTGAATCAAATAGTTATTGGGGGGGGGGGCACAAGAAACATTAACTAACCATCACATCAGTACTATTCCACACATGTGGCCAAGTAGCGGTAGCCAACAGAAATGCAAAAAATACGGACACACAAGATTATTCCTTCTGTATCTTAAACTCACCCATTACCGTATGGTTATTCACTCTACTACTATACATTCTCAGACCGAAACTGCAGTTTACCAATGTGGCGGTTGCTCCAACCGACCATGTGGCGGGAAAGGTTCAAAATGGTTCAAATGGCTCTGAGCACTATGGCACTTAACATCTGAGGTCATCAGTCCTCTAGAACTACTTAAACCTAACTAACCTAAGGACAACACACACATCCATCCCCGAGGCAGGATTCGAACCTGCGACCGTAGCAGTCGCGCGGTTCCGTCCTGTCGCGCCTAGAACCGCTTGGCCACCACGTCCGGCTGGCGGGAAAGGGAGTACACAAAGAAAACGTATGAAAATTAAATGAAAATCCCTCAAAATATTACTGTAACAGAAAGACCACATTAAAATACATTAAATAAGTGAAATTCCGTTAATCGCAGAGCAACAAAGCGAACGTGAGCTTAAGGTCCATGGCGTGTGGCCTGACCAAAGCACAAACGCAAAAGCTCTACTGAAATTGGACTAAATTATGAAAATAAGCTCCCTTATGGGGTTTTCGTGGTAATATCACACCTTATTCCGACATCTCGACCATTTGAACGAGCAGTTTTGATGCATTCTGATACCTTTGTTAACATTATCAAAATCTAGAGCTGCGTCTCCCCGTCTATCCAGCGCCGCTGCTCAGGAACAAGTGGACCTAACCGTTGTTCATTCAAAAGATGGTGGAGGGGTTGTTTCGCCAACCTGACAGAGCCAATACTCGTGCCTTCGCAACCTCTCTGCCCTGACTTCCACACTATCTTTGCCAACCTTCTTCTTGTTTAGGGGGTTGGTACTATCCTACCACAGAACCACTCTACTCATGCAATGATACGACCTCCGACCATAACTTTCTGCTACTTCACATAATATCTCATTCATACAGCCCAAGAAAGCATGAGGGAAACGACGCAAGGAAACGTGGCACACACGAAATAAAAAAATCCATGAATAAATAATTAAACACCGCTTGGTCCATTTTCTTCTGCTGGTTACCCACGGATTTACTTCTGCAGAGTAAAAATAGTCTCGCTATAATTCTCCTGCACCGGAATTTATTGAGAAAAATATGGAACGGGACAACAAGTTCCGTTTCACAGTGACTCAACTTCGGCACCTTACCGTAGACTGCGGTATGATCAGCAAACAACCTCACGTTGCTGCTCACCCTGTCCACGAAATCATTAACTTTTATAGAGAACAACGGCAGTCCTACCACACTTCCCTGGAGCACTTCTGGCGATATTTTTGTCTCTGATGAACGCTCGCTGCCGAGGATAACACAGTCGCACTTTCGTTAACAGCCTGCAGTGGGGCACCATGTCAAATGAGTTCTGAAAATCTAGAAATGTGGCATCTATCTGTTGACCTTCATCCATAGCTCACAGTATACAGTGTGAGAAAAAGGCAAGCTGGGCTTCGCACGAGCGATGCTTTCTAAAACATGCTGATTCGTAGACATAAGCTTCTCAGAGTGAAGAAAATTTATTATTTTTGAAATGAGAATATGTTCAAGGATTCTGCGCCAAACCGAAGCTAGGGATTTTGTTCTTTAATTTGCCGGTCCTTTCTTTTACCTTTCTTATTTATTGTAATCACCTGCGAATTTTCCCAGTCGCCTGGGACTTTGCGCTGGGCGAGAGATTCATGACAAAGACAATGCCATAGAGCACTCTTTGTAAAATCGAACTGGGATTTGTATGCATTCTAACTCTTCAGTTGTTTCTCTGCGCCAGGTATGCTTATTATTATGTCGTTCATATGTGAGTCTGTCCGATGGTCAAATGGTGTTATATTTCTACGATTCTCCTGGCTGAATGATTTCTTGAACGTGAAATTTAAAACTTCGGCTTTCGTTTTGCTATCTTCAACTGCCACACAAGACTGGTCAACAAGGGACTAAATGGAAAACTTAAACCTCCTTAGTGACTACATAAGACCAGAAGTTCCCGTGTTCTGTATGAGATCTTTTGCTGAGGTGTGACGGTGGAAGTTGTTGTATGGCTTCGCCCAAAAATTTATTCACAGACGCACTAATCTCTACGCCGCCTCTAATGACATCGTTGTCGACGGGACGTTAAACACTAACCCCCATCACCACTAATCTCTACGAACATTTGCTTGTCGTCATTTCTGTGTTCCCTTTTGAACCGAGAGCGCAACAGCCTCTGCTTCCTTAGCATCCGCCGAATTTCATTATTAAACCATGGTGCTTCTTTTCCATGCTTTATCCACTTGGAGGCACGTAACTCTCTAGACCACGATTTACAATATGCTTAAACGTTGTCCATAATTCCTGTACATCCACTGGAAAGAACTAATGGCATTTCACTGCCTAAGTGAGATGCTAATAACTGCTTATCGGTCCTATCTAGCAGAAACACTCTGTTAGCCTTCTTAACTGATTTACTAACTTTCGTAATCATAGTTGCTGTAATGACATGACGGTCGCTAATCCCTCTTTCTACGTTGACATTGTCGATAAAGTTCGGCCTGTTTGCAGCTACAAGATCTAAGATATTTCCATTGGGTATGGGCTGCTGAGCTAACTGATCATGGCAGTTTTCGGAAAACGTGTCCAAAAGTATTTCGCTTGACTGTCTGTCTTTTGTAACCCGCAAAATGATTGCATAGACAGACAGTCTGTACTCGACAGGTTAAAGTCTCCAACCAGTATTGTATGATATGCGTATTCACGCGGTATTGACCTTAGACTTTCTTAGGATGATTCTAAAACTGTCACATCAGAATCGTTTGGCCTGTAAACACATCCAACAATTAACTTCGTTTCACCTACATCTTCTAAGCGAGCAGATAACTTAACTGTCACATTCAACTTCGAGCTCAATAGAGACAATATTTTCGTCTACTGAATAGTCCCCCTCCTGTGGTCTCTAATCTGCCTTTAAAATATACTCTCCACGACTCGCTAAATATCTCAGAGATATTCACTTCGCGTTCAGCAAGTGCTCGGTCCCAGAATAATCGGAGCATGAAAACTTTCCTGGAGGACAGCAAATTCTGGAAATTTAATACTAATACTTCGTCATTTTACTGATGAAATTGTGACAGTTACAGTGTCCTTATTCTGAAAGCAGTTTGACTTCCGTTGTTGCATATCGTCTGGCGAGTGTTTACCAGAGCATGTCAAACTACCGTCTGACCTAAAACACCATACGTGCACTCCACAGGTACTCTGCTACCCCAGCAACTGCTTCCTTTGTGTAGTGCACCCCTAATCTATCACGGGGAGTCCTGTAAATTCCCACACAGTACCACAATATTAGAAATCTGCAGCCAAGACCGTCACAGAGTCGATGAAGCCTTTGGTTGAGACCCTCCACTCGGCTCCAAACTAAAGGAATCGTTCAACTCTGGGAACGGTGTTCAAATTGCGAGGTCTGCTTGCACCCCATGCATGAGACCAGCAGTCCGACCACCTCCCCCAACCGCCTCTACGAACTGAGGATCGCCTTAGGACCCATGCGGCAGACGTCATTGGTGCCGACGTAAGCCGTAACATGCAGACGACTGCACCCTGCACCCTCGATAGCCACAGGCAAGGCCGCCTTCACGTCTCGGATGAGACTCCCTGCAGACATACCGAGTGCACATTGGCTTCCTTTCCAGTCCTGAACTCTGCCTAAGGGGCTCTGTAACGTACCTAACATTGGAGCTTCTAATAACTAGTAAACCCCTCCCTCCCAAGTGTCTGCTCGGATCCTGCTGAAGGAGCGGCCACCTGTTCGCTCACAAGGTGAATGGGCGAGGCCAGGCACCCAGTCTCCACGCAGGCCTCGAGCGACGCGAACGTGTTACCACCCGCCACTCATCTTGCTGTGAGGGGGGATCCACCGCGTCGTGTGCCCTAGGAGGTGCCTCAGAAGCACAGCCTGTGAGCAAAACAAGCGACACCTGAGGTACTCCACACGACGCCAAATTCTCCGCCAGCGCTACACCCAGAGGCAGCAGCTGGAAGGTCACTGAATGTAGCCTAAATCACATTCACGTAAACTCGAGATTCCTAAGAGATGATAAGGATCCTCTTAGCAGAGCTTATGGACTCAATTTTGAAAGTAGGGTGGCTACACAAAGACTTTTTTCAACCTATTTAATTTCGGGCGTGAAAGAGGTACAGAATGAATTTGTAATATCAGTAAATTTACTTATTGGCCTTTTTTATTACGTTTAAAGTGATAGATAAGCTAGATAATAATGTCTAAGCTGATTGAAGACTACTTAGTTTATAGCCTCGGCGTAGACTACAATAATCCTAAGAATTTGGAAGCGAAGAACAGAATGCATCTCTTAATACGAACAGGATATGCCAATTAAATAATTTTTGTCTTTTGTTGTTCCGTCGCTGACAAAAAATGTGAACTTACATCTGCTAATATGAGGTCGGAGTCGAGGGGGAGATTGGCAATTTTGTTTCAAGCGAGCCCTGTTTCAGTGCACTTCCAAGTCCGTCAAGAAATTGATTTTATTGATTCTGGTACTAGAACGGAAGAATATCCACTTCTGGACATCGACGTTGACGGGCGAGTGTGTTCCAGCATAAAATTTGATTTAGCAGGTTACGTCGCCTTCAAATGTAAAAATATTGGTAGTTTATTATTGATAATACGAGGGTTAGAACTTTAATAATAGCAACTATTTACTTATAGTTCGTACAAAATAGATACGTATTTCAAATTTTTACTGACGTTCCAAGTAGTCACCAGCATTCTGTATAACCCGCTGTCAGTAATGTAGAAGTCATAGGATACTCTTAGCAGTGCCAGTTGTGTTGACAGTTCGAGCGACGCGGTCATTAACCGACGAATTTGTAGCAGTTCCGAAGCGAATGCCGTGAAGTGTTTCCTTCAGCTTAGAAATCGAGTTGAACTTAAGAGGGCTTAAGTTAAGGGAGTGCAATAGGTGGTATAGCACTTTGCAGCCCCATCAGTCAAACAAATCAGTAACAGCTTGCACGGTATGTGCTTAAACATTGTCCTGCAAAATGATGGTCAGGTCCTGCAGAAAGCGTCATAACTTCTGTCTCTATGCTGTTCATTTTAGGAACACAACCTACGACTGCTCCTCAGTGTATAGAAGGAATCAAGAAATATGATTACTCTTGTGATGATCAAATTCATTTACTCTGGTTAACAAAATAAAACAAATGAATAAAAGACAAGAGCATTTCAGGGGCGGAGAGTACAAGCGATAGAAGAGATGCTTGAAAGAAAATGACCTGAGTGCACAGTTGGTAACTTAAAATAAGGATCTCTTAATAGAAAAATATTTACAAGTTAATTCCTACAGACTGCCACACTCTGTGGTGCTAAAGTTTTAAGTTCGAAGACACTACCTGGATTGCATTTACAGTAAAACTAGTACATGTGAAATGTCGCACGAAAGGAGAATTGCTGCTATCGTTAATGAAACTTTAGATATGTATTTTTTCTGGAAGTACAGGGGCAGCGTGATGTGTGTACTTTTAAAAGTATTTATACGAGTTGTGATATTTAATACATGTGTAAATGGGCCTTGTTTAAAACAGTTCCTTGTCTGAGATAGTAGCTTGTGCTGTTGTAGTGGATCGGTGTTCATACAACATGAAATAAGTATACTAAGATCCACTGGTATTCCATCAGTAGCTATTCTGGAATGCAAACGCGTATTATTTACTTTGAACAAAATGTCTCACCAGTCCAATTTATTTAATACTGTTGAATCATAGTTTATTTCACAAAATTCATTTAGGATGATGTACATTTAATGTTGGTTTAATTACATTTTATGGAATATATTATAATTTTTTTCTACATGCTAGTTCCAATTATGATATACTCGAGAGAGATGACAATTATGTGCCTTCAGAATTGGGTTCAACTCCCACAATCACAGGCCCCAGTGAAAAAGAAGTAAGTGTACTAATTTGACAAGAACCATTCAATTTGTCTTTTAATTCTAAATGTGTGATCAAAGCCATGATTAATAAGTTCCACACGTTTATTAAGAAAAACGTGGTTGTAGTGTGTTACAACTATCTATGCAGGAAAGGAAGTAGTTGAGAATCCTGCTGACAAACATTGAAAGACAAGGCCAATCCATTGCCCTTGATATCGGAAGATGTAACTAGAGGACGGAAGCAGACAAGAAATCTCCAGTACAGTAAACAGGAGTTTACAGAGAAGTGAAGAAATCTAGGGGAGTGTGTACTACTGTACTACTGGTAAGGGGAAAGCGACGGAAGCAAGGTCACTGAAATATTCCAGTCACAGCTGTAGGTACCGTTGCTCTGAAAATTTAATGTAAGCCGATAGAAATATTATTTTAAGGGTTTCCATGGTCTTGGTTCTTGGAACTTACAAACTTCATTCATATGTTCATGTGGATAAGTAAAACAGCCCAAGCTTAATAAACCAGGTACGCCTAATCTAAAATCAATAGTAAAATTATGCAACTCAAGGACAAACGAGTGTGTAAGACTTTGGATATTATTAATGGAAGGTTTACAACAGCTACGAGAAACAAGCAAGAATAAGGCATTACACATCAGGATTTCATAGGTCGCAAAGAATTTGCATTAAAGATTCCAGCAGAGAAAGGAGAATAGTTACCAAATCATTTCGCCTCCTTCCCAAAAATACAGGAATTATTACAGTGCAGCAGAATGTCCTTTCAGACAGTATTTGAGTTCAGAAAGGGATCTGAGCAAAACGTATGCACGTTATTGTCCCAAGTGTATGGAACTGTATATACCCCGTTTAAAGAATAGTGTTACCGTCAATTCCTTAATAGAGACCTCAGCCTAGGCATTCACTTCCACACGGTGATACGTACAGTAAGCATGACAAATTCAAGATTAACATTGCCTCCTCACACAGGACGTTAGCTACCGAAGCTGAAAGGCAGGTGGAGCTTCATTTAAGTAAGGTGCAGAAGGCAATCGACAAAAATAAGTTGGTTAAAACTACTTCTCGAGACTACTGCTGCTTTTACATTTAATTTACAGAAAACACTGCGGACACCTTATTTGACTACCAACTACATATTTTATCTGAGAGTATCGTGGATCTACAATATAGGTGTGCATGAAACCTGGAAAAGCCTGCAAGGTGGCAATTGATGCATCCCGTTCACAATGACTGCAAGACCCACATCACTCGCCCATCTTATCTTTTTATTACAGAACTGTGTAATTTGTACATGGTTTTCCGGAATAATTCTTAATATTTCTAGTTATCTCCACCCGGAAGGAAAAGAGCGGGCCGCGTGAAATGTCGCATTTCACGCAGACAGCAAATCTTCTAGCAGATGAAAATAATTTAGTTAGCTTATGTTTCTGTGAGCGAGCCACAATGCGCCCTGCGCGATGAGGCAAGGGTACGGCCCAGTCGGAGCGGTTTCTGGCGGGCTCAGAGGCGACTGGAGAGAAAGCCAGCAGACAAGCCGGCTTTGTTTAGGACGGGGGTTGGGTGGCGCACTCATCACGCACCGTAAAACTCATAGCTGCGATTTCTCCACGGTCCGTAAAGCTGGCTCAGACTCAGTTTTTTGAGACCAAGGCGCCGTATTAACACAAAAGATGGGTCTGACGCCTCTAAGGGCCATGTTGGCCGGGTGAGCTCTTTAAAAAACCTCTTGCATCCCTGCTCTTGGTGTGGAATTCTGCAGACATACTCCGATCCATTAGCAGACGGATTAGCCTCGAGAACGTTTCTACTTAAAACGCCTCCCGGAAGCCACAAATTGCCTGAAATTGCGTGTCTTTGGGCGATGATTCCTAGGTACACAGTATTTGGGGGGAAAACAGGCGGAAATTTTGTTGCAAGAGAATGTTTGCGCAGCAGCTTGTGCAGTGCTGGAGAAACTGACACTACACGTTATCTGGAAAAGGAGATTCATGTTCTGACTGCCTTAGCAGTCAGTCGTTTTACTATGAATTATCCGCTATAGAGTACAGAGATGGTATTTTAAACTGTCCCATAGGATGGACAGGAACGCGTTGTTTACCGCGATCGCGCATTGTAGCAGATGCAGCTCTGTGGGCGACCTTCATAGTAACCCGTCGAGCAATGCAGGCAATCAACAACACTGGGTACAGCTGCAATTATTATCGATAAATATATGGAGCACTGGCGTACTTTGATTAGTCTAGAATTTTCTGGTTAGCGCCTTCCTCCATCTTGCTAGCGCGATAGAAATCGCGGCATTTGATCACCAGTTAGCACTTTACATAATTTGTTTCAATGGACTTGTGATATGATACACATCACTAGAATTCTCTGCATTACATCTGGGTAGGAAGAATGACAGGCGCCACAGAAGCCATTTCCAACCTTACTGTGTAGATATTAACCATTCTATTCTCACTACTTAGTAAGTTTTAATAACAATATTGATTTTTCGTGTCATTTCTTTGCTGAACTTAATAAATGCAATAATTATTCTGGTACTCATAGGAGCTATGTGTTCAAAATATTCAATGCTTGGCCCCAACCAATTTTTAATTTTGGAGGGTTATTAAAAAAACAAAGATTTACGTGATCTTATATGTGGAAACTGATCACAAATGGATCAAATGGCTCTAAGCTCTATGGGACTTAACATCTAAGGTCATCAGTCTCGTAGACTTACAACTACTTAAACCTAACTAACCTAAGGACATCACACACAGCCATGCCCGAGGCAGGATTCGAACGTGCGACCGTAGCAGCAGAGAGGTTCCGGACTAAAGCACCTAGAAACACTCGACCACAGCGGCCGGCTAACTGGTCACACTCAAATTAACTCTATAGCTGCGTGAACCCAGTAATCTCAGATAGGGTGTTGTGCAATTAAATGTTAATTCTTTGAATGTCGAGTCTAAATTTTAATCAACTGCATAGTAAATCGTAATTTTCTTCTGACGATTAAGTGGCCAATTCGCAAGCCAAACTGTTCATGTGGAATGAGTCTTCCCTCATGGTAGGATTCACAAGGAATTGGTTCGTGGTTGGTCAGATACTCGGAACAACTGGCCGGTGAAATATCCCATATCATTACATACAGTGACAGCTGTGATGGTCATAACAAGAACCTTCAATAATTTGAAATATGTACACCTTAAGGAAAAGTCAACACATTGAGACAATAGATCACAAGTATCTTGACCCTAGCCATATATATATATATATATATATATATATATATATATATATATATATATATATATATATATATATATGCAACATGTTCAAGATTTTGATCTAATTGAAAAGTCAAAGGAACTTCTGAACTCCCTAATTGATCCCCAAGACGAGACGGAAGCTGTGAAGAAGGCTAACAAGAACTTTACCGTAGTGGAAATGAAAATGGAAAGTCTTCTTTTAATTAAAGCTATGAATTCCGGAGCAAGGCATGAAGTTGCTGTAGATACTGAAGGAAACAAAATACAGGGGAGGAATACAAGGTGGATGCGAAGAAGCAATGGAAATTTTCTGGCAATTGATTTCGAGAAGCGAATGTTAGGAGGCACAATATGGATGGCCCGTCAATGGCTATTCCGCAGCCTTTACGTGGACATGGCACCAAAACAAAATTTAAGAAGTGGGAAGATCTTCAGAAGACAAAAAACTATATCCCTCCCGTTTATCACGCGTTCTATAATAATGTATTCCACATTCAGACCATAGTAAACATGGATGCAAGTAGAGAGAGCGGACAAGGAAGAGAACGTGGTAGAAGAAGAGGAGAATAGAAAGCGACTACGAATAATCTCTTGTATATGCTGGAACTTCACCAACATATTTTCGTTTTGGTGTATTATTTTCTTCGCTGTTTACTCTTGCGTCATAACGTACAAAAATTGTAGTACATATGTCATATTAAGAGCACTAAATAAAATGTTTTTGTGCTTGCACTGTTTTACTCTAAAGAAGTTTTAAGATATAAGGTGTATAAGTATTTTTAATACATTCCAAAAAATAACACACGAGTACTACAATCTCTAATAGTACATGTAACTATAATTTGCTGAAGAGAGAACTTGTACCAGTTGCACAACGACTTTTACTGTATATTGCCACAACTACAGTCACAGAGGCAAAAAAATCACAAATATATATATATATATATATATATATATATATATATATATATATATATATATATACATCTCAAGAGCAAACAATTTGCAATCCAGAATGGCTCAAACGGCTCTGAGCACTATGGGACTTAACTTCTGAGGTCATCAGTCTCCTAGAACTTAGAACTACTTAAACCTAACTAACCTAAGGACATCACACACATCCATGCCCGAGACAGGATTCGAACCCGCGACCGTAGCAGTCACGCGGTTCCAGACTGTAGCGCCTAGAACCGCTCGGCCACCCAGGATGGCAACATGCAGTCAACATGTGTTGTTGTTGTGGTCTTCAGTTCAAAGACTGGTTTGATGATTCTCTCCGTTCTACTCTATCCTAAATAGGTGATCCGTTGATGCCTCAGAATGTGTCCTATCAACCAATCGCTTCTTCTAGTTAGGTTGTACCATAAATTTCTCTTCTTCCCAATTCTATTCAATACCTTCTCATTAGTTACGTGGTCTACCCATCTAACCTTCAGAATTCTTCTCTAGCACCACATTTCAGATGCTTCTATTCTCTTCTTGTCTAAACTATTTATCGTCCATGTTTCACTTCCGTACATGGATACACGGCACATAAATACTTTCAGAAAGGACTTCCTGACACTTTTTTCTCTATGTTAACAAATTTCTCTACTTCAGAAACGCTTTTCTTGCCAATGTCAGTCCACATTTTATGTCGTCCCTACTTCGATCATCATCAGTTGTTCCGCTTCCCAAATAGCAAGACTCATCTATTACTTCAAGTGTCTCATTTCCTAGTCTAATTCCCTCAGCATCAACCTGATTTAATTAGACTACACTCCTTTAACCTCGTTTTGCTTTTGTTGATGTTTATCTTATGTCCTCCCTTCAAGAAACTGTCCATTCCGTTCAACTGCTCTTCGAAGTCGTTTCCTGCTTCTGACAAAATTACAATGTCACTGACAAACCTCAAAATTTCTATTACTTCTCCCTGGAATTTAATTCCTACTCCAGCTTTTTCTTTTGTTTCCTTTACTGCTAGCTCAATAGCCAGACTGAAAAACATTGGGGATAGGTTACAACCTTGCCTCATTTCCTTCTGAACCACTGGTCCCCTTTCGTGGCCGTCGACTGTTATATTTGCCATCTGGTTTTCTTACAGATTGTAAATAGCCTTTCGTTCCTTGTATTTGGCCACTGCAACCTTCAGAATTTGAAAGAGAATATTCCAGTCAACATTGTCAAAAGCTTTCTCTAAGTCTACAAATTGTATAAACGTAGGTTTGCCTATAGTTAACGTATCTTCTGTGAGAAGTTGTAGGCTCAGTATTGACTCGCCTGTTCCGGCATTTCTATGGAATCAAAACTGGTCTTCCCTGTAGTGAAGGATTCATGTTAGTATTTTGCAACCGTAGCTTATTAAATTGATAGTTCGGTAATATTCAGACATGTCAGCACCTGCTTTCTTTGGAAGTATTACATTCTTCTTGAAGTGTTAGGGTATTTAGCGTGCTTCATACATCCTGCTCACCAGCTGGGAGAGCTTTTTCATGGCTAGCTCTTCCAATGCTGTCAATAGCTCTAACTGAATGTTGTCTACTAACAAGGGCTTGTTTTGACTTAAGTCTTTCAGTGCTTTGTCAAATTCTTCACACAGTATTATATCTCCCTTCTCATCTTTATCTACGTCCTCTTCCGTTTCCTTAATATTGCCCTCAAGTGTATCTCCCTCATACAGAATCTCTATATACTCCTACCACCTTTCTATTTCCACTTCCGATAGATTTCATTTTTTAGATGTTTATATTCCCTTTCGCTGCATCATTTAGTACATTTTTATATTTTCTTCTTTCATCGATTAATTTCAATACATCTTGTGTATTTCTCTAGCTCTGGTCTTTATACCTACTTTATACTCTGCTGCCTTCACTATTTAATCTCTCAAAGATACCCATTTTTCTTCTACTATATTCCTTTCCCCTGTTATTGTCATTCGTTTCCTAATGCTCCCTCTGAAAATGTCTAGAATTTCTGGTTCTCTAGAACTTCTCGTTATCCAAGCCCCATCTCAATACATTCCTGCTTTTTTGCAGTTTCTTCAGTTTTAATCTGCAATTCATAACTAATAAATTGTAGTCAGAGTCCACATCTGGTCCTGGAAATGTCTTACAATTTAAAACCTGGTTCCGAAATCTCTGTCTTACCATAATATAATCAGTCTGAAACCTTCTGGTGTCTCCAGGGGTCCTCCACGTATACAGTCTTCTTTCATACTTCTTAAACCAAGTGTTAGCTATGATTAAATTATGCTCTGTGCAAAATTCCAACAGGCAGCTTCCTCTTTCTTTCCTTTCTGCCAGTCCATATTTACCTACTACTGTTCCTTATCTTCCTTTTCCTACTATGGAATTTCAGTCCTCCAAGACTATTAAATTTTCATCTTTCTTAACTATCTGAATAATTTATTTTATCGAATCGTACATTTCTTCTACCTCCTCCTCATCTGCGAAGCTAGTCGGCACGTAAAATTGCACTACTGTGGTGGGTGTGAGCTTCGTGTCTATCTTGGCTACAATAATGCGTTCACTAAGCTGTTCATAGCAGCTTATCTGCGTTCCTATATTTATATTCGTTATTGAATCCAGTCCTGCATTACCCCTATCTGATTTTGTATTTATAACCCTGTATTCACCTGGCCAGATGTCCTGTTCCTCCTGCAACCGAACGTCACTAACTCCAACTACATCTTGCTTTAACCTATTCTTTTCCCTCTTTCCCATTGTATCTGCCTGGTTCAGGGATCTGACATTCCACGCTCTGATCTGTAGAACTCCTGTTTTGTTTCCCTTATAACGACAGTAGTAGGGCAAGGGTGGCACAAGGACCATTTTTTAGTTCAAAATGGTTCAAATGGCTCTGAGCACTATGGGACTTAACAACTGTGGTCATCAGTCCCCTAGAACTTAGAACTACTTAAACCTAACTAACCTAAGGACATCACACACATCCATGCCCGAGGCAGGATTCGAACCTGCGACCGTAGCAGTCGCGCGGTTCCGGACTGAGGGCCTAGAACCGCGAGACCACCGCGGCCGGCCCTTTTTTAGTGTTGGTTGTCTTCATCAGGGGCAACTATTCACTCAGGGCAAACCTATTGTTCTCTTTTGATTGACAGGTTCTTAACCTATTGCTCTGCTATCAGGATTATGACCCCTGAGGATAATCTGTCCTACTGAGAAACCTGCCTACCACTCCTCCCCCCTCCTCCCCTCAACCTCTCAGGAAACCACCACCTCTGACGGCTCTGCGCTCGAAGTCAGTTAGATAGGTATATTGTTTATTTATAAAAAATTCAGTCTGCAGGAGCTGAATCTCTCTTGACCATCATACTCAGCTGTTTGGGAAGATGCAGGTCTTGTAAAATACATCAAAAAGAAGTAATTAAAACGATCGCTTTTTTATTCCTATTGCACAAAGGATACCGTCATGAAACACACATCACACGTAATTTTGCTGTAAATGATTCGGTTGAAGCATACACTGGTCATCACTCCGTCACGGCACCCTTGCAAGCTGCACCAGCGCCCTCCTGCGAAGTGGCCAGTGTCCACGACTGACAGACCGGATGTCACGCTAATCCCCAAATAAAATCACTCAAGAAATACCTGTTGAAACAGGTGCTCTCTATTTCTCCTCCTGTAATGTGCCATTGACGGTCCTACGTGCGCCGTCGGTCATGGTCGAACCAAACCGCAAACAAAGCAGTGTTAAGATGGTAAAGCCCTGCAGAGTGCTGACGCACGCGAGATACCATCCTTCCAAGGCAAATGCCTGCCTGAGAATCGATTCCGCCATTGGCTCTAAAATGCCCTAGCCCTCCTCGCACACTTGCTTGCATTTCGCGGATTTCTTCAGGATTTATTACGTCTGGTGTTGCGGAATGTTGACACAGACCTAAATTCAAGATGTCACAGGAATTGAACGTACTGATTGCACAAAGTGAGAGAGGGAGAGAGAGAGAGAGAGAGAGAGAGAGAGAGAGTCAGAGCTTTGCAGTTGACGCAATGATATTCAAACAGAAACACGTTTTATTCCTAGGAATACCGCCATCGCCACACTTGAAGATGGACTCTAAAAGAAAAAGATCCCGATAGTTGTGAAAATCTCCCAGAGACACTTCGCACGCTTTTGTGAGAAATAGCTTTGTCTTTGAGGACAAGCTGCTTTAGGAGGTACTAAATCCAGCTGACTATGTCTCTAAACGCACGTTCAAAAATATCGCTGCATACTAGTTGGCTTAAATTTTGCGATGTATACTTCCACTGACTTCAAGCATTTCCCCTGGTTGAAGGAGTGTATGGATTTCAACACGAGACAGAGAGTTTCTGTGACGTGCGACTTAAGGGAAAGATTTTTTACAATATAATAAATAATTCAATTTTCGGTGAAACGATGGAGAATTTGAGAGAACGACTTTAAATTAGAATTACATCCTAACGGGATGGACGTTATGGCGTAAGAAAATGCACCCCAGACCAAATTTTAAGCGGGCCACCATATTCACTAAGAACTTTGCTACTGTGGAGATGGCGAAGACTGCAGTAGAGCTTACAAAACCTATTTACGTGGGAATTTGCATACTAGACCTATCCAAACTTCAGATGTACCACTTTCATTATGAGTTGGCGAAAACTCGTTTCGTAGATTACTTTATACAGATACAGATAACTTCATCTACTGGTTGAAGAATTGCGACCTACATGAAGTAAAGAAGTACCACCATAATGAATTCGACACGTACTCATACACGGCCGATAGTCCTTACGGTAATGTTCCACAGAACAAGAAGGTTATTGGCCTTATGAAGAACAAGGCGAATCCATTGCCGATTGTGGAGTTTGAAGGTCTTCGATCAATAGTGCACGCGTATCGCACATGGGAAGTTGCCACCCAGAGGCTGGTCTAAGGGACTGCGTCGTCTGCTAACGAGAGCCCTCTCTACCGAAGACAATTTGCAACGCCTGTGTAGTCGTGTTCGCCGTGCTGCACCGCAGCAGCCACATATAGTACGACAAACTAATATTCGATTGAGAGGACACGAGGTGTGTACTGTGCTGCAGTCTAAAATCGGCCTGTCCCCTCATGACGACAAAAGGATCATTTGTGTTGACAGCACTGAAACTCTCCCGTACTCACACTACTCGCTTGTAGCGAGAGACGTGGTGGGGGACTCTGACTGAGAGGGAGAGAATGAGTAAGAGAGAGAGAGAGAGAGAGACAGACAGACAGAGTGAGAGAGGGAGACAGAGAGACAGAGCGTCCGCAGAGTAGCAGTATGAAAAAAAGTTAAAAGAGGAAGCATAAATGAACAATATATTTATTAAGAAACCATAAACAGGAAAAATTTTTTGTATATTTATTTATTTGTTTATTTATTCATACGTAACGTATGGGCATCCTGTAAATATCTACACACCATGTGCGTCTTGTCAGTAGAATAGGTTTTAAGTTTTTTTCGTCTGCTGCTAGCCATCCAAGTCAGAGTAGTTGTTAAGTGTATACATATAAATAAAAAACTCACAGTCCATTAAAATTATTATTATTGCAAAACTGTATGCTATTGGGGCTGTTGAAATTCTAAGTGTACACAGTCCATCAGAATTATCGTAAGTGTTATGTTACTAGGACAGTGGAATTTGGCTCTAGTAAAACTATCTCTGCATTAGTTTTTGGCGTAGATTTATAAAAAAAATTCCACTGCTACTGGAAAATATGTAAAAAATGTTCTCGATGTGTTACTCCTGTAGCGAGGAAGTCAAATTGTACCTCAAGAATACCATATTGCAACCTCAAGGACAGAATTGTAATCTCAAGATCTGAACCGTATTTGTAAGAACTGAATAAATTAATAAATTCGTTACCACATGTCTTTGTTGTTGTTACTTATAAAATCCTATACCCTATTGCATCACATACCTCAAGACTGTGCAGGTCACAAATGACATTAGTTTTCCTAGAGATGAAAGCTATTAAAGAAGTGAAATTGAAATTGAAAATGAAAGATAACAAAATATGTAGAATAATTGCATGGGATTGCGCCTATTGTGGAGCACGAATTGGGTAATGCGACTGGGAGTCATGTGACCGCGTCCGCTTCGAAAGGTATGTAGCACAAACATATCTAAACTTATAGCTCCTGTGTTTGAAGAAAACCTCAAACGTGGGACTGCTTAAAACTGTACACTGTAAAAGTGGGAACACAGTTGACAAAAGTACACAAAGGCTGTGAGCCACATCCAACTTAAAAGCAATTATATATTTTCATAAGCAGACACAGCAACACTATTTTCACACATCTTATACTTGAGTCAATGAAGAGCAGGTCACCTATAGAATTCCGGGTCTTGAATAGCAGAAAAACATGCATATTCGACGCCATCATAAGACATTGTCCTTCCCTTTCACGTACAGTCATGCTCAACAGTATCCGAGCGACCTGAATTGCATTTCGCCTGATTCGCATGCAACCCTCATAACGCAGCTGTCTAGCAGGTCCTCTAATCACTCATCGGTACAGTCGTTTGACTATTGAAAATGGTTCCAACAAGTCTCCACTAGAAAACACTGCTCTGTATCGCTATAACTCAAGAAGTAAAACAATACCACGATACTACAAATTTCAGGGAACACCTTATCACAGATAAAGCTGTACTTAAGGCTTGAAACCTCACATTTAGTACAATAAATGACATACCTGAAGTGTTACTACTCTCATTATTACGTCAGATAAATAATGCACGTTATAAGTTCGTCGTATTCATGTTTTGTGTTGGACAGGGATTCAAACCCAGAACCTAATCGGATTGTTATCGAAGCACAATCAACTGTGACATATCGGATTTTCTCGGCAGTAGCTAGATGTTTTAACTGAAATGACGAGGGGAAACATTAATTCTTTCCTTTCCCAGGACTCCAACCCGACACCTATCGATGTCATATCCTAGAGAAAACGAGTGTTAAACATGGGTTTGTTAAAACAGCAGCGACATGTGAACATGTTTGAACTACAAATAATATGACGAAGAGTTCATTGCTGACTGGGAATCGAACCCCACACATATCATTGTTGACTACAGACAAAGAGACAACCAGCTCGGAATAACATCGTTAGAGTGATCTCGCAAATAGTTCTGTGTCTCGTTAGTGTTGACAACGAATGAAAATGCATTAAAAATAAAAATTATTATCCACCAGCAGATATGTGTTATCATGCTAGTGCTTGATAATACATAATGAAAACTATGGTGCCAGGTTTGGATTCGAACCCATTCACGCGCAGTATGTGGAGATGTTGAAGAATATGCAGTGTTGAACAAACAACAAATTATAGTGGAGCTGTATTGTCATGAAGGGATCAAATAACTTGTTAAGGGCGGTCTGAGTTGCGTTCCCAGTTCACAACCACTTTTTATCGACGTACAGAAGATCAAATAAAAGATGGAATAAGTATCCTGTGACCCTACTTAGCGTTTGTTTCGTCACTAGAAATAAATATCTAGTATAAGAAAGATTACCTGTAACAGTGTTTCTACATGTCGACACTCCTGAATTTATTGTTGATCAACCTAACGTCTACTTGGTAGAGTAGGAATATTATGTTTAATGTGAATTTCAGACCACAATGCTATTATTATACCTTCTTCACTTGGCGTAGCCAGAAGAGAATAGAATCTGTCTCTCTCTATCAAAAATCATCGGTAGAAGTTGGAATCGAACTCAGACCATACATACACGAAGCTATCATTAATCCTACAGACCACCAAATCCTCTGTGCAGTAGCTCACTTACCTGCCATTACACCGTTGCGCCACACCGGATAAGAATTCTGACACACAGGCTCCCTGTAGTGGTTTGCAGCATGTTCAGTACATCATGTACTCGGTTGACCGAATCGCCATGAACTAGCTGCCTCGGCTGCCCAGTGCAGACATTCGACTCTATTTTGTAATCACCGAAATAAAATTACGACACTGCCAACTACACACAACTGCCAACAGTGTAGGATGCAGAAATTTAAATAGGAAGTGTTCCTCTCCACTTGAGCTACTCTATTGCACTATGTGTTTGTTGAAAACGTCGTGCAGCGCAAAAGAAAAGCAGTAACTGTCTTTCTCTCAGAAGTCTAGATCTGGCCATATACATTATCTCACAGCAGCGTGCAATGCGGAAGTTCTGCAGGAAATGTTGTTAACTTACAGAGCTGCTGTAGATTCCTGTCAGCTAGTAGCGTAATGGTAAGTGTCGAGCACTGTGCATAAGACGTCGCGCGTTCGAGTACATCCACTGGTAAATTTTTTTAAAACGCAGTTCTGCTGTCTGCTGAAGTTATCAATCTAATGGAACTTTGAACATAATTCCCTTCACTTCCCAAACCTTAATAGTCGTATGTGGAAAGAGGACTAACTTATTTGACATTTTGTTTTTTTCATGTTTAATAGACATCCAGGCAGCAGATGAATCTCGAAATATTTGTATTATGTATGGGGAGAGCGCATCATGCCAAAATACGTCAGAAAAGTATTTTCTACATTAGCTGTCGTGTGGTAGTGGCATTTTATTCTTCTTCAAACCTTGTTTGGTAGCTTTAACTCAGAACAAGTTTTCTACATGCATGTAATCAATAAACACATGTGCATTAGCAGACTGTTATAGATAACGTCAGAGAATTTGCATATATCGTTGGTGATTAATTTCTCTCTCTCGTTTACTATCGTTTCAACAACACTAAAATAAACCTTCCGAAAATTGTGCACTGTGTTATAAGACATGAAATAAAACCACCCTCGATAACCTTACGACGAAAGTCTGTTTTAATAAAACTGAGTATGTGTACTGAAGGGTGCCTCTATTGGCTCGAATTAGTTAAATACTAGCCGCTTAGATTTCGGTTTGGTTTATGTTTAATTGGTATGCTGTGTCATACTCAAGAGATATGCAAATGTGGCATTTCATAAATAAAGTTTTATATTCCCAGAAACCCAAAAGTTGCTTGTCAGCAGCGGAAAGAGGCGTTACCTGCTGTGCAGCATTGTAAGATTTTCACCATTGCACTATGAGCTGAAAGTAGTTTCTTGCCATTTCCTAATTTATGTTTCATCTGACTGCTTGTAGTTCTTTCACAGAAGAGATAAAAACGTCAAAGTCAGCGAGACTACAACGGCGAAACATAACTGATGGTTTTTCGCATGTCAGCGTGTTACCACAGAGCTACCAAAGAGCAGTGGGTCTAGACTTCCACTTACTAGTCCCATGGGGGTTAGAACTCGTAAACCGCTATTTAAAGGACGAGAGAAGTCGCGATTTCCACGTGCAACGACTTTCCTGGGCTGAAAACCGTAAATTTACACTCATTTGTTACACCTCAAGCGATAACAACTCAGATTATTCAATGGAAATGACAGGAAAAATCAAGTGAACTTCGCGGCTTTATTCTGTGCACACCAGGAAGTAACTCGTCGATCACAAAGTTGACAGACATACCTTGCCTTGTTGCCAAATCTCGGTTACAGTACCAGCAGGAAGAAGACGAACTGATGTGATCCTACAGCGGGCTGGGAAGTGACCACAGCTGGCGTTTCAAAGATGCCACTGCTATGGCCTGCAATACATAACGCGTCTGATTCGCATTTCTGTAACCAGGTTTAGGGACTGGAGCGTAGTTACTAATCATACTGAGAACTGACTGCAAACTAAGCATTATAAATCATTAACTCTCGTAGTTGTTTTTATATTCATTTCGTAAGTGTACTCAGAACTAAGAGATTCATTCACGGACGTTTTCGTGCCTCGCCGATAGCCGAACACAAGCAACAAATAGAAAAAAAAGAATGTTTGTGTGTGTGTGTGTGTGTGTGTGTGTGTGTGTGTGTGTGTGTGTGTGTGTGTGTGTGTGTCAGAGAGAGAGAGAGAGAGAGAGAGAGAGAGAGAGAGAGAGAGAGAGAGTGTAAAAAATTGTTATAAACAAATTGAATCATGGTATGTAAAGAAATCTTTCATTAAAATGACACGTTCCACATCATTACGAAATGTCGTATTCATGATCTATGGAACAAGTGTTAATCTAATCTAATCATATCATATTGCTAATTAGCTATGAAGAGTCATGAATTACCGAAATTTTTGCCAATATCAGTAAACAAATCTAAACTTGAAAATGAAACACGACAGATTTTGTAATAAACCGGGACTGCTATCAAGACCCTTTCATCTCTGTTACCTAACCACGAAAGATGTCTGATATATACCTCCATTCAGAAGTATCAAAGTGTGCATGCATTTAAAGATGAAGCGCATGATGTGAAATTCTGTGACGGAGATACGAATCCAACTTGTAATCGGATTGTTAACTAAATAAAATCAAATGTTACGTATCGGTTTTCCTTACCAGCTGCTAGGTGTTTGAATCTATAATAAGTATACAAAATTTTGTGCCTGAGCGACAATCCAACCGCACAGCTACCGTCCTTCTTTACACATCCACCAATATAGCTTAAGTATCAATTGCTTACTCACCAACAGTAAGATGTGTGAGTGTTTTACCAGAAATAACGACAACTATTGTGGTTGTTGGCAACACATTAACAGAGATTAAAATTGCACGTTATTTTCACTAGCAGGCCCTTGTGGACGTAATAGGGCTTGAAACGAAATTCTGAATATTTTTGTACTGGATCAGGATCGGACCCTTATACTTATCTTTGGAAAAGACCCAGAGAAGATTGCAGTCTTTGGAAAAGGAACGAAATGTTCCGAGAGATGCAGATCCTCGAAAGAGGAGATGCTAATTCGGATCACGGTCCAGCAAAAAAAATTTTCAACGTCCCTAGTTCAATCAAGTACAAGTAAAATAAGAGCCCTGTTCCTTTAAACGGCTATCGGTTCATCAAAAAAAATTTTTTTCTATTGTAGGTAAGTTTGCTGGCAACAATATTACTGTTTACCATGACTTCCGCCTTTGTCATTCCCAAAGTAAACAGGCTCTGCCCAGTTGGTATTGAAGGAACGCGATGTTTAATGCGGATTCTGGATTATAACGTCTTTCTCTTGTTTCAAGTTTTCGAATGTCAGAGATTGTTTTAGAATATCAATTGTTTTCCTTTGCAATAAACAGAAAGACATTCAACTTCCTGGCAGATTAAAATTGTGTGCCCGACCGAGACTCGGACTTGGGACCTTTGCCTTTAGCATTCAAGGTCCCGAGTTCGAGTCTCGGTCGGGTACACAGTTTTAATCTGCCAGGAAGTTTCATATCAGCGCATACTCCGCTTCACAGTGAAAATCTAAGCTATCCAAGTTCAAACTTTTCGCAATATTAGTGCAAATATAATATTCGCTTCTATAAGGTAGGAAAGTATTTCACAGTTACAAAACCCACATCTGACTCAGACCCTACACATAGTCGCTGGCCATAAATTCTAGCCCAGAGTGACACCAGTTTAAATAACCTAATGTAGCGAAGACTGTTTCCAGTGCTCTTTCTCACCGTAAAATAGACATTTCACTCGTTGGGGTCCATAAGTACACTGTAACAGTAATTTTTGTGTGTACGCAATGTATACGGATTGTAGGATTCAGTGGTGCTCTCTCTTCCGCCTCTGTAGACAATATGCCTGACCTAAACGGGCCCTTTATCATTATACGCACCGTGCAGTGCAAAATCGTATTGACAACAGCAATGTGCTTATACTGGCAACCTCACTTTTCGTTTTACCTGATTTTGTAATCATTTAAATAAAACAACATGACCTTGCAGTGGGAGACACTTCATCCTACTTTTCCTTCTGTGAAATTTGTCAGTAAGCTTTCTGCCTTCAAACCAGCGAAATGCGCAAAGTACGGCTGGTAAACGATTCACAAAGCACGATTTAGTGCCGTTAAGACGATTTCTTTAAACATTGTCGTAGCTGAAGGAATTTAGTTCCTTTTTAAATCGTCTTAAGCAGCAACGTTCACAGATATCTCAAATGGGAAAAGGTCTTTATCCAGATACAAAGGTTGTAAAACAAACTTCCCACAGTTTTTGTCAGGTTAACCTTTTTGTCTGATAGCGCTGCGTAAGTATTTTGTCTAAGAAGTATCACAGGTAGTATTCCTGTAGCTGTGGGAATCACTGGTTGAAAACGAGTTTAACACCAATGTGTACAGTACTGCTAAATATTCAGAATGAGTACTGCTAAATATTCAAAACGATTATCAACCTCTGATGACCACTGCTGTTAAGTCCCATAGTGCTCAGAGCCATTTGAACCTTTTTTTTATTATCAAACTGAGTTCATCCTACAACTGAAGCGTGTGTATAATATTGAAGCTAGATTGTGTGTCCTTCTCTTCAATGAATAGGCATTGGAAGGTGTTTACACACACGTATACAATACTATGTATACTTCAAACGTGATAGACAACATTGCTCTCATAAACTAATTTTGTGTTTTTAATTCTTCTGGGTCTTCAGCGTGCAATATGTATAGTAGATAAAGTCTTAGACAAAAAGAAATTGACTGCTGAGTCCTTCACTTAAGGTGGGCAATGCAGTCGTGGTCGCCTCAGAATTCTATGTCTGACAATATGCTCGATATGGCAACGTTGTAGACTACAGCACTTCCTTGAGGAAGTCTTGACTGCAGTCTGAGTACATCACTCTTGACTGCGACTATAGTCTTGAGGTAAAACGTGAGACTAGCTAATACGACATCTGGCAACCGACAGCACACGTCGACAAAACTTTTATCGCCCCTTTCCTCTTGATGCTGAAGCTATGAGTGTAATTCAAGCGAATCTACAATATACTTTGCTTTGTGTCACGTTGGTAATAAAAGTTTTGTTCAACAATATTAGCGAGAGATTTCTTGGCTGAGCATCTGCCTCTGATTCTGAGTTCTATGTTACCCATTTGCTGCCTACCGGCGGGGGCTGCGGCACTCCGCTGCCTCGCCTTCTGCCAACATTGTTTGCTGCACTCCTCACTTTCGACGGTGTAAAATGCTGTAATGTTGTTGAATGGTGACCCATAAAATCTGTCTACGATTTGTGTGTCACACTCAATAGCAATGGAGGCACAAAACCGTTTTTATTTGATGAGTATTTTATTACACTAATGTGCAATGCATCAATGTGGCACAGAATTAATTTCATTTTTTCTGAACCAGTGCACTATAATTAAAGCGTCACATCCTGCTCTTTTTCCTTTCACAGGAGATTCTTCAAATAATTTATTTATGCCATGGATTCATATGCGTTAATCTAGGCACAGAGAGTAAATGCAATGTAATGTGTTTGGTTTCTTTCTTTGATTCCGTATGGTAAATGGATTCGAAACATTGTGTCAATACCTTTTAGAACCTACTCTATAACTACTCAGGAAAATTGCCTGTTTTGAGGCCCGTACGTTAATTAATGGAGAGGTGAACGCTGTTCAAAAGTGATATTTAAAATATTCAATTGGATTTAAGGCGACAGAATTGCCCATATCTGAACCTACCTAGAGAAGAAGTAAGTTGCTAGAACCTCTGTTAGCAAATGTCTGCAGAGAGTTCCTAATTGCTACTGTGGAAATTTAGCATAGAGGCCGCATAGTAATCAAGAGGTTCATTTCCTTCGTACTTATCACCCAGGCATGTGAGTCTTAGGTGAAGAACAATATGGAATTTCGTATCGTTGACGATCGATCTGAATTTCTTCAGGGACGCTTGTATTGTGAAGCAGCTTGGCAGTCAGAAAGCCAAGATCTATTACCATGAACAGAACTTACTGAATAGAGCTACCAAGAGGACTTGATGTGTGAAGGTTTTCTTCCGATTTCGTTACAGAATTTTTTCAGGAAATTCGCAGCTCCATAAAATAAATGAGAAAAAAAGATCACAAACGCTGGCCCCTACCACGGTTAGAACTGATGACTCAGGGGAGCCGTTGTGACACGAGACACGGGTGGTACCAAGGGGCTACAGATATACTGCTGCCAGCACGCCACTCTCATCATGGTATTGGTCACTCAGCTTCATAACGCATCGTGAAAGATAATAGAAGTGGTCATTTGTGTGAAGAATAGTATTTATTTAGCCAAAAAATTTAATTTTCTGTCCACAGTGTCTTAGTTTAACGAGGATTGTACAGCACGGGTCATTCAAATGGAAAGGGAATGTCAAGTGAATTTAGCGAGTCAATTCAGTACCACATTCGGAAGTGAAGGCTCTGTCAGTGTGTTGCCAAATGTTTGTGACGATGTTGCCAATTCTCAGTTGTGCTAGGAACAGCTCTGTAGCGGTTGGTGAGGAGAATGCCGTGCTCGATTCATAGGAGGATACAGAGAGGAGGCGGGGTTTTGGTTAATATGCGGCGTTTTCTCCTACCAGTCGTGTCAAACATTCAGGTGTATAATCTTCCATCACCTTTACAGTTTCCCACAAAATATATACGAATAAAACACTTAGCTTGTTACTTTGTGACAAAAGATTATTTCAGCACATTAAAAAGTCTTTGGGAATCAACTTTGCCCATCTGTCACGAAAAGTAAGATAACAAACACTTTGCACCTCGAAATCGATTGCATCTCTGTGCAGTCTTGTGATCATACAAGTAGAATTTCATGAATTGCACGATACTGTAGAAAAATGTTGGTGCACATGGAAGCTATAAGAAACATAGTTAACTAATTATTATGTGGCACAAAATAATCCATTCATTTGAAAATTCAGAAGAGAAGAAACTAAATGCACATTAAGGCAAAAACTAAAGTGCAGATGTGAGCACTATGCAGATCTGCGCTTCTTCATCTTCAGATCTACACAAATAATGTATACTAACTAGCGTATTCATTGCATTCGTAGTGTTTCCCATCTTGTTTAGTCTCGTAATGATGAACCAGATCACTTGAGTCTAACTGTTTCTTTGTATCCTTCCATCAACTATCTTTGTGTGTTATTGCTCAATATTCAAAAAGAAAAAGATTATGTCTGCTCCCACTAGGTATTAGAACGAGGTCGCAAGAAGGCTAACGAATTATAATCAAAATACACTGAGAAGCCAGTTTTTCTGTCGTCATGGTATTAAGCCGCCAGAAATAGTTGGATATTGTTGCCTGCATCACCGGCATCCCTAGTCGTCTTCTCTTACTGAGATTTTCATCTTACCCTGAACACAAGACGCCGAGATTAATGTGTATCCCACATTCTATTCATCCTGGTCCATTCGTTACGTGCATCACAGCAATGAGTAATAGGAAATCTCTTGTCAGGTGATGAATAACAGTAACAGTGGTAGTTGGTTCATTTGTGGGGGTTAAAGGGACCAGACTGCTACGGTCATCGGTCCCAACACTGGTAGTAATAACAAATCAGTAATCAAGGATGTTTACTGCCTTACAGAAATTATTAACGACTAACAAAATAACCAAGAAAGGCTGAGTGTTTATTTGGCGCACTGCATAGGTGTTCTTACCACTTTGTTAGTGAATTCTGTTCTGGTTGTTTGCAGACAGAAAAGAAAGAAACCTGTAGCCATACATATCGCTAGTACAACGAAATATTACTTATCAACTATCCTTTCTTTATATCACGAAACAAACATGGTGTCACCGAGCTGATATTTGAAATACATTTCTGTTTTCTCCCTCTGTCTCTTTCTCTCTCTCTTTTTATTTTTATTTTTTGAGGAAAGCACCGAGTAATAAACAAGTAGGCATATAATCTATTTACAGTTATTTTCACATGGATACATAATACAAGAATACAACTTTAAGCGTATTATTGGGTAATTCCAGTAATTGACAGTGTATTCGTGAGCTTGCTCGTATTCAGTGGGGTGAAACCTATCACATAAGCAAGCAAAACACAAATGTTTCTTACACCATGCGCAACACACAAACGAAATCTCACTGCACTGACGTGCTGTCCGATATATTGCTCGGAAAACATATCTGATTCATGTTGCTTAATACAGCTCTATCACATATCTATTTGAATGGGTACCAAGTGTATAAAAGTATACCTTGAAATACGCAGAAACTCACACATAGGTATTCGACTGAAACACAGCCAGGATCAAGATTGTCACTGGGGTCGACAGCATCGTCGTCTAACGCCTTGACAACTCGAACGGTGACAGTGCTCGGCCAGTTACTTACGTTTACTGGTATCATAGCTACAGCATGAAAACACAAAAATGTTAATCACCCGAAGCTCATACACTTTGGAACCCATACTAAAGTAAAGCGGTCATCAGTCGGTAGATTGGTTTGAACACCACAGTGCTTTAATAGGCACGGTCTTGTTGAAGGTGGTATGCCGACCTTTGAGATGACTTAACTAACCATTTAACAGAGGAACCTACAGTTTAACGTGGCTTTCGGACCTCAGTGCATCTCGGCATTTTTTATATCAACAAACACTGCCCGAGGGGAAATAAGTGTAACACGGCACTTAAAAATAGTGGGATTGACCACAGATCGAACCCGATACCTTTAACTTCGGAGTCTTGCTCTTTACCACTTTGTCACCACGTTACACCTGGAACGCTTAATTTACTAATAAAACGCTTAATTTGTAGACACTCTTTCGGTGTACAGCATTGAAAATTCGATTGTCCTTCCTCAACTTTGGCCTCGATTTCTTCAAAAGCGAGGGAGTATCTAGCAGAAACGTAGAACGTATATGCAATATTTGATCAAAATCAATAGCGCGCACATGTCAGACCCTCTCCCTGTAAGACATATTTACAGATCGGAAGTTTGTGGAGACTGTTTCCCCCTGTTCCTCGCAACGAGCGTTCTAAGTGACATACAGCAACCTATGCAATACATCGGATACACTGAACGCCACTGTTACAGTGTACTTGTGGAGCGCAATGAGTGAATTGCGTATTTTCTTGTGAGAACGAGCACTAGCAAACCGTCTTCGCTACATTAGGTTACTTAAACTTCTGTCACTCTGACCTAGAATTAATGGTCAGCGACTAAGTGTAAAGTCAATGAGTCAGATGTGAGTTTTGCAACTGCGAAATAATTTCCTACATTATAGAAGTGAATATTAAATTTGAACTAATATTACGAAAATTATGAACCTGGATAACTTAGACTGAAAATCGTTCTGTTTATTGCAAAGGAGAACAATTGCTTTACTAAAACATTCTCTGTCATACACAACTTGAAACAGATCACGTCGACCAAATCATATGGAAGAACTTACAGCGACGTATATCGGATGGCAGTAAGATCCCTTGGCTTCGGGTTTGGCCTTATTCGACAGTCATTTCTAGGCGCAAATAAATTAAGAAAGGCAGCGCGTTTTTGTTATCGAGTAACGTCTTCATCAATTACTTTAGTTTTAATGTAATCTGCGAGTAATTGCTGATGTTTGATATTAACATGAAAACGACTCCGTAGACAGGGAAAGAACCTCTTCTTTGGTAACTACTTCTATAATGACCAAAAGGCATTAAATGACCTTCAAGCACATTGTTCCAGCAACGGTATGAAGAAAATGATAGTAACAATGAAGGTAATAACCGAATTATCCGGTAACTTCACACTTCACAGTGGATTTTCTCGAACTAAGAAATTTGCTGAATTAGTGAAAATTACAAAATGGCTTCACATCGAGGCTATGATGCCTAGAAGAGCCTTTACATCCCGCTGACATGAGAATAGCATAATTTCCGCATTAGAAGCTTCCTTCTACTTAACCAGACAATGGTCTGGTGGAACAATATTTCACAGGTGCAACGCGGGGTGACAGGCATTTACTTTCAAGAGGCACAAACAGAATTACTATACCTCTGGTAAACTCAAGAGAAAGACGTTATAATCCAGAATCCGCATTAAACATCGCGTTCCTTCGTTACCAACTGGGCAGAGCCGGTTTACTTTTGGAAATGACATTGGCGGAAATCATGGTAAACAGAAATATTGTTGCCAGCAAACTTACTTACAATAGAAAATTTTATTTTATTTGATGAACCGATAACCGTTTAAAGGAACAGGGCTCTTATTTTACTTGTTCTTGATTGAACTAGGGACGCTGAATATTTTTTTATGCTGGACCGTGATCCGAATTCGCATCTCCTCTTTCGAGGATCTGAATCTCTTGGAACATTTCGTTCCTTTTCCAAAGACTGCAATCTTTTCTGAGTCTCCTCCAAAGATAAGTATGTGGGTCCGATCCTGATCCAGAACAAAAATATTCATAATTTCATTTCAAGCCCTATTACGTCCACATGGGCCTGCTATTGAAAATAACTGCGATTTTAATCCCTGTTCATGTGTTGCCAACAACCGCAGTAGGTGTCGTTATTTCTGGTAAAACACGCACACATCTTACTGTTGGTGAGTAAGCAATTGATACTTAAGCTACATTCGTGGCTGATAAAGAAGGACGGTAGCTGTGCGGTTGGATTGTCGCTCAGGCACAAAATTTTGTATATTTATTATAGATTCAAACACTTAGCAGCTGGTAAGAAAAACCGATACGTAACATTTGATTTTATTTAGTTAACAATCCGATTACATATTGGGTTCGTATCTCCGTCACAGAATTTCACATCATGCGCTTCATCTTTAAATGCATGCACACTTTGTTACTTCTGAATGGAGGTAGATATCTGACATCTTTCGTGGTTAGGTAACAGAGATGAAAGGGTCTTGATAGCAGTCCCGGTTTATTACAAAATCTGTCGTGTTTCATTTTCAAGTTTAGATTTGATTACTGATATTGGCGAAAATTTCGGTAATTCATGACTCTTCATGGCTAGCCAGCAATATGATATGATTAGATTAGATTAGACTAACACTTGTTCCATAGATCATGAATACAAAATTTCGTAATGATGTGGAACGTGTGATTTTAATGAAAGATTTCTTTACATACCATGATTCAATTTCTTTATAACAATTTTTTACACACACACACACACACACACACACACACACACACACACACACACACACGTTCTTTTTTGTTTTTATTTGTTGCTTGTGTTAGGCTATCGGCGAGGCACGAAAACGTCCGTGAATGAGTTTCTTAGTTTTGAGTACACTTACGAAATAAATATAAAAACAACTGCGAGAGTTACTGATTTATAATGCTTAGTTTGCAGTCAGTTCTCAGTATTATTAGTAACTACGCTCCAGTCCCTAAACCTGGTTACAGAAATGCGAATCAGACGCGTTATGTATTGCAGGCCATAGCAGTGGCGTCTTTCAAACGCCAGCTATGGTCACTTTCCAGCCCACTGTAGCATCACATCGGTTCCTCTTCTTCCTGCTGGTACTGTAAGAGATTTGGCAACAAGACAAGGTATGTCTGGCAACTCTGTGATCGACGAGTTACTTCCTGGTGTGCACGGAATAAAGCCGCGAAGTTCACTTGATTTTCCTGTCATTTCCAGTGAATAATCTGAGTTATTATCGCTTGAGGTATAACAAATGATTGTAAATTTACGGTTTTCAGCCCAGGAAAGTCGTTGCACATGGAAATCGCAACTATTCTGAACCTTTAACAAGCGGTTTACGAGTTCTAACTCACATTGGCCTATTAAGAGGAAACCTAGACCCACTGCTCTTTGGTAGCTCTGTGGTAACACGCTGACATGCGAAAAACCATCAGTTAGGTTTCGCCGTTCCAGTCTCGCTGACTTTGACGTTTGTATCTCATCTGTGAAAGAACTACAAGCAGTTAGATCAAACATCAATTAGGAAATGGCAAGAAACTACTTTCAGCTCATAGTGCAATGGTGAAAAACTTATAATGCTGCACAGCAGGTAACGCCTCTTTCCGCTGCTGACAAGCAAAGTTTGGGTTTCTAGGAATAAATAACTTTATTTATGAAATGCCACATTTGCATACCACTTGAGTATGACACAGCATACCAATTAAACACAAACCCAACCGAAATCTAAGCGGATAGTATTTTACTAACTCGTGCCGATAGAGGCACCCTTCTGTACAGATACTCAGTTTTATTAAAACAGACTTTCGTCGTAAGGTTATCGAGGTTGGTTTTATTTCATGTCTTATAATACAGTGCACAATTTTCGGAAGGTTTATTTTAGTGTTGTTGAAACGATAGTAAACGAGAGAGAGAAATTAATCACCAACGATATATGCAGATTCTCTGATGTTATCTATAACAGTCTGCTAATGCACATGTGTTTATTGATTACATGCATGTAGAAAACTTGTTCTGAGTTAAAGCTACCAAGAAGGTTTGAAGAAGAATAAAATGCCACTACCACACAACAGCTAATGTAGAAAATACTTTTCTGAATTATTTTGGCATGATGCGCTCTCCCCATACATAATACAAATGTTTCGAGATTCATCTGCTGTCTGGCTGTCTATCCACATGCGACTATTTTGGGTTGAGAAGTGAAGGGGATTATGTTCAAAGTTCCATTAGATTGATATCTTCAGCAGACAGCAGAATTGCGTTTAAAAAAAATTACCAGTGGATGTACTCGAACGGGCGACGTCTTATCCACAGTGCTCGACACTTACCATTACGCTACTAGCTGACAGGAATCTACAGCAGCTCTGTAAGTTAACAACATTTCCTGCAGAACTTCCGCGTTGCATAGTGCTGTGAGATAATGTATATGGCCAGATCTAGACTTCTGAGAGAAAGACAGTTACTGCTTTTCTTTTGCGCTGCATGACGTTTTCAACAAACACATAGTGCAATAGAGTAGCTCAAGTGGAAAGGAACACTTCCTATTTAAATTTCTGCATCCTACACTGTTGGCAGTTGTGTGTAGTTGGCAGTGTCGTAATTTTATTTCGGTGATTACAAAATAGAGTCGAATGTCTGCACTGGGCAGCCGAGGCAGCTAGTTCATGGCGATTCGGTCAACCAAGTACATGATGTACTGAACATGCTGCAAACCACTACAGGGAGCCTGTGTGTCAGAATTCTCATCCGGTGTGGCGCAACGGTGTAATGGCAGGTAAGTGAGCTACTGCACAGAGGATTTGGTGGTCTGTCGGATTAATGGTAGCTTCGTGTATGTATGGTCTGAGTTCGATTCCAACTTCTACCGATGATTTTTGATAGAGAGAGACAGATTCTATTCTCTTCTGGCTACGCCAAGTGAAGAAGGTATAATAATAGCATTGTGGTCTGAAATTCACATTAAACATAATATTCCTACTCTACCAAGTAGACGTTAGGTTGATCAACAATAAATTCAGGAGTGTCGGCATGTAGAAACTCTATTACAGGTATTCTTTCTTATACTAGATATTTATTTCTAGTGACGAAACAAACGCTAAGTAGGGTCACAGGATACTTATTCCATCTTTTATCTGAGCTTCTGTATGTCGATAAAAAGTGGATGTGAACTGGGAATGCAACTCAGTCCGCCCTAACACGAAATTTGATCCCTTCAAGACAATAAAGCTCCACTATAATTTGTTGTTTGTTCAACACTGCATATTCTTCAAAATATCCACATATTGCGCGTGAATGGGTTCGAATCCAAACCTGGCACCATAGTTTTCATTATGTATTATCAATCTCTAGCATGAGAACACCTATCTGCTGGTGGATAATAATTTTTATATTTAATGCATTTTCATTCTGTGTCAACACTAACGATATCTGATGTTTTTGACTCTCAGTGAGACACAGAACTATTTGCGAGATCACTGTGAGTTCAAGGATGTTATTGCGAGCTGGTTGTTTCTTTGTCTGTAGTCATCAACGATATGTGTGGGGTTCGATTCCCAGTCAGCAATGAACCCTTCGTCATATTATTTCTAGTTCAAACAGGTTCACATGGCGCTGCTGGTTTAACAAACCCATATTTAACGCTCGTTTTCTCTAGGATATGACATCGATAGGTGTCGGGTTGGGGTCCTGGGAAGGAAAGAATTAATGTTTCCTCTCGTCATTTCAGTTAAAACATCTAGCTACTGCCGAGAAAATCCGAAATGTCACAGTTGATTGTGCTTCGATAACAATCCGATTAGGTTCTAGGTTCGAAACCCTGTCCAACACAAAGCTTTACCTCACGGCATTTTAAGTACGTTACTTGTGAAGAAGAAATATTTAACATCTCTCGTAGTTCGTTAACAGGGACAACAGGTGCTGGTTAGGAATTCTCGTCCGTTATAAATGTTAACTTTATGTAATTTAAAGTTGATATTTGCTAACTGATACTGTCTAAAATTGAGGTATATCACTCTCTGTATGTCTAGTCATGAATGACTGTTTCCGTGAGTCACGAAATCTCTGCTTAGTCAGCATGACCTGGGTTCGAATCCATATGCAGAAAGAGACGGTTCGTCGTGTCATTTGAAGTTCATACATATTCTCAACTAGCTGCTAGTGAATAATTTAAATTTTTAATGTGATTTTGTCGTAAATAATAAGTACGGTATGTCACAGTTAATTGTGCTTCGATAACAATCCGATTAGGTTCTGGGTTTGAATCCCTGTCCAACACAAATCATGAATAAGACGAACTTATTAAGTGCATTATCTATCCGACGTAATAATGAGAGTGGTAACATTTCAGGTATGTCATTTATTGTACTAAATGTGATGTTACAAGCCTTAAGGACAGTATTATTTGTGATAAGGTGTTCCCTGATATTTGTAGTATCGTGGTGTTGTTTCACTTCTTGAGTTGTAGCGATACACAGCAGAGTTTTCTAGTGGTGACTTCTTGGAACCATTTTTAATAGTCAAACGACTGTACCGAGGAGCGATTTGAGGATCTGCTAGACAGCTGCGTTATGAGGGTTACATGCCAGTGAATTCCGTGGCAGAAACGTGTTAACCACTTTGCACTCTGCCATGTTTTAGCCACTTCAGGTCCTTGGATGACCTCGGTGATGAAATGTTTGCTCTATTATTCCAGCATCTTCTGTGTACGCCATAAATGCAACATATTTAAATATGAAGTGCCTATGCTCATCACCAGAGAAACCGTGAGCTTCTGCAGTGATGTTCACACCATCTACATCTACATTTACATCCATATTCCGCAAGCCACCTGACGGTGTGTGGTGGTGGGTACCTTGAGTACCTCTATCGTTTCTCCCTTCTATTCCAGGCTCGTATTGTTCGTGGAAAGAAAGATTGTCGGCATGTCTCTGTGTGGGGCCTATTCTCTCTGATTTTATCCTCATGGTCTCTTTGCGAGATATACGTAGGAGGGAGCAATATACTGCTTGACTCCTGGGTGAAGGTATGTTCTCTAAACTTTAACAAAAGCCCGTACCTAGCTACTGAGCGTCTCTCCTGCAGAGTCTGGAGTTTACCTATCATCTCCGTAACGCTTTCGCGATTACTAAATGACTGAAGCGCACTGTTCTCCGTTGGATCTTCTCTATCTCTTCTGTCAACCCCATTCTGGTACGGATCCCACACTGCTGAGCAATATTCAAGCAGTTGGCGAACAAGTGTACTGTAAACTACCTCCTTTGTTTTCCGATTGCATTTCCTTACGATTCTTCCAATGAATATCAGACTGGCATCTGCTTTACCGACGATCAACTTTATAAGGTCATTCCATTTTAAATCACTCCTAATGCTTACTCCCAGATACTTTATGGAATTAACTGCTTCCAGTTGCTGACCTGCTATATTGTAGCTAAATGATAAGGGATGCTACTGTGGAGTGCTCTAGGTATGGCGTAGCACTTGTTCATCTATACAGCTTGTTGGACAACATCGGTGAGCAGCCAGTAATTAATCACATGGACATGTAGAACTAGAGCATATGCTGCATTGTCTATCGGGTAATTTGCTGAATATTCAGATTCAGTTCGTACATCTACAGGTCCGGACTTAATTATCTCTTTCTTTTTCGAGCAGTCTATTACGATGATCGGTGAGAACTATTTTAATTTCCATGGGCTGAGTAAAAAAAAAGGTTCAAATGGCTCTGAGCACTATGAGACTTAACGTCTGAGGTCATCAGTCCCCTATAACTTAGAACTACTTAAACCTAACTAACCTAAGGACATCACTGCTCGAGTACAGCTTGAGTACTGCTCGACCGTTTGGGATCCCTGTCAGGTCGGATTGAGGGAGGACACAGAAGCAGTTCAGTTGTTACTGGTAGGTTTGATCATCACACGAGTGTTACGGAAATGCTTCAGGAACTTGGGTGGGAGTCTAGAGGAAAGGAGGCGTTCTTTTTGTGAATAGCTACTGAGGAAATTTAGAGAACCAGCATTTGAGGCTGACTGCAGTACAATTTTACTGCCGCCAACTTACATTTCGCGAAAAGGCCAGAAACATAAGAGAGAGTAGTGCTCGTACAGTTGCAAATAGGTAGTAATTTTTCCCTCGTTCTGTTTGGGAGTGAAACAGGGAGTGAAGATGCTAGTTGTGGTACGGGGTACCCGCCGCCAAGCACCGTATGGTGGATTGCGGAGTATGTCCGTAGATGTAGACGTAGATCACACACATCCGTGCCCGAGGCAGGATTCGAACCTGAGGTCGCGCGGTTCTAGACTGTAGCGTCAAGAACCGCTCGGCCACCCCGGCCGTCCGACTGAGTAGATACACTCCTCCTTCTTCTTCAGCACCTTCAGAGTAAGGAGTCAGCACTTTCATAGTTAGGAGCAGGAATCCTCGCATACATGTCATATGCTAGACTGTATACATTTTCATCCCAGTGCAGGTGTTAACTGTCATATGGTTAGAATTCTGATTTGAGGTACACTCTGGCATTAGTTAATTTGCAGTTGTCGAACACAGTGGAATCATTTGCTGTATTTCTTCTTCTATTAGTCTGAAACGGAAGTATGATGAATCTAGGTGTCTCTAGATGCGAAGAGATTTTATAGGCACATGTTCGTCTGCTCGCAGTTAGTGACGCTGGGTACTCGAAAATCTTCCACGACCGAAATGTTAGTGATAAAAATGTACTGGAATTCAGAACCTTTAAAAGTTTCAAACGCACCTCGTCTGAAACACTGATGTGAGGCATTTTCCATGTTATCTTTCCGATTGTGATCATATTCTCCCCTTGAGCTCCTTGGATGTATGAGTCATTGTCCGTCGCATTCCGCGCCAGAATGAGTTTCTGTTTAGCATTCATAATAATCTGTCTCATGTCCTCAGGGCAGTCCATAAGCATTTTAGAGGTATACATGCAGTAAATAGTTCGTACTCTGTAACTGTTCTATCCATCGGATCGTCTATGAGCCATTCCGCATTTTCCATACCATTCAAATCCGTGAGTGATGCAGAGACATATGTCTTAAGGGTTGATATTGTGCCGACATTGCGTGTACGGTCAATCTGAGACCCACTAAGTTTACAGAATATCTCTTGCAACATGAATGCTAAAGCGTTACATGTAATTTTGGATCCCACTATAACGCCGCCGTCGGTTTTTTTGAATGGTCTCTCCAAATACATGAACCTCGTGCATGGAACCGTCAGCCCTTCTCGGCACTGGATGAAAGTCCCATTTTCATCATGTTGTTAAACGTAGTTGAAGTGTAAGGTTTGTGTTTAAGTATTTCTCATGTATAATTCGCCCATCACACTCTACTGAACTGGTTATACTGAGTGAGGTTTCAAGCCAACTGATTTAAGAAACTTGTAGTTCGCACTTGTTATCACTTGGCGGTTCGGTATCGACGTGACGTGCTGTGGATTGCGTGCACTTGTTTTATACCATACACCCATCCTGCCTTAGATGTAATCGTACAATGATTTCAACATGTTGATTATTCTGGTCCATAATACGCAACTCCAAATAGTCTAATGTCTGAACTGTCACTGGAAGGTATACAACGTTGTTGGGGGTCTCAACAATCTTACACCCTGTTGTAACGGAGGGGAAGAATCCGTAAATAGTATGAATCAGACTTTCGTTGGGATACGAGTTCGATACAAAATTACATTAGGATTGTGCTAATAGGCAGTACGTCCACAGTCTGATCTGACTTATAAAATTTACTAGGATCCTTCTTCAAAACATGTCCGTTTGTGAAAGCCAGTAGGTGTCCTACTGAATCATTCTGGTTGACGTCAATCGTTGCGTTCACAGTCCTTATTTCATGTTTAAGTGTACTGATGTTTTCACGTAGCTCAATACCTTTTCCAGATTTTTTTAAGACTTCGTTTAAATAGTCGATATCGTATGCTCCAGGTTATATTTCCACAATGTCTTTTTCACCATAAATATCCAGATGCAATGTGTTGTTAGCGTCGGTGATGATATTTAGGATGTTCTTGTACGTCTCCAGTCCAATCAATGCAATACTCGATTTAGCAATGCTCAAATCACTTGGTGGAAAGTAATTTGCACATAATACAGATGATCGTTCTTTTAAAGTCAAAATGTACGACATTTCATCTGAGCTTCAACTGATGAAGGAATACTTAAAGTCCTTCCCTATATATTCTGCTACTTCCTCTTTGTAAACGTCACGCGAAACGTGATGCATAGATGTCCGCAGAGGTGTGCATTTAAATCCTGATAGGGCCGAAAATTGTAGAAACATGTCTTCTGCGAGTGGAGTATCGTATTAACTCTTCTGGCGGTTGCAAGTCACCAAATAAGTCGAAATAATAGGCTACATAAACATAAGACACCCATTGGGTGCCGCCACTTCCAGCAACATTTAAATTCACCATACCACATTTAAAAGTTATCCACATAGTCTTCGGTAATGTATTGCACGTAAACACATCACAGAGTTTTGGAATGTTGAATTTTTTTCAAACCATCTTAAGTAGATCTGTATCCGTGAGCGGCCAATCCGATAAGAGTGCTAACGGGCTTTTTATTTGTGAATAAAAAATGGTTCATATGGCTCTGAGCACTATGGGACTTAACTTCTGAGGTCAGCAGTTCCCTAGAACTTAGAAATACTTAAACCTAACTAACCTAAGGACATCACACACATCCATGCCCGGGGTAGGATTCGAACCTGCAGCCGTAGCGGTAGTGCGGTTCGAGACTTTAGCGACTAGAATTGCACGGACACCCCGGCCGGTATTTTGAATAGACGAAGCCCTTTCCTATATGGTTTCAGGTATAGTTCTTTGCGATGGCTGCTACTTCCGTCATGCGATTATGTCTTTTTGCTTCTTGTAGCTGTTCCTGGGAGCTTTGTGCGTTCTTGACTGTTATTTCAATAGCCATAGCACCACTAGCCAGCAAACCCATGGCTGAGAGAGCGGAGAGGGCTGGAATGAGAAATTGAAGAAATCACCTGATGTTTTGAGTATTGTTAGAAGTTGAGGTGCTTTAACCACTCCTCTTCTTCTTCCCAGACCCTTCTGTTTCAGAGCACTTTAGCTGCATACATCGTTGTCAGGACACGTTTTTCAAACACCCATTCTTCTTGTTGTTAATCGTTGTCTTCTTATTCTTCAGTGCACGACATTGTGAGGTAATGAGCGAGTTATGGCGCCCTGAAAAGATTCCAAGTTGAGAACTGGCGTGGCTGCAAGGGGGAAGCTGGGGCCCGACAACAACGATATGGTGCCGAACGTTAGCTTAGCAAGAGGGGTAGTGCATGGTCCAGCCGATGCGTGGCTGGGAATTCCATGGTGACATGCCATAAGTGCCAAAGATGGCGGACTTTGTGAAACCTTAATCGCAGACTTTTCACAGTTCGTACATAAATTAATATTAGCCAGATGAATCATGATACCTCAAAAATAAACATGTAGATTACCATTATTTGCACCACGATTCTGATGGTGTAATCAGATTTTCAATATCTTTATTAGCTTCAAGTTAAGTATCTGATGATAAATTACACAAGTAACACCAACCAACGAATTTCCAAAATCTAATTGGTTCATCCGATTTTGTCGATCGATGTGCCTGTAGAAAGCTATTAGTATAAACCTAAACTGGTATAAATTACAGGCATGTAACTTGAATAGTACGTGAGTTATTGGAGGTCAAAGTGGCCGATTACTATTGATCGCGTCAGGCCATAAGTGCTCCACAGTTACACGAAAAAACAGTAGCAACATGCTTATAAATATATTTATTCGTCTATGTCTTTGATTATATCCGATATATACTATTCATGAAGAAATTGGTCAATTATTTACTGTGTTTTAGAAAGCACAGAGACAATAGACTACTGGCCTAATTCTGTTCTATTCCTTTGATATATGTTTATTTAATTTGTTTAAGCATTCAATAATGTGTTAGAGCATGTTTGTGATCCAGCCGTAGGAGTATTTATTTAATTTCAAGTTATTTAAATGTAAATCCAGTATTTAGTATGTGTTCCATTATGTTTGTGAGTGTGCGTTGGTTTGGAGACAGGGCGGGAGCGCTCTAGCCAATCACAGCGATCGTTCCAAAAAGGACACGTGGAGAGACTGTATGGAAGTAGAGAAGGGGCATCGTTTCGAGAGAGGATAGAAGAGTTCTGGAGAGTAAGGGAGAGGACACGAGAGTCCTGGAAAGTACGGCACGACGGACGCACGGTCGCGGAAAAGACTGGGAGAGTGGAGCAGTTTGGGCGTGGTCGCGGGTGATAGAAATATTTCGTAGTTCCGACTAGTGCACCTGTGAGTGGCTTCTGCAGTGCAGACGGAGTGTGCGTTTGGAAGTGAATATCTCGTGAGCTATTTTGTTGTTCATAACTAATTACGTGAAGTAGGAATCTATTGTTTCCCTGATATTCACCTTATATTTTATTAAATTGCTGGACCATCGCCACCAATAAGTGTTTTGCAGAAATACGCCGCACTCTCAGAAGTACTTCTACTAACGTACTCATCATTTAAAGTCGTTAAGATAGTACCTGGAGATTTTATTTCATTGCAATCTTTCATTTATAAATTACTATGCTGCATTAAATATTCCCAATTGATGAGTGATAGGAACCTTGGACCATTGTTTTCATGGGTACATTCATATTGTATACTGTAGACTCAAGAGTATTTGGCATGTAATGCGGCAACTACGTATCCCAGCCCCTAGACAACGAAACCAGCCAAAACTATTAATTTTTCAACTCTGAGTCTGTGGTTGTGTAGCTGTGAACCTCCGTTATCATCATTTACTTTTGAAAGCCCGCAACGTGCAGCATTCATAACTCGGATCGAACCGCAAACAAAGCAGCCTTTAGCCTGTAAACACCTGCGGAATACCGACACACGCGAGACTCTTTCCCTCCAAGGCAAATGGCTGACTGGGAATCGTTCCAGAAATACTGCTGAAGTCAATAAATAATTAATTTTCAGTCACGTCATCGTGATGTAGGGGATATAAGGGGAGCGCGATAGCTCGCCGCTCCCAGTCGCAGTCAGTCTCTGGAAGCAGAAGAACCATGAAGCCAGCAGTCGAAATCCTCATCTGTCTCTCCATCGCAGAAGAAACGTAAAACTAAGTAGTGATTGCATATGTTTGCTACTATTACTACATGTGGCTGTTCCCTTTCTTTGTTAATGTCTTTGTCTATGGATTCTTATTGTTTCTTCTTATCCTTCTTCTTTTTTCAGCAGCATCCGCCATAACGTTGTCGTGACTTGCAGCGAACTGTGGCCTGTCATGAACATCACCGGTAACAGCACTGTGAGCTCACCTGACCAAAGTGCTGGAGCGGGACAACGAGCTGCTGTTACTCATCCCGCTCACCGATTTAGACGCCCAGCAAGTCCTCGACTCTTAGAAGAACTGTGCTGGGGGCCCTACAATACATGATACTACTGGTCTCTGACGTATGCACCATCCCAGAAAAATCCCGGTTTTACTGCGAGGACAGTGTGTTGATGTTGTGGATGAGAAGCTGCCGATTCCTTCCAGATCTCTACTGCTTTTCACTTCAACTTATAGTTTGACATCTAGTTATTAAGATACGAAACACCACCTACATCAGCGACATCAAGGGTGATTGATGTAAGTTTATCTGTCTGACTCAAGATGCATAAAAAAAGTTTCGGAGAAATTCCAATTTGCCCTGACGTACATACGCACACAAATATATGTCTCTCTTAAAGTTCTCTTGCATTATTTAGAAAAGTGTCTTATATTTTAAATAACTGTATAAATTGTCTGTCTGCATTACAGTGTAATAAGCTGTCTTAAAATTCGCCTGAAGTTACAACGTTATCTACATAAAAGTTGCCAAACTATTTGACTTTATCACTGACAAAAAGAAACCATTTCAAGGTGCCTTCGTTGTCCATTTTTATGCTGAATTTCTGAAAGCAACTAACGTAACACAGCTCTTAATACAAGATAAAATTGAAGTTTTTGTACTTATTCGTTTACAAAAAACACCTTTTGTAGAGGCTATCATAGTGTAACTGAACAGCTCCAGCCTTGTGTAAATTACACAAAGAATATTTAATTCATTCAAAAACTTCGACTTGATTAATATGCATGTTTCTTGTGAGTGCGACCGTAAAATATTGATAAAGCTGCACGTTCAAAAAACAGGTTTCAATCATTTTCTGTGTGAGTTTTGCAAACATATCCGATGCAAAGTTATTTTTACCAGTAAACGCCTATTCGGAAGGAAGAGATAAATAGCTAACCACCTTCAAAACGTTTACCCTCAAAATGTTTATATAAATTAAATGATATGCTATTTGTGTTCATTCCTTTCTTTATTTGAGCTTGTACTGTAATATTTAATAGTCCATAAAATGTAATTAAAAGTGAGCTACACTTTAGAGCTGTGACTGTTAAACTACCCGTTTTGGCGTATTGTATTTCAACGAACATATTCACACGAGTCAAACATTAAATAGGTTATACTTAATATTCACAGGCGAAAATCTATGGGTGATTTTATACGGTACTATTTATAAACGTGGAAATGTTTAGCATTCCTATCACTCGATGTTTCTATGCTCAGTCCTTTTCACAATTAAATTAAATTAGTAAGTTGGATTTCAATAACATAAGTGTTCTTGAGATTAAAATTGATCGTTGTATTCGTACTCGAACATGGCTCTGCGAATTTCGCGGGCTGTGGAGCAACCGACCAAACAAGTCAGGTATCACTTGATACGGCTTTTCACGGCTTCAGTTACAGCGCTGAACATTGACGGGTTCATTCTCGTAACAACCATTAGGCTGGGCTAAAATACACTCCTGGAAATTAAAATAAGAACACCGTGAATTCATTGTCCCAGGAAGGGGAAACTTTATTGACACATTCCTGGGGTCAGATACATCACATGATCACACTGACAGAACCACAGGCACACAGACACAGGCAACAGAGCATGCACAATGTCTTCACTAGTACAGTGTATATCCACCTTTCGCAGCAATGCAGGCTGCTATTCTCCCATGGAGACGATCGTAGAGATGCTGGATGTAGTCCTGTGGAACGGCTTGCCATGCCATTTCCACCTGGCGCCTCAGTTGGACCAGCGTTCGTGCTGGACGTGCAGACCGCGTGAGACGACGCTTCATCCAGTCCCAAACATGCTCAATGGGGGACAGATCCGGAGATCTTGCTGGCCAGGGTAGTTGACTTACACCTTCTAGAGCACGTTGAGTGGCACGTGATACATGTGGACGTGCATTGTCCTGTTGGAACAGCAAGTTCCCTTGCCGGTCTAGGAATGGTAGAACGATGGGTCCGATGACGGGTTGGATGTACCGTGCACTATTCAGTGTCCCCTCGACGATCACCAGAGGTGTACGGCCACTGTTGGAACAGCAAGTTCCCTTGCCGGTCTAGGAATGGTAGAACGATGGGTCCGATGACGGGTTGGATGTACCGTGCACTATTCAGTGTCCCCTCGACGATCACCAGAGGTGTACGGCCAGTGTAGGAGATCGCTCCCCACACCATGATGCCGGGTGTTGGCCCTGTGTGCCTCGGTCGTATGCAGTCTTGATTGTGGCGCTCACCTGCACGGCGCCAAACACGCATACGACCATCATTGGCACCAAGGCAGAAGCGACTCTCATCGCTGAAGACGACACGTCTCCATTCGTCCCTCCATTCACGCCTGTCGCGACACCACTGGAGGCGGGCTGCACGATGTTGGGGCGTGAGCGGAAGACGGCCTAAAGGTGTGCGGGACCGTAGCCCAGCTTCATGGAGACGGTTGCGAATGGTCTTCGCCGATACCCCAGGAGCAACAGTGTCCCTAATTTGCTGGGAAGTGGCGGTGCGGTCCCCTACGGCACTGCGTAGGATCCTACGGTCTTGGCGTGCATCAGTGCGTCGCTGCGGTCCGGTCCCAGGTCGACGGGCACGTGCACCTTCCGCCGACCACTGGCGACAACATCGATGTACTGTGGAGACCTCACGCCCCACGTGTTGAGCAATTCGGAGGTACGTCCGCCCGGCCTCCCGCATGCCCACTATACGCCCTCGCTCAAAGTCCGTCAACTGCACATACGGTTCACGTCCACGCTGTCGCGGCATGCTACCAGTGTTAAAGACTGCGATGGAGCTCCGCATGCCACGGCAAAGTGGCTGACACTGACGGCGGCGGTGCACAAATGCTGCGCAGCTAGCGCCATTCGACGGCCAACACCGCGGTTCCTGGTGTGTCCGCTGTGCCGTGCGTGTGATCATTGCTTGTACAGCCCTCTCGCAGTGTCCGGAGCAAGTACGGTGGGTCTGAGACACCGGTGTCTTTTTTCCATTTCCAGGAGTGTATTTCTATATGTTTCCTTTTTAACACGTGTGCTAACCCCGCAGTCTATAGCAGACTTTCTGTGAAGCTTATAAGAGGGGTAGACAATCTAGTGGTATTGTAGATGTGGAAACAGATCGTCAGTCGAAACCAGATAACTCAGTCGGAAATACCACTTCCCGCGAAAGGTAAGGCTCCAGATTCCAGTTTCGCACCTCTAATCTGTTAGCAGTTTCAAACATTCTAATACGTTCGTACTTTACATCTAGGGGAGAAATAAGAAGGGGATGGGAGGATGTCATTAGTCTGCTGATACTTGCAATCTCGTACACAGTTTGTAAGTTGCAAACTGATTAACTTTTAAACATTCCAAAACAGATATCTTCAGAGACAATTGTTTTTCATTTGCGTTTGCTATTAGTTTGGATGTGTTGTTATGGAATTTAGCGTGTCCTACAGTGGTCCCCAAGCGGAAACTGAGACTGAATAGCACAATGCGTGAAAGCCTCTACTGGAGCAGCGTTCGTGATCATCATCGAAGGTTACTTGAGGGATGTTATATGTCGAAATGTGTTCTACTGAAACACTATTTGAAATAAAATATTTACAAAATGTATTTGGCACATTCCAGAGACTCAGTGAAACAATGTTACATGCTCACTGTATTGAACAACAATAAAAACCACTGTAATTATTCTGTTGTGATCTGCCTAACATTTTGTTATATTGTGAGCAACACCATGTGAAGCAGTACATAGTTTTAATTCCATTATGAATCCGTGCAGGCAATCTCCCACTTTATTTAGTTAGCGAACTTTAATGTGTATTTTCTGAACAAATAGTGCTCGACAAATCCTCAATTAAATGAGAGCGTTTGTCATTTGACAGCGGTGGCGACCCACTTTATTGGTAACCGTAAATAGCACAGTCCCAAAATAGCTGCTCCCTGATATTTAACTGTCCAGAATTCAACAGATTACTGCACACATATTTATGCGGCAAACCTCGTCCCCATCACCCCACGCATGTGGACATTAGTTCTCAATTGTTTTCCGCTACGATGAGGCCGTAATACTGCCGTAACGATCGTTATTTCAAGGTCTGTGGCAATCACTGTACTTTCATATAGCCTCGGATAAACGATGCTCAAACCTGGTGTATCACGTTGGCACTCATAACATCTCGAATATTATGTATATTGAAAGCTAAAAACATTTAAAAGCCAATATCACAAAAATGTTTCATTGTTTAAAACAACCAGTTTTGACACACAATGCTGTCATCTTCTAGTCTTAAAAATCTTTTATGTTACGAAACGTATTTATTTTAACTTATACCTCACAACAAGTTATCATGTGGATAAGAAGCAGCACATTATAAAAGGTTTGTCACAACCAAAATAATTAAAAACACAAACCAACTTGTGCCACTGGTCGCGTCCATACACATTCCGGTCACCATCGATCTGGGCATTTGTACAAGATGCTTTACGTTTTTAAACATTTTAATCATGACAAACCTTTTATAATTGAAGATGACAGCAAAGCCTATCGAAACACGTTGTTTCAAGTAAAGAAATATTTATACGATCTCGGTTTTTGAATGTTTTTAGTAAGTAAAACAGATCGCTCCCCCTGTCTTCTCAGAATGAGAAAACTCAAGTATATTCAAAATAGTTCAATGGCTCTAAGCACTATGGGACTTAACATCTGTGGTCATCAGTCCCATAGACTTAGAACTACTTAAACCTAACTAAGCTAAGGACATCACACACATCCAAGCCCGAGGCAGGATTCGAACCTGCGTCCGTAGCAGCAGCGCAGTTCCACACTGCAGCACCTAGAACCGCTTGATCACAGCGGCCGCCTCAAGTATATTGCAACACATTCAGTCAGTTGTTGACCGCCCAATAAGTTTTATACGTATTTACTAGTGCAGTTTTATAGAAGACATCTGCAACCGTTTGGAATCAGTTTTCTCATTCCGAGCAACGACTGTGAAACACGTAAGTAATGTGCTAGTATGTGGACTTTGGATATGAGCTGCCACACTATCAACACGCTATTGGAAGCTGACAACCATCTGGAAAGAGCTAAATGCGATGATCTTTAACTTTATATGGGAAGGACTGTACTGTGATGCCGAAATATAAGAAACATGTTTCACTTTTCCCTTTAGGTGGTGATTCACAGGGTGTGCTGAAAGGAGGCCAAGAGAAGGTACCACACGTCATGTTAAGGCTACACAATGGGGAAATAATTGGAGTAGAACTGAGAGACGGTAACGCAACGTATCTTACCATCCATCAAATAAGAAAGAGCCCAGTGGGAATTTATTTGCAATCAGATGACGGAGTCAGAAACCTACGATAACAGACAATCCACTGGTGTATCCATAATATCCCTGTAAATTTTGAGTTCCTTGAAAACGCAATAGGAATTTGAATAATTAAAAACAAATTCACAGAGAAAATAAATATGATGATAATGATTCCTAGCATTCTGAGGAACTAAAATCTGGATATAGATTTCGGGTGCCGTCATTTTGAAAGAAGTCGATAATTTATTCAGAATAGAGGCACCAGTTAAACACTACTCGGGTTTTAAGCGGTCGTTCTTCTTTCTCGAGGAGGGGTAGTGATGCAGTGGAAACTGTCTTTCCGATATTCTGAAGGGGACCAGAATAGGAAACTTGTGTTGGCAAACAGACACGGTCGGCTCCTACTTCCTAGTAGGTAGGTTTCGGCCCCATCCCTCCCTCGTAGTTGCCAACGGATCTACTTTTTAAGTCGAAAGCTAACAGGAGTGCTACACCAGCCGGGTCATGAAAGTTCTAGCCGTCGTCCTGTCATTTCAGGTTGATCTTCGAGACGGACCAGTAGTTGTTAGCCGGACGGTGTGGCCGAGCTGTTCTAGGCGCTTCCGTCAGGAACCGCGCGACCGCTATGGTCGCAGGTTCGAATCCTGCCTCGGATATGGATGTGTGTGATGCCCTTGGGTTAGTTAGGTTTAGGTAGTTCTAAGTTCTAGGGGACTGATGACCTCAGATGTTAAGTCCCATAGTGCTCAGAGCCCTTTGAACCATTTGAACCTTATCAGTCCACCTAATTTTCAATACTCGTCTATAACACCACAGATCAAATGCTTCGATTCTCTTCCGTTCCAGTTTTCCCATAGTACATGTTTCAATACCGTACAATACTGTGCTCCAGACGTACATTATCAGAAATTTCTTACTCAAGTAAACAGCTGTGCTTGATACAAGTAGACTTCTCTTGGCCAGGATTTCCCTTTTTCGCAGTGCTAGTCTGCTTTAGATGCCCTTCTCGCTTCGTCTGTCTTGGGTTATTTTGTTGCCCAGATAGAAGAATTCCTCAACTTCGTCTTTTTCGTGATCACCAATCTTGATGCTAAGTTTGTCGCTGTTCTCATTTCTGTTACTTCTCATTACTTTCGTCTTTCTTCGATTTACTCTCAATCCATGTTCTGCGCTCATTAGACTGTTCATTCCTATCAACACCTTCTGTAATTATTCTTCACTTTTACTCTGAATAGCAATGTCATCAGTGAATCTTATCATTGGTATCCTTTCACCTTGAATTTTAATTCTACTCCTGAACCTTCCTTTTATTTACATCATTGCTTCTTGGATGTACATATTGAAGAGTAGGGGAGTCCACTCTCATTATTCCCTCTTGATCCTTGTACACATTGTATATTATCCGTTTCTCCCTATAGCTTAACTCTATTTTTCTCAGAATTTAGAACATCTTGCAGCATTTTACTTTGTCGAACATTTTTCCGAGGTGACAGATGCTGTGAACGTGTCTCTATTTTTCTTTAGTCTTGCTTCCACTATCAACGGCAACGTCAGAATTACATCTCTGGTGCCTTTACCTTTCTTGAAACCAAACTGGTCGTCATCTAACACATCCTCAGTTCTCTTTTGTACATTATTCTTGTAAGCAACTTGCATGCATGAACTTTTAAGCTCTTTGTGCGAAAATTCTCGCACTTGTCAGCTCTTCCAGTCTTCGGAATTGTGTGGAAGATATATTTCCGAAAGTCAGATGGTATGTCGCCAGAGTCATATTCTACTCACCAACCTGAATAGTCGTTTTGTTGCCACTTCTCCAATGATTTTAGAAATTATGTTGGTTATCTATCCCTTCGGCCTTATTTGACATTAAGTCTCTCTTAAATTTTGATTCTATTACTGGATCCTCTATCTTTTCTAACTCTATATCTGTTTATTCTTCTATGTCATCAGACAGATCTTCATTCCCGTAGAGGCGTTCAATATACTCTTTCCACCTATTCGCGCTCCTTTCTGCGTTTGACAGTGGAATTCCCATTGCACTCATAATGTTACCACCCTTGCTTTAAATTTCACCGAATTTTGTTTTGACTTTCCTGTTTCCTGAGTCAACCCTTCCGGCAATCATTTCTTCTTTGATTTCTTCACGTTTTTATGGAGCCATTTCGTCCTAGCATCCCAGTACTTCCTATTTATGTCATAAAAACGACTTGTTTCCCTGTGTCCCTGAATTTTCCTCATTTTCGTACTTCCTTCTTTCGTCGATTAACTGTAGTGTTTCTTCTGTTACGTTCTCTGTACCTATGTTTTCCTTTCCAACTTCTGAGACTGCCCTTTTTAGAGACGTCCATTCCTCTTCAACTGTGCTACCTAGTGAGCTATTCCTTATTGCTTTATGCATAGCCTTAAAGAACTTCACGCGTATCGTCCCCCACACCACATGTGGGCACCCACGACAGCCTCCTGCCATTTCAGACGAGTAATAGCTGGTAACTTCGATTTAACCGTGCTGTATTCAGTTTGCACTTCCGGGCAAGGTGGCTTGCCATCAAGGCCGCGGAGGATGCTGAAGTCTGTAGTGTGCCTGTGTCAAACGGCTACCTCCTTGCTGTAAGTGAGGAACGTGCGTCGGAGCCCATTCCAGCCACCAGCCCACCACTGATGCGTATCAGCTATACGTTGGAAACAGTCAGGAACCGGCAGATGCTGAGTGTTGAGTTTCCACGCTGCCCGACTGCTCCGAACATCCGGGATGGAGGTGGGAATGGGGGGGGGGGGGGGGGGGGGTAAAGGAGCAGCTACTCATATACACACCATGATCAGAAAATACCAAAGACTAGCACTCTACATCGAGCATCCCATCAACCAGCTCACGAAAGGCATAAATGCTGTCTTAACAACTTGCCGAGTGAACTGTGAATCCCAGTTCTTCTGCGCCTTAATTCCTAGGTATCTCAAAAAGCTCGGTCGCAGTGAGACACATATCCTGGCATGTTGTAAAGTTCTGGGACTGATCTGTCAGGTCGAGTACGCAACTGAAGTCCCCTCCAAATAGAATATGTTCATGTCGCCCTAAGAACAATGGAGCAGTCTCCTACGCATAAAAACCCAACCTTCCAGGGCGACTCTCCATACCAGAAGGCACATGACATTAGTGCCACGCATGGAGTGAATCGTAAACGCCATATCTCACCATAGTGGTCGATTACGATGCCTTCGTGTAAATACACCGCCACTCCACAGCCAATGTGATCATCATAAGATGCAGAAGCCGTAACATCTCCTATGTAGCGCTGCTAAATGCACCTTCCGTAACAGCGCAATGTCAAGTTCCGAAGCTGAGATTCAATATGCGCGGAGCTACGCTCCACCGGGACGGGAGACTAAAGGTCGCTGCTCTGAAGAGATGGGGCCACCCGGCTGCAGGCGCTGCCGGCTACCAGCTGAGCCGCCCAATCATGAGTCACCACCCGTCCTCACAGCTTCACTTACGCCATTCTCCTGCGAAACTAGCAGAACTACGTGTCCAGGAAGAAGGATGATGTGCTGGCCAAAGTCAAACTATCAGGACGGGTCTTGAGTCGCGCTTTGGTAGCACTTGCTCGCAAAAGGCAAAGATCCCGAGTTTGAATCTCGGTCCCGCACACCGTTTTAATATGCCACGAAGTTTAATATTTGATCAAATTCGTAAAACTGAGAAAGCACAACTGACTGAAGTTTATCTATACTGTCACGCTCATAAACCTGAGATGACAAACACCTGTCGATAATTATAATGTGCAACACTTTTATGAAAAATGCTTTACACCGTGGAAAAATTTCTTTATTGAGGGGCTGATTCATACTACTAGTTCCAGGTGGAATCCGAATCCAGGCTTTTTGTCCTGCTACTGAAGACAGAGGTGTCGTTATGTCCGGATCAGGAGTTCAACAAAAGCAATGAATTGTTTTCTGCAACTGTTAGGAAGACGTTTCGGGTGTAGTATTGAAAATTATTTCTTCCCATTTTTACAGATTTTGCTACGTTGAAGATTTTTGCAACTTAACAGTTCTTTTTTTTATTTCTGACGCTAATTTGCGGTGAGGTTCCTGAAGATAGATGTAAAGCTGCAGAAATAGCAATCCAGTCATATTTATCACTGGCACTGTAGTGCCATAGCATTCATCAGCTTCTTAACCAATCTGGTCTTTTTTTTTAAAAATGATACAATGTGGTTCCCACGCAGTTTTTGCACGATACCTGACTGATTGGCTTTATACATATCATTTTAGGGGATAACAACAAGCTACGAATTTTTCTACTGTACTATCTTTTAACGATACCTTCTCTCCACGTTTACTTGAAGTAAACCTCATAATATTGCGATTTCTTTTTCCGTGTAATTTTCTGAATTTGTTTAACCAGGCGAAAGAAACCTGGAAATCAGTGATGTTCATCTCACTTGCAATACAGAGGGCCTAGTCTTGTCGGTCTCCCTACGTAACGCTGCATTGAGCAGTTCCAAATATTTCAAATAGTTTTACATTCACACTTTTGTGAGTTTCATTTTGGCGCAATTTCGTACTGCATGGAAATCCTTCTTTCATTTACACCCATCAGTTTCATATTTTACAAAACGCTGTCGTCTTTGGAGATAGCTTAAAGTTATGTGTTTTTTCCCTCCTTCGTTTATCCAAAAACATTTACAGTCTTTTATTTGTCAGTGAAAGTTATTGCTCTTCATATGCTAGGCAGCTATTGTATTTTTGATCTGGACTTTAATAAGCATAACAATCATCGTTGGAACCGCAACTTGCGGAATCATCACAGTTAATTTCTCTTTCTTCTAATGGTTCTACAATTTCTAATTAAATGGGTCATCATTCGAAGGAATATCCACGATATTAACTAATACATAACACATATCGAGATTTTCAAGAGAAATAGCTGATTTCGACTGCCTGTCAGTGCTTCTTCTTATTTTGTCTATTGCGAGTTTGAAAACATTACGCTGAAACTCTGGAAACCGCAGCAAGTTGGATGCTACTGACAAGCATATACGAAGAAAACACAAAGAAAATTCATTCCGGGTTACCTCCACTGTTAACACTTAAAATACCGCAAAGACGACTGCTAATTATTATGTATACTAAACAAGTCACAAATTCAAGCGAATAGTGCCTGTGAACCGCTGTCAGTGAAATTATCAATGGAAAATGAAATTCGCGTTAAAAATTAACGATTGCTTTGTGCAATGTTATCTGTTCACCGCTCGGCCATAAATCAAGGCTATGTGTCGTTGTGTTGCGCATGTACTTTCCGCTGCAGTTATGGTAAGGGTGTATATTTCTTTCTCCAGCCTCCTAGCGAGCTACGAATTTGACAATTTTGAATATTAAAAAAAGTGCAGTTTGTCTCAGCAGCTAAAATTTTGACATACTGATTTTTTCGGTGTATTCTTACAGTATAAAAAATTTCATGGCAAGTTTCGACCTGTCGGATCAGGCAGTTCCCAGCAAATGAGGGACGCCGTACGTGGTCGAATACTAGATACGTAATCAGTTCAAAATCCCGGGGGCCTTTTAACGTTCAACAGCACCACAAACTGAAGCAAGTTCCTTTCGTTTTCGCCACCTGGCGCTGCAACAGCTGTGTAAGACAGCGAGACGACTGAACCACAATATACACTACTTACTATAAATTTAAATCAAGTATTATAAAGTTGACAAAGTTTGTGTAATAATAACGTTGTGGGGTTAGCTCTTATGAACGCACAGTTACGCACTGTCGATGATTTGAAGCCACAATGAACCCTCCAAAAGAATTTGTGACATTGCTTCAGTTTAAAATGCATGTAGGAACGACACTGAATAATATCAAATAAGTACATCAGTTACCTAGGAGAAGTGGAAGACCCAGTCTCATAACAGTGCCAGAAAATACACAGATTCCGTGATGATGTTACAAACTTTCTCAGATGATGAAGAAAATCAAATACCTTAACCTGAGGTAAGGGACGTCGTTGCGACAACGACTGAATCGAAAGTTATAAGCGGAAATCGATCTTATACCTCTGCCGGTGGACCTCTTTTACTGCAACTACTTTCCTTTCTATATATTGTCCAGTAAACATAGGCTGTAAAATGCATACCTTAAGAGCTACGTGCACTTGTTCATATTTGCTACCGTGATGTTCATGCCTTCTACTGAACAAGTTCTGATGGTTCTTAAAGTATGCATTTTACAGCCTATGTTTACTAGACGTTTTTCTTGTTTTTATTCATCCTACCTTCTCCAAAAACTTGGAAAGCAAAGAGCTTACTCATTCCAGAGGTACAAGAAAGATTTTCACATATAACCCGTTGACGGACCAGGACCCCATACTTTAAACTGATGCATTAACCCTTTCCATCATCCCAGAAAATCTGTGTCATCTTCAGGGCAACTGTATAAATGAGAACGAAAACCCAGCAAACAACACATGTCCGTGTAGTTAACCCAACTTCACAAGAGTTCTATGCTGCCGAATAATACCCAGTTCATCGATTCCTTAAAGTTTTTGTACGAAGACTCTTTCTGGTATGCCTTAAGCTTACTTAGGGTTTTCCAATAATTCTACAGCTAATGTTAGCCTACCCCAGGACAACGGTCGTCACATTTCAAATCGCTCCAGCAGAAAAAATACCATCATTACGAAGGACGGCTGAGCCACATCCTGGCTGTTTTCATATCAAATATTTCACTTTTCAGTGCACGTTAAACTGAGATTTCCTGGTAGACTGATGTTGTGAGACGCGACCTGATTTTGTAACAGCATTGCATACTAAAGGTAATGATCTGGACAGTAGTCCTAGCCATACACATGTTGTAAGCTTTCAGGAACTTGCGTCATGAATTTCAACCCAATGCAGATTCTTCAGTAAACTAGGATAAGACTGATATGGAAAAAATGAACTTCCTTTTCCTGCACGATGCAACCTCAAAACTATTAAAATAGCTATCGCATCTTTTAAATTTATACTTGATTTTACGAAACAAGTATAGTTGAGAAACTCATTCATGGAATTTTTTTAGAGGCAACGTCGCAGGGACGTCAATACTGCACAAGCCATAGAGAGTACAAAGCACAAGCAGGATGGAGAAGGCGTCGGTGCTCAGCTAAACTAATCTCTCAGAGAAAGAAACTGTTGTGTTCCCCTGGTTTGACGGATAAGAAATTTTCAAGTAGATCTGGTAGAATACGATTATTTAACAAGAGAGAAATCACCTCTGTTCCCACGTGTGTTAGGTACAACATGAAAATTAAGCTCTTTAGAAAGACAATTTCTTCTAGAAAATTATATAACCAGTATCAGAAAAAAAGTCTCTTTTTGTGTAATGAAATAGCAGGAAAATTATTCGGGAAGCCAAAGGCCTGATGAACTACAAACAATCACTTCTTGTGGAAGAACGAATAAACATAAATATCGACTGAAGGCAAATAAACAATGCTAGAGAGTGTCACTTAGTAGTAAATACATACTGCACCACGATAGCCGAACTTCCGAAGGGACAGTCCAAAGAATACTGTGACAACTGTGAATCAGTACTAGTCCTGGAAGGACAGACCAGAACTAAAATTTCAGTATGACGAAAACAATCCCAGCGCGGTGTAGTATTATTGGGAAAAAGACCAGAATTCTTACAAGTCCACTAACTGGTTACTGACGCTGAAAACGACGTAGTTGTTGCGGAGCCTCCAAAGTGAGTTCCTGAGTGATGGAATGCTGCTACATTTGGCGCCTTGCCTGGGAAGCCCACAAGGGGTGGCCTGCTCGTCATAGATCGAGCGTCGGCCGCAATACAGCCCTTGCGCTGGGATGCTGCACGTACTACTTTCGGTCACGCGACCCGAGGAGAAAAAAGATCCGTTGGACCAGCGACCACTGTCGGAGCATGAGATTCATCCTAGTGAGCGATTTAAGTACGGCAGAATTGCCTACGTCAGTGGGAAGGCTGCCCCTACGATTTATGTGACCGCCTTCAACGGACGTAATGTTGGTTGCGAGCTAGGTAGGCGCAAGGCCTATCCCTAGGAGAAACCACATTCCTCTCGGACTATTTTAACAAGGACGGTAGTAACATAGATGTTGACCACCATTTATGACAGACTTATACAAGACGGGTTCGCACGTTGGGAGCGAAGAGTGAATGACGTGCATAGAGCCTCCAATCCGCGAATTCTCAGGCAGAACAAAGAGGACATGGGACCCATGTTCTGATATTCCATTCCAATACGTCTAAGACCCATAGCTGTGCACAGCTGTACTGACGATATTTTTGATGTTATTATCACTTTCAGTAGGAAATACAGTTTGATGCAGGTCTTTAAGCTATCCCACACTGTGCATGTCTCCACATCTCGGCTCAACTATTGAAAAGAACATTCACTACAATCTCTTTACCTTCATCAAGCCTTCGACGCCCTCCCTCTCTCCATCCTTTTAACCTTAACACACACACACACACACATACACACACACACACACACACACACACACACACACACACACACACACACAAGCGCACGCACGCACTGGGCTCGCATTCAGGAGGATGGAAATCAGGTTCTGAATACACAAGACGGGTTGAATATGATCCAGAGTGACTGAAACATGTCGTATAGTTAAAAATGTGCAATTGATACTGAACAATATATGATGATTACAAGGGCGTTTGAGAACTTCGTACAAAAATACAAACTATTTACGTGTTTGGGGTGAATCTATTTTATTTTTCGATATAGTCTTGTTTTAGATTTATACACTTCGTCCAACGCTGTTCTAATTTGTTGATCCCTTCGGAATAATAGGAATTGGCCAAGCCTGCAAAATAGCTATTAGTTGCTGCGATCACCTCCTCGTTTGAATAAAATCTTTGTCCCGCCAGCCATTTCTTCAAATTGGGGAACATATGGTAGTCCGAGGGAGCCAAGTCTGGATAATAGGCGGGATGTGAAACGAGTTGTAATCCTGTTTCCATTAATTTTGCTACCATAACTGCTGAGGTGTGTGCTGGTATATTGTCGTGATGGAAAAGGACTTTTTTTGCGGTGCAATCGCCGGCGTTTTCTTTGCAGCTCGATTTCCAATCGGTCCAATAAAGATGAATAATATGCACCTGTAATAGTTTTACCCATTTCCAGATAGTCGATGAGGATTATCCCTTGTGAATCCCAAAAGACACACACCATAACCTTTCTGACCAAAGGAGTGGTCTTCGCCTTTTTTGGTGCAGAATGTCCCTTGGTAGCTCATTGTTTAGATTGTTGTTTGGTCTCAGGAGTATAGTAATGTATTCATGTTTCATCCTCAGTGACGAAACGACGCTTGGAGTACTGCATATTCTCCCTGAACAGCTGCAAACCATCCTTGAAACACTTCACACGATTGCGTTCCTGGTCAAGCGTGAGCAATCACGGAACCCATCTTACGGATAGCTTCCTCTTGTCCAACTGTTTATGCAAAATATTATCTACCCGTTGATTCGAAATGCCCACAGCACTAGCAATCTCACGCTCCTTAACTCTTATGTCGTCCATCATCATATCACGAATTTTATCAATGATTTCTGGAGTAGTAACCTCTACAGGGCGTCCAGAACGTTCAGTATCACTTGTGCCCATATGGCCACTCCGAAAATTTTGGAATCAGTTATAAACTGTTCCACTCGAAGGTGCAGAGCTACCTTTTCTTTAGTCTGGTGAGCCGTTTTGGCTTTCATAAAGCAATGTTTAATCACCACACGAAATTCTTTGTCGTCCATTTTTTGACAATCACTCGACTTCCTTGATACACACGAATGCCAGACACAAAGAAATAGACCAATATGGCTGAAACTTGGTGTGCGTTCTTTCCAAAGATGCTACTAACTAAACATGAGATCGATATGCGCCGGTGGTGCCATCTCTCGGACTTTGCATGAACTTTTCAAACGCGACTCGTATTTTAAGCTTTTAGGAAAGATCTTTTCATATTCTGAATTAACGTCTTTTCTTGCTATTGGCTGTCTGTATTTTGTATTGTGTTTAATTCTGCCATTGTCTGTTGTTTTACCGCACAAAGAGAAGCTCGTCAACTAATTATACTCGCAGTTTGTCTCTTCATGATGTAATTTCCGGAAAATCATGTGTCTTAATATTACTATATTCAGTCAGTCTTGTTTTACTTACTTTGATTTTCGACTGATAATCGCTCTTTATTTCTTCTTCGTACTCCTCTACCTCTGCAAAATTTGTATTTCTTCCTCCTGCATTTAATTTCTTTTCCAGTTTTTTCCTTGGATTCCTTTATTTGCTGTTCTGTGTACAAAGTGAATGATAGTACATAGTGAATGACACGAGGCATAAGCTGGAGGCTTGTATCACTCCTTTCCCAATCACTTCCTGCCTTTCTTGCTCTTCGTCGCTTATAATTGCAGTCCTCATTCTTTATAACTTACAGGCAGATTTTGGCTTCTTTTACTTGATTCTTTTTAACTTCAAAGTTTTAGTGATGAATTCCAGTGAACACTATTAAAAAGCTGTTTCTCAATCTACCAATGCCATAGCCGAATACGTAGCCGAGACTGATAAAGCACGCTCGTGCAGTTTGCCGATTCGAGTCCTGAAGGTTGAAGACATTCCACTGTTAGAGTTTGCACAGCAAGTGGAAGAGAGCTATTGGTGTACAGTTCGAGATTACTTGACTGCGCTGATGTCCTGGATTAAATTCCAAACCTCTCCGCAGTATACCTACAGAGTTGCTGTCTTTAATAACCTAGTTGCCTACGGAACGTTGACACCTTCCGTCCTTCCTTTTGTGGTTATGTCACCGTGTTATAGCCGAGCTATCTGTCGGATGGCGATGTTAAGTCCTATGCAGCTATTCGGGTTGGTATCAAGCTACTCCCTGTTGCTTCCTTACATCCACGATAACTTAATCGCAAGAATACTTTACAAGGGCACTTATCATAGTGATCGATGACACAAATTCACACTTGGCTCTTCATAACGAGCTAAGAGGAGGCAACAGAAAACCATCTCTGCTAGAACCTTGACCAGGATAGCAATGCGCGGTACTTGCATCTGCTCCCAACGCTCATACCCTCACTATGAAACTGACTTGACCTTCGAGAAATTCTATAACTGTTGGGTACCCTTTCTATAATCTACTCTGAAAGACAAATTTAGGACAGACGGTGTGACGTCACGTGTGATGAACTGGTTTTGAAATTGCGTGTCGTTTTAGTCTTCAATTACTTATTTTAAAGTTTATTTGTGTTAATATTTTCCGTAAAAGTAACTTATTAGTTGATTTTCATTAATCTTAGTCTTTCTTCCTGTGTTATTGACTCGAGTGGTCTGTTATCCGCGTCCCGGCCTCACAACTCAGTAGTGTGTTTACGTTTTGCGACGTGCAGTTGCAGCTGTAGCGGTTATAAAGCCAAGTACTGAGAAAGTTATTTGTGCACTGTTATACAGTTATTAAATTTAATAGTTTTCAGGGGTGTTTCGTGCTGTCTGTGGCGAAATAACGATTTAATAAACTTCTGGAAACATTCGCTCGCTCTGTTCTTTAGAGTTTTCTGTGCGTTGAAGCCGTTTAGTAAATTTCGTGCTTTAGTTTTTAGTGGACGTTTCTTATTGTTACTGCTGAACTATTTCAGTAAAATTTTCATTAAGTGTTTTAACTTCGTTGAGTGTTCCAGTGGCCGCTTGATTTTTTTGTTTTAGCTAATAATTTTGCGAAGTTTTGTTGGTATTGATATTAGCTGTCTTAATACATGTAGTTGCTTTCTTAGTAGACGAAGAATTTCTGGACCGCTATTGTCAGTTCTATAAATAGTTCTACAGGTGTAACTGAACTTAGGTAACGTAGAAGTATAATTTTTTTCAGTAACTGTAAAATTTTACCACGAGCGAGAAGTGTGGGCTGTGTCATAGGTTTGTGAATAGTGGGTTACGGTGTGGGATTTGTTCAAAGTATTTTCATTGTGGGGGGAGGGGGGTGATGCAGTGGGGAAGCCAGTGGACATATAGTGAGATCCTCTCCTGGGAATGCGTAATCTGTAGTAGAAATAAATTGATAGAGGAACAGGAGCGTAAGATCTGTGCTCTTCAGGCGCAGTTACAACGCGCAAAGGAGGAACTAGATAGGTTGAGGAGGGTGAAGGGTGGTGGGGAGTGGGAATTGGCAGTTCCAAGAAGGCAGCTAGGAGTAGGAGGTATTCAGACTTTTATACTTATATGCAATAGATTTGACCAACAAGCAAAGTTGAGTGGAGAGGAGCCTCTTGTAACTGTAGATGTAGGGAACATTCAGCAGTTCTAAGCAGTTAGGAGGCCTAGGTCAGTTGAAAAGTCTAACAGAAGGAAGAAGGTTATGTTGCTATGTGGTTCACAAGGTAGAGGTGTGGGCCAGCAGTTGCGGAAGTGTTGGAGAGTGAGTACCAGGTCACCAGCAGTGTGAAGCCTAGTGCAGGGTTGCCTCAGGTGAGTTACGTATTAAGGAGGATCAGGTATTGATAGTGGGTGGAGCAGGGAAAATTCTTGAGAGACGGGGAATATGATATAAGTGGTGACCTGGTGAAGATAGCTGCTCAAACTGTTGACACTAATATGCATTTCGTGGAACTGTTTCAACGTCATGATCGACCTCATCTTAATGCGGCTGTTAGGCGCGGTAACATGGGACTGTGGAGGCCGCGTATGGTAGAGGGCATAGGTCACATTTCAGTGGTGCCAATTGTGTCTATCAGTAGACAGAGTTTCACTAGGCATGGCCTGCACCTCAATACGTATGGGATGGGAGGATGGCAAAGCTTAAAGGTGACAGTGTAGTGGGTGCAGGTGGGATCACTCATGGAATAATTCCTGTAGTAGTTCGCGTTAGAGCTGACAGGTACACCTGCTTAAAGGAAGTCCCTCTAACTAAGGACTCACCTTCGGAGGACATCATGTTTCAAAGTACAGAAGGAATAAGCATATTCCATCAAAATATAAGAGGTATTAGAGATAAAGTTAGAGAACTACTTATAGATGTTGACTTTCAAATTATTGGTATGTCGGAGCACCACTAAATAATTTGAAAATTCAGAAGCTTCCTTTACCAGGATACAGATTAGCTCGCTGTTTTTCAAGGAGTTCCTTGCGGAGTGTGGGATTGGCCAAGTACTTAAAAAACAATATTTCATTTGAGTCCATTGACTATCAGGGCACTGCACTGAACAGATATCTGAATGTTGTGCAGGGGTAGTCGAATTCAGTGAAACTAAACTTCTAATTGTTGTTGTTTATAAGTCCCCAACTCTGACTTCAGAGCATTTCTGCTCACGCTAGATAGGGTTCTTGATTCACTTTGTAGGAAGTACCAGAAATTAGTTATATGTGGTGACTTCAATATAAATTTTGTATATGATGGTACAAGAAAAAGGATGTTGCTAGATCTCCTAAACTCATATGATCTCATGCAGACTGTTTTTTTTCCAACTTGGGTGCACGGAACCAATAACAAATCCATAGACAATATTTTTATTTATTCTTCATTACTAGATGGGCATTCTGTTAGTAAAAGGGTGAATGGCCTTTAAGACCATGGTGTACAAATTTTAACACTAAAAGGCTTTTGTACTGAAACAAATGTCACATATAATTACAAAGTATGTAGTAAAGTTAATCTAATAGGAATAGAGAATTTTTTAAACGTTGTCAAGTAACCAGAGTAGCACGATGTTTATAGTTCTGATATCATAGTTGATAAATATAATGCTTTCCTTAACACATTTCTTCGACGGGACGTTAAACACTAACCACCACCACCAACACATTTCTCGTGCTCTTTGAGAGTTGCTTTCCATTAGAACATTCAAAACGATGTCATAGGAGTAATAGATAATCCGGGTGGCTGACTAGTGCGATAAGGGTCTCATGTAGAACAAAGTGGGAATTATATCAAAATGTTAGAAGCAGTCGCAATCAAGCTACAGTAGTTCATTACAAACAGTATTGTAAGGTGGTTAAAACTGTTTTTATGAAGACAAAAAATATGTTGTATGGAAACAGAATAGCTAATTCACAGGATTAAATTAAAACCATATGGTCAGCTGTGAAGGAAGTGTTTGGTCAGCAGCACAAGGTCGACGATATGAAGTCAGTTCGTAATAAAAATATTTCTGTTACTTATAACTCAGGTGTATGCAGAGTATTGAACAATGATTTTCAGAGCATTGCTGGTAAATTAAATAAAAATATAATTTCTACATGGAATTATATTACTTTCTTGGCAAATGCTTTTCCGAGATTGATGTCTGAAATGCTCCTCTGTGATACAGACATGGGGAATACTGAGTCAATAAATAAATCACTGAAAGCTAAGGACTCTCATGGTTATGATGGAGTGCCTAGCAGAATATTACTGTGCTGCACATATTAGCCCTGTAATTACCTATATTTGTAATTTTTCCTTTAGGGATGGTCAGTTTCCTGAATGATTAAAGTATTCAGTAGTAAAGCTGCTTTATGAAAAGGGAGAAAGGGATAATGTAGATAATTTTAGACCTACGCCTTAACTAAGGCGTTTGATTATGTTGATCACAAAATATTGCTCCAGAAGTTGGTCCATTACAGAATACGGGGAGTAGCTCACAATTGAATCACGTCTTACTTCAGCAACAGGCAGCAAAATGTCATTGTTCACAATGTTGAGAATGGCTGTGATGTGGGGTCTGAATGTGGTACAGTCAAGTGGGGGGTGCCCCATGGATCAGGTGGGGCGACTCCTGTTCCTTCTTTATATAAATGATATACCCTATAGTATTACAGGTAACTCTAAAATATTTCTGTTTGCTAATGACACTAGCTTTGTAGCAACGGACGTTGTGTGCAACACTGACTCGGTTTCAAATAGAACAGTTCATGATCTAAGTTCATGGCTTGTAGAAAATAAACAGACGGTAAATCACAGTAAGACTCAGTTTTTACAGTTTCTAACACACAATTCAAAAGCTGACGTTTTAATTTCATAGAATGGGAATATGATTAGTGAAACTGAACAGTTCAAATTTCTAGATGTTCAGACAGATAATAAGCGGTCGTGGAAATCTCACGTCAGAATCTTGTTCAAAGGTTTAATGCTGCCATTTGTAATATTCGACCAGTATCTGAAGTGAGTGATCGTTTGACACGAAAATTAGTCTACTTTCGTTATTTTCATTCGCTTATTTCGAACGGTATTATATTTTGGGGTAACTCTTCCCATTCTCATAGGATATTTTTCCTCAGGAACGGACGATCCGGGCAATAAGTGGTGCAAGTTCACGAACGTCTTGTAGGCCCCTGTTCACGAGTCTGGGTATTTTGACATTGACCTCTCCATATATATATATATATATATATATTCCTTATTGTCATTGCTTGTTAAGAATATTAGCTTATTCCCAAGAAAAAACAGCTTTCACTTAGTTAACAGTCGGCAGAAGTCAAACCTGCATTTGGATCGGACGTCCTTAACTCTTGTGCAGAAATGTGTGTAGTATACTACTGCATCGATTTTCAATAATCTAGCACTCGAATTCAAAAATCTGAGCAGTAATGCACGCGCTTTCATATCGAAACTAAAGAGTTTCCTCATGGATCACTCCCTTTATTCTGTCTAGGAGTTTCTTGAAAAATAAAGCTGATTCTTGTTGTATTATTGATTGCGTTTACTTAAACTTATGGGCTGACTTTTTTTCGGATTCATATACATTTTATTTTTATCTATTACTACTTTTATGTTGTAATGTCATGTACAGACTCGATCCATGACCTAGGAGATTTGCTCCTCAATTTGATCATACGGAACTTGAGTATAAATAAATAACTACAATAAATAGTGAGATTATTGCTTAGGGTGCTCCCACCTTCCTTTCGTCTGTAGTTAATTCGTGTTAGAATTTTGTAACAACGACTTACTAATTGGTTTTTGGGTAACATTCATACAAGTCAGTGCTTGTATTCTGTTGTATTCCTGTTATTAATTTTTTCCTTGATGTGTCAAGGTATTTTCCTGTCTCATATATCCTGCATGTCTGGTGTAACATGGTTCGTTCATCAAACGATCGTAATAGTTCTTGGAGAATGTCATCTACGCCAAGTGCTTGTTTCGATAGAAATCTTTCAAAGCTCTAGGCAGTAGCGCGTAGCCTATATCATCTTCATTTCGTCTTCGAATTTGACTACAATGTCTTAAAGTATCATTCCTTCATATTATACAGTAGCTGAGAGCTCGGCGATGCCGTGATATGTAAATAGTCCACATCCGTTAGTCCATCTTTCTTCCCCCTCTCCTCGTCCATCTCCTCCTCTTCCCTTTCTCTCTCCACCTCCTTCTCCTCGCGTCTCTGTCAATCTCCTCCTTCCCTTATATCACCACAACGATGTACCATACAATGACATAATTTTGTAGGTACATTCAGCAGCATATTCAGATAATGTTTGCTAAATGCATTGCGGATAGAATTAGTAGCAAAGAAGCAACAAATGTAATCCTCAGGACGTCATGCCTGATGCCAAAGTTTTTCTGCATCAACAGCGAAAATTTGTTAAGTGACAAACTATTTTCCTTTCATCATTTTGATGAATAAAATCTGCATATTTGCGCGTCCAGGCCTACACGTCTTTTTCACGTCTCATTTACCCCTTCGACAGGTAGGTGGTTCTTACTCTCACAGCGACTTTTCCAGACAGTAAGAGATATGTATATCAATATTGGTTGAACTCGGTCAAGTGGTTTCGGAGGGGATGTGAAACATACATACGTATATCCTTTTTTATTATATGTGATCCAATTTTGATAAACTATTTCCTGTGCGGTGCCCCAAAAACTGGTCAAGTTACCAGTGAAAACCCCATGAAAATTTATCTAGTAGCTTTAGAGATTGGCGTCTTAAAAGGAAGACAGGCAGACGGTCAGAAAGACATCGCCGTTTTACAGATCTGTTTTTAGTATAGATTCATTCCAACTTAGTAATGGCTTGCCATATCAGCTTTTGGCATCATGCAGTTGTTTCTCTTTTCTCTAAAGTTTTACTTAAGCTGCATCTTCACTCATCAAAAAAAGTTTTGCATTACCCCCGTTCCCAGAACTACTGAAGATAAACGTTGGCTGTGGATACTGTATCACAGACACAGTCCCTTTGGCTGTTCACAGATGTCATTGAGCCCGCCCAAAGAGGTAAACATCCATGCATGGGCAGCGCATATTAGACGGAGGGGCTCCGACAGCACATCAGTTCCAGTCTTTTTCCTTGGATGTAACCTGGATTCCATAATTAATAAGTTATATTCTGAGTGCACATTTCCTACAGGTGAGTTTTCTCCAGTTTAAAATCTAGTCCGAAAATTTGTTTCTTACTGTTACTTAATCTGCACTGTTGTCCAAACACTGCTATTTCTCCGTCCTGTTTCTAATTCAGGATATAATCAGACAACTCTATCAACTGATGTCGTTAAGGTCAGTTTCTGTCCGATCAACGGACAACCACACCAACGATGACGTCAAGGCACTTATCAAGCGGATTAGTGTTTGCAGGATAGTCTCACATCTACAATCGCTGTGTACACAGTCACAGATGGTGCAGTATGGCACAGAGAAAATACTTGCAGACTCTCCGGTCTGGAGGGTCATAGTAAGACTGAAAACAGGAGAGTCGCAAAACTGATGTGGCCCCATGGATTAATGTGAATCGTTCTGTCGTTTCTCGGATGAAGCGACAATTTATAGAGACCGAAACACGTATCCCGGAGACCAGAGTAGGGTAGACCACGTGTGACATCAGAAAGAGAGAACCGTTATTTGGATGTAAGGGCACGACGGTACCATCTTTGCGCTGCAAATGGCATCTAACCTCGCAACATCCCCTGGACGTGTTGTGTCGGGGCAAACGGTGTAGAGAAGGCTTCAACAGAATGGCCTTTATTGTTAGAGATCTGTTGTCTGTTTACCTCTGTCGTGTCTTCATAGAAGGGAACGTGTAGAGTGGAGCTGTCAACATGCCACCGGGACAGTCGGACAATGGGCCAATTTTACTTTCACATGTGAGTTTCGATTTGGTGTGAAGAGTGATTCTCGACAGATTCGCATCTGGAAGGCACGTGCAACACGATTTCGGGACCCAGACATTGTGGAAAGAAACCGATATCGAGGAGGATCGCTAATGGTGCGCACCCAGATTATGTTAACCGCACGAACATCTCTTCATGATATTGTACGGATACATCAGCAAGATTTAACTGCTGTCAAGTAACGTGAAGAGATCCTGGGATCTCGTGCGCGGTTTTTTCGAACTGCTGTGGACCCAGACATCGTACTGATGTACGATAATGCTCGAGCTCATAGAACACGGGTGGTTGATGGTTTTTTGGAAACGGAAGATACTGTACGTATTGCGTGGCCTGCTCGCTCTCCGATTTGGATCCCACAGAGCATGTTTGGGATGGACTAAGAAGACGGACCACATCACATCAGCATTCGCCAACCACTCTCCAAAACTTGCGAGTAGCTCTGCTGGAAGAATGGGCGTTTTTGCCTCAACATGAGGTTGATGATACCATGCCCTATCGTTGTCTGCCCTGTATTGGTACCAGAGGTGGTCACACACCATACTGAGTGCATATTCACCCGGAAATGAAGTTCCTTGATGGTTGTTCGGTAGAGAGCGAAGGAGGTGAAAATCTCAGGGTATAAAATCAGGTGAATAAAGTGGGTTGGAAACGACATCCAAATCCAACTCCGTATAGTGTTTCCTGTCAGCCTAGCAGAATGTGAACGGCCGTTGCGCCAGAGGACCAACACTTCATGCAATCTTCTGGTCGTTGTTTTTGGTTACGTCTGAAAGTCGTCTCATTTGTTGATAATAAATGTCGGCAGTGATGGTTACACCTTGGAGAAGCACTTCGTGGTACACCACACCGTCACTGTTCCATCAGATGCGTAACATTATCTTTCGTGGATGCGTGCCAGTCTTTGTACATAGAGTTTCTGCTTTGTTTGGGCTCAGGTATTCCTTTCTTTTCCTTATTATGGCATAAAGGCACCATTTTTCGTCGCTAGTGTGGAAGCAGAATACCAATGGTCGTTGATGTTCATGAGCCATTTGATGAAAAGCAAACAAAAATGCACATATAACCACCCGCAGCTTTTTTTGATTTTGGCTTGGAGCATGCAGTACCCATACGTGAAATTTTTGAGCGTTCCCCACTGCAGGCTAATTTCACTCGATGGTAGCATGTTCACAGGTCTCGAGTACACTGAGATCATTGTGGATTAATGGGTTTAATTTCTATTCATCAAATCATACAACGTAAGCTTTCACGGCTGATACTGATATCACTTGAAACTTCCGGGCTATTAGGCCGTGGCCGATGTATAAAGCTCTCTCCTAGCGTTTCCTTTCCGACTGTGGAAGACATCTTCAGAGGTAAAATGGCAGATCTTCGTCAAACTTCGAATATCTTCCTGAACGGAGAGAGTTACAAGTGACAAAACGACCCTCCTTGAAAAGAGAAAGCCAATTTCTTGCCTTGCTCTGCCCAGCGGCATTATCCTCTTACTAGACGGCGCAAGCAGTTCTGTCTGCCTACGCTGCTGTCATCCCTCTACTGAACTCAAACGGAAGAAAAACTGCTTCGGAAATGTTACAATTTCTCCACTTGGCACTGCATTTTGTAGCGTCACCAGCTTCACTCTCTCTTTCCAGATGACAAAATGTAAACTCTAATAGCGACAACTAACTACAAGTGAAAAATTGCATCAATATATAAACTCATGGCAGGCGGAATACTGACATGCAACACAAAAACGCTGCGAAGTTATGCACTAACCTAATATTTCTACAGGAATGTGTGTGTGTGTGTGTGTGTGTGTGTGTGTGTGTGTGTGTGTGCATGCTACGTGCATGTGCGTGTGCATATATACGGGGTGCTAGGGGTATAGGTGCAGATATTTCTGTTGATGACTGAGGATAGCATACTGAACAATATTGTATCAGTATTTACTTCATTTGCTTATTAATAATTGTAGCTAGTATCGGTAGCATTTTTAGGTTATTTAGTACCTCCACGTACTCGGGGCACAAGCAAGCCGTTGAAGTTCATTTTATCCTGGGCAGCAGGTCAGCTGTCGAAGTGATGGCGCTTGGACGCGTAACGGGAAATCTATACTAACAGGCATCTACATCGACATCTATGTATGTACTCCACTGTTCGGTGCGTGGCGGAGTGTACCCTGTACCACTTATCGTCATTTCCTTTCCTGTTCCACTCGCAAATATAGCGAGGGAAAAACGACTGTCTATATGCTGGTATGACCTTAATTTCTCATATCTTATCCTAGTGGTTCTTAGACGCAATGTACGAAGGGTTATTCGGAAAGTAAGGAAAATCGGTCGAAGCACGGAAACCACAGAGAAAATCCGATGAAGTTTTGCACAGTTGTGTTGGGGAGTGTCTCTAGTATGCCCGTCGATCGTGTTACGTCGTTCTTTTTAGTTCTGAGCACACAGGGAGCGCATAAAGTTACCTAAAACAATAGTGTCTCCCGCCAAGAACGAGGGCTTGGTGAGAAATTTCGCCTGAAGCTTTGCAGCCAACATTACATACCTGTCGTGTGGTTTCCTTTTCAAGACAATTCTCAACTGTATTCTGCAGGGGCAATGAAGACGCTCCTACATCGTTTTCAATTGGAAATGTTTGATTACCCACAATACAGCCCGCAAGTGTCTCCCTCTGAGTTTCATCTCTGCTCACATGAAACGCTGACTATGAATACAACATTTTGGCTCAGACAACGAGCTGTATGCAGGCGTAGAGAATTGGCGGAAAGCTTCTATAACGATGGTATTGGAAGGTTGGTACAACGCTACGACATACGTCTAAATCGGATCGGCGATTATGGAGATAAGTAAATAGAAGTTGTAGCTAATGTTTGCAAATAAAACAGTTTTGATTTTCACCGTGGTTTCCATTTCGAGACATGTCGTTCCTTATTTTCCGAATAGCCCTCGTATGTTGGCAGCAGCGTATTTGTTTGGCAGACAGCTTGAAATGCCAATTTTCTAAACTTCCTCAATAGCGTTTCTCAAAAAGAATTTTGCATTGCCTCCAGGTATTCCCATTAGAGCTCCTGAAGCATCTGCTTAACACTCACGTGTTGTTCGAAACTACCGGTAACAAATCTGGCAGCCCGCCTTCTATTTGCTTCGATTTCTTCCTTTAATCCGATCTGGTATGGTATCCACAAACCCAAGCAGTAATCAAGACTGTGTCGCACTCTTCCCTAAAATTATCCCAGTAAGCCGTAATCGACCTTTCGCCTTCCCTACGTTACGCCCAGAAGTTTGAACGACTTGACTGCGTCAGGGAGGACACTATAATACTGTAACCGAACGTTACATGTTTGTTCTTCCTACTCATCAATATTAACTTACATTTTTTCACATTTAGAGCTAGTTACCATTTATCGCAACAACTAGAAATTTTGTCTAAGTCTCTTGTATCTTCCTACAGTCATTAAACTTCGACACCTTACTGTACACCGCAGCCTCATCGGCAAACAACCTCAGATTGCTGCCCACCCTGTCTGCCAACCCATTTATGTATATAGTGAACAACAGCGGTCCTGTCATACTTCCCTGCGGCACCCCTGACGATATTCTTTTCCATAGTCGAGGACAACATATTGGATTCTATTACTTAAGATGTCTTCGAGCCATTCACATATATGTGAACTTATTCCAAATGCTCGTACCTTCGTTAACAGCCTGCAATGGGGCACCGTGTCAAATATATTTCAGAAATCTAGAAACATGGAATCTGTCTGTTGCCCTTCATCCATAGTTCGCAGTACATCATCTGAGTAAAGGGCAAGCTGAGTTTCGCCTGAGCGATACTTTCTAAAAGTATGCTGATTCGTTAATTATATTCGAACTGAGAATATGTTCAGGATTCAGCCCCAAACAGAAGTTGGGGATACTGTGCTTGATTCTGCGTTTACGTTCTTTAACTCTTCTAATATACAGGAATCACCAGCGCATTTCTTTCAGTCGCTTGGGACTTGGTGCTGAGCGTGGATTCACGATAAAGAAGCCAATCAAGTAGAGTACTCTTTGTAAAACCGAGTTTTGATTCCACCCGGACCTGATGATTTATTTGCTTTCAAATCTTTCTGTTGTTTCTCTATGCAAGGAATGCTTGTTATTATGTCGTTCATACGGGAACCTTTGCGAAGGCAAATTGACATTATTTTTGTACGATCCTTCTGGGTGAACGATTTCTTCAACGTGAATTTTAAAACTTCGGCTTCCGTTTTGCTTTCTTAAACTGCCACACCAGACTAGTCAACATGGCTCTGAATGGAAGCCTTAGACCCGTTTAGAGATTTTACATAGGATCAGAGTTGGCCGCTGTGGCCAAGCGATTCTAGGCGCCTCAGCCCGGAAACGCGCTGCTGCTACGGTCTCAGGTTCGAATCCTGCCTCCGGCATGGATGTGTGTGGTGTTCTTAGGTTGGTTAGGTTTAAGTATTTCCGAGTCTGATGACCTCAGATGTTCAGTCTGATAGTGCTTAGAGCCATTTGAACCATTTGAGCCATAGGTCCAGAACTTTATCGGGTTCTCCGTCTGATCTTTTGCTAAGGTGTGATTGTGGTAGTTGTATGCTTCGCTCATTGATCTTTTCAAATACGCACGAATCTATAGTAACCTTCCCTTATCGCCATTTGCGCTTCCTCTTTTTAAAAGAGGGTGCAACAGCCTCTGCTTCCTCGGCATCTTCCGAATTTCGTTATTAAACTATGGCGGGTCTATTCCATTATTTATCCACGTATTAGTCATATAACTCTCCAGACCATGATTTAAAATCTGCTTAAACATCTCACTGGAACTGAGGTCAGTTCACTGTCTAAGTGAAATGTTAGCAACTGCTTATCAGCTCTGTACAGCAGAAACACTTTTCTAGACCCCTCGACTTGTTTATTAACTTTCGTAACAATGGTTGCTATGATTCCAAAGTACTTCGCACGACTGTCCGTCTGCACCCGCCCACAATGAATCCATGGACATCCTAGTCTATACTAGGTAGGTTAAAGTCGCCTCCAACTGGTACTGCATGATCTGGGTATTTCCGCACTGCTGACCATACACTTTCCCTGAATGACTCTTTCAGTGGACACAATATTTCTTCCAACTGCAATGAACTCTCTCCCTTACAGGGCCTCAATCCATCTTTCCGATATACGCCCCACGACTCGTTAAATATGTCAGAGCTTCCCACTTCGGGTTTCAGCCAGCTCTCCGTCCCAAGATTAATTTGAGCTCGAGAACTTTCCTGGAGGGCAGTAAAATTGGGAACTTTATAACGAATACATTGACTGTTTACTGATGAAACTTTCTTTGGCAGTCGATGTATCTTGACTCTGAACGCCGTTTAACTTCCCTTGCTGCATATCGACTGGTGAGTGTTTATCAGATCTCTCACACTACCGCCTAGCGTAAAAAACCTCCACGTGCACTCCACAAGTACTCTGCTACCCGAGTAGCTGGTACCTTTTGTATTGTACCCCTGATCTACCAAGGGAAGTACTACAAATCCCTACACGACAATGAAGGTCTAGAAATCTGCAACCAAGACCGTCATAGTCAACGAAGCTTTTGGTTGAGACCCTCCACTCACTTCCAAACCAAAGCACCCGTACCAACTCTGGGAACAATACTGCAAGTTGTGAGGTCTGCTTGCATCCCGCACGCGAGGCCTGCAGATCTCATCACCTCCGCTAGCCTCTTGTATGAATGGATGATGGTCTCAGAAGCTATACACCAGGAGTCGCTGGTGTCGACGTGATCCACAGACGAGTGCATCCTTCACGCTCGATAGCTGCAGATAAGGCCACCTTCACATCTCGGATGAGGCCCCCCGGCAGACATTTTTTCTCACAATTTCGAAAGTTTTGCACCATTTTACTCGTAGATTGTCGAACACTTTCCCCAGGATTACAGATCCTATGAATGTCTCTTGAGGTTAGTTTATCCTTGCTTCCATTATCAGCCTCGATATCATAATTGCCTGCCCCGTTCCTTTACCTTTCCTGAAGCCTAACTGATAGTCATCTAACAGATCCTCAGTTTTAATTTCCATTCATCTGTATATTATCATTGTGAGCCACTTGGATGACTGACCTCTTATGCCGACTGTGCGATAATTCTTGCACTTGTCGGCTCTTGCAATCTCCGGAATTATTGGGATGATTTTTTTTTTAAGGAAAACTGATGGTCTGTCGCCAGACCAAAAAAAATTCTACACACCAATGTGAATAGTCGTTTTGTTGCCAATCCCCTAATGATTTTAGAAGTTCTATTGGAATCTTATCCAACTATTCTATGTCATTTGATCCTAAGTCCTCCAAATCTCTTTTAAATTCTGATTGTACCATTGTATCACTTATCTCTTCCCTATCGACTCCAGTTTCTTCTTCTGTCACGCAGAGAGCCCTGCTACTTCTTTTTTTCAGATAAATATTTATAGAAATTTCAGAGTGCACTGCTATTAACTCACAAATCTGTGATAATGTTCATTGTTGATTCCAACTTGTTTTCTAATGGAAAAAGAGTTTTTGCTTTAAAAACGCAATACGAAGGTGGTTATAATTTAGAATGGAACAATAATTTCAACATTTTTACTTCTACAGGTAACACTACAATTTATGGAAACGTTTTGAGACTAGCGGATCTGTAACGGGTTGCCACAGGTCAGGCAGTCAATCAGTAAGTGATGGTACCAACCTTTCAGCTTTCCAAGCGGTTATCGATAGCCTTGAAAAGGCTGCTAGTAGGCTGTCCCTCGAACCGGATTTTTCTTTAACTTCTGTGAGAAGAATTTTACGTAACGCCAAAATTCAAACATCACGTACCTCGTCTCATACATGGGCTATAGGAAGATGATCCTGATAGTAGGTTTCAATTTTGCCGGGCGGGTGTTAAATGAAGTAAGAGGAGGTACTAACGACTCGTTTTCTCAGATAATTTGAAGTGATGAAGAAACTTTCAAATTACCAGGCGTTGTTGGCAGTCACAATTGTTCCTGTTGATACACAGAGAACTCTAGAATTGTTTTTTGGAGACAGTTAAGTCAACCTTACGTTACCGTTTGGAGTGGTATTTCATGTCGTGGAGTAATTGGGCGTTGGTTGTTGGCTGGAACAGTCGCTGGAGATAAATATCCGGAAATGTTGACAATCTATGACATTTCGGAATTACAAATAATCTACGAGGACCTCAACCCACTTCACTTTCAACCTAATGGATCTTCTCCGCATTATGCAACTGCTGAGCCGAACTACGTTGGTGAGATATTTGACAGTATGTTATTGGACGGTGAGGGGTGAAAGAAACCTTTAACTAATGGATTTATTCTTCCGGGATTATGTGAAAGATAAAGTGTATGCTACAAAACCGCAAACTACTGAAAACTTGAAAAAAGCTAGTTACAACGCTTTTGAAGATGCTGATTCTAATAAATGACGGTGTAAGCTAGTATGGTTAAGTGTCCCAGGTGGTCTGACGAAATGTATTAACAAAGAGGGAAAACAGTTCGAGAAAGAATGTTATAAATGGTGCTGTAGCTTCAACAACGTGTTCAGTTATTTCAGAATGTCAGTTGTTTTTTGTAGCTCACCCTGTACTGTTAATGATCTGCATTCTATATTTGAGATCAGATGGCTACCACACGATGCAAGATGCCGCAAAAACAGAACTTCTTAGTACTAGTTCATTCGGAGGGTCTACTCTAATACTCTACGCCCTAAGACTCCCACAGATAGAGTCAGTCCATTCCCGTTTAGAATTCTTCTAATTTTTCTTAGAGTCATTTTGTCTCCACTTTTATTACTAAGTGACCCAGATTGCTGCACTGTTGCATTTTCTCGAACATTTTTGTCCTTTCTTATTTTGTTGACCAGTTGAACTATTCCTTCCGTTACCGAAGGTTTCTTCCCAGTTACCTATGTTTGTCTGTCCAATAAAAAAGGTAATTAAAGTACAAGCACAATAACCAAGCAGAAAATTACATCAGGAAAAGATAGCAACGGTCATCTCTTTGATAAGTCAAGCTATAACTGATTTCGTAATATTATTTAAGGAACGACGTGCATAAAAATATTAAAAATGAATGGATACACGAAAAATATCAGTGCTTCTACTGACTGTAGTAAATAAATATTACTAGAATATTAACGCACGCTCTTCGTTGAATCACAACATGGAGGAAACGTTTATAAATATTTGTAAGACAAAATAGGAATCAACTCGCGTGCAGTTAAAAAGCTTTGAGCGTTAAAGAGCGTACATCATTAGCAGTACGTGTAAACAGTGCCCAAATTGCGGCACTGAAAGCACACTACAGCAAAGAGCTTTATACTGAAAGAGTTACCGTTAATTGTGCAATGCAGATAATTGTTTAAGAGACACCAACGAAATACACATACTCTGTTGTGTCACAGAATAGTATACTCTGGTACGTGAAAATGAAGTCGATTAAAATGATACTTCGGACCATCGAAAGAACTGTGGTTCACAATGGTTCTCAAATTTATGAAAAAAGGAACATCACGCTTTATTTTGCATAACAACAACAAACTTTCACAATAGTTCGGCTTCTTCCTCTGCCATCCCATTTTTGTCATTAGTGGCAAACTCTGCTGAAAGTATCGTGTCTATATAACGGAAGAAAATGAGCAACGAAAGCTGTAAAACTGAACAAAAGGTAAAGAAAACAAAATGTAGTGAATGTAGAGGAGAGCCGGGCAAATTGGCCATGGCGGGCAATGTGTCTGCTTCGGGCAAAGTGGCCGTTGGGGTCCTGGTGGCTGTAAGGTGCTGGCAAGGCGCCATAAATGCTTTAACTTATTCTACCTAGAGGGCCTGGTCACTCCACGAAGTCTAACCTCTCTGCTGTGGCACTTCTTGGAACTAAACAAATTTTTGGATATTTTGTTATCGTGATGTAAGATAAGCTCTCAGTTTGTACATTTATTGAGGAGAGGGAATATGTCTGACGTATTTTTAATGAAATCGATTTGAAAGTGTCATATCCTGACTACACAATACTACTTACCAAGTGTACCGGTATGAAATCAGCGTTTTTTTGTGGAAATGAAACAGTAATTTTGAATTGAAAAGTAAAAACGTTTTATTCAAAGTACTGACCATTGCTTTCTATAAATTTGACCACCTTTCTGGCAATTTGTGGACACCACGCCAATAGAAATGATCGTTTTTTGTAGCAAACCAATCAGACACCCAATTTTCGACCTCTTCGTAGGAATCGAAGTGTTCCTCAGCCAATGCGTGTCCCATTGATGAAAACAAATGGTAGTCGGAAGGGGCCAAGTCTGGTGAATAAGGCGGGTGGGGTAACTGCTTCCAGCCAAGTGTTTGACAGTATCCTTAACCAGTTTTGCTTTGTGTGCACGTGCACTGTCGTGTAAAAAAAATACTTTGCCATATCTTCTGGCCCATTTTGGTCTTTTTTCGATCAATGCATAGTTCAAATTGATCATTTGTTGTCTGTAGCGATTAGTATTCACAGTTTCACCGGGTTTTAGAAGCTCATGATACACCAGACCTTTCTGATCCCACCAAACACAGAGCATTGTCTTCTTGCCGAATCGATCTGGTTTTGCAGTCGATATTGATGGTTGTCCCGGATTAACCCAAGATTTTTCCAGTTCAGGATTCTTAAAATAAATCCATTTTTCATCGCCAGTAACAATTCGATGAAAAATTGATTTTCTTTCATATCTTTGAAGCAAAAATTGACAAATGGTTTTTCGGTTTCCCATCTGTCTTTCATTCAATTCATGTGGCACCCATTTTCCACACTTTTGGATCTTTCCCATAGCTTTCAAACGGTCAGAAATTGTTTGCTGTGCAACATTTAGCATTGCTGCCATTTGTTTCTGACTCAAAGTATCATCTTCATCCAATATTGCTTGCAATTCGGCGTCTTCAAACTTTTTTTGGTGGTCATCCACGTTCTTCATTTCTTACATCAAAATCATTATTTCGGAACCGCTGACACCATCTTTTGCATGTTGTTTCTGATAGATCATGATCACCATATGCCTCGACAAGCATTCGGTGTGACTCTGCAGCAGTTTTTTTCAAATGAAAACAAAAAATTAATGCTTTCCGCAAATCATCACTTTCTGGTACAAAATTCGACATTGTTAACACGATGAAAACATATGATGTTGTTCGTTCCATGACTTGATCTATGCCAAATATCTTTGGCAGATGTCATACCAACCAAACAAACAAAATTATGGCTCGTTCACAACAAATGTTCCCTATCGACACATTTGTATCTTAACGCTCATTTCATACCTGTACACCTGGTAGTTACTGAAAGTTCAATCACGCTATTAGAGCGCATACGGCTTTTGTGCAAAGATGTCAATGCGGGCAAACTGAGCATCTAGACAGCGGCTTCTGGCTAATTTGTATAAGGGGAAAACCTAAAAGCTGCGGCAGAAACAAGGGCACCGTGGTGACACTTACAGGAAGTCCTCGTAAGAGTGACCTAGAAGCGGCAAATGACGAAACAAAAGAGAAATAAAACACATGAAGAGAAGAAAAGCAGTAAAAAGAAGAGCACGAAGAAGAGTAAACCCAATCCACAAAGAGCTGTTTTTGACGACAACGATGCAGACTGAGAGTGCATGTATTACGAAGAACAATTTTCAAATTCAGGGCCAGAAGGGTAGTAGATTTTTCGCCAGTTGTAAACCCTCTGGGCCCACGAACTGTGCACAGGATTTGAAGAACACAATAAAATATGTTTGATTCTAAGTGGTCACTTTGCCCGCTTTTTGAAAATTTAACAGTTTGAAGAAATTAATGTGAACCTAAGGTAATCAAAAACTATTCGATATTATACTTCAACAGTTGCAGATTACGGTCACTCATTTATATGCATTTCCGTCTATTGCTATCAGCTTAAAAAATAGGACTAACTTAACCTGGCCACATTGCCCACCTCTCCCGTACGTGTGCGATGTACAGCAATTAAGTGCAGATAAGTTAAAGATGCACAACGATAAAACCCAAAAATACTACAAAAACGTAGAGTTAGTTTTGATAAAGTGAAACTTAGTTTACACTCTTTATCTAGATAAAATCCGTATTACAGAAGAAAACAGAATAGTACCATCAAAACAGTACTGGATTGTTGGTACAGAAAAGTTAATTAGGAATACAAAAAATTATTTTTTTAAGTGAAAAATGTAGTTTTAACCAGTAACCGAAGAAGACGTCTGATAAAAGAAGGCAGAGACACTGTTGTCTTCCAGAGAGCCAACAGCTGGGGCACTAGACACTCCAGGCACGTCCATGTTCCTGCAATAACGCACGCCACTCTCGTTCGATGAGCAAACAAACAAACAAACTACGGCGACCGCACTGCAGTACTGTGTAGGAGGCTGCTGGGAGACTCAGCTAACGAGTAACACTGATGAGAAAACTTTGCAGGTAACCAAAGATTCTCTTTGTACTTCACTGCTGAGAAAATAAGAGTTCATGGATAGTACACCTCATATTGTATCCGCTGTTTTGAAGAGGACGAACAGGTTGCTAACGGAGGTCTGAGATATCATTCGAGAGAAGTAAAGGGATATAACGCAGCATATTTCACATTGTAACAAATACTGTTCTCTATACAAGTGTAGGATACTATCGAGGAACTACTGTATCCATCAGGAAGTGTCACAAATTGAAGAATTTAAAAAAAAATTTATAATATTTACTTTTTGCATCTGTGGAAACATGTGTGATAGAAATCGAATTTCGTAACACATTCGTATAATAGAAAGTATATATTAAGTACCTGTAGGGAATTTTAATCTCATCACAAATCTCCTTGAATCTCTACTGGGCTATTTAACAAAACGTAAAATACCAGTGAATAGTGGTCTCTGGTGATTTTAACGTATACTTGCATAAAAGTTTTTCCACTAAGAATTTAGTGCAGTCAGTAACATTATCACTCAATTTCTTCTGTAAACTTCTCGACTAGAGTAAGTAATTGTACAGAAACAGAAATTTATTGGTAATAATATCACTACACTGTTACACATTTATTATGTCGCGACTGGTTTCTTTCGAAAGAACATCACTGCACTATTTGCAGTTGAACAAAATAAGAATTAGCATAAATGCAATATTAACTTATACGTATAAATGATATGCAACTCACACTGCCAAATGTCTTCGTAAGAAATCCCCACAATCTGTGGCAATATATTGACTTAAGAAGTTTAACACTGAATGCAAATTCTGCATCGTGACGATTATGTAAACCAGGCGTCACCAAGACTTTGGCTCGCGGGTCATGCCTTAGCATGAGTGCCATAGCGCTGAGCCTTGCTACACATTCCCACCAACGCCACACCATGCTGCCTGAGCAGGAGGAAGGGAGAGAGGGGGAAACCGCGAATACGCGCAAAATACTATTTCGTTCTATATTTCATATTTCGCAACGGCGTAGATCACAAAAAACAAATTTTCAATATTATTTAACCATTTTTGGCGTGCTCAAGACGCAATATAATTTTCATCTGGTACAAGCTGTAGGCACACTGACAGACACAAACAATTTCACAGATTTTCCCACTCAAAGTGCCATGTAATCGTGATGTATTTAATTTCATTATGGAAAAAAAAGAAGTCACCCAAATAAATATGTCAGTCGAACCTCATTATGGAGACGAGGGAACTCTACCTGAGGAAAGCGATGTAGACGTCCAGGGCAGCTTAAACGTAAAACGATTTGTTACTAAACCGGGAATTACCTTGTAGGCCACACAGTTACATCTGCACATGCACAGAGGCACTTTAAACTGACGCAGCAAGTGGTCTCGAGAACAGTTCGGCGACTGACATTGCCATCAGAACGTTTAGGAAATCATCCTTGTAATTTTTTTCAAAGCCACAATGAATTGTTCAAACTTCGCGTTTCCTATAATGGCAGTGAACTTAGGGAATGGACTGTGTTTGTCAAGATAGTACCTACTATAACACGATTTTCTTTTTAAATAAAGCCTCATCAGCTGAGAAAGAAGTTGTTTTTCATTTTCCAATGCGTTACTGTAGGCAGTGCGCAGTCAAGTCCACTTAATATGGCCGGCCGCTGTGGACGAGCGGTTCTAGGGGCTTCAGTCTGGAATCGCCTGGCCGCTACGGTCGCAGGTTCGAATCCTGCCTCGGGCATGGATGTGTGTGATGTCCTTGGGTTAGTTAGGTTCAAGTAGTTCTAAGTTCTAGGGGACTGATGACCTCAGATGTTAAGTGCCATAGTGCTCGGAGCCATTTGAACCACTTAATATGTGAAGTCTGAAATTCAGTCCTGATGGTCTAATTTTCGTTCCTGGGCTCCTTTTTCCTTAATAAATTCAATGGTAGCGAGATTGAAATCGAAAATTGTTCCAGCATATTTTGAAGTAACATATAGTCTCCACACTCTTCGCTCAGTTCCATCGAAAACAGTTGCAACTGACAGTGGAATAACGCGTGCTGCTTCAGAAATTTTACTATTCACACCATCAATATATTCACGTGCTGCATGCCTACATGTTTAGTACACACATCAAAAAAAGTTTTGCATAACCCCGGTTCCCAGACCTCCTGAAGATACACATTGATGGGGATATTGCATCACAGACACAGTCCCTTTGACTGTTCAGAGATGTCACTAAACCCGCCCAAAGATATAAATAACCATGCATGAGCAGCGCCTATTAGATGAAGGGGGTCCGATAGCCGATCAGTTCCAGTCATGCCACCAGGAAGGAGGTACACGGCTCGTGTTGTCTGTAGTTCAACCATACCTAGACGGTCAATACCGCGGTTCGATCTCGTCCGCATTGTTACTACGTGCCAGGAAGAGCACTCAACAAGGGAAGCGCCCAGGCGTCTCGGAGCGAACCAAAGTGATGTTGTTCGGACATGGAGGAGATACAGAGAGACAGTAACTGTCGATGACATGCCTCGCTCAGGCCGCCCCAGGGCTACTACTGCAGCTGATGACCACTACCTCCGGATTAAGGCTCGGAGAAACCCTGACAGCAACGCCACCATGTTGAATAATGTTTTTCGTGCAGCCACAGCACGTAGTGTTACTAATCAAACTGCGAGCAATACGCTGCATGATGCGCAACATTACTCCCGACGTCCATGGCGAGGTCCATCCTTGCAATGACACCAGGCAGCGCGTTACAGATGGGCCCAACAACACACGGAAAGGATGGTTCAGAATTGGCATCACTTTCTATTAACCGATGAGTGTCGCATATGCCTTCAACCAGACAATCCTCGGCGACATGTTTGGAGGGAATCCGATCAGGCTGAACGCCTTAGACACACTGTCCAGCGAGTGCAGCAAGGTGGAGGTTCAATGTTGTTTTGGGGTAGAATTATCCGGGGCCGACATATGCCGCTGGTGGTTATGGAAGGCACCGTAACGGCTGTACGATACGTGAATGCCATTATCCGACCGATAGTGCAACCATATCGGCAGCATACTGGTGAGGCATTCGTCTTCATGGACGACAATTCGCAACCCCATCGTGAACATCTTGAGAATGACTTTCTTCAGGATAACGACATCGCTCGACTAGAGTGGCCAGCATGTTCTCCAGACATGAACCCTATCTAACAGACCCGGTGATAGATTGAAAAGGGCTGTTTAGGGACGACGTGACCAACCAACCACTCTAAGGGATCTACGTCGAATCGCCGTTGCGCAGTGGGACAATCTAGAACAACAGTGCCTTGATGAACTTGTGGATAGTATGCCACGACGAATACAGGTATGCATGAATGCAAGAGGACGTGCTACTGGGTACTAGAGGAACCGGTGTGTACAACAGTTAGGATCACAACCTCAGAAGGTCTCGCTGAACGGTGGGATAACTTGAAGTGTGTGGTTTCCATTAGCAATAAAAAGGGCGGAAATGATGTTTATGTTGATCCCTAATCAAATTTTCCGTACAGGTTCCGGAATTCTCGGAACCGAGGTGATGCAAAACTTGACGTGTGTTCAAAATGATTCTTGACGCACGTAACAATAGTTCCTGTCTGTCGCCCGTTGGAATGTTTTGCTCTTTGATTGTCAACTAAAAATTTAAATTCTATCTGCTTGGTATTGTAATGTCGTTTCACAGTAAATCTGCAGTACCCGTCTCTTATGCGCCTGCATAATGTATACTGAGATTTCTCATAACTCTCTTCTGTCATTCCTGCTTATTTTTAAAGGCTTGTGACGGTAGATCACTAGCCTCCCTCATTTTGTGCAAACATCCACTGGGACTGTGTACGTCTCTCATACAAAAACAAATAGCAAAAGGTGTACATCGCTGACACCATGGTTCTGCCGAACTGAAGAGAGCTGTGCCGATCGGAAAGTGCCACAACGCAATATTAAATTAAATGTCGGGCTGTACCGTGTAACGAACAAAGCCGAGACAGCCGAAAAGCTTGGTCCCCACACGGTCTGCGTGAAGTTCGTTCGGCACGTCGATGGTGGTCCTGTTTTAAACACTCCGTCGACCGCCTAGCGCTACTCATACACAATATTATTGCACTTGGCCGTTACTGGAAACACACGACGACAGTACAGCATATAAGTACAGGGACGGTGAGGAAAATACACTGCACTGCTAATGCGAATCTACAGTGCTCATTGGCGTTCATGCTTACCGAACTTCATCTCCTGGAAACGGCACCTCCGGTCTCCGGCACGGTCGCCCTAGAACCGCTCTACTGCTCCTTTGTGCACTACCCATTCGCGGAGTGGTGTTGGTGCCCGCCCGCGAAAAACGGGTGCGCACCTCAACTGGCCAATCATAAGGCCGGAATTTCACAGGGAGGCGACCTCGCGACGTTGATATTGAGCAGAAATTGCGTTTACAAGGTTGGTAAGGCAGGTTGGGGAACTGAGAACAGGAGAAACTTTGGCCACTACTGAATGTTCAAACGACACCACGTGCTAGCCTGGCGATCGGAAAAGGGATGGGAAACAGGAAGCCATCATGGCTGCTAGGGACACTGCTGCCCTCGCCCATAAACAAAGAAAATTCCTCGCGCCAAGCTCCTCTCACAGATCAGTGTGAGACAAACTGAAAAATCGTCAAATAAATCAGGCAACCCATAGGAATTATTAATATTGCCTGAATTACTATTTTACCGAGTACCAGAATGCTGCGATTAGAAATATGAAATACGAGCATTGAATGGTGAATGAAGTGCCGTCTTTCAATGTGCCTAAAGTGATGTAGGGCCCAGCGAGCACGCAGAAGTGCCGCGACACGATGTGGCATGGATTCGACTAATGTCTGAAGTAGTGCTGGAGGTAATTGACGCCATGAATTCTGCAGGGCTGCCCGTAAGAGTACGAGGGGGTGGAGATATCCTCTCAGTAGCACGTTGCAAGGCATCCCAGAGATGCTCAATAATCTTCATGACCAGCGGAATAGTTTAAACTAAGAAGAGTTTTCCTGGAGCCACCCTGTAGGAATTTTGGCCGTGTGAGGGGTCTCATTGTCCTGCTGGAATTGCCTGACTCCGTCGGATTGCACAATGGAAGTGATTGGAGGCAGGTGATCAAGCGGGATGTTTACCTACGTGTCACCTGTCAGAGTCGTATATAGACCAATCAGGGGTCCCATATCACTCCAACTGCACACGCCCCACACCATTACAGAGCCTCCACCAGCTTCAACAGTACGCTGCTGATATGTAGGATCCATGGATCCATGAGGATGTCTCCATACCCGTACACGTCCATCAGAACATGTCCTACCAACTGATCCCTTCTTCTAGTCAAGTTGTGCCACAAATTTCTCTTCTCCCCAATTCTGTTCAATACCTCCTCATTAGTTGTGTGATCTACCCATCTAATCTTCAGCATTCTTCTGTAGCACCACATTTCCAAAGCTTCTATTCTCTTCTTGTCTAAACTATTTATCGTCCATGTTTCACTTCCATACATGGCTACACTCCATACTATTATTTTCATAAATGACTTCCTGACATTTAAATCTATACTCGATATTAACAAATTTTTCTTATTTAGAAACGCTTTCCTCGCCTTTGCCATTCTACATTTTATATCCTCTCTACTTCGACCATCATCAGTTACTTTGCTCCCCAAATTGCAAAACTCCTTTACTACTTTAAGTGTCTCATTTCCTAATCTAATTTCCTCAGCATAACCCGATTTAATTCGACTACATTCCATTATCCTCGTTTTGCTTTTGTTGATGTTCATCTTATACCCTCCTTTCAAGACACTGTCCATTCCGTTCAGCTTCTCTTCCAAGTCCTTTGCCGTCTCTGACAGAATTGCAATGTCATCGGCGAACCTCAATGTTTTGATTTCTTCTCCATGAAGTTTGATACCTACTCCGAATTTTTCTTTTGTTTCCTTTATTGATTGCTCAATATACAAATCCAATCAACATTGTCAAAAGCTTTCTCTAAGTCTACAAATGCTAAAACGTAGGTTTGCCTTTCCTTAATCTTTCTTCTAAGATAAGTCGTAGGGTCATTATTGCCTCTCGTGATCCAACATTTCTACGGAATCCAAACTGATCTTCCCCGAGGTTAGCTTCTATCAGTTTTCCCATAATAAAAAGTAATTAGACCGAACAGGGCTACAATTTGGAGAAATGAAAGTTATTTTGTGCATTCACTCACGAACAACACTGGACAGGAAAGGGTACCACAGATCATGAATCCAAATGTTACACAAATGAACGAAAAGGAAATGAGTAACGGTCGACAGCCCCATCGGCTAATTTACATCCAAAATGCTGTACAGGATGATAGGAAAGAAAAATATGAATTGTTAAACACTGACATGGAAACTGAAGCTTGTCACATTCTTTGACACTAATTTTATGTGTGTATGTAATGATGAAGAAAACTGAGAAATCACTCTTATGTTAGACATTAAATTTTGAAAAAAATAAGACAATCGACTAATGATTGAAAATATGCAATTAAACTGTATGTTAGTAGTGAACTTCGTGACACGAACAATGACTTTCAGTGGCCACAACGTAACGTCATCAAATAAATTTAGAAAAAAGCAAGCACTTTTACTTTGCAGTTAGTTATTTTGCAAATTGGATTTCAAGTTAATGTCTGAACAACTGAGCCTTTTTTACTGACTTGAACAGAAATAAATAATAGAATACGTACCGAACCAAACAGCCATGTGCTCCATGCTATATGTAAAATAAATAAAATTTCCGCACTCTTAATTTGTGCATTTCTTTAAGTTTGGATTTTTCCAGTGATTGATTCTCAAACTTGAAAAATGAAATTGCTTTACTCTACTCATGTACTGAAGCCTCTGTTTTCCAACAGTTAACTGAAAGTAGACTGAGGCTAAAATTCTTAAAAATGAAAATATTCATTAATAAGGTGGCTATAACCACTCAAATTGTTTGTTATGACATTCGCCTACCATTTAAGGAAAAAAAGGAAGAAGGACCCTGCTTGGTAACAATGGGGACACAATCGCTCTGAGCTCAACTGATTGTTATTTGAATACATTTTATCAATCAAATCACACTCATTTGTGCTGATGGATTAGCCGTTAATAGTTTCTATCAATGAACAGTCTTACTTGAGTGCTGTGCATACGACGAAACTCGGAGCCGACGACGAATCTGTGTTGCTGGAACTGCTGCAGTTGTTGAAGACCGTAACATCCTGTGAAGCACGGCTAATTACAGGAATGGACCATCGTAATTAATACAGCCTCTTCCGCCCGTCCACTGTCCGTCCTCCTGCTCTAGACATCTGGCAGGCGCAAGTCCATCATGTCGCTGAAATGGCACACTTGACTGCGAGAGCGTTAACACCACACTTCTGCGCACTACAAGCGCTGGAACCCGTCTCTCTCTCTCTCTCTCTCTCTCTCTCTCTCTCAGCGCGCTCCGCGCAACATCTCCCTACCCAAAGATTTTACAACGCACAAGCACTGCTATTATCGTTGCTAGTCGATGGAAATTACAATTCTTTTGGCTGCTCCCCAGAGCTTATAAGTTTCACAGTAAGACACAGATAAATACAAACAGTCTTCTACCTAAATTTACACATATAGTGAAGCAATGTCCTTACTTATTAAAAGAAAGCATTTAAATCACAAATATTTAGACACAATTCAGCAAAAAAAATATATATATACATCGGTAGCAGGTGCTACGCATCCTGCGTTTTCGGTGGTACCCATTGTTCCAACTATCTGCAATAAACCATATAAACAAAAGCAGAAGAATGTAATCATTCACAATAAAAAGGAAAAAATTTCACTGTATAAAAAAAGTTGTATAAAATTTTAAAAAACAATGTGTACTAATTACATACAGTATAGTAACAAGGTCACACAGAGTGTCGTAACTAATGAATAAAAACAATTACAAAAATCGTATTGTCATTGAACATATAAGAGTTAAAATAACTAAACTAAGTGGTTTCAGTCGTATGCGGTTAACAAAATTAAAATCAAGTTTTGTTACACTTGCTATAGTTGTACACAATGAAAGAGGAACAAATGCTAGTTCTTACGTAAAATTACGTCGTCTTTAAACAGATAAACTGTTAGAGACCGATTATGCAATATAACCGAAACTGTGACAACATAGAATGATTGTAACTAATGAATAAAGTTACTGAAAAAACCATGTTGTCATTACGCATATGAGAGGGTTAAAATTACTAAACTAAATAACTAAACAAAACAATGGTTTCAGTTGTATGTTGTTGATAAAATTGAAACCGAGTTGTGTTAATCTTGCTAAGATGTGTTACGGAAAGACATTACAAAATTATATAAGGGGCTCCTCGGAACTGTTCGAAATCAAGACAGGGGTGAGACAGGGAGATGGCCTGTCATCCATTTTATTTAATGCAGTTTTAGAGAAAATAATCAGGTCATGGGACAAAGGAGTCAATGGGGTTAAGATGGGGAGACACAAAAATAGAACCATCAATATAAAATTTCTGGCCCTTGCCGATAATATAGCCTTCATAACAAATAACACAAAGAAGCCAAAGAAGCCCTAGAGACACTACATAAAATCGCAGCCAGAACAGGACTACAAATTTCGTATGACGAAACCCAGTACATGGACACAAAATCCATAGACAGAAATCCATTGGTAACATAGTATGGGAAGATAGCACAATTAGAAAGTTTCACATACCTAGGAGACACTTTACATAAAACAGGACTAAATTCGACAGCCAACGAAGAAAGAGTTGCAAAGCTACAAAACGCTTACAGACTTACATGGAATCATTACAACAAAAGAAGTATTTCCGTTAATGCCAAATTAAGACGTCACAAAACAGTAGTCTTAAAAGAAGCTTTGTATGCCTCAGAAAAGACAGTAATCAGGGGAAGAACGAAAATCAACGAAATGGAAACGCAAGAGAGGAAAATTCTGGGAAAGATCTATGGGTCAGTTCAGAGACAGGGGATCAGGATAGAAAGACACACAAAGTCAGACAAGGACTGGCCGAATTCTACGGGCACCTTTGTAGGGTGAACGAAAATAAGCTGATCAAGAGGATTTTTTACGTGCTGATGTGTAATGCGATGAAAACTAACTGGGCAAAGGAAAAGGTGGAAGATCTCAAGAAACTAAATATCCCCACAGAAGAAATAACAAACAGAGAAAAATGCAGAGAAAAAAAATCAGGCAACAGAAATTCGAGGAACCACCAAAAGAGAAGAATCCACGAAAGAATAGGACAGAAGAGAGGAAGAAGAAACACAGTGAATATATGAGAGGTTTTGGGAAGAGAAAAGAAATGGACAGAAAAAAGCCTTGAAAATTGATGGTGTTTTAAAGCTCTCCTAAATGGGGAATTAACGATAGTAATAATAGGGCGAATTCAAATGAAAATGAGCTTGAAGGAAAAAAGTTAGTGAATTGTTTATTATTTCAAAAGTATTCACCATAATTGTTCATACATTTATTCCACTGCGAGACAAGACAGTCAGTACCTTCGTGGAAAAATGCTTGCGATTGCACCTCTTCATCTGAAGCATATCGATGGCCACGAACATCTTTCTTTAGATCTCCAAAAACATGGAAATCGCATAAGAGTGATGGGGAATTTGTGAGGAATGTGTAAGAGCATCCCAGCGAAACCTTATCAGCATACCTCTCTCTTAGTAGCTTAGAAAATGTACGAGAACAAGTATTCCAGTCATTGCATCGCTACATACATAAGTTCCATACTCAAAAATTATGGGTTTGGTCATGGGCAACAGATCGTCAGCTACTCCTGTCGATATCTTAGTCACTTATGCGGAAAATAAAATGTTTTAGAGTTATATCCAGATATTTTGCACAATAATATAGCTAAGAAATTTAACTTCATACTCCAAAATTATATCCACATCAGAGATGGAAAATTGTGGACGTATCAGGTACTTGGATCTCTTGTTAAAGAAAAGTGATGGAATACCGATCACTGACATTTTCCGTAAAGCTACCACTGATGATGTCACTATTAGTTGAGACTGGATTCCATTAGGAAAGTTGTGCACCACGACTACACAAGTATTGCAGACAAGGGTATGATCTCACTATTACTTGAGCTTGGATACCATTAGGAAATTTGTGCAACACGACCACACAACAAGTATTGCAAACAAGGAAAACCCCAGCATTGACCATACAAATTTCAAACCGTTTTCTCTTACTGCATATCGATTTCAATCACAGAATGATCACCTTCAGTGCAAGACTAAGTCCTCACAATATTTCTTGCATGAATATATGAGTCCACTGTACCTAGTGTTGCACAGAAGATGCTCACTCTGTGATTGAAATCGATAGGCAATGAAAAAAAGTTTACAAAATTGAAAGACCGGTGTTGTAGTTTTCCTTGTTTGTCACTATTATACTGAATCATGTCATGCAGTTACCTGTAACAGAGCTTCGTTTAGATCAGTGATTAATAGGTTCCTCAATTTGCCTCTTAATGATTATACAGCTGAAGTTGAGTTGAGCACAATTACACACGTAGTGATAGCAAACAGTTTTAAAAGACGTACTATAGCGTATAGTTAGGCGTGGTGACTTCACGGTCGACACGAGAGCAACAGGAGTCAACCCACATCAGTCTGGAGGGTGCGAGCTGCGGCGCCATGAGACGGGAGATCGGCGTGCCTTCCTGCGTCCGTTGAAGCGGCTAGCAACGGACGGTTCGGGACAGCGATTTGGGGGTGCTGCGCCAGGTCTTCTCGAGAAATCGCAGTTTATTAGAAGTGATTGGTGATATGTTGTTTGATGTACTCTTGTTAAATTCTACTTGTTTTCTTGGTGAGGTCACCAGCCGTTTTGCTTTGGGGTCGTTCCACCATTGTTCTCCGTTTGCCCACCTGCGGGAAGGTGCTTGTTTATAAATTGGGTGGTCCGTTTTTCCGTTGTGGAGTAGGGGCGGGTTAGAGCAACCTGCGGTTCGGGTTGTTCGGAAATCTCCCTATCAATCTACCGTACGTTAGTAGCTGCCTCTGTCATGTTTGTCGGATTTGGTGTGTTAACGAATTTATTGCTTGGAGTGTAACGGCCTGATACCTGAAATATGTTTTTATTTTTGGAAACTTTCATGTTTTTGCCTATGATCTTGAGAGGCGGTATCTGTGTACTGTAGAGCATCTTAACTATTGTTTGGCCAACCATGTAGAATTTTATATAAGATTGCATTTCATGGGCTTTTATTTAAATGATCATTTTAGTTCGTCAGCGCACCTGACGATGGCGACATGTCTGATTGCCGAAATATGGTGCCCGTTGGATACTATGGACTGCCAGTACACCCGTAGACTGTTCGAGCAATGAGCAGAAAGATTTTAGCAGGAAATGGTTCTGTTCGTTGATGTTTTTTATGACTTCTTACAACGACTGACACCACTTCATGCATCCACCGTGGTTGTGCAACAGTTAGCTTTCATTCTTTCGCCCATATATTTATCATTGACATTGTAATTTCACTATTGATTTTTACTATTTTTCCAGACTCCATGATTGCTCTCATCTTAATTAGAGACTTTATTTTCCATATTATATCTTTTTAACATTTTATACACTCTTTTATTTTCATTGGTATGTGATATGTATTATTTCTTTTTTGGTACGTCTATTTCGTAAGGAAGACTTTAAAAAAATCAAATTATCATATTCTAGTATGTTTTATGTTGTATGTTAATTGTCCCCGCCGCAGCCGCAGTGGTCCACAACCGCACGATGACTACTGCAGTCCACTTCACCCCTCCGCCGCCCCACACCGAACCCAGGGTTATTGTGCGGTTCGGCCCACGGTAGACCCCCTCCAGGGAACGTCTCACACCAGACGAGTATAACCCCTGCGTTTGCGTGGTAGAGTAATGTTGGTGTACGCGTAAGTGGAGAGCAATCGCCGACATTGTGTAGCTGAGGCTGAATAAGGGGAACCAGCCCGCATTCGCCGAGGCAGATGGAAAACCGCCTAAGAACCATCCACAGACTGGCCGGCGCACCGGATCTCTACACAGGTCCGCCGGGAGGACTCGTGCCGGGGACCAGAAACTCCTTCCCGCCCGGAACGCCGTGCGTTAGACCGCTCGGGTAACCGGGCAGGCCATATTCTAATATCATCCATCTTAAGGATGGGAGGTAGCGGTTGTGAGGATAATTCTTTTATGTGCATCAACTTTAACTCCTATTTGGTGCCTTTCAAGCGGCTATCTTGTCTCGTATATGTGTTCATGTGCAATATCCTGACACATATATGTGACAGAACATCCACTAAAAGACATTGAAGAGTATCTGGAGGCGCTGGACGTAGCAAAGAAAGGCAGAATGCTCGAGGAAGTTGAAACACTAAAAATATCAGTTTACCGAGATAGATTTTATAATGTACTTAATATACAAACGGCAAACAGCAGTGGCGAATTCTTGACCGTGTTCGTGGCTCTTTTTGTAATTTAGCACAAGTGCGGTACCTGTGAGCAATTTGCACAGTAACTACGGACAATGCTGTATCCTGCTTCGCCGCTGGAATATTGTGGAACGGTTGGCGGCTCAGTGCAGTCAGTTAGAGCCATATACTTGTTTGCAGTACCAGCCTGTGGACGGAAAGGCAGATGGTGTGATAAGCAGAAGCGACCGGTGTTACCACTGTACAAAAGCGAGTGGTAGTTTGAAGAAGAGAAACAGGGTATCAGGTGGTACCGATTTTAGTCGTAGGGGAAGACTTAATGTTTGAAAATCTTTGTTTCATTTTATTTCATAACTATTTCTTTATTGTTTGTGTGTGAAGGGTTGAACGCAGACAGCTCGGGACAGGAGCCTGACCCTCGAAACGCTTAGCTCTAGATAACATTACTCACATTTGTATGTATTGTGTGTTAATTAATGATAACGATCTCTTATTATGACCGCTTTATTTGAGTTCCGACCTCTGTATCAAGTTACACTCCCTCATGTAACTTCCACACTAAGCTTGGGCACTGGGTTACTGACCTTCCTTCGTGCGTAATTTTATTTTGACGTTTTATGTAGTTTTATTATAAAGCGGTTGCCTTAGCCTTATGTAAGTTTTGTGAGATCTAAATAATCCAGCTTATATCGTAATCAATGATCTAAACGTATACATTTGAAAGCACAGAACACAAGAAGCGCAACATTCTCAGTAAACATGTGCTTGAAACGCATATCTAAAAAACTGTAATTACTTCTTAATCTTCGATACTATGGAAAAATCTCTTGTATTGCAAGCTCTTTATTTTCGGTAATTTGCACATTTTGGGAGGAGGCAGTATGGACAAAAACAATTAAAAATATTCAGTGAACATGAGCTCTGAAGTGTATACCTTACGAGCTATCAGCACTTGTTCAGTAGAAGAGATCTGTTCTGGAGTAGCGAAGATGAAGAAATGCTCACAGCTTTGAAGGTATGCACTTCAGAGCCCATGTTTACTAAGATATATTTCTTGTTTCGGTCCATGCTACCTCCTCTCAAAATATGGAGGGCAGAGAGCTGGCAGTGGAAGAGATTTGTTACACAATACCTAATATTAAGAACATATTGTAGCTCTTAATTTATAGCTTTTAGAGGCCACGTTTATTAATATTTCTTTGCTCCTAGTATAATTTACTTTCAAGTGTATGTATTTATGCCATTAATTACGATACGTCATATACTGTATATACACTGCCCATACATATATATCATTTATTGTTAACTGAAAGATGAACGTAATTTGTATTTTACTTTTGTCTGAACCTGTTATACTTGTTGTAAAGCAGAGTGCGCCTTTCTTATGTTTGTAGCATCAGCTGCTGGCCAATGAAAAAATTTCTTTCTCACTCGTAGCTCTGTTACCCCCAGTAGACTCTTACACTCAGTATGAGCATTCATTATTTAACTTTATACATTTTACTGATTCATAACGTTATTGTTATGTAGGTTTTATGTTTGTGTACTATATGTATCTTTCATCCATTTGTGACGACATCTCTCACCAGTGACATGCGAAAGTGAATGTATGCAACATGGTCGTAAACGTCTACAAAGACTACCTGTCTTCCATTAATAGCGATCGGGATGGTCATCGGCTGTGGTAGATGGTGGAGCTGGGAAGGTGGAGACCAGAATGTCGATAGTTCACGATCCTGGGCTTGGTAGCAGTGGAGCAGCATGTGGTTGCCTGCCAGACGCCCGACAAAACGGAACAGAAACAGCGTTATAAAACAGTTCGTTAACGACGATAGCCGTGTCGTTGCCACCGGAAGCCAGCGACCGTAGGACATCAGCGGTACACGCCAGGCAATGATGGTACTTTGGTGAGCACGCTGCTTGCAGCCGTGGGTAGACGGAGGCGTCATGTAAGCGAGGAAGAGATGACGTCAGCAGCACCGCAAAACCGCTGACCCAGCGAGACAAGCATTCTGCGTCAGCCGCCTTGCATAGAGGCAACCATCAGCCCTTGACCAAGCACGCGCTGGGGCACGGCATATCTTTGTGGAAACAGCGCAGAAAGGGGAGGTGCCCTGATCAGAGGCAGTCAGCAGGCAGAAGGCAGTAAGCAGCTTGCCCACTCTGGCAATGGCAGTTGAACAATTGCATGGCCCTGGATGAGCACCATAGCCCTGCATGGTGGATGGCCAGCAGCAACTGAAGTAGGCACCAGGGCCCACATGTCAGAAGGCGCGAAGTTCACAGCATCGAACTTGACACCAGCAGCAGGGTTACAGCTCGCAGCAGTAGTGTCTGGAGAGGGTAGCTGATTGAGCAATGGAAATCGTACACCTAAAGACTCATAACCTGAACATTTGTAGACTCATGGACTCTTAGTCTCGTGGGCGGATATAGGTTCCCTGTCGGGTCTGATAGCTGGTGGACTGGGATACCTTTGGAAATTACGACCATTTATAAGGTCTTGGCCCGTTCTTGTATTGCTATGGCATATAGTCTCATTGGTCAGCCCACAGCAGGTTCGCAACAAAACAGAGGTAGAGTATCTAGGCCAGCCAGAGAGTGGTCTCTTTGCCTTTCTGCTGTGTAGATGTTATTTACGTCTTTGGGCCCTCTGTTGGGCGACAATATGAGGTAACCACCCTTACGCTTCGACAGCAGCACTCGCTGCATCAGCGGGAACTCTGCACAGCCGTCCGACTTGACCTGCTTCTCTGGCTTCTTGCCGTAAGTGAAGGAGGCGTCTTAATTTTACCCAGCTGCGCCAAGTAAATAACAAGGGCCGTTCAATTAGTAATGAAACGCATTTTTTTTTCTCATCTGGTTTCGACTGAAGAACTGCGATATCTGCTGCGGAACATTGTGGAATATTTCCTTTTCAGCTCTTGTACTTTCATGAATTTACATGTGCCGGCGCTACACGTAGCCTGCGCTCCAAGCATAGACCTGTCATTGAGTATCTTTTTGCAGAAATCCAGATCATCGCAGATATTCATCGACGGTTTCAGAGTTTCTGAAAAGATCCGAGGGCGAACAAAAGCATGGCGAGTCGTTGGGCGAGGTGTCTGTCATGATCATAACAAGGTCGCGGAAACCTGTCAATACCTCCCACGTGCCGGCCGGCCGCAGCACAGTTGTGATTCCTGCAATGTTGGAACGTGCGTACACTCTCATTCGAGGTGCAAACGGACGTCATCTTCATGACAGCGCAAGACCTCACTCAAGTCTACGCACCCGAGAGGAGCACGCAAAATTTCATTGGATTGTTCTTCCTCATCCACCCTACACCCTGCATCTCGCACCTTTCGGCTTCCATCCGTTTGACCCAATAAAGGATGTACTCCGCGGGAATCAGTACGTGAATGAGGGGAAGGTTATTGATGTCGCAAGCCTTGGCTCCGACGTCGACCTGTAGATGAGAGCCATGCGGACATACAGTCTCTCCCAGTAAGGTATCGTAAGGCTGTTGCACTGAACGGAGAATATATTAAAAATGGTGCTTTGTAGGAAAAAGAAATGGTATACTGGAATTCTGAATAAAACTAACCTGAAAAAAGTGTTGGATTACTTAATGAAGGGCCTCGTATTAGCGGCGCAGGTTTGGCAATATTATCCACTGTAGAACCAGAAAAGTAAAAATAAAATGATTAATGACTGATTGTTAGGCACACTCGCATAAAATTACAAATGGAAAGTATCGGCTACCTTTGTTACCAGCCACCTTCATTTCTTAAGACGGAGAAGTGACAATGTGTTTTTTTCCACGCTCTTGCAAGTGACCTGATTCGATGGTGCCGGGCAGTAAACCTTTAAAATAATTCTCAATAAGAGATATTCCATCACTACTGAAATGCTTTTCCCCCCAAACCAGAACAAAAAAATAAGCGGTGGGGACTGTGCCAAATAGGGAATAGCCCATTTTACGTGTGTGAAGCCATAAGATTTCACACACATTTGAACATTTTGAACTTGTGTGAAGAACGCTCAGTAGTCAACGCTGGGGCATAGCCCGTCTTCCTGTTGACGTTCGGTACTAATTACTTCTTGGTTCTACTTGTCTCTGTCCGCCGATTGGGATGCTGCTGCCAGACATCGCCCATTCGTAAGGCGGTTGTAGTGCTGAACGCTCAGCTGCGGGGTCATCAGTGCCTGAGATGTATCGTTTTGAAATCGCGGTGACATTAGAAAAAAATCTGCTGGTTCCGTGAATCGTGAACAGTGCTGACAATGAAACGGAGTTTTATTACAGTACGTTACAAAAGGTATAGTGAGAAATAGATTGCTCGAGTTGGTTTTGTAGCATGACGTTCCCATTCACCTGACATCCATCTCTTAGATTTACGGCCGTTGGTGCATTTCTAGCCATTGGTGTATTTGGCGCTACGTGACCAAGAAATCAGTAGATACCGGCGCCCAGGTTGATATCGCGTTCCTCGACTTCGGAAGAAGTTCAATGAAGATCCCTACTGCCCCATATTAACAAAATACGTCCGCACGGAATATCAGAAGAGCTGTGAACCGGACTGAAGAATTTCTGGTAAGCAAACTCTCAACAGAGGGAAATCTTCAGACTTAAAAGTGAATTCGGAAACACACTAATGGACAACAACATTTCATAATATTTATTAATTACCTGTAGATAACCTCGGAATTTCCGTTACACTTTCTGCGGATAAAGACGTTATACACAGAAACGTCGCAACGCTAGAAAATTGTAGCGAAATGCAGAAAGACTCGCAGAAGATCGACACCTGATATCAGGATTGGCAACTGACTATCGACATAAACAATCGTAAGGTATTGAGCTTGAATAGACTGAAAGATCCACTATTCCATGTTTACACGATTGCAGAACAAGCACAGGAAGCAGTCAGATCCACAAAATATCCAGGAGCACGCACACGTAGCAATGTAAAGTGGAACGACCATTTAAAACAATCCACGTGTAAGGCAGATACCAGACAGATTCATGGAAGAATATTCAGAAAACGTACTCCACTCACAAAGGAGGTAGCGTACGAAACACTCGTTCGATCACTACTTGAGTGTTACTTGTCACTATGGGGCCCGTACCAGACAGGGCTGACACAAGAAATAGAGCAGATCTAACGATGTGTGCTGACATTTGGTATTTAATTTAGGGGTGACTAGACACTTCAACAATAACAACAAATAACAGGATTAGCGTTGCCACAACTTAACAAATAGCCTCTAGTCCCCTGATGTTATATCAATGCAAGTTCCTAACTGGCCATGGTTGGTTGGCTAATGGTTCAAAATGGCTCTGAGCACTATGGGACTTAACTGCTGCGGTCATCAGTCCCCTAGAACTTAGAACTACTTAAACCTAACTAACTTAAGGACATCACACGCAACCATGCCGGGGCAGGATTCAAACGTGCGACCGTAGCGATCACGCGGTTCCAGACTGTAGCGCCTAGAACCGCACGGCAACCTCGGCCGGCTGGCTAATGGAGATGGGTGCCTTCAATAACTGCTTACTCGACATTACTGATTTACGTAAATTATTAATAATGGTGCACTAAAAACAAGTCTTAAAACATGTCTTAGAAAGACTGGTTAACTAACTTTTTCTTTGATTAATCGAGTAATAAATTCTCACGACATCGACTACAGCTCGCAGGAAATTGCGTCCATACCATTGCAGAGCACACGGCTTATTGTTCCACAGCAGCGTTGAATTCCCAAGCGTCTCGGTTGCACCTTCAGTTCATTACCTCAGAAGGCCAAATTATTAATGCACAGTTCGGAGCATCCGGACCCCAACACTCTGCCGTTCTGTCCTCCTCGGTCGGTACTCTCCAATCCTCCTCTCTTCGTCACCAGCGGGCCACTCGCCGCCAACTCGGCGCTACAGTATCTCTGGAGAGGCCAATATCAACCTTCACACTCTGGACGGGGACACAAACGTGCCAAAAATCGGCACAGAAGAGCAGCACATTTCGTTACAGGTTCGGTTAGTAAGCGCAAAAGCGTCAAGGATATGATCAGCTAAATCCGAGAACATACGTTATAAGAGAGACGCTCTGCATCACAGAGTGGCTTACTGTTAAAATTCTGAGAGCGTACGTTGCTGGAAGGGTGGAAGGGTCAAACAATATATTGGTTCCTCCAGCATATATCTCATGAAAAGACCATGAAGATGCAGTCAGAGAGATTCCAGTTCATGCAGAGGCTTCTTGCCCGAACCATTCGTGACAAGAACAAGAAAAGGAGGATGTGACAGTGGTTCAAGAAGCACGTACTGTACGATGGCTTACAGAGCAGAGATGAAGATTAGCATTTTGTGAAATTCACTGGAAGCCATTTGTATTGGCAACAATTTGTGATGCATTGAGGTGATGTGAGCATGAGTGGAAACCGCTTTGAGCACCTCCTGAGGTATCAGCCATAGGACAAACTTTTATAGGACTCTGACCACTTCTATCTACTGTAAAAACATACGGCACTTTTTGAAACGCTGTGAATATAGACAGTGCGTTTTTTTTAGCAGAAAGCTTAAAACGCCACTGCAAATTGTGTAATTACCTGAAACAGATTCTCCCCTTATTACATGTTAACTGAAATATGAGAGGTTGCTGTCACTCCACGAAAAACCTGTCGCAGATTTCCATCTATCTGCGTATCGCTTGCGCCTTTGTCCCGCACGTTGCGCGGGGTTGGCGTGGCTAAATCGGATTTGACATGTCAGTTTGAAGGTGTGGCCGGATGCCCTTCCTGCCGCCACCCCGTACCCCCCGGGACAGAATCAGAGCACCCCATCTGTCTGCGTTTAGTGTAAATCGTGGAAAAGTGCGGATGTGTTTCAAATGTCCGTGAGCCGCGTAACTGAGGCGCGACGTGGGGACCAGCCCGGTATTGACCTAGAGGGGTGTGGAAAAGCGCCTAAAAACCACATCCGGGCTGGTCAGCACACGGGCCTTCGTCGTTAATCCGGGGGGCGGATTCGATCCCGGGCCGGCGCGCCTACCTGAGTCCAGGAAGCAGCGCGTTAGCGCTCTCGGCTAATCTGGCGGGTAGAATTCCATCTATCTCTCGTAACTAAATATTGTAGAGTAATACGGCGAGTAAATTCACTAAATTCACGCAGACCTGTCTTTATAGGACAACATCTATTACTAGTTCTTCAGCTTTTAATACATGTGCAAGCAGTGACAGCCGGTTATATGTCACACTTTAGTTATGTTTATAAGGTAATTTACTTTTGAATAAGATGTACAAATAGGAAGCAGAAACTGCTGACTAGGAGCAGTACTCGTACATGATACCGTCTGCAAAAAATATATCCACATTACCTGCTTGGAACGGATCTTACTCTTTACCAGTAGCCTAACTGTTACGCTGATCGAAATAACTTACATATCTCTGTGTGGTTATTATACCCGTGTCATCGTTTGTAAATATCCTGCTAGTTGACGGCCGCGGTGGTCTCGCGGTTCTAGGCGCGCAGTCCGGAACCGTGCGTTTGCTACGGTCGCAGGTTCGAATCCTGCCTCGGGCATGGATGTGTGTGATGTCCTTAGGTTAGTTAGGTTTAAGTAGTTCTAAGTTCTAGGGGACTAATGACCACAGCAGTTGAGTCCCATAGTGCTTAGAGCCATTTGAACCATCCTGCTAGTTGCTGTGAAATCAGATTTAATGTATATTAGCTAGTATAATTGATTTATATATCAGCTAATATGGTTTTGGGTACGGCAAACCTCAAAACAATCTGCTGAATGTAGAGCAACACTACACTTTTTACTTTGACACGAAGTTTCACGTATTTCTACTCTCAAGTAGCACACAACACATTTGTTGTGTCATTTGTGGATTTGTGCAACATAAATGAGCCCATGCTTTTGGCTGAAACCTTATAGGTGAAGTACCTATGAAAGTGTTCTCAGGTAGATGGGTTCTCCCTGGCAGCTGCTTCGCGACGTTGGTCCTGCGGTCGATGTAGCAGGTTTCTTCTTTTCCACTGATATTGTGATACACAAAGAAGGAGTTGAAAATACACACACCAAGAACGTAAAAATCTTTCTGCACCTCTTCACTAATCACTCTGAATTATGGACCCACATATTCTTTTTAAAAATATGTAGTTCATTTACTGGCTGAGATTTATATTCTTTCACAAAATCTTTCCAAAATCAACTGAAAACTTTGAAGGGTAATATAACAGAGATATTATTGGTTTTTTTCCTCTTTTTGTCGCAGTACGAACACGATTCGAACGAGTCAGTGCATACTTTCATCACTCAGATACTTTCATCATTCAGATCTAGATACACGTTTATCTGCTGCTTCCGGTTCTTCAAAATCTGGATAACTAAAAGACAAATCACTTTCTTTATTACTACTGCTGGAAACAATAAATTTCTGTAAACCCTCCCCATCATAACTGTTCGCCATGTTGATTCCTAGCAAGTGAAACATATGGCCTATGCTTCGTTTTAGTGTACATTCAAGAGCCATCTACTAGACAGAAATTAAACTTCATTCATTCGTGTAACGAAACGTGCATTCGCAAGCTGAGCTCGTCGTACGATTTAAATACCATAGCAACTTCACGAGAGTGATGCGCGTCATTTGATGCGACTGGGTTAATGTACAAGCTTGCTGCAGAAGAGATGTAAAAACAAAATGTGATATCACAAATAAGCTGCATATCCAAAATAAAAATGAGCTACGAAATGAGATATGGAAACTATACATTTGTTTTATCTTCCCTATTGCAAAATTTGGCGCTAAAAATGAGGTGGTCAATAAATTTTGGAAATAGTTTCGCTAAACATTACGAGAAGCCATAGTTAAATGGTCTCTCAGATGAAATTCTTTTGTCCTTACAGTTCTCGATCTCTCACGGAGAAGGAGCAAGTAATGTTCCTCATCTCTACAACATACGAGGCAAATACCACAGGTTTTGTAATTAAAATACGACAGGTATAGAGACACCGGCATGCACCCAGTATCTCGTGAAACGTCCTTCGTTAATAATAGAAAGGTCCTCGGTTCCGGGTTCGAACCAAACCACTGCGTAAATTTTGAATAAAAATCGTCAGTAATGGCGACAGAAGCTTTCCGTTCAAGAAGTCACCCCAGCTCTGCCAACGGCCTTGTCAAAGAGGGCGGAGGAGCGGAGAGAGGTTCAGGGCACTCTCTTGCCCTTGGGGTGGGAAACTGTTCCTAAAGAAGGAAGAATCAGTAAGAATCAACGGCATAAATATGCAGAAGGCAGTGGAAGCCACTGCATTGGAGACACATAATATGTATCCACAAGACGTGTGGCCTGCACTTGAGAAAGTGTCGTGATGATCTCTCCATTGACCAAACATTCCGGACTAAACCTCCATTCGTATCTCCGTGATGATACTGGCAAGGGAGAAGTGATGGTGAGAAAAAGACTGAACAGCCAAGGAAAGGATAACGTTATACACATCGGGGCGTTGAATGTCAGAAGTTTATATGTGACAGAGAAGCTAAAAAATCTGAAAATGGAAATGTTATAGCTCAATCTAGATATAGTTGGGTTCAGTGAAGTGAAATGGAAAGAAGACAACGATTTATGGTCTGATATGTGTTAGGGTAATATAAACAGCATCAGAAAATGGTATAAAGGGAGTATGACTCGTTATGAATAGGAACGTAGGGCAGAAAATGAGTTACTGTATTCAGTTCAGTAGTTATTATCACCAGAATCGACAGCAAACCAACACCGATACCGATGGTTCAGATATACATGCCGACGTGGAGAGCTGAAGATGAAAACATAGAGAATGTATATGATGATATTGAACGGGTAATTCAGTATGTAAAGGGAGGTGAGAAACTAATAGTCATAGGGAACTGGAGAGCGGTTGTAGGGGAAGGAGTAGAAGAAAGGGTTACTGGACAATATGGGCTTGGTCGTAGAAATGACAGACGAGGAAGACTAATTGCGCTCTACAATAAATTTCAGTTAGTAATAACTCAGAATTGTATGGTAGCGAAACTTGGACTGTGGGAAAAACGGAAAAGAAGAGAACTGAAGCATCTTAGACGTGGTGCTACAGGCGAATGTTGAAAATCAGGTGAACCGACTAGAAAGGAATGAGGAGGTTCTGCGCAGAATCGGAGAGGAAAGGAGTATGTGGAAAACACTGACAAGGAGAAGGGACCGGATGGTAGGACATCTGTTTCTGGGAGTGGCGTCGATGGTACTAGAAAGAGATGTAGAGGGCAAAAACTGCAGAGGAAGACAGAGATTGGTAAACATCCAGCAAATAATTGAGGATGTAATTTCAAGTGCGCCGCATCAAACCAGTCAAAAGACCGATGACTCAAAAAAAAAGTAATAGTGAATATTCTGTTCACGAATCACAAGAGGAGGAGATATACGTGGAAAAGGCCGAGAGATACGGAAATGTTTCAGATTACGTTATGGTCAGCCAGAGATATTTAAATCAGATACTGTCTATAACGCGTATCCATGAGTGCATGTAGACTCAAATCACAATTTAGGAAAGAGGGGGGGGGGGGGGGGGGGTAGGGTGGTGGTGAAGAGTAGGCTGGAGTTTAAGAGACTAGCCACGAAAATTCAGAGCGCAAAGAACTGTAGTATGGAGGCAGGAAGCAATGGGAGTGAAGAGATACGCTACAAGCTCTCCAAGGCTATAGATACTGCATAAGGAATAGCTCAATAGGCAGTTCAGTTGAAGAGGACTGGACATCCCTAAATAGGGTAATCACAGAAGCTGCAAAGAAAAAGATAGCTACAATGGAGGTAACTGCGAAGAAAAGGTGGGTAACAGAAGAAATATTTCCGATCGATGAAAGAAGGAAGTACAAAAATGTTCATGGAAACTCAGGAATACAGAAATACAAGTCACGTAGGAACGAAATAAGTAGAAAGTGCCGGCGAGCTAAGGGGAAACGGCTACATGAAAAATGTGAATAAATCGGAAACTAAATGATTGGTGAAAGGACTGACTCAGCATATAGAAAAGTCAACATTACCTTCGCTGAATTTAAAAGCGAGGTGGTAATATTAACAGTTCAATGGAAATTCCACTGATATGTGCAGAGGAGAGAGATGATACGTGGAAAGAACACATAGAAGGTGTCTACTAGGGGAAAGACTTGTCTGATGACGTCATACAAGAAGAGTCAGGAGTCGACATAGCAGAAATAGGGATCCAGTATTAGAATCAGAGTTTAAAAGAGTTTCGGAAGCTTTTTAAGATCAAAAAATTCAGAAGGGATGTATAACACTCCGCAGAAATTTCTAAACTCATTGGGAGAAGAGGCAACAATACGACTATTCACGTTGGTGTGTAGAGTGTTTGAGTCTGGCGACATACCACTGGACTTTCGGAGAAACGTCATCCACACAACCACTTTAACAGCTCATGCATCCACATTTCTGATAAGAATAATATGCTGAAGAATGGAAAATAAAAGTGATGATGTATTAGATGACGAACAGTTTGGCTTTAGGAAGGGTAAAGGCACCAGAGGGGCAGTTCTCACGTTGCGGTTGATAATGGAAGCAAAACAGAAGAAAAATCAAGAAACGTTCATAGGATCTGCCGACATGGAAAAACGTTCCACAGTGTCAAATGGTGCAAGATGTTAGAAATTCTGAGGATAATAGGGGTAAGATATAGTGAAAGACATATAATACATAATATGTACAAGAACCAAGAGGGAACAATAAGAGTGGAAGACCAAGACCGAAGTGCTGGGATTGAAAACTGTGTAAGACAGGGACGTAGTCTTTCACTGCTTTCAATCTACAAGGTAGATCGCGCATTCGCGACACTGCAGTATCCTCGATGGTGCAGTGGTTAATGCGCCTGCTTCGTAAGCAGGAGATGCCGGATTCGAATCCCGGTGCAGTAGACATTTTCGATCGTCACGACTGATCCGCGTAAAGTCCTGCTGCAGCTTCAGTTTACATACAATGTTTCACAGTAGCGGATTCTGCGTGGTGTCTGTTGTTTCGGAAGAACAGACATCACGAATTCATATAAGTGATTCGCCTAGTTGGGCAATGGATCCACCTTCTTCAGTGCGGATGCACAAACACGTCCGACGTCGAGTGGAAACGTTAGAGTAGTAGACAGTGAGTAAGAAGGACAGCGACTGCCGACGGGTGGGAGCTCGGTGGGATGTGGATCGGCCGTGAAGCGTGGCGAGGTAGTCCACGCAGTAGCTGCAACGCTCTCTGCCGGACTGTGCAGTGGTTAACGCACCTGCCTAGTAAGCAGGAGATTCTGGGTTCGAATCCAAGCCGGGTACACTCTTTCGTTCGAGGCAGCTGATTCCAAGTAACGTCCTGCTGCAGCTGACAGCAGAAGTCCTCTTCAGTTTACGTACAAGGATTGTACTTGTTTCATCCTTATAGTAGCACTTTTTGCAGTTCATTCAGTTCAGGTAAATCTTGCCTTTAAGAGTTGTCTTTAAGTCTTGTCTTTAAGTACTACGCATTAAATATTACGTAGTATTAGAAGGTTCCATACAAGAATCACTGGTTTTATACAAGAAGTTATCTTAGCCTTATTTTCATTATTTACATATCTTCCTTTAATTACAGGTGTTCAGGCAAACCAAATTGAAATATTTTATAGCCCTTCCATCGTCCAACATAGACAGAAATCAACACAGCAAGGGGATACACTACACTACTGGCCATTAAAATTGCTACACCACGAACATGACGTGCTACAGACGCGAAATTTAACCGACAGGAAGAAGATGCTGTGATATGCAAATGATTAGCTGTTCAGAGCATTCGAACAAAGTTGGTGCCGGTGACGACAAATACAACGTGATGACATGAGGAAAGTTTCCAACCGATTTCTCATACACAAACATCAGTTGACCGGCGTTACCTGATGAAACGTTGTTGTGATGCCCCGTGTAAGGAGGAGAAATGCGTATCATCACGTTTTCGACTTTGATAAAGGTCGGGTTGTAGCCTATCGCGATTGTGGTTCATCGTATCACGACATAGGTCCTCGCGTTGGTCGAGATCCAATGACTGTTAGCAGAATATGTAACAGGTGAGTTCAGGACGGTAATACGGAACGTCGTACTCGATCTTAACTGCCTCGGTGAGATGACGGGCATCTTATCGGCATGGCTGTAACGGATCGAGCAGCAACGTCTCGATCCCTGAGTCAACAGATGGCGACGTTTGCAAGACAACAACCTTCTGCACGAACAGTTCGACGACCTTTGCGGCAGCATGGACTATCAGCTCGGAGACCACGGCAGCGGTTACGCTTGACGCTGCATCACAGACAGGAGCGCCTGCGATGGTGTACTCAGCGACGAACCTGGGTGCACGAATGGCAAAACGTCATATTTTCGGATGAATCCAGGTTCTGTTTACAGAATCATGAGTGTCGCATCCGTGTTTGGTTTCATCGCGGTGAACGCACATTGGAAACGTGTATTCGTCATCACCATACTGGCATATTAGTCAGCGTTATGGTATGGGGTGCCGTTGGTTACACGTCTCAGTCACCTCTTGTTCGCATTGACGGCACTATGAACAGTGGACGTTACATTTCAGATGTGTTACAACCCTTGGCTCTACCCTTCATTCGATACAGAAAATGTTCGACTGCTGCCCTGGCCAGCACATTCTCCAGATCTCTCACCAATTGAAAACGTCTGGTCAATGGTGGCCGAGCAACTGGCTCGTCACAATAAACCAGTCACTAATCTTGATGAACTGTGGTATCATGTTGAAGTCGCGTGGGCAGCTGTACCTGTACACGCCATACAAGCTCTGTTTGACTCAATGCCCAGGCGTATCAAGGCCGTTATTACGGCCAGAGGTAGTTGTTCTGGGTACTGATTTCTCGGGATCTATGCACCCAAATTTCGTGAAAACGTAATCACATGACAGTTCTAGTATAATATAATTTGCCCAATGAACACCCGTTTATCATCTGCTTTTGTTCTTGGTGTAGCAATTTTAATGGCCAGTAGTGTATCTACAGGTAACCGAGGCATTTGAACGAAGAAGAAGTGTGGGATTCTCTGCCCTAATTTCGTATGAAATTCATCGTATCATAATCAAGCAAACATTTCGTTTTGCCTGACGTTTTCATGTATCCTTATAATGCTATCTACGTGTATTTGTGTTAACTATTGGAAAGGCAAATGGCTCTGAGCACTATGGGACTTAACTTCTGAGGTCATCAGTCCCCTAGAACTTAGAACTACTTAAAGCTAACTAACCTAAGGACATCATACATATCCATGTCAGAGGCAGGATTCGAACCTGCGACCGTAGCGGTAGCACGGTTCCAGACTGTACTGCCTAGAACCGCTCGGCCACCCCGGCCGGCTAACTGTTGGACAATTTTTCATTAAATACGTCGTTTACCGGTTTAAAAGTTTCATCGTATATGTCTTACTCGCCCGTTGGTACCTTGGTACACAAGGCTGCTCCATTTCTGCCTTGCATTTCTCACATTATTGCTTTCGCTGGAGTTAGTTTCTTAGGTCTTTTACTTCTCGCATATTTTTTCAACAATTATGTTAAGGTAGGATATTGATATAATTCTTGGACTTTCCGCGTATTTTTATCAATAATTATGTTCCGGTAGCATGTTGATCTAAAGTTTTGATTCTGTTATTTACAGTTCATATCATCCTTTCTTACGACCAGCGATCATACCCAGACAGCCATATTGCAGAGGTAGGTGTGTTAACTTGTACGATTCCTATTTGAGACTCATACCTCGTGCGATGTGCCTCATAGTAAATTTCCTTTTAACTCATTCGTTATGGTATTATGTCTTTCCTTTAACTCATAAATACATTCAGGTACTTTAGTCTGCAAAAAAGTCACCCATTCTACATATATACTGGAACTGATACATTCATAAGCACAACATATGCAACATGTGGGGCTCATCTTCAAAGGTACCTACCATCCCAACATTCTTCTATTTAGTCAGGAAGTGGCTTTGCTTCATTCCTTAGAAAATATCTTTATCACTAATTAAACTGCTAACTACGTAACTTCCCATGGGTCAGCTCGCACTACATTCGCCCTTTAATCACTTACTCATATTGGCTCAGTACGTGGGAGTATTCTTATTTTATTTTATTTCACACTCGTCAGAGTTAAATTCTTCAAGTATTCTTATCTTTAAAACCTTTTGTTAGTGAGCACACATGTTTTGATTTTAATAGGAGCACAATTATAGTTGTCCTAGTTTCACTATGTACCTAAAACTTGTTCTTTTTATGCATGGAAAATTTTGTTATCTAATGACAGCATAAATAATCTAGTAGTTATTCTTTTAAAGTATTGTACCCGGTTTTCAGTTCTTTTTCATATAGTGCGTAGCTTTGTTAAAATACTGTAGTAACCTTATACGATAAGTAATGCCAACCTGATCTCACTGCACACATACATACATGTTATTTTATTAATTTCATTTCTGTGCTGATGTCAGTAGAGTTATTTATTTTATAGGGTTTTGGTACTCGCACAGTAGTACGTTATCAGTGTGGTTTGTTAATTAAACCACATCATTCTTCGCATACGCCTAGTTTTACGACATGCTCCGTAGTGTTTGCAGTTCCCGCACGTCTCCCACCTCTGTTGATATACGTCAGAACTGCTTCTCCGCACCTTGGCACTCACGTGCCGTAGGATGGAATGCGTCTGTCACTTATAAACTCTGTTGTTTCCTCGTTCTTCGGCGACTACAAACAGCTTGATTAGTTGCTGTCTACTTAATGGTCACTTATTAACTACGACATTAAACATCCATTAAAATCATCTTACCTTTGTATTATCTGGCACTTATCTAAATCTTTTTATAATGGTCTTATTGCTCTGATTAAGAGTGAGGTTAGACGAGGGCGCCAATGCGTTGCTTCCTGGACTCGAGGGCCGGTGTGTTGTCCAGCCTGGATGTGGTTTTTAGGTGGTTGTCCACATCCCAATAGGTGAATACCAGACTGTTTCCCATATCCCGCCTCAGTTACACGACTCGCAGACACTTGAAAACGTTCGCACTATTTCATGGCTTACACTCGATGCAGTCAGCTGGGGTCCACTAATTCCATCCAGGGGGGTACTGGGTGGCGACAGAAAGGGCTTCCAGCCACCCTCTGACACTAAAATCGCCAAATCCATAGTAACCGAATCGATGTACGTCATTCTACCTCCTCCATCAGATGAGTCGGTGCAAACTGATTATGTTTTCTGCTAATGAACAAACATCTTCCGGCCTTTATGTGGTTAAAGTACCTTTTTCTTCCCGGTATTTGGATTTGCTAGTCAGTAACATCCTGGATGTGGAATATTGAGTGTTACAAAAGTCCAGTGTATAACTGTTGCAATTTGTGACTGAGTCTCTTATACTTTGTCAATTTTGGATGTGATGGCAGCAGCACTTCCTGACCCACTTGCAATTTAGTTATATGTCATAATCTATTATAATTTTATTTTCTTACCTTCTGCATATTCGTCTAAGGTTACTGGAGCTTGTCGTACCTTCGTCTAAATAGTCATTTCTTGTTTAGGTGTCTTTGCTAAAGGTTTTGCCCATTCATCTATTGTACAGGGTGTTTCAAAAATGACCGGTATATTTGAAACGGCAATAAAAACTAAACGAGCAGCGATAGAAATACACCGTTTGTTGTAATATGCATGGGACAACAGTACATTTTCAGGCGGACAAACTTTCGAAATTACAGTAGTTACAATTTTCAACAACAGATGGCGCTGCAAGTGATGTGAAAGATATAGAAGACAATGCAGTCTGTGGGTGCGCCATTCTGTACGTCGTCTTTCTGCTGTAAGCGTGTGCTGTTCACAACGTGCAAGTGTGCTGTGGACAACATGGTTTATTCCTTAGAACAGAGGATTTTTCTGGTGTTGGAATTCCACCGCCTAGAACACAGTGTTGTTGCAACAAGACGAAGTTTTCAACGGAGGTTTAATGTAACCAAAGGACCGAAATGCGATACAATAAAGGATCTGTTTGAAAAATTTCAACGGCCTGGGAACGTGACGGATGAACATGCTGGAAAGGTAGGGTGACCGCGTACGGCAACCACAGGGGCAACGCGCAGCTAGTGCAGCAGGTGATCCAACAGCGGCCTCGGGTTTCCCTTCGCCGTGTTGCAGCTGCGGTCCAAATGACGCCAACGTCCACGTATCGTCTCATGCGCCAGAGTTTACACCTCTATCCATGCAAAATTCAAACGCGGCAACCCCTCAGCGCCTCTACCATTGCTGCACGAGAGACATTCGCTAACGATATAGTGCACAGGATTGATGACGGCGATATGCATGTGTGCAGCATTTGATTTACTGACGAAGCTCATTTTTACCTGGACGGCTTCGTCAATAAACAGAACTTGCCCATATGGGGAACCGAAAAGCCCCATGTTGCAGTCCCATCGTTCCTGCATCCTCAAAAAGTACTGGTCTGGGCCGCCATTTCTTCCAAAGGAATCATTGGCCCATTTTTCAGATCCGAAACGATTACTGCATCACGCTATCTGGACATTCTTCGTGAATTTGTAGCGGTACAAACTGCCTTAGACGACACTGCGAACACCTCGTGGTTTATGCAAGATGGTGCCCGGCCACATCGCACGGCCGACGTCTTTAATTCCCTGAATGAATATTTCGATGATCGTGTGATTGCTTTGGGCTATCCGAAACATACAGGAGGCGGCGTGGATTGGCCTCCCTATTCGCCATACATGAACCCCTGTGACTTCTTTCTGTGGGGACACTTGAAAGACCAGGTGTACCGCCAGAATCCAGAAACAATTGAACAGCTGAAGCAGTACATCTCATCTGCATGTGAAGCCATTCCGCCAGACACGTTGTCAAAGGTTTCGGGAAATTTCATTCAGTGACTACGCCATATTATTGCTACGCATGCTGGATATGTGGAAAATATCGTACTAAAGAGTTTCTCAGACCGCAGCGCCATCTGTTGTTGACAATTGTAACTACTGTAATTTCGAAAGTTTGTCTGCCTGAAAATGTACTGTTGTCCCAAGCATACTGCAACAAACGGTGTATTTCTATCGCTGCTCGTTTAGTTTGTATTGCCGTTTCAAATATACCGGTCATTTTTGAAACACCCTGTATTAAGTGGTACATTTGCATACGGGTTCTTTCTACCAAATGTCGTGCACTTCAATGACTGCGCTTCGAGCTTCAATCGGATCACAGCCTGCGTGATTCAGTCATCAATCTGTTAATCTAAATTATCTGAAATGTCTCATACTATCTTACCAACATTAATGACTTGACTCTCTAAGACGCACTACGCTTTGTCTGACTGATCAACGCGTTCGTTTAATTGTGTTACCTCTTGCGCAATGTCTTTGTTTTGTTCAACTAATTCCGCGACTTGTTTTACCACATCGATCTCCTGTGTCAAAATGACACTAGCACCTTTTCTTGTTGTTCAGATATTTCATTCATTTTTCCCAGAAACTGTACATCACGATCTGCAGCTAAAATATCTTTGACTTATGAAATTAAAGCCTGCTAGCGAATCACGCGCCCTCGCCTTTCTTTTTCTTTGCGTTCAAGGCATTCTTTCTCTTCTGTCTTAGATCTAATTGTGCCGTAAGTACAGTCAAGAAATCAGCTGTTGGTGCAGGTACTTGCACAAAATTAGCTGTCGATAAAGTAGCATCATTTTTCCCTGTCCCGGCAGCTGAGCGCACTTCTCTGCTCATCTGAGCCTGATCCTCAGCATTATACGATACGTTATCTGTCACAGGCTGCTCACCTCCCTGTCTAGCAATTTGCGAGCCTGATATTTTGGTTGGATTCGTTATTGGAACTTCTTGTCCATTATCATCTGTATCATACCCTGACATATTCTCCCTCTCTACTAGTTTTTCCTTTCGTGTCTTAACCATGTTTGCCTAAATTTATTTTCACTCAGACACAAACATACAAAGAAATCTGTTCCCCCAAAATGTTACACACACACACAAGAAATACACAAAATATACAAAATACACACAAAAATACTGAAATAATCTCATGAAATCTTACTAATTACTACAAATGAAGCTATCACCTATCCTTTTACGCTCACTTTATGACGTAATCCTATCACAAAACTTTTGGTCTACTGCAAAAAATCTATCTCTACTGAAATGTTGCTTTGGTGTCAGTACAAACACAAGTGAACCTATCGTTAATTGCACTTGAGTTTATCTGAAATCCACACAGCTGACTGTGTGACCTCTATTTCAAATACTATTCACTGTCTAGCAAATTCTAGCACTGATTCGCTCACTAGTACCAGGTTATAGTAAATGAATATGACCAAATTTTCACTGTGGCAAAAGAATGTGATTCGCTTTATCTACAGAATTATGACAAATTTGTGAACAGAAAGTCAGTACAGTGCATGGACCCCGGATTCCTTCCTCTTCTCGGTTCCAGTCCAGAAGCACATTCACTTACACACTTACCTTTAGTAATTAGAATTGCTAGCTGCTGAGTATACCTCGGTTGGGGCAATTGTATGTAATGTCAGGTCCACAAATCTTCACTGCCTCAGTCTCGTACAGGTGAAAGTTTTTATATTGGGTACATGGAACAATGTTTCATATATGGTATTAGGTCTTGCATCATATACATCATTACATAAAGATAAATATATTTTACTAATATTTTTGTAAAATTTTCTGATAAATACAACTTTACCTTAGCTAATTTTATGTACACAATATTTCTGTATATAATGTTGGTACACAAAAATTCGTGCCCCACGTTCTTAGGCGCCACTTATCGTGGTATAATAATAATAATAATTATTATTATTACTATATTAACTTATACTGCGATGAGACTGGTACGCACATCGGCTGCCCTGAAATACGTACGATATATTCTTTTTAAACACAACGCCCAACTCACCGCTTTCTAATTAATAGTTTGCATGGGCGCTGCTATTTAGAAAAGAAAATACGCGTATTCTTACGCAAACTGTAATTATTAATATGGGTCTCAGGGGATACTGGTCATTTATGTACAAAATTTCACAAAGACTAACTGATATATCGCGGAGCCTATTGAATGGAACGATTTTCAATATTTCTTGTTCATTATTTGGAAGGCAAAACTGGAGAGAATCTCTTCTGCCGTTAAGCGGCCGAAATGATACTCATTCAGTGCTGTGAATTTTAGTAAATGAAATCTATCACTACTCTCTTTAACTTTGAAATTAATGAAAGATCAAAACTGAGAAGTCTCTCGAATTCACATTTGATATTATAATACGAATTATTAATTATAAAATATCGTCAGCTTAATGGCCGCCCCCAAGCCGCCCCAATGCTACTAGGGAAGAAGAGCTCCCAGCAACTCGAACACCTGAAAAAACTTGATTAATTATAATTAATGGTTGCGACCATGAGAGGTGACAAATAAGTCAACAATACACACTTTCTAGTAACAGTTTATATTAAATTTTGCTAAAATGGAGAAAAAACGTACATTAATAATCAGACAGCGGTATAACGGCTGCCTATCGCTAGACGAAACAGAGGAGAGACTTCAATCAAAGCATTGTCTCTGATCTTCATGGCCTATCTTATATAGAGATTATACAAAAAAACTGTTCTTTGTTAATTTCATCGATATTTGTTACTTTTGATAGTAATAATTTACATTCTTTACTATTTGTTATACATGGCGCAGACGTACTTAGTCTTTAGATAATTTATGGTTCACACGTCTTATACGAAAAGCTCCTTTTCCTTTTCTCCAAATGTCCATTTATGTGACGTATCGTCATAATGGTCCACATGGAACTGGATCTATAATTAAAATCAACATAAAAAGTGCAGATATTGATAGTGTGAAATTTCTAGCCTGGCAAGGTAAAACATACAGTTGTATAAAAGCCAGTGTAAAATTGAAAACATCTTTAAAAGAAAATCTTTCAGCCTGACAGATCAATTACTGTAAACGTAATTGTAAGGTGATTAACGAAGCAGTGACTATTGATCAAAAGTTAAAAAATCGATTGTCCGGAATGTGGTCTCACGGGCGGCACGGTTGGCTTCTCTGTATGTACTTCCGTTTGTGCTTTCTGTTCACATAAATGCCGATTTCTTCTAGTAGGTTCAGTAACTGACCGTTTGGTGCCCTATGCAACACTTTCATATTATTTTCTATGCTTCCTACCGAATGTATTTCTCTGTCTGAATGTGTACCGAAAGTGCTATTATTTTGCTTATATGTATGCTCTCTAAAACGAGTCCAGAAATTCCTTCCTGTCTGACCGATATAAAACCTGTCGCAGTCTTGGCAGTTGATCTTAAAGACACCATATTAGTTACTGTTGTTGCCAACTTTGTGGCGTAGCCAACAACGAACTGCATTTTTCCTTTGAAATCCAACTCTTATTTTCGTTTCTCTGAAAGCGTGCGCAATTCTGTCGGAAAATTCACCATTCTATGACATAACAACAAACTTGTGGCCTTCTTGTTCCATTATTTCTTTCTTGTCACGTACTTTTGATCTTAGTTTATTGTAAAGTTCCAAATATATTACGATCCTTATATCCTGTTGCCTTGGCTACTTCTCTCATCACATTTAATTGTTCCACCTCGTCATTAGGGTTGAGTTCCAGTTTTAGCATGCTGTTGGTCATAGCTCTGAAGTAGGCCCATTTATGCTTCTTAGGGTGACTTCTAAAAATGCTAATCATATGACTTCAATACCTTTTATTTAACCTAAGATCCAAAAACTTATACTTCCTTCTTCCAGTTCCACCGTGAATTTAATTTTTTTGTGCATCTCGCCCATTCTTTCTGCTACCTAGTGTATTTCACTTTCGTCATCTTTGTATAGTAGTATGAAGTCGAAAACATAACGTCTGTAATAGACAATTTTTTGGCTAATGTCAGGATTTTGTAAAAAAAATTTATTTTCTAGCTTACTTACAGTTATCTCAGCTAATGTACCAGACAAACTGTTACTCATTGCGAGCCCGTACTTCTGATAAAAAATCTTATCGTTAAACTTAAAGTAATTAAAAGATAACACAAGTTCTATTTACTGCGATGTTAGTATGAAGGTTAACAATGTCGAAAGAAGCCAATGTAAGTCCAGTCGGGATTGGTATATCCTTGACACGTCCGCAAATTCACAACTATTCTTGACACTGGATGATTTTTTACAAGTATATGTTGCCCTTAGTTTATTGTTGCATTCTCGGTTCAATGAGACATGACATATGAGAGATGACATATCAATAATAATTGGCCGAATCGGTTCCTCTCTTCTGTAATTCAATTTGCTAATGAAGCACAGGAATGGATGGATCCATAATTTTTAATCTATGTTTCCCTTTTTCATCTGGAAACAAAAAGATACTGTTCTCAATTGCTTTCCTTATTAGTGAAATTTGTTCATAGGGTTTTCCTTGACTTCAACTATATTATTATCTGCAAGAAATGTTTCAGTTTTTTTGGATATAATCGCAATCATAAATTACGACGACCGATGTCCCTTTGTCATCCCTCGTAACTAAAGCCCTTTCCGTTTCCAGTTTCTAATTTAGACTTTTACGTGCTTCCAAATGTTTTGAATTTCTATGTTCGTAGCGACCTACTTTGGTTATTTACATTTGTTGGTTTTTACTGCTTAGTCCATTTGATCAAAATTACTCAGTTTAGCCACGTCACAAGCAACTTTTACTTCCGCAATAAAGTTTTTGATAACGTCTGGGCTCAATTTCGGAGTGATACTAAAATGTACCCTCCCCCCTCCCCCCTCCCGCCTCCCCCCTCCCCCCTCCCCCCTGAACCTTTCCGTTGGTGGGGAGAGTTGCGTGCCTCAACGATACAGATAGCCGTACCGTAGGTACAACCGCAATGGAGGGGTATCTCTTGAGAGGCCAGACAAACGTGTGGTTCCTGAAGATGGGCAGCAGCCTTTTCAGTAGTTGCAAGGGCAACAGTCTGGGTGGTTGATTGATCTGGCCTTGTAACACTAACCAAAACGATCCTGATGTGCTGGTACTGCGAACGGCTGAAAGCAAGGGGAAACTACAGCCGTAATTTTTCCCGTGGACATGTAGCTTTACTGTATGGTTAAATCATGGTTAAAATATTCCGGAGGTAAAATATTCCCCCATTTGGGTCTCCGGGCGGGGACTACTCAAGAGGGCGTCGTTATCAGGAGAAAGAAAACTGGCTTTCTACGGATCGGAGCGTGGAATGTCAGATCCCTTAATCGCAGGTAGGTTAGAAAATTTAAAAAGGGAAATGGATAGGTTAAAGTTAGATATAGTGGGAATTAGTAAAGTTCGGTGGCAGGAGGAACAAGACTTTTGGTCAGGTGAATACAGGGTTATAAATACAAAATCAAATAGGGGTAATGCAGGAGTCGGTTTAATAATGAATAAAAAAATAGGAGTGCGGGTAAGCTACTACAAACAGCATAGTGAACGCATTATTGTGGCCAAGATAGATACGAAGCCCACGCCTATTACAGTAATACAAGTTTATATGCCAACCTGCTCCGCAGATGACGAAGAAATTGATGAAATTTATGATAAGTTAAAAGAAATTATTCAGATAGTAAAACGAGACGAAAATTTAATAGCGATGGGTGACTGGAATTAGGTAGTAGGGAAAGGAAGAGAAGGAAACATAGTAGGTGAATATGGCTGGGGCTAAGAAATGAAAGGGGAAGCCGCCTGGTAAAATTTTGCACAGTGCATAATTTAATCATAGCTAAAGCTTGGTTCAAGACTCATGAGAGAAGGTTGTAAACATGGAAGAACCCCAGAGATACTAGAAGGTATCAGAGAGATTATATAATGGTAAGACAGAGACTTAGGAACCAGGTTTTAAATTGTAAGACATTTCCAGGGCCAGATGTGGACTGTGACCACAATCTATTGGTTATGAACTGTACGTTAAAACTGAAAAAACTGCAAAAAGGTGGGAATTTAAGGAGATGGGACATGCATAAATTGACTAAAACAGAGGTTGTACAGAGTTTCAGGGAGAGCATAAGGGAACAATTGACAGGAATGGGGGCAAGAAATACAGTAGAAGAAGGATGGGTAGCTTTGAGGGATGAAATAGTGAAGGCAGCAGAGGATCAAGTAGGTAAAAAGATGAGGGCTAGTAGAAATTCTTGGGTAACAGAAGGAATATTGAATTTAATTGATGAAAGGAGAAATTACAAAAATGCAGTAAATGAAGCAGGCAAAAAGGAATACAAACGCCTCAAAAATGAGATCGACAGGAAATGCAAAATGGCTAAGCAGTGATGGCTAGAGGACAAACGTAAGGATGTAGATGCTTATCACACTAGTGGTAAGATAGATACTGCCTACAGGAAAATTAAAGACATTCGGAGAAAAGAGAACCACTTGTATGAATATCAAGAGCTCAGATGGAAACTCAGTTTTACGCAAAGAAGGGAAAGCAGAAAGGTGGAAGGAGTATATAGAGGGTCTATACAAGGGCGATGTACTTGAGGACAATATTATGGAAATGGAAGAGGATGCAGAGGAAGATGAAATGGGAGATATGAAAATGCGTGAAGAGTTTGACAGAGCACTGAAAGACCTAAGTCGAAACAAGGCCTCGGGCGTAGACAACATTCCATTAGAACTACTGACAGCCTTGGGAGAGCCAGTCCTGACAAAATGCTACCATCTAGTGAGCAAGATGTTTGCGACAGGCGAAATAGCCTCAGACTTCAATAAGACTATAATTCCAATCCCAAAGAAAGCAGGTGTTGACAGATGTGAAAATTACCGCACTATCTGCTTATTAAGTCACGGGTGCAAAATACTAAAGCGAATTCTTTACAGACGAATGAAAAAACTGGTAGATGCCGACCTCGGGGAAGATCAGTTTGGATTCCATAGAAATATTGGAACACGTGAGGCAATACTGACCCTACGACTTATCTTAGAAGATAGATTAAGTAAAGGTAAGCCTACGTTTCTAGCATTTGTAGACTTAAAGAAAGCATTTGACAATGTTGACTGGAAAACTCTGTTTCAAATTCTGAAGGTGGCAGGAGTAAGATACAAGGAGTGAAAAACTATTTTACAATTTGGCAGTTATAAGAGTCGATGGACATGAAAGGGAAGCAGTGGTTGGGAAGGCAGTGAGAGAGGGTTGTGTAGTATCATTGCCACAGATACTACAACGCCGCGCCAACACAATGTTGGCAGCCCGTCGTCTGCCGAGCACAGCGCACTCTATCGGGCTGTGCAACTCGACAGAACTGGAGTATGCCTCGTTCACTTCTTAGCTAGATTTCAACCTAGGCAGACGCACTTTCATAATCGGCCCTCAGGCAGACATGTTTGCAGTGTTTCTCTGAGGAGGGCCCATCAGGCTTAGTCCCTGAGAATGTGTTGTAATTGTTAGCCGTAGGTGCAGTCCTACAAGCTACTGAAGATAAGTAATTTTCATTGTACTATGTGTTTCTTGAATAATAATCCTTCTCTCTAACAGTGGCCGTACCGCATATTACTGCAACCTGGACTCCTTCAGCTCCTATCAACTCGTCCACCTACTTATTTGTGTTTAGTAACGAGCTGAAAACACCCATGCGTTTTATGCCTCTAAACAGTGAGACACAATAGGTTGTAGCATTTCCCCGATGTTTTACAATCTGTATATTGAGCAAGCTGTAAAGGAAACAAAAGAAAAATTCGGAGTAGGTATTAAAATCGTTGGAGAAGAAATAAAAACTTTAAGGTTTTCCGCTGACATTGTAAGTCTGTCAGAGACAGCAAAGGACTTAGAAGAACAGTTGAACGGAATGGACAGTGTCTTGAAACGACGAGATGAACATCATCAAAAGCAAAACGAGGATAATGGAATGTAGTCGAATTGAGTCAGGTGATGCTGAGGAAATTAGATTAGGAAATAAGACACTTAAAGTAGTAGAGGAGTTTTTCTATTTGGGGAGCAAAATAACTGATGATGGTCGAAGTAGAGAGGATATAAAATGTAGACTGGCAATGGCAAGGAAAGCGTTTCTGAAGAAGAGAAATTTGTTAACATCGAGTATAGATTTAAGTGTGAGGAAGTCGTTTCTGAAAGTATTTGTATAGAGTGTAGTCATGTATGGAAGTGAAACATGGACGATAAATGGTTTGGACAAGAACAGAATGGAAGCGTTCGAAATGTGGTGCTACAGATGAATGCTGAAGATTAGATGGGTACATCACGTAACTAATGATGAGGTATTGAATAGAATTGGGGAGAAGAGGTGATTGTGGCATAACTTAACTAGAAGAAGGTATTGGTTGTTAGGACATGTTCTGAGGCATGAAGGGATCACCTATTTGCCATTGGAGGACAGCGTGGAGGGTAAAAATCGTAGAGGGAGACCAAGAGATTAATACACTAAGCAGATTCAGAAGGATGTGGGGTGCAGTAGGTACTGGGAGATGAAGAAGCTTGCACAGGATAGAGTAGCATGGAGAGCTGCATCAAACAAGTCTCAGGACTGAAGACCACAACAACAACTAAAATGTAAGCCATTATTCAGGAGATCCATTTCATTATCCGTCATTTTTATGTTCGTGAGATTAACTGCCCTGTCCGCAAATTGATGTTTGCCGGGGCCGCTGTGGTCGAGCGGTTCTAGGCGCGTCAGTCTGGAACCACGCTGCTGCTACGGTCGCAGGTTCGAATCCTGCTTCCGGCATGGATGTGTGTGATGTCCTTAGGTTAGTTAGGTCCAAGCAGTTCTAAGTTTAGGGTACTGATGACCTGAGCTGTTAAGTCCCAAAGTGCTCAGAGCCATTTGAACCTAAATGCTTATTTCGATGTATTCAGAAACCTATCGGTTTGACCAGCGTCGAATGCCATAGCGGATTGGCGTGCGGTCATACGCGCCGGCCGCTGGCGACGAGCAGACTGGGCCATCCTCTGCAAGTTCCACCGCAGGAAAACAAGAACATAATACAAAATTAGAATTATATATTAATATCTTCAGATGCTGACGGGCGTTGATATATATCAACGGGTTTAAATGGCTCTGAGTACTATGGGACTTATATCAACGAGAACAGGTGAAAATGTGTGGCCCGACCGGGATTAAAACCCGGGATCTTCCGCTTACAGCCACCGAGGGCACAGAGGATAGTGCAACTGCAGGGATTTATCCCTTGCACGCTCCACTGAGACCCACATTCCCAACTTAATGTCCACGCACCACATTTGCAGTGCCCCTCCCCTTTACAATCATTACTCGCGGCAGACAATCTTACCGAGTCCTGCAAGAGTTCGGTCAGTATGTTTGCATCCAGCACAGAAGAAGGAGGTCAATGACCGGTTAGCCTTAACTATATGAATATGGTATCTGTTCTTTTGGATATGTCCGAAAGAACAGACACCATATCCATGTAAGTACATAGTTCTGGCAATACCGGCCATAACCTTCCCTTTCTGTGAGGATGCACAAATATTACCCGGAATCTTCCGGGACTGCCGGCCGGGGTGACCGAGCGGTCCTAGGCGCTACAGTCTGGAACCGCGCGACCGCTACGGTCGCAGGTTCGAATCCTGCCTCGGACATGGATGTTTGTGATGTCCTTAGGTTCGTTAGGTTTAAGTTGTTCTAAGTTCTATGGGACTGATGACCTCAGAAGTTAAGTCCCATAGTGCTCAGAGCCATTCTTTCTTTCGGGACTTGGTAAGAATGTCTTCCACGAGTAATGGGTGGGTTGGGTAGCGACACTACGAATGCAGTGGGTGGACATATAAGGGTGAGAATGTGGATCTCGCGGGAGGCGTGCGCGAGATAATCCCTGCAGTCGCACTGTCTTCTGTGGCCTCCGTCGTTCAGATAGTGTCTGCCATATAAGCAGGAGATCCCGGGTTAGAGTCCCGGTCGGGGCACACATTTTCACCGTTCCTCGTTGATATATATCAACGTCCGTCAGCAGGTGAAGGTATTTATATATATTTCTAATTTCGTGTCCGGAAGAACAGACACCATATGCATATAAGAACGCCATGCAGAGAAGCCACGACGAGCCGCCATTGAGACCACACTCCGCATGCATTATCGACCAACCGCTCTTTCATTTTTAATTAATAGTCACTGCTTGGTTAATTACTTTATAATAACTTTTGCGGTAATTGATTTTTCAAGCTGGAAGATTTTTTTATAGGTGTTTTTAATCTTATACTTTTTATACTGTCTTTTATAGAACTGTATGTTTTACCTTGCCAGGCTAGAAGCTTAACATTATCAATATATGCACTTTTTATGTGGATTTTAACTATGCATCCAATTCCACGTGGAGTAAGTCAGTTCATGTTTTATTATCAGACGCTCGTTTTGCCATGTGAAATAGTTTTAATTAATGACCATCCATGCCAAATTTTAACCATTACAGATGCGATACTGGTTAATCATGTAGCCTAGCTATAGTGCCCTCTGCTGGTCTCAGTTTCCTCGCGTAAATACCAGACGCATTCTGAGCATCTTCCGCACTTACTATGTACCTACATGTTTAGTTTGACGTTGACAAATTAGAATATTTCATGGTATGTATGGCTGGTATACATGGCTGTTTATCATGTAAACATTTTATCTTTCTTATGTAGATTAAGCGTCAGAAAACTAGCTAAGTTGGTTACACACTGTTTTTGTTATTGTAACGGATCTGAAGATGGCGCTGGCCGAAACCGATCACAGTAAAATAAAAAGTGATCAAGACGGACCTGCAAAATTAAGTATTAGCGATGTAATCCTTTAAGGTCTTTCTTGGGAGTGCTCAGGGCGATTGCAGCCGGTGGTGAGAGCCTGCTTGACTGCCTTCGATGCTGGAATCATTGTTTTCGTGTCATCATCTTATGGACTGATACTCTAGTCACATACAGGCAAGTGAACAAATTTATACATTTATATCTAAATGATTATTCTACAATTCACAGTTATGTGCCTGGCTGAGGGTTGGTTCATCGAACCATCTTCAAGTTATTTCCGTGCCGTTTCGCTCTAGAACTGCCCGCGGGAAAAACAAGGACTTAAATCTTTGTGTGCGACCTCTGATTTCTCTTACTTTCTCATGATGATCATTTCTCCCTATGTGCGTGGCCGCTAATAGAACACAAGCGTGGTGTAAGGAGTCTCTTTAGTTGACTCATTGCACTTTATAAATGTTCTACCAGTAAATCACAGTCTTTGGTTTGTTTTCCCCGCAACATTATCTATATGATTTTACTGTTGTATGAAGCCACAGTCATACAAAATATACAAAACTTTCTGAAACATAACCGCCATTTGACTATATAAGAGGTTTTATTTCACAATCTAGATTTCGGCCTTCGGCCATTATCAAGTGTTGCAAGTATTATAAATCATTAGACTTGAGTAGAACCCAATTCATTGTCAAAGCATGTGTCTTCCATGACATAAACCAATTTTGTAGAAATAAATGGGAGAACATTTGTGCAGTATGCTAATTTCCTGGCGATTAGCTTGCCTCAGTTGACAATCACATCAAGTGAGCGATGCTAATTGCAAGCAAACTAGTATACTACACCAATGTGGCCCCGTTTATTTCAACAAAATAAGTTTATGTAATCGAAGATATGTGTTTTGACGAAGACTTAGGCTGCAAAACCTTACTTTTGTTTATTATTATTCATTATCATTTATTAACATTCATTGTCATTTATTATCATTCATTATCATTTATTAGCATTCATTATCATTTATTACTGTTATTATTATTATTGTTATTATTATTATTTGTTATTATAGGCCTACCTCCACTAGAAAATTGCGTCAAATTCAAATTCCAACACGATTATGTCTCGAAAACTGTACTTCTATTTATTATCATCATTTATTATTTATTCGAGATGTCCGATTTTCTCGGTGAGAAAGCCATTTTAATTACATCCATAACAAAAACCTATCACGAGTTCAAATCACAACACCATAATTGATCATACGTACGAGCTTTCTCCGTCACTTATCTTTCTTCACTGGTAGCCTACCATAATCGCGTCAAATCATAAACTGCACTTACAGTAACGTAAGTCACGTCCTTTTATTTTGCAGGGGGGAAGGGACTGCAGACTTTATTTCAAGCAATACAGTCATCACTTGTTATCAAACACAGTCAGCACACACATCTTCGACATCGCACTGCAGTCACCACGACGTCCGCGCTCCATCTGAATTAGTTCAAATCCTCGCCACCCCCTGACCAGCGCGCGGAGACACTGCGATCACTGTCACGTGAGGCGGCCGGCCACTTGCGTTGGGGGCGAGCCCAGTGTTCGCTCCCACGTCGTAAACATGTTTTCGCTGGACACGCTGGAACTTGCCGAGTTTGACGTCACAGCAGTCCCTTGTCCGCTCACCACGAGTATTCGTCGTCTCCACACGTTTCCCGCCAAAATTGTTTGCCTCGGAGCTGAATCACAGAACTGTCAGCTGTTCCCTGCCACACTTTTGGCGAAAAGTTGTTTTCCTGGGCACGTTCAAACCTCTCGATGCCGTCCACCACATGTCCTTGTGCGATCGATAATGCAGTGCTACACTTTTGGCGGTAAAGTTTGCTCGACAGTGGAATCCGCCATGACAGCATGTTTGGTCCGCACTAGAACGCCTGCTAATTGACTCTCTCTCACGTGCGCGTAATAACTGTACAATCGCTGCGCCACCGCCCAGCATACGTCACACACCCTCCATACACGCGACGGACATAGTCTTCTGTAAATACCTAAGTACTTAATTCCATTACGATTTTAATCATATTAAATAATTCAATTTACAATTTCATATACGTATGCAAAGGTGTTCAACAACATAATTTCAACTACTTTTCGACGACCAGACAGCCACCTCTTCATAGGAACCAGTGCCGAATTTGAATTCTGGCAGTAAACAAAGGGCATTTGTACCAACCTCCTAGGATCGGGCGCCAAGTTTGAAATCTGACAGTAAAGGAAGCTCACTTGCGCTCCCACCACCAACGTAAGAAAATTGTTGCAAACGAAGCGCATCACCACTAAATTAAACCACCAGCACTCAACCTCTTCCTCACCCTGCACTAGGCCCAAGGATGGAGGAACCAGCCGGCCGCGGTGGTCTCGCGGTTCTAGGCGCGCAGTCCGGAACCGTGAGACTGCTACGGTCGCAGGTTCGAATCCTGCCTCGGGCATGGATGTGTGTGATGTCCTTAGGTTAGTTAGGTTTAAGTAGTTCTAAGTTCTAGGGGACTGATGACCACAGCAGTTGAGTCCCATAGTGCTCAGAGCCATTTGAACCATTTTTTTGGAGGAACCAATGTACTTTATTTAAGAATGGAGTGTATGTATCACACTGACATGTTCCACACCATACAGACCTGCAAAACACTTCTACATAATTCATTTATAATGCTCTAGACACACGCTTGCTAATTGTAAACAGTTAAAAACAACTTATAGCACAGCCTACAGACATGCGAACCGCTCGTAAATAATGCAAAACATGTACGTCCAAATAGCCAAACAACTGCTAATTTTCCGAAATAATTTCAGTGCATAGGCTGATGGAAGGAGGAACGAGTGTACTTTATTTATTTGCGATACATTTTTTTTGGAACTTTTGCTTCTTATAGGTTTCTATATGTTCTGATCTCCAGTAGTGCACTACACTTGGCAACACAACCACACTCATCAAGATATTCATTCCAATCCAGACTTGTAACTCCTCTACAGATAAATTTGTCCAGTTATTTGTTGACTCACTCACCGTCTGACCAGATAACCGTTATTGCGCAAAAACAGCTCAGACTGCTCTGTGCTGCTCTGGGAAGTAAGGAAGGGCTGCATTCTATTTATTTGGAGCCCTATTATTTAGTTGTGGAGTATATTTGTCACAAAACACCCGCACCGATCCGACTGTGGTCATGTGACAAAGGCCACAAACATGTAAACAACTCCTAATTTCACCACACGATAGCAAACAGCTCTTAAATAATGCATTACACAATATGAGCCGACGAGCTGTGTACTCTTAAACTCCCCAAATGAAGCACCGCACAGTGGACAGACATACTCGCAAAATAGTGCAACAGACGCACCCAAACACCTCCAGCTGCCAAACCGATCAAAAGTCGCTGCTCGGCCTTCCCCAAAAATGACCTCAACACAGTCGCATTCGCACCTAACACCGGACAAATTGATACCACCTATGCGCCTTAGATTACACTCCAAGGCAGTCTGCGCGTGCGTGGGATTGGCGGGGACGGGGATTTCAGAGTCTGCAGCCAAGTTCAGCTTCCGAGCGCTCGTGACAGTCGACACATGTGATAGCTGCATTGTTCTTCTCATGTATACCGCCGGCGTCTCAGGTCTGGACCTGCCTTCACGTCTATTATCAGAATAGCTCATAGCTCGTTGACACACACAATTAACGCGGCCGGGAAAACATTTACTATGCGCATGCAACCGAGATGGTGACGGAAAACCAATCACTCTCACCTGCACTGCAGGCGCGTGTAATCATTGAGAACACTATCATTTCGTACAACGTATTTAACCATACAGTGTATCTATCACGCTATCACAAAACACCCACCCACATGTGCTGTGGGCCATGTTGCACAGCCCACAGACCCGCACCCAATCATAATTTCAGTACACACTATAGCAAACTGCTACTAAATAATACCTCACACAGATGTGTAGACACGCTCAGTACTCGAAAACTATCCCAATAACGCATAGCAGAGCCTGCAGTTCCGCTTGCAAAGTAACTCAGCAGACTTGCGCAGGTACCCCCCGCTCCACAGCCTTCCCACAGGATAGTGGAGTCACCCATCCGTGTGACTTCAGACCTCGCTCAGCCCGTGCTCGGCTTCAACAAGTGTGAGTTAGCGCGGTCAACGCGCTCGTCAGCGGTCAAAGCACACACGTAAGTCCGTCCAGGACCACAAACCTTCACAAGTCCCGAGCCGCTACCACCGAACGCAGGTGAAAGTCAACTTTATATCAACGTAGCATAATTATCAAAGTGCAGCCTCCATACGCTAGATACATCATAGCAGCACATGTCTGTACCTCCTATGACCCTGTAGCACACTGCGCATTGCTCCTCACACGACATTACACGGTCCTTTAAGTAAACATAACTACACATCCCTGCTCTCGCCCCATCGCGTGACCAGCCATCTAAAACCTTCTCAATATTATTCTTACTTTACAACATTAAAAAAAAAAGGTCTAATTTTACCTCCCACTGCACCTAACCTCACATCCGTCCCACAATCAACACACGCAAACGTCCTCAACCCTATCTTGACACTCATTTATCACCCCACAAACCATGTCTATCAATCAATTTACCATTCTCATTCCCTCTTTTTGAATTACAAACGTAGCCTATATCTAAACTCCAATCAACTCATCTTTCTCGTACTTTCAACAGTAAAATTAATTTTACACACACCCAGAAATACCAAACGCAATTAAAGAGTCAAACTTTTATACAGAGCATCAAGCACATACGACAATATTCAAAGCCTGGTCCATATTTACCACCTCCACCTTGAATTAAATATTAGTTCCGTTGCCGTAACATTCTGCCGGCGCTCGATTTGTACCTATTTTTTCCGCTCTTAACTGTTGTCACTAGCGGTCGAATATCACTATCTATAGATTACTTGAATTTCCACATTAAAAAAAATCTTGCCCCGCCGTTTAGAGACTCCTATATCCGAACACATAGCATCATTCAACTATCACTTGCTCTTAACTAAGAACTCATTCATCAGGTCTTTCTTTCTTTCAGCAGCAGATAGCTATTTTCTTTTTTTTTTTACAGTGGTAGCTAAATTGCGCCATCAACATATCTTCAAATACGTAAACACACTTACTCAATTACACAGCGGTTCCTCTGAGGACATGACCTTCAACATTACAGTTCTTAATCCAATAACCACCGAAACAAGTACTAAATGCTCAAACTAATCCCATAGCGCCTTACAAAGCGAGTGTCCGAGAGCCGGCGGCGGCATGTCAAAGCCACATAGCTGTCCATCTAAACAGCCGTCCACTCAGCCCCAGGACCAGAATGCTGAAGCGGGCCCTCCCTGTACCTGATCAGCAGCTATACAGTGCACAAATGGATTCCTGAATAGTGCAGATCTATATCTCCCCCTTGCATCTCCAACAGGGCATGTAAACAGTGTCTCCCCCAGCCAGCGACCCCGCCGTCATTTGCCTTTCGCTGACAATTTCCACTCACAAATCTTAAACATTCGCATATATAAAACCGTATTCACTCCTGCCAAAACTCACTTAATAATAAAAAAACATTCTCCATTTCTAAGCATAGATGAGTAAGCACTTATCTTCACCCATCTGATCTCTGCAATTTAAGTCGGAGAAAGCCATATCTATTACCCTGTGCAACCTGTCTATAAATAGAACGACCTCAGTTACTAGAACAGGACCTTGTTTTGACCATTCGCCGGAAATGTGCGCAATGTTGTACGCCTCAAACTAGGTACAAGTACAACAGATCCTCAACACCCTATCATCTTTATCCTCTACCATCACACAGTGAAAAAGGCACGAAGGCACCAATGCGATCCATCTCCAGCGCGGACAAACGGAATTCGCAATACTCCCCCGAATAACTCAGAGTGCGACCATCCAAGAATTCCTAACAGCTCGCCAAGTCCGACACCTCAAACTACAGATGCCAATATGAACAATATCATATTAAATGTACACACGCTGCAGAGGCTCCTTTAAAGTTTGATCACCCACACTTTAAGCGAATGAGAAGTTGCCTCTCGCCCTTGTTCAAACAGTGTTTTCTAACACGCTTTTGCACACTGCCGAGCATTTCGTCTTTCTGCCACGACTTCGAAGTCAGTATCTGATTCTAAACAGACATTAACACGGACTGATGTACAGCCTCTCACAGGAAACTATAGCTTGCACCTTGTTAATCATATTCTTACAGTCGATAGCATAACATTAATTGATTATAAATAAAGGACAGCCACAACACAAGGAAACTAGAAGAGCCTGCTGGCATTGTAGCGACTTACCTCGAAAGTGATTGACCACTTCTACATTTAAACTCATATGCCGCAGTGACCGAATAGTTTATAACTCTGCGTTCCATTTCTAGTGATTGGTCATTTTGCCCACAAGTACGGGGTCACCGTTTTCGGTGCTAGCAACCCCGGAAGTTGCGGTACATCAACCAAAATTTGTCTCCCAACTCAAGCAAGCATTGTCAGTCATTCATTATGTGATACCCGATGCACAGATGCGATGGACAAGACACCACCGATCTACTGTAATATTATCCATCACAGCTGATATCGCGAAAAATTTTACAGTAAGTCCAACACTGGCCAATCATGTGACAGTCTGTTTTCTTAATTTCAGTATCATAGCTAAACAATACTTCCTCTACTTTGCAAGGATCATTGCGAACATTCATAGATGACTGCTCAGCACGTCCATTCACACTTCATTCTCGAACACATAAAGACGATCAACATATGTCTAAGACCTCGCGCATAATGCTCGATCAATCTCTATGCGTATGGTGGTCACAGAGCTATCTAGTTCTCTTATGTTAAAAGATCATCCTCACCTCGGCATTGACAAACCTACCCATCAACATCGTTACCCAATTATTCGTCAAGCGAGCAGACGAATACAGCTACACTCCACCTCTCTTGACTCAATAGAGCTTTCCTAGTCCTAACCCCTGCACCACATTTCTCGAAATGTAACCAAGTCTTGGAGCTTAGCACACCATATCGATCTATAGTAAGAGATCTCAAAGAGCCTTAATTTAATAGGATACAGTTAAGAAGAACAGGAACGGAGTGATATTTATACACAACGTAGTTCGATGCATTTGTAAGTAAATCATCCAATCTATCATGTGTAAAGTATTGTTATAGAGTCCATGATCGGTGCATCGAAGGTTCCGGTAGGAGAGAGAGAGAGAGAGAGAGAGAGAGAGAGAAAGAGAGAGAGAGAGAAAGAAAGAGAGATAGAACATAAACACACACACTATAACGTTCAGCACTTAAAAACGGGCAATAACCTTAGATCGCTTACTTTTCCGTCCTGTCAGACATGCATCATTCTCCCCGGTCATCCTACGCTGAGCTATCTCTACCCCAATCATCAAACTTTTCCTTTCTATGATACGAGCCCAATATAGCCCTGCAGACACGTCTAGTGCCCAATGATCACACCAGATCACGAGTCAGAAATAATAGTATTACTTCATCAGGTCTATATAAAAATGATAGTTATTAGCAGCCGGTACATCCTACAAGCAAATGGATACGCTTAACAGCAGCGTCCAACATGTGAAAATTACAAGTCATCCCGTCATCAACTCTGTAAACACCTGACTGTCGGGTAAGTGTGTACACACTGATTACAGCCCCTCACAAATACCTACAGCTAACTTAGTTATAACGCTGAAGTCTCGATTTTACGCCAAGCATGCGACAGGGTGGGGATCGCGTAAATCAAAGTGCGTTTAGAGGAATGTGTCAACTCTCACACATGAGATTTAAGTCCTCTGATGACCGACGGGTTCACCGTTAACGATCGCAAGTAGACAGTGCTTTAAACCACATACTGAACATGTAGCCGCATACGACTAGAACACTGGCTATATCCACTAAAGAGACAGCTTACACTACACTCGTTCGTCCTCTGTTAGAATATTGGTGCGCGGTGTGGAATCCTTACCAGGTGGGATTGACGGAGGACCTCGAAAGGGTGCAAAAAAGGGCAGCTCGTTTTGTATTATCACGTTATAGGGGAGAGAGTGTGGCAGATATGGTACACGAGTTGGGATGGAAGTCATTACAGCACAGACGTTCTTCGTCGCGGCGAGACCTTTTTACGAAATTTCAGTCACCAACTTTCTCTTCCGAATGCGAAAATATTTTGTTGAGCCCAACCTACATAGGTAGGAATGATCATCAAAATAAAATAAGAGAAATCAGAGCTCGAACAGAAAGGTTTAGGTGTTCGTTTTTCTCGCTCGCTATTCGGGAGTGGAATAGTAGAGAGATAGTATGATTGTGGTTCGATGAACCCTCTGCCAAGCACTTAAATGTGAATTGCAGAGTAGTAATGTAGATGTAGATGTAAGCCACAGTAACTTTACAATACCGACTATATGCCCCAATGCTCTCCATTCCTAAGGAAGCGCTGTGAACCTGCTCTTTATTTCTACACACGTGACACTCAGCGGTAATCAGCCCTTCTACATCAATGGACAGAAGTCCCTCTCATAATTGGTCCACAATTTCGGCGATCGCTTCTCCTCAACTCAAATGCGCCACTTTCTCTTCTTCCTTGCCTTCTCTCCACACTCAGACTACAAGAACACACAAAAATTTTTCGAAGTACAGCATCCTGTAAACCACTGAGTAACTAGAAACAAACAGAGAAAAAAATGATATTCGCACTCTCGAATACCGAAGTCGTTTATGTCATTATACTTACAGTTAAATGTTACGATCGCAGTCTCAATTGACTGGCATTCGACAATGAGCTAAGTATCGGAAATACACTCTCTCGACCCCTGTTACTCTGGATATATCTCTACTGTCCTTACGACTTCCTCTCTACTCATCACATAACATAAACAATACTAACTAGGCTCTGAGCACTATGGGACATTACATCTATGGTCATCAGTCCCCTAGAACTTAGAATTACTTAAACCTAACTAACCTAAGGACATCACACAACACCCAGTCATCACGAGGCAGAGAAAATCCCTGACCCTGCCGGGAATCGAACCCGGGAACCTGGGCGTGGGAAGCGAGAATGCTACTGCACGACCATGAGCAGTGGACAATATTAACTTTACAATGCCATATATACAGGCGCTGCACAATGTATACCACATTAACTTTACAATACAGTATATACACGTTTGACACAAAACAGTGTACTTAGCCAGTATTGTGTACTGCATTATTTAAGAGCTGTTTGCTATTGTGTGGTGAAATTAGGAGTTGTTTACATGTTTGTGGCCTGTGTCACATGACCACAGTCGGATCGTTGCGGGTGTTTTGTGACAAATATACTCCACAACTAAATAAAAGGGCTCCAAATAAATAGAATGCAGCCCTTCCTTACTTCCCCGAGCAGTACAGAGCAGTCTGAGCTGTTTTTGCGCAATAACGGTTATCTGGTCAGACGGTGAGTGAGTCAACAAATAACTGGACAAATTTATCTATAGAGGAGTTACAGGCCTGGATTGGAATGAATATCTTGATGGGTGTGGTTGTTTTGCCAAGTGTAGTGCACTACTGGAGTTCAGAACATGTCTTAGGTCAGCCTTACATATCGAAACCTATAAGAAGCAAAAGTTTCAAAAAAATATATCGCAAATAAATAAAGTACACTCTTTCCTCCTTCCATCAGCCTATGCACTGAAATTATTTCGGAAAATTAGCAGTTGTTTGGCTATTTGGATGTAAGTGTTTTGCATTATTTACGAGCGGTTCGCATGTCTGTAGACTGTGTATTGTGTTATTTTTTTACTGTTTACAGCTAGCATGCGTGTGTCTGGAGCATTATAAATGAATTATGTAGGAGTGTTTTGCAGGTCAGTATGGTGTGGAACATGTCGGTGTGATGCATATACTCCATTCATAAATAAAGTAAATTGGTTCCTCTATCCATGGGCCTAGTGCACAGTAAGCCCTTTTAGCCGAAACGTGTAGGAAGAGACTGAGTGCTGGTGGCTTAGGATAGCGGTGATGAGCTTCGTTTGAAACAATTTTCTTAGGTTGGTGGCGGAAGCGCAAGTGAGCTTTGTTTACTGACAGATTTCAAACTTGTCGCTGGTTCGTAGGGAGAGGTGGCTGTCTGGTTCTCGAAAAGTAGTTGAAATTAGATAGTTGAACACCTTCGCATACGTATATGAAGTTGTAAATTGAATTATTTAATATGATTCAAAAGGAAATGGAAGTAAGTACTTAGGTATTTGCCGGCCGCGGTGGCCGTGCGGTTCTGGCGCTGCAGTCCGGAACCGCGGGCCTGCTACGGTTGCAGGTTCGAATCCTGCCTTGGGCATGGGTGTGTGTCATGTCCTTAGGTTAGTTAGGTTTAAGTAGTTCTAAGTTCTAGGGGACTTATGACCTAAGATGTTGAGTCCCATAGTGCTCAGAGCCATTTAACTTTTTAACTTAGGTATTTACAGAAGGCTATGTCCGTCGCATGTTTGGAGGGTGTGTGACGTAAGCGAGGCGGCGGCGCAGTGATTGTACAGTTATTACGCGCGCGTGAGAGAGAGTCAATTAGCCAGCGCTCTAGTGCGGACCAAACGTGTTGTTATATAGTCATGGCGGAATCCAGTGTCGAGCAAACTTTGCGCGTTCGCTGCGTTCTCGCTTGCACAATGACACGTGGTGGCCGGTGAGCGGTCGGCATCGACAGGTTTGAACGTGCCCAGGAAAACAACTTTGGCGCCAAAAATGTGACAGGGAACAGCCTACCGTTGTGAGATTCAGCTCCGAGGCAAACAATTTTGGAGGGAAACGTGCGGAGGCGACGAATACACGTGGTGAGCGGACTAGAGACCGCTGTGACGTCAAACTCGGCAAGTTCCAGCGTGTCCAGCGAAAACATGTTTACGACGTGGGAGCGATCACTGGGCTCGCCCCCAACGCAAGTGGCCGGCCGCCTCACGTGAAAGTGGTCGCAGTGTCTCCGCGCGCTGGCCAGGGGGTGGCGAGGATTTGAACTAATTCAGATGGAGCGCGGACGTCGTGGTGACTGCACTGCGATGTCGAAGATATGTGTGCTGACTGTGTTTGATAACAAGTGATGACTGTATTGCTTGAAATAAAGTGTTCAGTCCCTTCCCCCCTGCTAAATAAAAGGACGTGACTTACGTTACTGTAAGTGCAGTTATGATTTGACGCGATTATGGTAGGCTACCGGTGAAGAAAGATAAGTGACGGAGAAAGCTCGTACGTGTGATCAATTATGGTGTTGTGATTTGAACTCGTGATAGGTTTTTGTTATGGATGTAAGGAAAATGGCTTTCTCACCGAGAAAATGAAATAATAAATAGAAGTACAGTTTTCAAGACAATATCGTGTTGGAATTTGAATTTTGCGCAATTTTCTAGTGGAGGTAGACTTATAACAAATAATAATAATAATAATAATAATAATAATAGTAATAAATGATTATGAATGATAATGAATGTTAATAAATGATAATAAAGACAAGTACGGTTTTTGCATGCATTACCCTATTGGAATTCAAACTTCCCGCCATTTTTTCTTCTGGGGCTTAGGTTAGTGGACATAGCACAATTGGGCTATTTTCCCCCCAAAATTCAAACTTCCCACCATTTTTTCTTGGGGTTAGGTTGGTGGATGTAGCACAATTGGCCAATTCTCCTGCCCAAATCTGCCGTCTTGGATGACGTCATGTGATGTTTCCAAGTCTAGATGCCGCCATCTTGGATGACGTCATCACCGCCATCTTGAATAAATTTGGCAACAATGCAGAGTGCGCTAACACAAACCTTGTCCCACTACTAGAGATTGATCCTGCCACTAGAGTACTTGACTTATGAGCAGAATCTCTTTGGGTTTTCCGTTGTGGAAACTATTAAAAGTGTCTCGCATTTAAGTCAGCGATAAATTTAGAGGTTCTGTAAAACGCTGCTGATCTTGGGTATTTAGGGTTCTTTTCAACTTAGTATGCGTTTTTCGTTGCTTCTGGCATATTCTGACCCCGCTTTGTGCACCATGGGGTAGCAGTACCATCTCTTATTAAGGTGTGAGGTATTTATTTCTCTACTGTCGTCGATAATATTTCTCTTAATTCAAATCACAATTGGTCTACGGTTACATCTTCAGATCGGAAGGAGGGGAAACTATCTCCTAGGAAGGCTTCAGGGCAATTGTTATCTACTTTTTTTAAATAGATATACTTTGCGTTTATGTTTGTTGGGTTTGAATGATACAGTATTCAGTTTCGCTACAATTGCCTTGTGGTCACTGATTCCTGTATCCCTCTCGAAGCTTCCAATTTGCTCAGGACTGTTTAATCCTAAGAGGTCAAGTATGTTTTCGCAAGCATTTACACTTCGAATGGGGTCCTCTGAGAAAGCATTCAGCAGAATTTCGGACGATGTTTTGTGCTTACCGCCGGTTTTAAACATGCCCTATTGTCAACATACCGAGGGTAGACTTAAGTCATCACTAACTATAATCGTATGAGTGGGGTATCTGTTTAAAGTAAGACTCGACTTTTCTCTGAACTGTTCAGCAACTGAATCATTTCAGCCAAAGAGTCGGTAAAACTAACCACTCATTACTGTTTCCGGTTTTCAAGTATAACCTCTATCCGTATTAACTTCTGACATATGTGCGACTGGTTCTGATCTATCTTCCAGTCGCGCAAGGATGCTCTGTGAGTGTTTTTGGAATCTGGTGTTGAAACTACGGCCTGCATGGTAGGAAGACGCCATCTCACACATGCAGAGTTCAGAAGTGTGCGGCAGTACGGACAGTGATGTAATCACACAATGATTTCAATGTCGGTTCCACTACACTCCCTGTAAAGCAAACGTTATCGCTAACAGAAATTAGTGTGCGGGTTCAGGCGTGACTATGCGTTAGCAAAACAATGAAAACCTTGTTAAGGTTTATTTTTACTCTAAGTATGACTTCATGCAATAGCGATGTTAGCAAAATTGCGTTCAGGGCGGTAAATTATTGATACTGGATGTTCACAACTGTGAAGGGAAATTCCTAATTATTACAAGGTTCTTTCATCGTAAGATAGTTGCTGACCATGTCTGGGGGTCGAAAACATACACAAAATTAAATACAATTGGGATCAGAGATATTAATTATGCTAAAATGCACAATGAAAATACCCAAAATTGAATAGGGGTCGGAAAACAGCAATCAAAAGGAAGTACACAATTAAAACAATTCACAACTCTGCAGTGGCTGATCAGTCCTTTTCGTCAGATCAGACTTCTCGCGTTTCTACTTCAATTAGCCCCTACAGTTGTGGATATGTTTGTTTAACTACAGGTCATGGTTGAATGTACAAAAAATAGAGACGAAGACGACCACAATTTCGAGTGTCATTTGAATATCACTTGCTGGCGTGGCGGGGCGCACGTGTGTTTACCTTGCGTTGGAGGCGACGGTGGCGGCTGTCGGAGCGAGCTGTGTACCTAAGAACCTACTCTAAATCTCTCTCGACTGCTAAACACCAGCCGCATACATTTCCTACGACTCTAGTGAAGGTGAGAGTCCCAGTTATTCCATAGCTAAGTTAACTGGCATGGTACACGCTATTCAGGTGGAATAGCACTCGCAAGCATTAACTGTCAGTGCTTGGTGCGATTCTCCATACTAGGAGACTTCGCAGTTTAACTCCATACCGGTTAAGACGTGCCTGTGAACGCGATTCGCCTTGCTCGAATACTCGACAATTTATGCAAGAGAAGAGAGCCAATTACTCTGTTCCCGATTTGCCTATATCAAAGCTGGTGGCCACGCGTTTTCTTTCTGGGCAATCAGGACATTTTTACTTTGTGAAATCTCCACCCACTTTAGTTTTTGTAGCCTATCACAGGTGTCATTTCTTTGATATGGCACAGTTTCATGCGAATTCTTAGTTCAGGTGGCTACAATGACTCACCTATGTTTTATGTTGGGTTTCTCTCGACGTTTTATCTCCGGACGTTCTATCTGGCGTCTTCCACCATGTTCCGGTAGAAAGGCTTAGCAAAGGTCCTTCCCTAAAAGCAGGGGAAAGGGGCGGCTTTTGCCGATGGCTTACTCAGTGGCGGCGGGCCTGTCATTGTGTCCTCTAGCTGCCCCGTGGCAAATGGGACGGGCATTGCCACCACAAAATTCTCTTTCCCTCAAACTACTTCTCGTAGCGCGGATGGAGGACATTTGGTTACAAATGTGAGTGTTAGTGGTGTACTTTCACGAAATGCTGGCTTACTTATAACAAGAGCACTTCAATAACATTCGTTAAATTTCATGTAACTATGTCGTGTGACATACGGAGTTAACTTTATTTGTTTCAGGAAATCTCTGTGAGGTTTGTTATTTGTTTGACACCTTATATATCACCACCTTTCCCCAAAATTTTTGTACTAAAGTTAGACAATGGTTGAGGCATTGTGTAAGTCAGTCGAAAACTATACTTTTTCTTAAGCATTGAATATTGGACAGCCACTTGGTCTAGTCCTTATTCTATTTAATTCTATTGGTTTATATACTTTAATGGTTAACATGGTTCACTTTGTTATTGATTTAAGTGTCTCCCTTAAGTGAAAATATAATTTTTTATTAATAGCGATCTTTTTCTTACTTATTTAAATGACTTGCGTGTATTTTAGATTATAGATCGAAGATGAGGAGCCTCTCACATCGATCTTTCAATACTATTTTCTCAACCATTTACTGTTTAAATCCACTAAAATTTATATATTTTATATATAAGCGAAATATAGCAGTTTTTACATTCAGATGTTTCTTTTACCAAAATTTATGATGCTAACAACTAATGTAAGTATCAAAATAATTCTTTATCGAATACTAATCTTGTCAAAATTTACTACGTCTCTGTTACTGATTTATGCAAATTCAAAAATATTATAGTCGCAAATTCAGATGTTCAAATGTGAGTGAATTCCCAAGGGACAAAACTGCTGAGGTCATGGGGCCCTAGACCTACACACTACCTAAACTATCTTAAACTAACTTACTAAGAACAACACATTCACCCATGCCCGAGAGAGGACTCGAACCTCTGGCGGTATTGGCGCAATCCGAGACATGGCACCTCAAACTGCTCAGCCACTCCATGAGGCTTATGGTCACAAACAATATTCATACACACATTTTATTTAAAAAAAAAATATTACTCTAACAAACAACGTGGCTTTCAAGAAATGTTGAATTGATAATTGTGCATGAAAGACATTTAAAAATATTGCACTCATAGACAGTAAATTACCTTAAAATGTTATTTTTAAGACACAATATATATGAACAGGTTTTGTATTTCACGTCTTATTCTAATTACATTATAAGCACATAAGACATTTCTTTACAAAAAGTTTTCTCCTGCATTGTTCATGAAATGATTATGAAAAGAATTATACAGTTCTTATTCAAACACTTACGGCTATTGTATAGAGAGATGTAGATTGCATCAAATCGAGATGAATACATCTGCGACGGGTCAGGCTCTTATCGCGCAGTTTCCTTTCCCTGAAAGAAAATCCACCTACCTCGTTTCTTAGGTAGTTGCTGCACTCGCCTCTCCTGATAGCAGCTACTGGAAAAATTGCAGAAAAGCAGTGTTGAAGAAACTGCAATTTAATAGCCGCTCACCGGAGGCCGCGATACATGTTTGCTGAAATACAATCTATGAGCAATCTTCCTAAATAAATTGAGTTATTGGAATGGTAGTAATTGTTTACTCAAACGAGAACGCGAAGTTGGTAATTCTATTTAAGCTCTTTATTGTCTTTAAGCCTGATCATCAGCCCGCTAATCTACGTTTGAAGAAAGTTCAGTTCACAATTCTATCCACACTCAAACCCCGCCAGAATTAGCTTTCAAAGTTACGGAATTTACTTAACTGCAACACAGACGATTTTCTAACATACACGTTTGCAGTCGATGTTCAATAATAGTTCGTTTTTTAACGTTAATGCTCGCCATAAGCACTTAGTAAAAGTTTACGAAGTACCGCCACGCTTTTAATTATTAAAGTTACTCGCGTCTTTCGCGGAACGAAAAGTCACAACTCGCTCAAACTCACACTACGCGTTACTGGACTCTTCCAGTCTCAAATCGCACAGTACCGAACCGATGAAGCCGTTTTATGACTTCATTTTACACATTATTCGCGAGGACACATCAAGCATGTCTCTTCTCGATCACAGTTCCTTCGCGACTCCTCATCCACTCGCGACTCACTCTCCTAGTCTGCTAACCGTCCTCGCATCTCATTGGCTCACACATCACACAGCCAATCAGAATTAACTCTTTGGGTGCGCCTCGCGCCAAAATCTAGCACGCACCAGTCATGACTTCTGAATCATTTACGTCATGATTTCTTGTTACACAAAATTTACTGTATAATTTAACAAACCGAAAGGAAAAGTAGACTTTACTTTATTTCCAGAAATTATTTAAATACTCGCGAACGTTCTGGCTGCTTGTACAATACCATACACTCTTGGACATCCGACATTCACTAAGATGGGGAACCACTGGCGACTCTGTTCCCACGGTTACATCGTCTGAACACTTGCGAGTTCCAACCTAGATTTTATACACTTGCAAAGAATGGCGAATGTCCCTCTTTCATTCACTCAGGCACACTCATTCACTCTCACCTACTCATATAAAATAACTGTTCACAAAAATTCAAAACATTTATGGTTTTAACAAAGTTATAGGTGAATTTCTAAAAGTAAAATTCTCAAAATAAATACAAAAGCACGGAAGGTGATTTTGTTTCATAGTTGGATGGTCACTGAAGGTGATCTATACATAATGGTATTTATTTAGACTCGAAAATTGTAGAAATTTGCGTTTTCTGTAAGATTTTTCTAATTTCCAAAATATGCAGGTTTCAAAGCTCAAATTTGGATGACTTATTTTTATTCATAACAGAAACTAGTATATTAACTTTTAATTTCCTCAGGTTCCTCAGTTAGAAGTTATTAAAGATGAAAGTTCCACGTTATACACGCGGCTAGTTAGCGCACAGGTCTTACATTCTCACGGTACAGACATGCCATATGGTCGTGACGTCAGACGAACGGACACCGGTAATCTGCCCGCTACAGCACATATGCTAATCTGATGGCTACTTTACAGTCTGTCTACATTTCACAGTAAATATTTGATAGAAAACTGTGCGCTCGCACTAGTTGCGACGCCACACACCTCCTGAGGAAACTAAATTTTTTCATTCATGACAAACTTTTAGTTTTCTAAAAAAATTTCTATTAAAGATTTACTCAAACAGCTATTTAACATTTATAGTTCCTGTACATCAATCATCTACTTATACCTAGGGCTGACGACCTACAAAACATCTTATATCTAAACATGCACTTTTATCATCATTCAAAAAAAAAAAATTTTTCAGATTACAAAATTCTATTTACAAATTCCTGAAAAAGAAAACAAACCTAAATACTATCTTGATGTACGTCACACGCACACTAACACTACTATCGCTATTGTGAGCGTCACTTTTTTACCACTTACACTTAAGATTTTGATAGCACTCGTAGTTCGACCGGGTCCTGCTTGGGAGGTCCATTTCAAGTCTCGTGCTACCACCTTCGGCGCACCTGAAACATCAGCTGGCCTCAGTTCCCTTTCTAACTGCTACGTCTTAACCTACAGCAGCGATAAATGGCGCTATCTGCTTGACTCTAAAGTCTCATATTTTTGATAAAATTTACTTTACAGTATGTACAATTTTCAAAATTTTTTTTTTTTTTTTTTTTTTTTAAGTGAAAAGTGAATTGACTTTCCTAATGCAGTACCGAAGTGGCACATTTACTCTTTAATTACTTCTTCATCTCATAATCAAACAAGTTATGGTTACATAAGAAATACTAAGAAAAACAATTCCTACAAATAGTTCACAAATACATAATAAATCTCCGCCAGCACTGGTGACTCTCCAGTTCCTGTACAATACACAACAATATAAAATATACACAAAATTATCAATATTACAATTCTGTCTCCAGGCAATCTCCTGTAGTCCTGTATCATAAATTAAACACTGAAAAATACATATTTACTTATTCATTTATCAACACTACAATCCTTATACTAATCTCTACGACAAACTTGGGGAGCTTTGTGTGTCTCTGGTCAAAAATGGAATCGATGTCATGGGTACTTTCCTCATCTCACATATCTGGAGTTACTTCAATTTCTTGTCAACATCAGGTTTTCTCTAGTCACATTCGGGTTTAATTTACAACTCTCATACTCATACTTCACACACTCAGGTTAGTATTTGTTAAAGCGTTTCCTACTAATCTGCGAAACCTCGTTACCCATACTTTCTAACATACATCCACCTCCTGAGTTACCAACGTCGCCTCAGCTCTGTTTACATTCGTAGCCTCACTTCCTTTTGTTTACAAACATCTCCTCTGTTTACCAACAAACGCCACCTCTGGTTACCAACATTAAGCTTTTTATTTACTCACCTTCGTAGCCTCACTTTTTCCTAATATCGAGCTAGCCAAACACTATGCTCATTCTTTCTCCTTTTCTCACATATTTCTCTTCATTTGACAGTCAGTCCTGCTGCACTGTCCCTTTAACTTAACTTCCTTTACCCCTTTGACAGTCAACCTTGTTGCACTGTACCTTTACTCATTTTACCACTAAATCACCTCCTGAGGCTCTGACTTCATTGAACAGACAGTTTTGCTGTACTGCTCCATTTCCTTTCCTAAACATTAGCTTAATGCTACGTCTTAACATATCGTTCTGTTACTTAACAAACAGCTTCAATGTTCGTCACCATATTTTCTGAGGCTCTTACATTTCTTAGTTATTTTACCTTTCTAAGGGCATTACTCACACCTTAGGCCAAACATTTACTTTACTGAGACTTATTACTTATCTGAGGTATCTTAATCCTTTTTGATTTTCTCTTACACTCATTCCTTACGCTTAACCTATACTGCACTGAGGTTCTTTCCTACTCATTACTTAAACACTTTATCACTTAAAAACTACGATAGAGAAGAAGGAAAGACGATAGAATTTTAGTTCTGAATGAAAGAAGAGGTAGGTTGACAATACGGAAAAGAAAGTGGAAGAAATATTGTCAAACGACTCGAGACCTAGTGCTCGTCACGCACTTAGCTCTGCAAAGAGTGCAAAGCTCTCTGAGGTATCTACTCACTCCTGGCCACGTCTCTCTTTTGAACATATCTTTTCAAATCCACAATGTTCCTAAGCCCTAACACCTTATGTGATTTCACAAACTCCAGTCTATAAGCATTTGGGTGAGGCTTCTCTACGATTCTAAATGGGCCCACGTACTCATCGGTAAACTTCTTTGTTTCTGACGTAAGTTTCTTAGATCTTTCCCTAGTTTTCACTAGCACTAGATCCCCTACCTGAAAACTAGTGGGATCAGCTCTTGCGTCATGCCTTCTCTTTCTTTCCAGGGCCTTCTTTCTTATATTAATACGTGCCAGTCTCTCCTTCTCTTCGATGGCTATGTCTGTGAGATTTGGAAACTCGACCAGGTCGAATAAAATATTATTCGGCCTAATGTCACACATTAGCTCTACTATCGGTTGCCCTAAGTACTCTTTATTTATTTTGGGTTCTACTTCCTCCAATAAATCTTGCACAATTTCTCTCCTTTCGAAGCCTGTCTTTTGGGTGGCAATCACATTCACACTTACAGGGTTTATTTCATGCTTATTATCACCCTCAATTCTAGTGGCAGCTCCTATTAGCCTATCCACTATTGCTAAGTCAAAACATTTTTCCAATGTTTCCCCCTCTTTCTCATTAACCTCCTTTTCTACGACCCTATCCAAGGCGTCGTCATTAACCTCTACCTCCTCCTCTAATCTATCCTCTTCTTCGTAACTATCTACAACATCAATTATCTTATCAAGCACAGTCACAACCCTGCCATTATTACTGTTCTCACCCCTATCCGACAGCTCTTCATTAGTTTTACTGTGCATAATGTCTTTCTGATTATTACCCTTATAACTAGTACTTAGTTCTTCAATAAGTGGCTTCTTATGATTATTCTTACAGTTAATTGGTTCATTAACCTCCACTTGACTTAAAGCTACTATCTCTGTCTGTTTTACGTTATCCTCCCTAAATTTTGTAGCAACAACATTTATGTTAGGTGGTCGTTCAGGCTGCTTTCTTATGAATGGTTTTGCCAGCGGATTTAACTTTAAACGCTGTTGCCTACGATCGCCAGCACACTCGTAGACAATTAATGGTTTTCCGAGCGCGGTGCGTCATCACTATGCCTCCAGCTGACCGCCTCACCTCCTGACATCTGTCGGCCGCTGTCATACTGCTCGCGTTCATTGAACCTGTTAACATATGTTCTTCCTCTACCACGTGAACTGCCACGGTATCCGCCGCCTCTCTGAACACCCATCCTATTAATGTTTACATCCGCGCGATTGTCATTCTGCCTAGCAGGCGGGCGATGCTCCCTCCTCATGTTTTCTTCTTCTTTTTGGACGGATTCAACCCTTTCTAAATACTGTACGAACTTGTCAATGTTATCTCGGGGCGCAGATATGATCTTAGTTTTCCAGTTCCACGGTAGCTTATTTTCTACCCCTAATATGATCTGTTCTGTTTCTAACTTATTACTAAGGTAGGACAGAGTTGTTACCCACCTTTGAACAAATCGTTTGATGCCCTCTCTCTTGGGGTCATACTTCTCTCCCGACCAGAACCGATTAAGAACATCCATCTGCTTTCTCTTTCCCCAGTATTCCTCAAAGAACGCTAATTTAAATTCTGACAATTTCGCGTATTTTTCAGAGGCTAAATTCCCCCATACTCTGGCCTCTCCCATCAAATTTGAAGTGATAAAGCCTATCTTTTGTTTATCGCTCCATACTTTCGGCAAAACGTCTTCAAAATCGTTCCAAAATTCTCTGGGGTGCATGTTCTTACTTGGGTCAAATTTTAAAAACTGTCTGTGGGTAACATACGCAACCTCGGTAGATTCAATTATTCCACTGGAAATTATACTACCACTATGGTTAGAAACACACTGTTCTACTTTGGTTAGTCTGCATTCATGCCCACAAAGTTGCTCATTCACACTTTCACTGAAATGGCTTATGTGAGTCTCTAAATTATTGACCTTATTTACAACTTGCTCTCCAAGTTTCTCACACCGAATTTTGGTATCATTTACTTTACATTCTAAGGCGGCATGATTAATTTCATTGGAATTCTCTACCACTTTTATGTGCTCACATACTTTATCTAATTCTGCATCAACATGGGATTTAAATTGCTGTTGATCCTCAGTAACCTGTTCGATTCGTGTCGTCAATTCACTTTGCACTTGAACAATATTTTCTGTACATTCTAGTTTAACCTGCTGTATTTCAACATTTACTTTACTACTGAGCACTGCTAAATCTTGCTTCCAACAGTCTCTGAGATCGGATATTTTGGAATCTAAATCAGCGCCCATTTTAGTCATCTCATTACTTAAATCAGATCCTAATTTAGACATTTTTGAATCCATTTTACTTGACATATTAGTTTCCATTTGTGACATATTAGTTTCCAATTTTGATATACTGGAATCCATTTTTGACATACTGGAATCCATCTTACTTGACATATTGGAATCCAACACGTTCATCTTAGTTAATAGATTCATCAGCATACTGGCGACATTATCCTTCGCCCCCTCATTTGCTGATACAATGTCCCTATTAACATTAACTACCGGCATGGGTAACTGTAACTCACTGGGCACTGACATATTTGGATCTGACTCCAAACTATAATTAACATAGGATGAATCAGTCAAACTACTACTGAAATTGGGTTGAGACACGTCTAAACTAAAATTCATGGGGTCATTTTCCCCTGTCTCCATCCCACTATCACAACTTAGTTCCGCCTTTTTGTCACTTGGTTGAAACTCAGCCATTTTTCTCAGTTTGACTCCACAAACACACAAAGTTTTCAAAAGCACTGTACTTAACTTTGTGCTTCGGCGTGCTGCGTTGCTGCTAGATGAAACTGCGGGTCCGTTCACCATACACTGCAATGCTGTACCAGTTTCCGGGCCCCCGCTCGAATCAGCGCTGCCAACTGCCACTGCTGTCGTCGCCTCTGCGTAGTCTCCGTAGCTCGTCGTCTGCCAGACGCCGTCGTAGACTGCTATTCCAATCGGCGCGTAGTCACCGAAAAATTCTTCCGTTCCGTACAACACATTACAGTTCACGGACACTTTCACTGTCCTTCCTATTCACGTGGCGATATCAATTTGTACGCTACACAGTTCCTACACATAGCGAGCACTTCTGTATTGTCCGGTAATTGTCACTACTGCTTTTTTTTTGAAATTCACTGGAATTTACTATTTTTATTTCCCGGCCGATGCACCACTTGCGACGGGTCAGGCTCTTATCGCGCAGTTTCCTTTCCCTGAAAGAAAATCCACCTACCTCGTTTCTTAGGTAGTTGCTGCACTCGCCTCTCCTGATAGCAGCTACTGGAAAAATTGCAGAAAAGCAGTGTTGAAGAAACTGCAATTTAATAGCCGCTCACCGGAGGCCGCGATACATGTTTGCTGAAATACAATCTATGAGCAATCTTCCTAAATAAATTGAGTTATTGGAATGGTAGTAATTGTTTACTCAAACGAGAACGCGAAGTTGGTAATTCTATTTAAGCTCTTTATTGTCTTTAAGCCTGATCATCAGCCCGCTAATCTACGTTTGAAGAAAGTTCAGTTCACAATTCTATCCACACTCAAACCCCGCCAGAATTAGCTTTCAAAGTTACGGAATTTACTTAACTGCAACACAGACGATTTTCTAACATACACGTTTGCAGTCGATGTTCAATAATAGTTCGTTTTTTAACGTTAATGCTCGCCATAAGCACTTAGTAAAAGTTTACGAAGTACCGCCACGCTTTTAATTATTAAAGTTACTCGCGTCTTTCGCGGAACGAAAAGTCACAACTCGCTCAAACTCACACTACGCGTTACTGGACTCTTCCAGTCTCAAATCGCACAGTACCGAACCGATGAAGCCGTTTTATGACTTCATTTTACACATTATTCGCGAGGACACATCAAGCATGTCTCTTCTCGATCACAGTTCCTTCGCGACTCCTCATCCACTCGCGACTCACTCTCCTAGTCTGCTAACCGTCCTCGCATCTCATTGGCTCACACATCACACAGCCAATCAGAATTAACTCTTTGGGTGCGCCTCGCGCCAAAATCTAGCACGCACCAGTCATGACTTCTGAATCATTTACGTCATGATTTCTTGTTACACAAAATTTACTGTATAATTTAACAAACCGAAAGGAAAAGTAGACTTTACTTTATTTCCAGAAATTATTTAAATACTCGCGAACGTTCTGGCTGCTTGTACAATACCATACACTCTTGGACATCCGACATTCACTAAGATGGGGAACCACTGGCGACTCTGTTCCCACGGTTACATCGTCTGAACACTTGCGAGTTCCAACCTAGATTTTATACACTTGCAAAGAATGGCGAATGTCCCTCTTTCATTCACTCAGGCACACTCATTCACTCTCACCTACTCATATAAAATAACTGTTCACAAAAATTCAAAACATTTATGGTTTTAACAAAGTTATAGGTGAATTTCTAAAAGTAAAATTCTCAAAATAAATACAAAAGCACGGAAGGTGATTTTGTTTCATAGTTGGATGGTCACTGAAGATGATCTATACATAATGGTATTTATTTAGACTCGAAAATTGTAGAAATTTGCGTTTTCTGTAAGATTTTTCTAATTTCCAAAATATGCAGGTTTCAAAGCTCAAATTTGGATGACTTATTTTTATTCATAACAGAAACTAGTATATTAACTTTTAATTTCCTCAGGTTCCTCAGTTAGAAGTTATTAAAGATGAAAGTTCCACGTTATACACGCGGCTAGTTAGCGCACAGGTCTTACATTCTCACGGTACAGACATGCCATATGGTCGTGACGTCAGACGAACGGACACCGGTAATCTGCCCGCTACAGCACATATGCTAATCTGATGGCTACTTTACAGTCTGTCTACATTTCACAGTAAATATTTGATAGAAAACTGTGCGCTCGCACTAGTTGCGACGCCACACATCGACATCGACATCGAAGCTGAAGGACTTGTCCGAGATGTTTGTCGGCAAATCTTTTGCGTGGGCATCGTCGTTCATCGTGGAATTTTGCAGCAGGATGTTTCCGTAGTTTGGTGTGACCCACATCGTAACGTAGAACTTTTTGTGCGGAGTCTCGTAGTATTGGCTTTAAAAACGTATATTTTTCTTCTCAAGACATTGCTGAAGGTATTTATATTATTGTGTAACTTCACAAACAACTAGTATTTGGAAAGGCGTACCGTGAAATATTTTTCCTCAACTTCTTTCTTCATCATCAGTCGTGATAGTCTTCGTCTTCTATTCTTCCAAGCTTCTTCCTTCCTTCAGACTTGAATCTTGTCTCTTCTCTGGGCAGGATGTGGAAAATTATTGACTACTGGTTGTTTTGAAGTTTTACAACCGTCATTGCTGCAATCGTTGATTAGGACGTTTAGTTCGGCATTGATTAACTGATTTTCTTTCAGCTCTGCAGGTCAATATAACAGTGCGATTCTACACCATTTTTTGCCAAGCCGGGGTTTCAGAGAGGCGGTTTGTTTTTATATTCCGTGCGCTGGTTGTTGTTTCGTTTCTTGTATCCCATCTTCGCCTGCAGTCGTGACTTGAGTATCGGACGAAACTAAATTTTTGCAAGGCTGGATCCAATGCCGATCTTCTGCTGCTGATCCACTCTCCTTGTATTTTCTTTATCAAGGCAAGGGTGCTACCGCAGTTAGGTACAAGGGTTGCCTGGTTTACAAATCGCCATCCTTCTCGTGCCCTTACCGGCGCCTCAGTATCGTAGAAAAGCGTTGAACTCTCCCATTCACGTCCCATAAACATTTACGGTTGTCGTCCGGCACATTTTCGTGGGCAGTTGAAGTTTGTTTCGTGCAGGGGAGTCGAGTACAAAAATCTTTTCTTATAATCTACCTTATGACTACTGCCTAATTTAATTTAAAACTTTTATCCGTTCTGGATTTGGAACACTGCGACTGTCTTGTTAAAGGTTTCAGGAATTAGAGCAACCAATGGCCGTTTTTTCTTCAATTTTTATTTATTAATAACCGGTTTCGAATCACCTGGCGATTCATCATCAGAGGGTACAATTTAGTTTGGAGTTTGTGGGTGTCTTGCATCTGTGGCAAATATAGAGACGAAAAACTGAACACTGTATGTGGGAAGAATATTAAGATCGTAAGATTAATTTGATGGTATTACTCACTGTTTTTATTCTTGTACCTGCCGCAGAATCTGAACAAACACACAATTTTCGGGTGGAGTAAGAACTGGTAAACTGCCTGAATGCGGAATGGGTCGATTAGCAGATCGAAGATTCGGGTACTGAGCTTTCGTTTTTTCTTCATGAACAATACTACCTTTTTAGGTGGAGTCAAGCGGAAACATCAGTCATCTGTATGGTTTGTAGGCTCCCTCCAAACAATAGGCACGGCAAAAGCCATAGATCGTTTCTTATTTTTCAGCTATTCTCGCAGTGTAACTGATTTGCGGTGCAACATATAATAGAGGCCAAGGCTCATTTTGAACCCATTTTTTCATAACGAACTAATTGTCATAGGCAGTATTTTCAAGAGGCAGTAGATTGCGTTCCATTGAGGATAATGTTATTTCACCAAAACTTTTCCTAGTTTTATTTTACATGTGCAAGGGCCTTATCGACCATACGCCTGCTCTATGAGCCTGTTCCACTTCTGCCTGTCCTATGCGCTGTTTGTCCAATTGCTGTTGCTGTTCATCCTAGTTGTGTCCTCCTGAATGCTACCCCACCATCTGATTCTGGGTCTCCCTCTTCCCTTCGTTCCATCTATTGTTCCGCTGAATGTCATTCCAGGTAGTCTATTCTCTGCCATTCTTGCTATATTCGCCAAAAATGTAACAAAAATTATTCACCTTATTTTCAGATTTTTTTAGCACTTCTACGAATTTTACACTATAAAAGGACTCTCTAATCAAAAGCAGAAAGAGAAAGTACGCATATCAAAATAGTTTTGCATCATCCCGGTTCCGAGAGATCCGGAAACTGTACAGAAAATTGGAATAGAGATCAACATAAACATCTTTTCCGTCCTTTTTATTGCTCATGAAAATCACACATTGCTTGCTTATTCCACCACACAGCGAGACCTTCAGAGACGATGCTCCAGATTTCTGTGCACACCGATACCTCTAATAACCAATAGCGCGTCCTCTTGCGTTGACGCATGCCTGTATTCGTCGTGGAATACTATCTACAAGTTCATCAAGGCACTGTTGGTCCAAATTGTCCAACTCCTCAACGGCGATTCGGCGTAGATCCATCAGAATGGTTGGTGGGACACGTCGTCCATAAACAGCCCTTTCAATCTATCCAAAGCATATTCAGTAGGGTTCATGTCTGGAGGACATGCTTTTCAATCTAGTCGAGCAATATCGTTATCCTGAAGGAAGTCATTCAAAAAATTTCCACAATGGGGGCACGAATTGTCATCCATGAAGACGAATGAATCACCAATATGCTGCCGATATGGTTGCACTATCGGTCGGAGGATGGCATTCACCTACCGTACAGCCGTTATGGCCCTTCCATGACCACCAGCGACGTACATCGGCCCCAAATAACGCCACCCCAAAACAGCAGGGTACCTCCACATTGCAGCACTCGCTGGACAGTGTGTCTAAGGCGTTCAGCCTGACTGGGTTGCCTCCAAAAACGTTTCTGACGATTGTCTGGTTGAAGGCACGTGCGACACTCGTTGGTAAGAGAACGTGATGCCAATCCTGAGCGGTCCATTCGGCTTGTTATTGAGTGTCGTGGTTGCAAAGATGGACCTTGCCATGGACGTCGGGAGTGAATCATGGAGCCTATTGCGGACAGCCTGAGTCGTAACATGACGTCCTGTGGCTGCACGAAAATCATTATGGCTTTGGTGTCAGGGTTCCTCCGAGCAATAATCCGTAGGTAGCGGTCATCCACTGCAATAGTTGCTGTTGGGCGGCCTGAGCGAGGCATGACATCGGCAGTTCCTATCTTTCTGTATGTCCTCCATGTCCGAACAACAACGCTTCGATTCACTCCGAGACGCCTGGACTCTTCCCTTGTTGAGAGCCCTTCCAGGCACAAAGTAACAATGTGAACGCAATCGGACCGTGATATTGACCGTCTAGGCATGGTTGAACTGACCCGTGTACCTCCTTCCTGTTGAAATGACTGGAACTGATCGGCTGTCGGACCCCCTCCGTGTAATAGGCGGTGCTCATGCATGGTTGTTTTCATCTTCGGGCAGGTTTAGTGACATCTCTGAACAGTCAAAGGGGCTGTATGTGTGATACAGAATCCACTGTCAACGTTTATCTTCAGGAGTTCTGGGAGCTAGGGTGATGCAAAACTTTTTTTGATGTGTGTATATTAAACCGACAGTCACAGCAACGGTATCAACGTTTATGAGTTAAAACTGCTTAAGACTACTTGTGTTTTGTTATTAGACATGTGTGCCAATTCCGAAAATAAAATTTTTCCCAGAATGGAAATGTTGACTGTAAAAATGGAATGTTCAAAATGGTTCAAATGGCTCTGAGCACTATGGGACTTAACAACTGAGGTCATCAGTCCCCTAGAACTTAGAACTATTTAAACCTAACTAATCTAAGGACATCACACACATCCATGCCCAACGCAGGGTTTGAACCAGCGGTCTCCCGGTTCCAGACTGAAGCGCCTAGAACCGCTCAGCCACACCGGCAGGCAAAATGAAATGTCACTTTATCTCCAAAGTAAGAGCTAATCTGTCGGTTTTATGGTGGTTTTTTAAGTCAGCAAATGTTCAACCACAGTTAACACCAAAGATTAGGTCTGCTTTGAATTACCGCAAGTGACTACCCTAGATTGATTTCATTATCATTCTATATAGTTAGTTACTGGTAAATAGAGTTTCAACAGTAAGTATATTGGTCGTGGGTCACCAGTGTCGTGCTCTCCTAATTCCCACAACCTGAAAACGTTGTTTTTTTTGTGGGGGCAATTTGAAAGCTATGGTGGATTCTAGCACTGTAGGAACTGCCGAAGAGCTCCGGAAACGGATGTGGTTGCACAAGTCTCCATGGGAATACAATTACTCATTAAACCGGTTATCTGTATCGAGCAATCATCCCGATATGCAGATATATGGTAATGAGGTATGTGCAAGGAAACTGGGTTGCCATGACACATTAGTCGTAGCTGTGCGTATTGTATTAAATTAACAATTGTGCTTGTGTGGGAAGGGACGTTCATCAACTGAGCCGCCAGCAATGGTGGATGTGGGAAGAAAAATGGCAGAGTTTTGAGAGCGGATGATCTGGACGTGTGTCTATCAGAGACAGTAAATTTGTAAGATTGGATGTCATGAACTGACTTTTGAACACTATTAAGGTAAATACATTGTTTGTTCTCTATCAAAATCTTTCATTTTCTAACTATGGCTATCAGTAGTTAGTGTCTTCAGTAGTTTGAATCTTTTATTTAGCTGGCAGTAGTGGCGCTGGCTGTATTGCAGTCGTTCGAGGAACAAAGATTTTTGTGAGGTAAGTGATTTTTGAAAGGTACAGGTTAATGTTAGGCAAGGCCATTATTTTGTATGGATTACTGAAAGACAGATTGCGTTGCGCTAAAAATATTGTGTGTCAGTTTAGTGATGATCAGAATAAGGAAAGAGAGAAATGTCTGAGTACGTTCAGTTTTTCTCAGCTGTTTGAAAATCAAATAAGCGTAAGAGTTTTATCATCAAAGTAATTCATAAATTTTTCTAAGGCGACGTTCCACATGTACTTTCAAAACTACACGGAACATGGAAATACAAATCTGATCATCTCACAGATTGGAAATGAGAGCAGGATGGAACCTGAAGCCGTGCAAGTTAGTTATACTTATGATATTGTATCGGAAAGGATACCCAATGAAAGAATGGAAGAAACTCTAGTAAAAAAAGTCGTGATGTACATAACTGAATAGAAAATGCAGGACCACGTTGGTCATGATAACTGCATCAATTACGGAAATTATAGGGGACAAGAATGCATATAAAGACGAAATAGGATAGCCAATGCCAGGATATTTAACTCACGCTGTGTGATTGACCTGTGTCACTAATTGTGTGGAGCATAAAAACGCACATTTTGCCACGTCATTGCTATTGACTCGCCTTACTGCTGCATGATGGATGGCGCTCTGGCGCTGCAACAGATGATGGACTGCGTAAGGCCGTCGCGCATCTCTCGAAATCAGAACCTCCAATCTACAACGCCCAACGTCGAATGTCGAATGTGGAAACCGTACCAAACTCCAAGCTCAAATGAAGCGAAAACTGGCTCTCTGCTGCACGTTTTCTCACAGTGCTGCCAAAAATACGAGTATTCCAAACTGATGGGACTGTCTAAATCTTGGTCAGTGACAACCTATATCTCTAACCTTTCTCGCCCTTACGCACATTTTTTTTATTGTTTTAACAAGTGGTTGTATATTTACTAGGTTAAGCAAGAGGTGGGAGATCGCTGCTTCTTTAAGTTCCGAACTCTGACGAAAGGCAGAACTGTGTTTCTAAAGTATGCGACGCCGGCCAAACAGAACGCGGCCTACTTTTCGTGTCAGAACTCCACGTTTGCTTAATAAATAGCGATATCACCAAGGCGTCGGAAGACTACAGAGTTGTCCCTTAACGGTGGTGCTGTGCGTTTCCCACGTTATGAACGGATCTTATCAAGCTGAACCCAGCCCGAATAGCGGTCGCCCCGACATACCTCGCGTGCGGTCCCCTGAAATCATGAGATCCGCTACTGATAAATATCATTGCTTCAGACTGTAAGACGATCATGAAAGTTTGGCGCTCCAGTTCGCTGATACGTTAATCCTCTCAACGTATCCGTTAGGATAGTGCGGCGAATTTTGGCGTTAATGGGATATGGCAGCAGACGACCGACGCGAGTGCCTTTGCTAAAAGCGCGGCATTGCCTGCAGCTCCTCTCCTGCGCCTGTGACAATACCGGTTGGGCCATAGACCATTAGAAAATCGTGTCCTGATGAGAGTCCCGATTCCAGTTGGTAATAGCTGATAGCCGGGTTCGAAGGTGGCACAGACCCCGCGAAATCAAACACTTAAGTTGTTAACAAGGCACTGCTCAAGCTGGTGGTGGGTCCATAATGCTGTGGACTGTTTTTACATGGAATAGACTGGGTACTCCGGTCCAGATGAAGCGATCATTGATTGGAAAGGGTTACGTTCAGCTACTTGTAGATCATTTTCAGCCATTCATGGACTACATGTTCCCGCACAACAATGGAATTTTTATGGACAACAACGCCCCATATCTGTGGTCCACAACTGTTCGTGATTGGCTTGAAGGACATTCTGGACAATTTGGGTGAATGATTTGACCACTCACATCGCCAGATATGAATCCCATCGAACATTAATGGGACATAATCAGGACTTTAGTTCCGACACAAAATCCTGCACCGGCAACACTTTCAGAGTTATGGTCGACTATAGAGAGAATGGCTCAATATTTCTGCAGGGGACCCCTGACGATTTGTTGAGCCCATGCTACGTTGAGCTTCTGGGGTATACCAAGCAAAAGTACACGATATTTAGAGGTATCCCCTGAGTTTGGTACGTTATAATGGGCCACAACTCAAACAGCCAGTGCAACGTCGCAGGCGTTTCGCACATGTTGTTGTTGTCTTCAGTCCTGAGACTGGTTTGATGCAGCTCTCCATGCTACTCTATCCTGTGCAAGCTGCTTCATCTCCCAGTACCTACTGCAACCTACATCCTTCTGAATCTGCTTAGTGTACTCATCTCTCGGTCTCCCTCTACGATTTTTACCCTCCACGCTGCCCTCCAATGCTAAATTTGTGATCCCTTGATGCCTCAAAACATGTCCTACCAACCGATCCCTTCTTCTAGTCAAGTTGTGCCACAAACTTCTCTTCTCCCCAATCCTATTCAATACCTCCTCATTAGTTACGTGATCTATCCACCTTATCTTCAGTATTCTTCTGTAGCACCACATTTCGAAAGCTTCTATTCTCTTCTTGTCCAAACTAGTTATCGTCCATGTTTCACTTCCATACATGGCTACACTCCAAACAAATACTTTCAGAAACGACTTCCTGATACATAAATCTATATTCGATGTTAACAAATTTCTCTTTTTCAGAAACGCTTTCCTTGTCATTGCCAGTCTACATTTTATATCTTCTCTACTTCGACCATCATCAGTTATTTTACTTCCTAAATAGCAAAACTCCTTTACTACTTTAAGTGTCTCATTTCCTAATCTAATTCCCTCAGCATCACCCGATTTAATTTGACTACATTCCATTATCCTCGTTTTGCTTTTGTTAATGTTCATCTTATATCCTCCTTTCAAGACACTGTCCATTCCGTTCAACTGCTCTTCCAAGTCCTTTGCCGTCTCTGACAGAATTACAATGTCATCGGCGAACCTCAAAGTTTTTACTTCGTCTCCATGAATTTTAATACCTACTCCAAATTTTTTCTTTTGTTTCCTTTACTGCTTGCTCAATATACAGATTGAATAACATCGGGGAGAGGCTACAACCCTGTCTCACTCCTTTCCCAACCACTGCTTCCCTTTCATGCCCCTCGACTCTTATTACTGCCATCTGGTTTCTGTACAAATTATAAATAGCCTTTCGCTCCCTGTATTTTACCCCTGCCACCTTTAGAATTTGAAAAAGAGTATTCCAGTCAACATTGTCAAAAGCTTTCTCTAAGTCTACAAATGCTAGAAACGTAGGTTTGCCTTTTCTTAATCTTTCCTCTAAGATAAGTCGTAAGGTCAGTATTGCCTCACGTGTTCCAACATTTCGACGGAATCCAAACTGATCCTCCCCGAGGTCTGCATCTACCAGTTTTTCCATTCGTCTGTAAAGAATTCGCGTTAGTATTTTGCAGCCGTGGCTTATTAAACTGATAGTTCGGTAATTTTCACATCTGTCAGCACCTGCTTTCTTTGGGATTGGAATTATTATATTCTTCTTGAAGTCTGAGGGTATTTGGCCTGTCTCATACATCTTGCTCACCAGCTGGTAGAGTTTTGTCATGACTGGCTCTCCCAAGGCCGTCAGTAGTTCTAATGGAATGTTGTCTACTCCGGGTGCCTTGTTTCGACTCAGGTCTTTCAGTGCTCTGTCAAACTCTTCACGCAGTATCGTATCTCCCATTTCGTCTTCATCTACATCCTCTTCTATTTCCATAATATTGTCCTCAAGTACATCGCCCTTGTATAAGCCTTCTATATACTCCTTCCACCTTTCTGCCTTCCCTTCTTTGCTTAGAACTGGGCTGCCATCTGAGCTCTTGATATTCATACACGTGGTTCTCTTCTCTCCAAAGGTCTCTTTAATTTTCCTGTAGGCAGTATCTATCTTACCCCTAGTGAGATAAGCTTCTACATCCTTACATTTGTCCTCTAGCCATCCCTGTTTAGCCATTTTTCACTTCCTGTCGATCTCATTTTTGAGACGTTTGTATTCCTTTTTGCCTGCTTCATATACTGCATTTTTATATTTTCTCCTTTCATCAATTAAATTCAATATTTCTTCTGTTACCCAAGGATTTCTAGCAGCCCTCGTCTTTGTACCTACTTCATCCTCTGCTGCCTTCACTACTACATCCCTCAGAGCTACCCATTCTTCTTCTACTGTATTTCTTTCCCCTATTCCTGTCAATTGTTCCCTTATGCTCTCTCCAGGTCCCATCTCCTTAATTTCTCACATTTTTGCAGTTTCTTCAGTTTTAATCTACAGGTCATAACCAATAGATTGTGGTCAGAGTCCACATCTGCCCCTGGAAATGTCTTACAACTTAAAACCTGGTTCCTAAATCTCTGTCTTACCATTATATAATCTATCTGATACCTTTTAGTATCTCCAGGGTTCTTCCACGTATACAACCTTCTTTCATGTTTCTTAAACCAAGTGTTAGCTATGATTAAGTTGTGCTCTGTGCAAAATTCTACTAGGCGGCTTCCTCTTTCATTTCTTACCCCCAATCCATATTCACCTACTATGTTTCCTTCTCTCCCTTTTCCTACACTCGAATTCCAGTCACCCATTACTATTAAATTTTTGTCTCCCTTCACTATCTGAATAATTTCTTTTATTTCATCGTACATTTCTTCAATTTCTTCATCATCTGCAGAGCTAGTTGGCATATAAACTTGTACTACTGTAGTAGGTGTGGGCTTCGTATCTATCTTGGCCACAATAATGCGTTCACTATGCTGTTTGTAGTAGCTTACCCGCATTCCTATTTTCCTATTCATTATTAAACCTACTCCTGCATTACCCCTATTTGATTTTGTGTTTATAACCCTGTAGTCACCTGACCAGAAGTCGTGTTCCTCCTGCCACCGAACCTCACTAATTCCCACTATATCTAACTTTAACCTATCCATTTCCCTTTTTAAATTTTCTAACCTACCTGCCCGATTAAGGGATCTGACATTCCACGCTCCGATCCGTAGAATGCCAGTTTTCTTTCTCCTGATAACGACATCCTCCTGAGTAGTCCCCGCCCGGAGATCCGAATGGGGGACTATTTTACCTCCGGAATATTTTACCCAAGAGGATGCCATCATCATTTAATCATACAGTAAAGCTGCATGTCCTCGGGAAAAATTACGGCTGTAGTTTCCCCTTGCTTTCAGCCGTTCGCAGTACCAGCACAGCAAGGCCGTTTTGGTTAATGTTGCAAGGCCAGATCAGTCAATCATCCAGACTGTTGCCCCTGCAACTACTGAAAAGGCTGCTGCCCCTCTTCAGGAACCACACGTTTGTCTGGCCTCTCAACAGATACCCCTCCGTTGTGGTTGCACCTACGGTACGGCCATCTGTATCGCTGAGGCACACAAGCCTCCCCACCAACGGCAAGGTCCATGGTTCATGGGGGGGGGTTTCGCACATAGAATGACTCAAATGAACCCCTTACCGACGTCAGTTGGTAGCCGGCGATTGCGAATAAATTTCTGTGCACCTAAACAGGGCTCCGCAGACGGCGCGACTGCAGAGCGACTCACCAATAAACAACTCGCAACGAGCTGCCAACGACTCAGCGTCTGTGTTGCCAAGTTTACTGAGTTGCGTTTCTGTCCTCGAATGAAGCTCTGTATTCGTTTAGTTGGAAGGTGGACAAGCAGGTTATGAACATTAGCTTTGTATGGGAAGTGGTAAAGCATCACATTCATACAACTACAGACTCCTACACTACTGGAGGAGCGGTTTAACAACGACTGCTACAAATCTCCGATGTGTGTAAATAAAAATGGTGTTCGGATGAAAAAGATTTACCTATACAAACCACCTTCACCACATTTCCGTGTATATAAATATCAAGACATTCAGAATTTCAAAATAAAAGTAATGCCGTGTTATGGTGGAAGAAATTAACTTTTCAAAATCACTGGAGACTTTTCAGTCGTTGAATAAAAATTGAGTGAATGAATTTATGAATTTCGACTCAATCTGCTATAGTTACTTGATAATTCATACAGCCTTCAGTTCAGATCTCTTTGGGTGAACGGTTGAAACCAGAATTTTATTCTTTTCCTCTTTCGTGTGTAGTAACATTAGAGAAATACGTCTTCCTCTGACCTTGATCTGTAGTCGAAGCGCCGAGTGTAAACAAAATATGCTCGGGTGTCCCAAAGAATACTCCCTCTCCTCAATGGTCTCAACCCCTTGAGTTGCAGTTTCTCTTTTCAGAGTTGCGGCGTGTACAGAACTACTTTGCCAGCCGGTAGGCAACTAGTTGCCGATCCAGATCGCCAGCGCGTTGCGCGCTGTTTCAGTCGCTCCATGCGCTGACTGCCTAGGAGGAGGAGGAGAAAATTCACGCCCAAGACAGCAAAAAAAAAAAAAAAAAAAAAAAAAAAAAAAAAAAAAAAAAAAAAAAAACTATAAAACAATAAAATAAAAAAATATACGAAAAATCGGTTAACGCTTGACAGTGACCGAAAAGCACTTAACGTATAACCAAGAATATTTTCTTCAGCCGTATCACTGTGAGACCATGTGTCCAATGACTAACACAAATTAAAGCAGACATATTCCTCAAAAGAAAGTGGTCCTTAATATCGTAAAGTATCGTATTGTATTTCACATTTTGACGATGATGTCCTGAAACACTGTGAGCACATTTGAGACCTGAAACATTATTTGTGCCAAAATGAACAAGAGACTACAGTTATACGCAAGGTAATTTTAATAACAATGTTATAATTACAATTCATGTGAAACAGTAAAACTATACATATCTGCCATAGACCTTGATAAACCGATTCCGGTACGTAACAAGAGTGTGGATGGCTTCAGTGTATAAATTCCAAGGTTGCTGACACATCCAAATGGTTAAACGGCTGGAGATACGTGAGTCGCATGGGGAGATATTAGGACCTTCTATAGTATTTTTAAAAGGAGTTAAAGGGTCTTCTTGCCCACATATGGCCTAGCGCACTCCTTGTAAAAGAATCTAAATTCTAACTAAATTTGGTGGAAGGGGTTCAAGGCTTTCCTATTTTTAGTTAGCTGGTAAAATAACGCCGAAAAAGCAGTTAAGTTTATCACTGGAAATTTTATTCTACTCACAAAGCATTGTTTATAAATTGCACTATTGATAAAAGGAAATGTTTTAATACAGGATGATAAAAACCAACTGCGTTCCACAAAAATGTGAACGAATATTCCCTGAGTAGGTTTCCAAGTTCTACAATGGATCGAAGGATGACCTGTGCCATATCACATCTATAATCTAGGTTTAAATTTTCACAAGAGAGAAAACTATCAAAATGGTCTACAGTGACCCTCAATTATCTATAATTACTTATCTAACTTGTCGTAAATTACAGTGGCTGATGTGGCTTCTCAATAACTATACAAAAGAAAAATCATCGTTTTTCAGATTTTTACTTCAAGTGACAAATGTGAACACCATGAGCTTTAATTGACGATCGACACTAGTATTACGCAGAAAGGGGGTGTAACAGATGAGACTTCTGCAGTTCTGAGTGAAGCTTTATGCGCTGTTATGCGGCATCGCGTGCGTTCATTACCTTGTCGGTGTTCGTCAGGGCTTGCGGGCAACACAGCTCCGCTCACCTCGCCGTCTCGGAAGCAACTCTCTCCTAACTTCTCCTTACTGCAATTTACCGAAGTTGGTTTCAAAAAACTATCGGTCTGTGTTTTCATCTGACCAATCAGGGTCTCAATGTTAACCTTAAGCTCCGCCTACAAAAATTCTGCCTGTCCAATGAGAAACGTTATACTTTTCGTGGTGGGGCAATGTTTTAAGGTTTGCAACGTAACAGAGACGCGAAAAAGTCTCATGCTAAAACTTGCCGGTGGTTTGATCCTAGCGGTTAGTTGGCGACGTGGGTGTCCATCCGTCCCTTATCGTAGGGCCTTCCAGCTTAACACGGTTCTGCTCGCGGCTTCTGTTCTCGTTTCTCCCCTCAGAACTGCGTCTGTCTCACGGTGGGAAGGTGTGACATGCATTTAGGCATTCTTGTGTTAGTCTGTGGTATTCCACTTACTCACTCGTTACTCTTATTTCTTTGGTTAATTTAATGTCACGATTTATTCGGAGCTTTGTGACATACTACTGGATTTGCTTATCATGTCAGGGTTTTCATAGAAGGTGTTGGATTTGCCTGACACCTAACACCTTCTCTGCATATAACACAGATCGCTCAGGAAAGCACTCATTCTCTCCATCTTCTGATTCTTTGAAAGATGATTGGGCAGCCATACTACACATACTTTGCCATAACGAAGCCTGTCATGGATTATGAGATGCATAGTTCCTTTGCTTGTGGACAAGAGCAATGTCACCTGGGTTGAACCGATGATTCGTCCGTATGAGTTCCTCTACAGCCGAAATCGTGGCACCTGTGGTGACGATATGCTCCATCACAGGGCGTTGTGTACTTGAGGTTCACACGTCACGCTTAACAACGCTGACACCACTGGAAAATTGTGCTTCGTGCGAGGTACTGATTTCTGTTCATCTCCGTCATCTTGTGATACTTTTGTGAAGCAAACACTCATCTGCACGAAGGAATTGGATAATCGCTCTTTGTGCGGATCGGGAAGAATGCATCACTGAATTAACGGTGAAAACAACTCTCCAGAAATGAGGAAATTGCTACTATTCAGCTAACTACGCTTGTGCGACTGGGAATACACCACGGCAAACACATTCATGAACTGCAATTACATACAACGCCGCTACAGCGGAAGTCTCCTTCTCAATTGGGAACACCTTATACTGTAGAAAAGCTATGGAGCTATGTGGCGCACTTGTCAAGGCAAGTGACTAGTATTCAGAGCAGGCAGTGGTGGCCGAGCGGTTCTAGGCACTTCAGTCTGGAACCGCGCGATCGCTACGGTCGCAGGTTCGAATCCTGCCTCGGGCATGGATGTGTGTGATGTCCTTAGGTTAGTTAGATTTAAGTAGTTCTAAGTTCTAGGGGACTGATGATCAAAGAATTTAAGTCCTATAGTGCTCAGAGCCATTTTTTAATTTCGCTAATGCATTACGATGCCATGCAAAGTAGCTAATCGGATGCTATTTACCAGTATGTACATCACCAGGTGTAGGATACATGCACATCGTAATTCCGTTCATCAGTATTCAGAACGAGCACCAAATATTTGTTCGACAGTCCTAATAAACGATTTCATTTTATCCTCTGACACACATCACGGCAAAGACAGAATGACCTCTTTCAATAGGGCGTTGCCTCTTTACTTGTAAGGTGGCAACGGCCTTGCACCTTACACGAGTCCATTTCACGTGACACTTTAGGTTTTGTAGGTTTTGTTGGAGTAATACTCTAAATTACGGTGTAGGAAATCTACGTGGAAACGCATCGGCACGCGAGAATTCCGCGATTTTGTAATTATAAGATTTTGCGGAAAGGCAGTACGAGAGACAGAGCTCGGCTACCTCCCCGCCTAGCCGCCGAAGGCCACAGCCTGACGGTATGAATGGTGAACTGGGGGATTTCTGTAATCCGTTTAGAGCGGCCATAGCGGTCGCCAACCTCTGAGGGACGTGCGGCTGCAGGTGTTAAAGTGTTTACCAAAACAGAGCAGTGGACCGCTGGACGGGCTTTCCTGTGCGTGCTCTCGCCTGTGTCCCACAAATTTTACGCCTTCAAGTAACTGAAGTGGAGCAGGCCAAGACATCCGAATAAAAAACATTCAATGCAAGAATCTGTGTTCGCTACGACGGGGAATCTTGCCGGGGAAATCTCGAGTGGTCTCTTTGGAGAAAACTTCCAGTAAACGTGTTATTGTCCACAGCTGTGGTTCTTCCCAACCGGCGAGGGCGGAGTTTACTTGTGAAATTTTGTAGAAATAAAAGAACGGTGCAAAAGAGTTCCGTTCCCAGACCATACATTGGTCGGCACTGGCAAAGTGGGTGTTCTGAGAGCTTCTAGTGATATGATTCGCTCGGTAAAAGTTGAGGGGAGAAAACAAAGGTGAAAAGAGAAGTTTATGGACAGCGGTCTGTTGTCCGAGTAGGGTAGGAGCGTACTTTCCGAGACGCCACACGCCAACCGCACAGCCGCGCCGTCGCCGTCGGAGACCGCCGCTGCAACAAGAACATTACGGTGAGATCGCTCCCTCTTCGGCCTGTCTTAGCAGTAACGTTAAATAGTTGGATCACGTGCAATTGCTGTTTCCACAGAGGTTTCACGGTACTTTGGGGTGTAGTCGTTCTTCGTATTTTACGTTTTGTTTCGATGTCTGTCTGTCAGCTAAGTTATAAGACATCGCGTTTTGGACCAATTTTAACACAGTTCATTGCCAATGCCAGTCACGAGAATAATTTGTAAATTGTTCATTGTGTTTTATTCAGCATTAATCTGAAGGTTATAATAAAATTATTGTGATTCAGTAGAGCCTTTACTTTCAGTAGTTGATCCTGAATTCACCCTTTTGCGTTATTTTATTTTTGTATATGTGTTTGATGTCACTGAACACTCTAAGTGTTCATGATCATTCATCTTTGGAAGTAAACACAGGTGTGATTCATCGTCAATGCTACCACCGCTGATTAATTAGGGGTGACAGGGACACATTTATCCATTTTTCCGTACAGTTCCACTCTCAATTTCTCTGTAAGTTGTTTGACAGGGGCGAACACACGCAAAAATCGGACAAGCAACGGGTGGAGTGTTACATACTACTTCAAATTTGCCGGCCGTTGTGACCGAGCGGTTCTACGCGCTTCATTCCGGAGCCGCGCTGCTGCCACAGTCGCAGGTTCGAATCCTGTCTCGGACATGGATGTGTGTGATGTCCTTAGGTTAGTTAGGTTTAAGTATTTCTACGTCTAGGGGACTGATGACGTCAGATGTTAAGTTCCATAGTGCTCAGAGCCATTTCAACCATTTATTCCAAATTTCCTCGATTCGGTCTCCATATAAACCTCGATGGCGGCCAGGCGTTAAATTCAAATCTTACTTTATATTTCATCTACATCTACGTGATTACTCTTCTATTCACAATAAAGTGCCTGGCAGAGGGTTTAGTGAACCACCTACAAGCTGTCACTCTACCGTTTCACTCTCGAACGGCGCGCGGGAAAAACGAGCACTTAATTTTTTCTGTGTGAGCCCTGATTTATTTCATCGTGATGATCATTTCTGCCTATGCAGGTGGGCGCCAACAGAACGTTTTCGCAATCGGAGGAGAAAACGGCTTATTGAAATTTCATAAGAAATCCTGTCGCAACGAAAAACGCTTTTGTTTTAATGATGGCCACTCCAATTCATGTATCACGTCTGTGGCACTATCTCCGCTATTTCGTGATAGTACAAAACGAGCAGTCCTTCTTTATACTCTTTCGATATCATCTGTCAGTCCCACCTGATGCGGATCCCATACCGCACAGCAATACTCCAGAATAGGGCGGACAAGTGTGGTGTAAGCAGTCGCTTTAGTAGACCTATTGCGCTTTCTAAGTGTTCTGTCAATGAAACGCAGTCTTTGGTTTGCTCTACCCACAACATTATCTATGCGATCGTTCGAATTTAGGTTCTCTGTAACTGTGATCACTAAGTATTTAGTTGAATTCACAGTCTTGAGATTTGTGTGACTTATCACGTAATCGAAATTTAGCGGATTTCTTTTAGTACTCATGTGAATAACTTCACACTTTTCTTTATTCATGGTCAATTGTAACTTTTCGCACCATACGTGATCACTTGAGCATTGCTCCAAATTAATTAATGCCATTGGATGACTGGTTCTCTCATCCAGTTTGCGATTACTTGTTAATCCTCCGTGATACATTCTATGAATCTACAGAAAATGCATTTAACAGAAGGTAAAATCTTTGAAGAGTACCTGACGGCACAACACAAAAGTTTTGTCTCAAGTACAGATAGTGTTGAGGATCAGTGGACAAAGTTCAAAACCATCGTACAATATGCGTTAGATGAGTATGTGCCAAGCAAGATCGTAAGAGATGGGAAAGAGCCACCATGGTACAACAACCGAGTTAGAAAACTGCTGCGGAAGCAAAGGGAACTTCACAGCAAACATAAACATAGCCAAAGCCTTGCACACAAACAAAAGTTATGCGAAGCGAAATGTAGTGTGAGGAGGGCTACGCGAGAGGCTTTCAATGAATTCGAAAGTAAAGTTCTATGTACTGACTTGGCAGAAAATCCTAAGAAATTTTGGTCCTGTGTCAAAGCGGTAGGTGGGTCAAAACAAAATGTCCACACACTCTGTGACCAAAATGGTACTGAAACAGAGGATGACAGACTAAATGCCGAAATACTAAGTGTCTTCTTCCAAAGCTGTTTCACAGAGGAAGACTGCACTGTGCTTCCTTCTCTAGATTGTCTCGCAGTTGACAAAATGGTAGATATCGAAATAGACGACAGAGGGATAGAGAAACAATTAAAATCGCTCAAAAGAGGAAAGGCAGCTGGTCCTGATGGGACAGAGTACGCGAAGGAACTTGCCCCCCTTCTTGCAGCGGTGTACCGTAGGTCTCTAGAAGAGCGAAACGTTCCAAAGGATTGGAAAAGGGCACAGGTCATCCCCGTTTTCAAGAAGGGACGTCGAACAGATGTGCAGAACTATAGACCTATATCTCTAACGTCGATCAGTTGTAGAATTTTGGAACACGTATTATGTTCGAGTATAATGACTTTTCTGGAGACTAGAAATCTACTCTGTAGGAATCAGCATGGGTTTCGAAAAAGACGGTCGTGTGAAACCCAGCTCGCGCTATTCGTCCACGAGACTCAGAGGGCCTTAGACACGGGTTCACAGGTAGATGTCGTGTTTCTTGACTTCCGCAAAGCGTTTGACACAGTTCCCCACAGTCGTTTAATGAACAAAGTAAGAGCATACGGACTATCAGATCAATTGTGTGATTGGATTGAGGGGTTCCTAGATAACAGAACGCAGCATGTTATTCTCAATGGAGGGAAGTCTTCCGAAGTAAGAGTGATTTCATGTGTGCCCCAGGGGAGTGTCATAGGACCGTTGCTATTCACAATATACATAAATGACCTGGTGGATGACATCGGAAGTTCACTGAGGCTTTTTGCAGATGATGCTTTGGTGTATCGAGAGGGTGCAACAATGGAAAATTGTACTGAAATGCAGGAGGATCTGCAGCGAATTGACGCATGGTGCACGGAATGGCAATTGAATCTCAATGTAGACAAGTGTAATGTGATGCGAATACATAGAAAGATAGGTCCCTTATCATTTAGCTACAAAATATCAGGTCAGCAACTGGAAGCAGTTAATTCCATAAATTATCTGGGAGTACGCATTAGGAGTGATTTAAAATGGAATGATCATATAAAGTTGATCGTCGGCAAAGCAGATGCCAGACTGAGATTCATTGGAAGAATCCTAAGGAAATGCAATCCGACAACAAAGGAAATAGGTTACAGTACGCTTGTTCGCCCACTGCTTCAATACTGCTCAGCAGTGTGGGATCCGCACCAGATAGGGTTGATAGAAGAGATAGAGAAGATCCAACGGAGAGCAGCGCGCTTCGTTACAGGATCATTTAGTAATCGCGAAAGCGTTACGGAGATGATAGATAAACTCCAGTGGAAAACTCTGCATGGGAGACGCTCAGTAGCTCGGTACGGGCTTTTATTAAAGCTCCGAGAACATACCTTCACCGATGAGTCAAGCAGTATATTGCTCCCTTCTACGTATATCTCGCGAAGAGACCATGAGGAAAAAATCAGAGAGATTAGAGCCCACACAGAAGCATACCGACAATCCTTCTTTCCACGTACAATACGAGACTGGAATAGAAGAGAGAACCGATAGAGATACTCAGGGTACCCTCCGCCACTTGCGGAGTATGGATGTAGATGTAGATGTAGATGTAGATGTTAGGACGCCTCTTGTTCTTCCTTAGTGTCTTCTTACATAGTGCAATGGTCGTTTCGACAACCCTGGACTTCAGCTGACATGGAACACCAGAAAATCTTGAAGAGCACCCCAGCAGAGAGGGGTCGAAATGTCATTTATGTAGGAAGAATCTGAACAAGAAATGACGTCCCGTAATGGCCTACAAGATTTTTCCTTCAATGATATCGGACACGAAACCCCACAGACGCACATATATTGGCTAGAGTAAATGCGTTACCACCTGTCACTAAGTATAAGCTGAAGGTTGTTGCTTGTTAACTGTATGGCCGTTTGCCGTAATATCAAGAAACAACACAAAGTCAAATTATAGTCCAAGAGAAAATCGAAGTATCTGTCTCTGGACAATAACAAATCACACAAGACGAGCTAATGCAATATTCGTTCCCGTCTCTCAGTTTTGTATTTGGCCATTGAGCACGACGAAAACACCATCATAGTACGAGTGAGAGCGACAGCTTCGAAATATTACAGCTTATGTTTGTTATTTGTCGGTTGCATAACCAGGGAAAAGTTGTAGGACAGTGTGGAATCTCGAAATGAAGCCAAAACTGAGAGAAACAGACATTCGTTTGCTCTTAATGACTGACATAATTCACATTAAATTAACAGAGATCAAAGTTCTCTAAAACCTCAAATTTACATCACAAAATGATGCTAACACATGGGAAGGTAAGTTCGTATGGAAAAAACGCAGCAACATCTCATTTGGGCAGCTTACGAGTTCCAAGTTAACGAGACAAAAAGAGGCCATAAAATTCTAAATTTCTAAGCTAAATAAAAAAATGAAAGAAATAACTGTCCATGGAAGGGACCATTCAAAGCTGTTGCCAATGTGACGAAAGAGAACAACGCGAAGATTGTGTCTGTGAAAGACTAATGAGAATCGCATTTTACTGAGGGATAACGGAACCTGCAGTGTCGATCTCAACGTCCAAGTCTCATGTTCGCATCATTCATAAATCAACACCCATAAAGTAACAATCTTGATGGATCGAATTTTGATGAACAGACACGACAGGCTCCAAAATGAAGTTTCCATCTGGAGACAAGTGTGTGCCGTTTCGAAGCTTCTTGGAAAATTAAAACTGTGGGTCGCACCGGGTTTCGAACCCGAATGCGGGAGAGCGGTACTGTTGGAAGTAAAGTTGTGAGAAGGATTGGATAGCTCAGACAGTAGAGCAGCTGCCCAGAAAGACACAAATTTTTACTTTGCTGTAAGTTTCACGGTTAGGCTATCTACAAATCATTATTGCAAGCGGCGGAGTATGAAAGTCTGCAACCATCAAGATATGGATGCTTTACAATTGTCGATAAACTCTTTGGGCCCTAGTCGGCTGCGGTACCAGACCGGGAAGTCGCCGAGATGTCGGTGTTCTGGGTTAGATGAAATGGTTTTGTGAGTCGTGGACTGAGGGAACCTATGCAATTGCTTCACGCCACACTGTGGGCCCAGCTTCTTCTCCACCTGGTCACACGTAGTTTGGCTATTAGACAGTAACACGAGGTCTGAAAGTGTATCTTATGCTACTGCACCGTAATTGTAACGATCTAGCATCCAGAGCTACAGCAATGAAGCTGGAAGATGAGCCACGAGTATTAGAGTTATCAGAAGTGTAGAGAAACATCGAAGACCAAATTAATGAACATAGTGGAATTAAAAGTGAAGAAGTGGTTGCCTCGACAAAAGAGCAGTGTACTCTTGATCAACAAAATATGAGCTTACGGTTCCCATGTACCATCAGGATACATAAGAAAAATGGAATATTAATTAATAAAACTTCAAGAAAGCAATAATCATTTGTTTCAAAATGATGAACTGTTTCGGCCCTTATGTGGGCCATCTTCAGATTTAATGCACCATGTGGCTGCAGCTGGCGGTACGAGGAACAGTTGCATGATGTCACGTTCGTTTACTGCCCGTCTAATGATGGGAGGTTCCACAAACACATGGAGTGATTCAGTGTGGTCCCATCTCCCTATTATGGCTACAACGTCGAAGAAGACATTTATTTTTACTGCACTATGAAAAGCATTAGCCCAAGAAATTAATGGTCGACTTTGGTGAGGGGACCAAACAGCGAGGTCATCAGTCCCATCGGATTAGGGAAGAGTCAGCCATGCCATTTTAAAGGAACCATCCCGGCATTTGCCTGAATCGATTTGGGGAAATCATGGAAAACCTAAATCAAGATGGCCGAACGCGAGTTTGAACCGTTGTCCTCCAGAATGCGAGTGTATTAGACAGAGCGCCACCTCGCTCGGTAAGAAAGTAATGCAGGAAGGAATATCGTCGGTAAACGAACCTTCATCGCACATGTAAACCTTAAAAACTTAAGTAGACAGTTAAAGAAGTTAGTAATAGGGAATCAAACAGAGATACTGACAAACGTTTCAGCTACATAAATCAAAAAGTGAGTGCCATAAATTATTGTAATGGAACTAAACTATGACAATTTTATATAATAACAATTTTATTTGTAGTTATGCAAGGTTGTTATGTACTGAGGCGAAGCGCCTCGCCTTTTATGTCGCTCCTGTCTGGAGCCTGTGTATCGGGAGAGTGAGTCATGTGTGCACACTGACAGATGGACTGAAACGGATTCAATCGAGTACGTACTAAGTTTCATCCACCAGAGTACAGTAGCGGACAGAGACATTCACGAAACAGGTCAACATAATGTTTTTGTGAATTTTTCTGTTTATTTATTGAAGGATTTGTTGTTTATTTATGTTAATACAGTTTTTATGTTTTTAGTAGTACGAACTAGCGTGAGAAATTTTTAAAACAGTGAGAACGCAGACGATGGGGAATTTTGTATCATAAAATGTTAAGTAACGCCGCGCGGAGTAGTCGTGCGGTCTCTGGCGTCTTGCCACGGTTCGCACGGCTCCCTCCCATCGGAAGTTCGAATCCTCCCTCGGGCATGGATGTGTGTGTTGTCCTTAGCGTAAGTTAGCATGGATGTGTGTGTTGTCCTTAGCGTAAGTTAGTTTAAGTTGGATTAAGTAAGCTTAGGGACCGAGACCTCAGCAGTTTCGTCCCATAAGACCTTACCGCAAATTTTCGAATTTGTTAAGTATATTTATGGTAAAAGGAAAGCTAATTCGAGTGCAAATGAAAACAGTTAATAACGTAAAGTATAAATAAAATATCTGAGTGTTAATCATTTCTTTCGGGAACCCTGTCCTTTCCTTTTGTGTTATCCCACTATGTGTTTGTGTACCCTTGTGTATTTATTTTCTTCCTGTCTCTGTGTACTGTTTCATAGAATTTTTTCTCTTCTAATACTAAGCTACATTCACTATGATGAGGAATACTGTTATTTACTTCGTAAAGATGTTTAGCCATTATTTATTCTGTTTTGTTCTAATGCTTATGTGTGAAGTTGAAGTTTCAAAAGTTATTCTGATCTTTTATGTATGTACTTATGTCATAATTTTGTAACACTGATGTATATGTTCATTTCTATTCTTTTGTAAAGCCCCTATTTCTACAAATGTTATCTGTATTCTTACGTTATTTAATGATGTTTTTGCACCTTTGTTATTGTATTTTTATGTTATAAAATTGTAATTGACACCAGTTCATCAAATTAAGTAACTTATAAGTTACATTTCACTGCACACGTTTCTGTTGGTCATAGTATATGGACAATATGTGAGAAGTAGGGACTGATAGTGTTTGCACGTGTGTTGATAATTCAGCAAGGGACTGGTTGACAGCATTGCTGGTTCTAAGGGCAATTAGAAAAAAAACTTTGTGAGTGCAGAAGTGGTGGTTCAAGGACTTGCAATATTGTCTGCAAGACTCTTCGATGGTGATTGTGCACCGGCACAGTCGCAACGGATGGCTGCTAGCCATCTCTACAGTGGGTCTGCATTTTTGATGGCCCACCAATACCATTATTTCTACAAGGACTGCACTGGGTCTGCACCTCTGGTGGCCCACCAATACCGTAATCTCTACCAGGACTACAATGGGTCTACTGTGTGTTGACCTACCTACCAATATTCTTCAAAACTTCGACTGACTTTGCTGTGGGTTTGCTCTGTAGTGGCCCATTACCTGTCAGCATGTCAAGAGTCAGCACTGTCTTTCCGTTGGAAGGACAACACCACCTCTTCAAGACTGCATGAAAATCCACTACTTCCGTGTGTATTTTCTTTTACTGCTCAGACATTGAGCAAAAACATTGCTATTTTACTGTGATGAACGATGAGGACTGTCTTTATGGACTGTGAGAAAATTTTAGCTTTTGACCAACTTTCTATCAATAAGTGTGTGCATTTGATATCTTTGTTATTGTAATTATGAAAAATTTTATCAAATCATTATTGGCCACTGCCCAAAACAATTTGTAAAATTTTTTGTGGGGAGCATGGGGGCTATGTAAGTAGGCTGTTTAGGTTTTTTTATTGGTAACGCCGCCGCCACATAGCGCTCTGTATGAAAATCACTGGCTGCCGTGTGCAGTCTGTGGCTCGTTTGCATTGTTGTCTGCCATAGTAGTGTTGGGCAGCGGCAGCTGGAATGCTAACAGCTTGTAACGTTGCGCAGTTGGAGGTGAGCCGCCAGCAGTGGTGGATGTGGGGAGAGAGATGGCGGAGTTTTGAAATTTGTAAGACTGGATCTCATGAACTGCTATATATATATATTATGAATATTAAGGTAAATACATTGTTTGTTCTGTATTAAAATCTTTCATTTGCTAACTATGCCTATCAGTAGTTAGTGCCTTCCGTAGTTTGAATCTTTTATTTAGCTGGCAGTAGTGGCGCTCGCTGTATTGCAGTAGCTTGAGTAACGAAGATTTTTGTGAGGTAAGTGACTTGTGAAACGTATAGGTTAATGTTAGTCAGGGGCATTCTTTTGTAGGGATTTTTGAAAGTCAGATTGCGTTGCGCTAAAAAATATTGTATGTCAGTTTAAGCACAGTCATGTATAATTTTTCTAAGGGGACGTTTCAACAGTTCGGAAGTATGGTGTTTGTTGATTGGTTAATCATGAAAGGCGCGGACTGGCCTTAAAGAAAACTGACCAGTCAGAACGGAGTATTCTTCGAGCGTCTTTTCTCTTGTAAATAGAGAATGCTTACAGGTGGTCGGAGCCCAGCCTTTCAATGGTACTGTCGGGTGTAGTATGAGTTCCGAAGGAAGTTATAGTTTGCCGGTTTTAGTTCTGCTACATGCCTCAAAAGTGCTTTAAAGTGAAGGCAAATTTATTCCGGTGTGTTTTTTTTAGAAATTATGGAATTTTTAAGTAATTTTGTGTATGATAAAAAACTAATTCCGCGTGGCATATTGAGCAGATGCGTGCCTAAAAGCTGGAGTGCTTTAGACACTGATAAGCTTAATAGAATGGCGCGAATTTTCATCTAAGAACAATCCGTGATTAGTAGTTGTTCATATTTCGGGAAATATTACGTTACCATAAACTTGCTATCGTGAATGAAAGGGTTTGTGTATGACTGTGTTAGGATTAGCACGCTCTTGGCAGTGAATGTGTAACTCCTGACTTCAGAATGTACCGAAGTTTTGCCAGTGTTTCCTCCTTTCATTCTAAATAAAGACCTTTTCCCGATTTTTAGGATAGTTACATTGTATGCAGCCTGGTGTGAGTCGCAGTACGGTAGGTTTCTGCTCGGCTTTCCTACCGGCGATCTGTTGCAAAGAGTCCGTAAGTAGGTGCAGGACGAAAGGACCCGAGCCACGTTACCATAAACTTGCTATCGTGAATGAAAGGGTTTGTGTATGACTGTGTTAGGATTAGCACGCTCTTGGCAGTGAATGTGTAACTCCTGACTTCAGAATGTACCGAAGTTTTGCCAGTGTTTCGTCCTTTCATTTTAAATAAAGACCTTTTCCCGATTTTTAGGATAGTTACATTGTATGCGGCCTGGTGTGAGTCGCAGTACGGTAGGTTTCTGCTCGGCTTTCCTATCGGCGATCTGTTGCAAAGAGTCCGTAAGTAGGTGCAGGACGATAGGACCCGAGCCACCGCAGTACTATCTCGCTAGAGGCACGCTATATGTATACTTGAAGAAAATACATGGTGACTCTCTGTGCGGATTGTGTTTACAGACCACAAATTAAAAAAAAAGTTTTAAAAATCAGAATTTGTGTTTTACCGCAGAGGGACATAATACGGAAAAATTCATGTAGGCTGTTTTGAAACCAAGATGATTAAAGCCAATACCGCGGATATAGAGGAAATCATGAGCAGCAAGACAGGTTTTAAGAATAGTTTTAAAAATACACTACTGGCCATTAAAATTGCTACACCTCGAAGGCGACCTGCTACAGACGCGAAATTTAACCGACAGGAACAAGATGCTGTGATATGCAAATGATTAGCTTTTCATAACATTCACACAAGGTTAGCGCCGGTGGCGACGACTACAACGTGCTGACATGAGGAAAGTTCCCAACCGATTTCTCATACACAAACAGCAGTTGACCGGCGTTGCCTGGCGAAACGTTGTTGTGATGCCTCGTGTAAGGAGGAGAAATGTGTACCATCACGTTTCTGACTTTGATGAAGGTCGGATTGTAGACTATCTTGATTACGGTTTATCGTATCGCCACATTGGTCCTCGCGTTGGTCGAGATCCACATGACTGTTAGCAGAATATGGAATCGGTGGGTTCAGGAGCGTAATACGGAACGCCGTGCTGGATCCCAACGGCCTCGTATCACTAGCAGTCGAGATGACAGCCATCTTATCCGCAGGGCTGTTACGGATCGTGCAGACACGTCTCGATCCCAGAGTCAACAGATGGGGACGTTTGCAAGACAACAACCATCTGCACGAAAAGTTCGACGACGTTTGCAGCAGCATGGACTATCAGCTCGGAGATCATGGCTGCGGCTACCCTTGACGCTGCATCACAGACAGGAGCGCCTGCGATGATGTACTCAACGACGAACCTGGGTGCACGAATAGCAAAACGTCATTTTTTCGAATGAATCCAGGTTCTGTTTAAAGCATCATGATGGTCGCATCCGTGTTTGGCGTCATCGCGGTGAATGCACGTTGAAAACGTGTATTCGTCATCGCCATACTGGGGTATCACCCGGTGTGATGCTATGTGGTGCCATTGGTTACACGTCTCGGTCACCACTTGTTCGCACTGACGGCACTTTGAACAGAGGACGTTACACTTCAGATGTGTTACGACCCGTGGCTCTACCCTTCATTCGATCCCTGCGGAACCCTACTTTCAGCAGGATAATGCACGACAGCAAGTTGCAGGTCCTGTTCGGGCCTTTCTTGATACAGAAAATGTTCGACTGCTGCCCTGGCCAGCACATTGTCCAGATCTCTCACCAATTGAAAACGTCTGGTCAATGGCGGCCGAGTAACTGGCTCGTCACAATACGCGGGTCACTACTCTTGATGAACTGTAGTATTATGTTGAAGCTGCATGGGATGCTGTACCTGTACGCGCCATTCAACCTCTGTTTGACTCAATGCCCAGGCGTATCAAGGCCGTTATTACGGCCAGAGGTGGTTGTTCTGAGTATTGATTTCTCAGGATCTATGCATCCAAACTCCGTGAAAATGTAATCACATGTCAGTTCTAGTATAATATATTTATCCAATGAATACCCGTTTATCACCCGCATTATTTCTTGGTGTAGCAATTTTAATGGCCAGTAGTGTAGATAGTGACTAACTGTTTCTTTCCACAAAACCATAGCTGAACCATAATTCAAGTTAATGCACGAGTGTGTTGACATTCTGTTGATGAGGTAGACGATATCGACGAAGAAGCTGATAAATGAAAGTAAATCGCACCACAAAATGGCAGGGGTTTTAATGCGAACGTACAACATTAACTAGTGTATGATTCTTCCCTCGTAAACATGGAATACGTTAGTAATAATAAAGAAAAGCAAGTATTGGTAGCATTTTAAGTGATAAACAACATGTTTGTTCTTAACTCATTCGTCCAGGAGAAAACAAGTGTTAAATCTACTTGTCGATTACCAAATGAGACAGAAAATTGAAAACAATTTATGTTAGAGGAAAATAAAACATTAATTTATGTAGGATACTCTCAAAATTACATCTGTTTAAATGTGGACTGGCATAGTAACTAACAATGGAGACAAAACGGTATGGGCTTTCCAAGACTTCTCCAAACATTTGCGTAACTCAGGAGCTAAATGGCTCTGAGCACTATCGGACTTAACATCTGAGGTCATCAGTCCCCTAGAACTTAGAGCTACTTAAACCTAACTAACCTAAGGAAATCACACACATCCATGCCCGAGGCAAGATTCGAACCTGTGACCGTAGCAGTCGCGCGGTTCCGGACTGATGCACCTAGAACCGCTCGGCCACTAGCGGGTCATTAGAGATTTGAGGTAGGGATGTGATTGTCTCAGTATAGCTGATTAAAGCATGAGGGAATGTTATATACAAGTAACCAGAAGAACTATTTCTATAACGTTTGCAACTGAAGACGATCCTCCAACCTGGAACAATGTTGTAATTAGTAGTAGGCAGTAAGATTAATTGCCCTAAGACTTATATAATGTATTACCAACCTCGAAAAGGACGTAGTATAGGTTTAAAATAATGTCACTGAACAAGCTCATGCGTTTTGAATAAAGAGGAGCTGAGGACGTGACCGATATGAAAATAAACTGGAGATGAGTACTGGACGAAGAATGTTATTTTCTGGATTATAACAGACAAGAAAAGAACAAGACGACGACTTAATGGAAATAGGTTAAACAGCCCTAGAAAACACTTAGGAGGAACACGGATGCGCATAAATTAAGAACGTAATACACGGAAAATTCTAGATGAGGTTCTTACCCAGCAGAGGATGTCAAATGGTTGGTACTGATGACGACAACGACAAAGACGACGGCGATGACGATGGTGATCGTTGTAATGGGGAATGAGGATGGTGGTAGTAAAAAAAGGGATCGTGGGCACTCTAATAAATCATCGTAAGGTTTTACTAATCCAAGAAGAACGAATGAAAATTTTAAAGAATTTAAAATTTATTTTCCTAATGGCTTACCTATACTCTGTGTTCTTGCGGGTGGCCCTTGTGTGAGGCTAGAACTTAAAATGTAAGAAATTTACTTTCTCTCAGCACTCCTTTCACCTATTGCTGCAAACAAACATGAAACGAAATCGGCTCTGGCGATCTTTTGAGCCAATGAATGTGAATGACGTGGTTCTTCTACCACAACGAGTGTTGAATTACGTATTACTGGACCGGCAGAACGTGCAGGAGCTCTTGTACTTCAAAGGAACATACCCAAATTATTATGCAAATGAATTTCATCCGGTAGCAGTGGTAAATGGTATGAAGAGCGATGTTTGTACATGCTCTGTCTAAGATGTTGTATTGCATGCCTGAGACAAGCAAGCTCTCTGAGCTATGTCTATCATGTTTCATTCTATCGTTAGGAAACAGCCATGTGTTATTACGCCTTCAGGATGAAATGTGGTCCTAGTTGGAATACCTTTATTTGAAATATAAACTTCTGAGGTAAGTCTCCATTCAGTCAGGCTCAAATTTAATCAATGGCCTATCTGAACTTAAAACACAACACTGCACATTACATGCTATTACATTTACTATACACATGTGCCTCTCGGTCCCGTCCTCGGCCTCCCTCGCCCGGACACGTCGTTCTTCGCGTTTCCACTTGTCGCAGATCCACTACCCCCGTATTGCTCCTAGTTAGTTCAGTTGTTTGCTTCGTTCACTGCTCTCGCCCATTCTAGAGCTGTTCCAAACCTTGCTTGAACTGTGGACTTCTGGTTGTTTTCGTATTCTATTCAGCGTCCACGACTGGCAATTAAAATGTACACTCCAGGAAATTGAAATAAGAACACCGTGAAATCATTGTCCCAGGAAGGGGAAACTTTATTGACACATTCCTGGGGTCAGATACATCACATGATCACACTGACAGAACCACAGGCACATAGACACAGGCAACAGAGCATGCACAATGTCGGCACTAGTACAGTGTATATCCACCTTTCGCAGCAATGCAGGCTGCTATTCTCCCATGGAGACGATAGCAGAGATGCTGGATGTAGTCCTATGGAACGGCTTGCCATGTCATTTCCACCTGGCGCCTCAGTTGGACCAGCGTTCGTGCTGGACGTGTAGACCGCGTGAGACGACGCTTCATCCAGTCCCAAACATGCTCAATGGGGGACAGATCCGGAGATCTTGCTGGCCAGGGTAGTTGACTTACACCTTCTAGAGCACGTTGAGTGGCACGGGATACATGCGGACGTTCATTGTCCTGTTGGAACAGCAAGTTCCCTTGCCGGTCTAGGAATGGTAGAGCGATGGGTTCGATGACGGTTTGGATGTACCGTGCACTATTCAGTGTCCCCTCGACGATCACCAGAGGTGTAGGAGATCGCTCCCCACACCATGATGCCGGGTGTTGGCCCTGTGTGCCTCGGTCGTATGCAGTCCTGATTGTGGCGCTCACCTGCACGGCGCCAAACACGCATACGACCATCATTGGCACCAAGGCAGAAGCGACTCTCATCGCTGAAGACGACACGTCTCCATTCGTCCCTCCATTCACGCCTGTCGCGACACCACTGGAGGCGGGCTGCACGATGTTGGGGCGTGAGCGGAAGACGGCCTAACGGTGTGCGGGACCGTAGCCCAGCTTCATGGAGACGGTTGCGAATGGTCCTCGCCGATACCCCAGGAGCAACAGTGTCCCTAATTTGCTGGAAAGTGGCGGTGCGGTGCCCTACGGCACTGCGTAGGATCCTACGGTCTTGGCGTGCATCCGTGCGTCGCTGCGGTCCGGTCCCAGGTCGACGGGCACGTGCACCTTCCGCCGACCACTGGCGACAACATCGATGTACTGTGGAGACCTCACGCCCCCGGCGGTACGTCCACCCGGCCTCCCGCATGCCCACTATACGCCCTCGCTCAAAGTCCGTCAACTGCACATACGGTTCACGTCCACGCTGTCCCGGCATGCTACTAGTGTTAAAGACTGCGATGGAGCTCCGTATGCCACGGCAAACTGGCTGACACTGACGGCGGCGGTGCACAAATGTTGCGCAGCTAGCGCCATTCGACGGCCAACACCGCGGTTCCTGGTGTGTCCGCTGTGCCGTGCGTGTGATCATTGCTTGTGCAGCCCTCTCGCAGTGTCCGGAGCAAGTATGGTGGGTCTGACACACCGGTGTCAATGTGTTCTTTTTTCCATTTCCAGAGTGTATTTTGTAATTACGTAAATTACATAAAAATTACATTGTATGTAATACATACATCTTTTAGGGTGACGGAAGAGCATGTCAGCTTACTTCCCTATTTCGATAAACAGCAGAAGACATACTTATAAAAAGGCAATTTTTTTTCTTATTACGCATGAAAAAAGTCTTGAACCTTACGAACGCTACGGTCACAGGTTCGAATCATGCCTCGGGCATGGATGTGTGTGATGTCCTTAGGTTAGTTAGATTTAAGTAGTTCTAAGTTCTATGGGACTGATGACCTCAGGAGTTAAGTCCCATTGTGCTCAGAGCCATTTTGAACACATGAAAAAGAAGTTGGCACGCCACAAACGAGTGGCCATTTTCCGTCTTTGTTTGATCCAAGGTAAAAGAGCATGTTCATTGTTACGAAAGGCGGACCGAATTACAACCGAATGAAGCACGCGCTCCATAATCAAGTGTCTGGTGTCACATTTTACAAAGAGAATATGATAACTCCTACAATATTATTTCAGTGGTACAGAGTGGCGCACGAGAAATCGGCACCGAGTACTAGACTGCTCATTGTTGCCCACCAAACGTCATCTATTGTTTCGAAGTTGTTGTTTGCATTAGCTTATTTACTGCCTAATTATTACATGTTTATCTATTCTGCTCGTAGCAGTTACCAAATCGTGCTTAATTGGCGAGCAGTCTGTACTCACGGCCGGTTTTTCGTTCGCCACCCTGTATTATTTCACTGTTCAAATGGTTCAAATGACTCTGAGCACTATGGGACTCACCTGCTGTGGTCATTAGTCCCCTAGAACTTAGAACTACTTAAATCTAACCAACCTAAGGACATCACACACATCCATGCCCGAGGCAGGATTCGAACCTGCGACCGTAGCAGTCGCACGGTTCCGGTCTGAGCGCCTAGAACCGCGAGACCACCGCGGCCGGCATTATTTCACTGTGATCAGCCATTTAACGCTACAGTTGGCTGAGCGAAAGGGTTCGTAGAATCACGAAAATTACTTCGACAAGTGTGTGAGAATTCTGTGACGAACAAAAACTCTGTACACCAGGGGCGAAGGGGTGTCTCCTCTTAGCACCTTCCATTTTGACTCGCCTATGCTACTAATTTTCACTTTTTCCTAAGAACCATATGCCATGAACAAATGAACGGCGAACGAGTAAAAATGAACGGCTCCGAAAAAAGATGGATCACCAGTGAACTAGTTCCCAAGGGTGAACGAGTTTGCCCATCTCTATGAAGTACCCATGTGCACCATCCTCCTGGTATCACATTCGCCGACGCAAGTTGAGTGGAACACGTTCCAACAACTCCGGCAGAGTTTCTCGTAAAAAGTGTAAGTGTCTGTTTCCGTTCAGTCGCTGGAGAACATGCATGGACCTATCAGATTATCGCCTATCATGCCGGCTGAAATGTTGACAGTGAAGAGACCTCGGTGATCACTACGGATTCCCGGGATCACATGTGTACATCTCGGGTATTAAAAGACTATTTAGCTGTATTTAGTACTTTATTATTGGATCACTATCGGTTTCGTGGCACTAAAAGCCACATCTTCAGGTGAACATACGACTCGTGTTGATTGTACCTGTTGAACATGCCCTCTCGTGTAAAGGAAGCCTCATCCGGAAAAACTGCACCGTTCGGAATTGCCGGGTGAATGGTACATTTTTGCAAAAATCACTGACAGAATGTAGCTCGACATTGAAAATGATCTGAGTTAATGGCGTGAACCTTCTGAAGGTGGTAGAGGTGCAAATAATCTTCATGACACACACACAAAATTGTGAAATGGCTTTTGTCCATTTCCCGTGCAACACGCCGTGAGCTTGTTGAGAGTGTGCTGTCCAGCAGTGCAACGCCTCCACTTCAAGCCCTGGCGATCCCACTGACCCTTGACGACGCCGTCCGTCAGCCCTTCGCACCTGTGACACAAAACGAATACACTGAGTTTCGAAATAGGCCTTAAATGGACATGTGCCATTATGGGAACGTGTCAGTGGGGAACATACAAGTGAACCTGCCTCTCGTAGGGACCAGTGTATGGCAGCAGTTGTGCGTGGATATGGCACTCGTCGAACGTACAAGCGTTTGACAACGTGACCATTTTCATCCGACTCCCCGTAAGCTCAGTGCATGTCTGCCATATCCTCCCAAGAACAGCACTCCATTTCCTATTTGCTCAACACAGTAACAAATAAAAGCGTGTCCCCGTTTCTTGACAAACTGAAGCAGGGCGAACCAGATTTCGCAGTGTGCACAGGTGCTGTGCTGCCCTCTACTCAACACCTGCCATTAGGCATTTGCACGGCCGAAAGGTACACGTTCACATTCCACTACGGTGAAAACCCCACAGTGTTGTTCTATCTGGAATATTCGCAACTATGTAGACGACAGCGTTTTAAAATACAGGTCATAAAGCTTCAATCCGGTGTCTGTTTTAACTTGATATCAAAATAAATTGAAATCGTTGCCTTGCAGATCTGCTACTGTGACGACTCGAATGGCATGCTGTGTGCCTACGCTTCTGGCGGAGCGAGACGCTACTCAACGACGCCTAGCGCCGTATGCTAAGGGATGCAGACATGGGTTGCCACGTAAAATATGCTTGTTATGACCCACTCTACCAGTTCTCTTAGTTTTTATATTCATTTCAGACAGAGCCTGTATAATCTAGATTCTTGCTTATGACAGCTTCCCAACGTTTTGGTAACTTCTGTATTCCACACAGGGCACCTTCATTGATGAGCTGTCTGATTACTCGAGTCACCTCACTGGAAGCTTCATCGATCGTACCAAAACGTTTTCCACAGAGTTGAACCATTAATTTGGGAAACAAATCGTGCCAGTATTGTGTGCTGGTTGGTGAAGTATTTGGCATCCATATTTGTCGAGCATTGTTCTTACTGGTAGGGCAATATTCGGTCTTTCTGTACCGTGCAAAATGGGGATGCCAGCTGCAGGCATTTCAGGCCTTCGTTGACGAATTTTCGGGCGCAAAACATCTGCAGAAACAAAACTTCCTGGCAGATTAAAACTGTGTGCCAGACCGAGACTCGAACTCGGGACCTTTGCCTTTCGCGGGCAAGTGCCTGCGAATCACCTTGTGCCGTCTGTGTTGATCAGTGCACCACACGGTATTCAACACTCGAAACAGATTTTACTTGACTCGGCAGCAGTCTCATAAGATTAAGTGATATTGTGAAATAATAATATACATTAATTAAGTAATTGCAGCCGGCCGGTGTGGCAGAGCGGTTCTAGGCACTCCAGTCTGGAACCGCGCGACCGCTACGGTCACCGGTTCGAATCCTGCCTCGGTCATGGATGTGTGTGATGTCCTTAGGTTAGTTAGGTTTGAGTAGTTCTAAGTTCTAGGGGACTGATGACCTCAGGAGTTAAGTCCCATAGTGCTCAGAGCCATATGAAGTAATTTTAATTGCAGTCAATTATCGCACACACAAAACTGTCTCAGCGTTCTTTCCGTCGACATCTACAGTTAGATTCATACATTTTAAACCACAGTGAAGAGTATGGAAGAGGGCTCTTACCACTGTAGCACGTGTTAAGGTTTCTTGTATTCACATGCGTAGCGTGGAAGAATGACTTTAAAATACCTCTGAACCGGTTGTAATTAGTATAATTGAGTCTTCGGGTAGATGTATGGGTAATACGTGGGGGACTGTAGTATTTTTATAGATTTTTTCACAGGTTCTTGAAACTTTGTAAGTAGAATTTCTGAGTATTTTTAACAACTTAAACTAATTACGTTAATGAGAATGTGATGTTCGCGAACATTTGTCGTGGCTTCTTTTAAGACCCCACTGCCTAACTAATTAATTAGCATGAGATAAGAAGGGCTCCTGCCATGACACATTACTACGACAAACATGCTAATAGCCCCAGGTTGATCCTTCGCGAATAGTTGTATGTGAAGAGCCGTGCTGACGAACTCTCAACGAGAAGGTGCAACATACTGTTGGCAGTTTCCCTAGCTCACAGGAGGAGATTTGCTTATCTCGTGTCTTATAAAGCTGCCTCGACGTTAGTCTTCTTCTCTGACGATCGTAAATCCGGACTGCGAATGATGAAATGGTAATGAAAATCTGTAAATAAAAGGATACCTCCTTATTTTAATGAAAATAAAGAAAAAAATGGTCTTTAGAGCCATTCTAGTGGTAATACTAGAATCTAAGTTCTCAGAGTTTAATCCTCAATTGTCAAGCATCGTTTTAAATTTACGACATTATCTCCACACGAATTTTTCGAAGTTGCACATTTGCGAATTCGTTCTCTTAGGCACTTTGACCCAAAAACATTTTTCACATGAAAATATAATCCGTCTACTCCACAGGTGTGTTGCATCGCCAAAAAGGAGTTCAAGATGGGTCATAAATGTTCCCCGAGGCTGTATAAACTTTAACTTAATTTGAACTGTGCAGAACGTCCAGCTGCGTTTAGGCCATGGTGTCAACGTGAAAGTTAGTTCGAGACTGCGTGCGGAGGTTGCTTCAGTGTTTCGTGCCCGCCCACAGGGTTCGGTTGGGTCGGTACAGTCGGCCACAGACTGTCAACAATATGTAATAAAGCACTCCGTCTACAGGCCACGAGTGGCCTACCGCGACCATCCGACTGCCGTGACACCCTGAGTGGTGGATACGGATAGGAGGGGCGTGGGGGTCAGCATACCTCTCTCCCGGTCGTTTTGATGGAATTCCTGAACGAAGTCGCTACTATTCCGTCGAATAGCTCTAGAGCGTCTTTGATTCATAATCAAAACGTGTTCCGTCCCGGGTTCGATACCCGCCACTGCCTAAATTTTGATAAATAATCAGCATTGGCGGCCGAAGACTTCCGGCATAAGAAGTCAGCCTCATTCTGCCAACGGCCTTGTCAAAGAGGGCGGAGGAGCGGATAGAGGTGCAGGGCACTCTCTTGTCCTAGGGGTGGGAAATTGCTCCTAAAGGCGGAAGAATCAGCAATGATCAACGACATGAGGATGCAGCAGGCAATGGAAACCGCTGCATTAAAGACACGTAACGCGTATCCGCAGGACATGTGGCCTGTAGTTGAAGAAGTGTAATGGTGGTCTCTCCATTGGCAAAAGATTCCGGAATAGTCCCCCATTCGGATCTCCGGGAGGGGACTGCCAAGGGGGACGTTACCATGAGAAAAAGATTGAATAACCATGGAAAGGATAATGTTCTACGAGTCGGGGCGTGGAATGTCAGAAGCTTGAACGTGGTAGGGAAACTAGAAAATCTGAAAAGGCAAATGCAAAGGCTCAAGCTAGATATAGTAGGGGTCAGTGAAGTGAAGTGGAAGGAAGACAAGGATTTCTGGTCAGATGAGTATCGGGTAATATCAACAACAGCAGAAAATGGTATAACAGGTGTAGCATTCGTTATGAATAGGAAGGTAGGGCAGAGGGTGTGTTACTGTGAACAGTTCAGTGACCGCGTTGTTCTAATCAGAATCGACAGCAGACCAACACCGACAACGATAGTTCAGGTATACATGCCGACGTCGCAAGCTGAAAATGAACAAATAGAGAAAGTGTATGAGGATATGAAAGGGTAATGCAGTATGTAAAGGGGGACGAAAATCTAATAGTCATGGGCGACTGGAATGCAGTTGTAGGGGAAGGAGTAGAAGAAAAGGTTACAGGAGAGTATGGGCTTGGGACAAGGAATGAAAGAGGAGAAAGAGTAATTGAGTTCTGTAACAAGTTTCAGCTAGTAATAGCGAATACCCTGTTCAAGAATCACAAGAGGAGGAGGTATACTTGGAAAAGGCCGGGAGATACGGGAAGATTTCAATTAGATTACATCATGGTCAGACAGAGATTCCGAAATCAGATACTGGATTGTAGGGCGTACCCAGGAGCAGATATAGACTCAGATCACAATATAGTAGTGATGAAGAGTAGGCTGAAGTTCAAGACATTAGTCAGGAAGAATCAATACGCTAAGAAGTGGGATATGGAAGTTCTAAGGAATGACGAGATACGTTTGAAGTTCTCTAACGCTATAGATACAGCAATAAGGAATAGCGCAGTAGGCAGCACAGTTGAAGAGGAATGGACATCTCTAAAAACGGCCATCACAGAAGTTCGGAAGGAAAACATAGGTACAAGGAAGGTAGCTGCGAAGAAACCATGGGTAACAGAAGAAATACTTCAGTTGATTGATGAAAGGAGAAAGTACAAACATGTTCCCGGAAAATCAGGAATACAGAAATACAAGTCGCTGAGGAATGAAATAAATAGGAAGTGAAGGGAAGCTAAGACTGGCTGCAGGAAAAATGTGAAGACATCGAAAAAGATATGATTGTCGGAAGGACAGACTCAGCATACAGGAAAGTCCAAATAAACTTTGGTGACATTAAAAGCAACGATGGTAATATTAAGAGTGCAACGGGAATTCCAGAGGAGAGAGCAGACAGGTGGAAAGAATACATTGAAAGCCTCTATGAGGGTGAAGATTTGTCTGATGTGATAGAAGAAGAAAAAGGAGTCGATTTAGAAGAGATTGGGGATCCAGTATTAGAATCGGAAGTTAAAAGAGATTTGGAGGAGTTACGGTCAAATAAGGCAGAAGGGATAGATAACATTCCATCAGAATTTCTAAAATCATTAGGGGAAGTGGCAACAAAATGACTATTCACGCTGGTGTGTAGAATATATGAGTCTGGCGACATACCATCTGACTTTCGGAAAAGCATCATCCACACAATTCCGAAGACGCCAAGACCTGACAAGTGCGAGAATTATCGCACAATCAGCTTAACAACTCATGCATAGAAGCTGCTTACAAGAATAATATACAGAAGAATGGAAAAGAAAATTGAGAATGCGCTAGGTGACGACCAGTTTGGCTTTAGAAAAAGTAAAGGCACGAGAGAGGCAATTCTGACATTACGGCCAATAATGGAAGCAAGGCTGAAGAAAAATCAAGACATGTTCATAGGATTTGTCGACCTGTAAAAAACGTTCGACAATATAAAATGGTGCAAGCTGTTCGAGATTCTGAAAAAAGTAGTCATATACAATATGTACAACAACCAAGAGGGAATAATAAGAGTGGGCGATCAAGAACGAATTGCTCGTGTTACGAAGAGTGTAAGACAAGACTGTAGCCCTTCGCCCCTACTCTTCAATCTGAACATCGAGGAAGCAATGATGGAAATAAAAGAAAGGTTCAGGAGTGGAATTAATGTACAAGGTGAAAGGATATCAATGATACGATTCGCTGATGACATTGCTATCCTGAGTGAAAGTGAAGAAGAATTAAATGATCTGCTGAATGGAATGAATAGTCTAATGAATACACAGTATGGTTTGAGAGTAAATCGGAGAAAGGCGAAGGTAATGAGAAGTAGTAGAAATGAGAACAGCGAGAAACTTAACATCAGGATTGATGGTCACGAAGTCATTGAAGTTAAGGAATTCTGCTACCTAGGCAGTAAAATAACCAATGACGGACGGAGCAAAGAGGATATCAAAAGCAGACTCGCTATGGCAAAAAAGGCATTTCTGGCTAAGAGAAGTCTACTAATATCAAATACCGGCCTTAATTTGAGGAAGAAATTTCTGAGGATGTACGTCTAGAGTACAGCATTGTATGGTAGTGAAACATGGACTGTGGGAAAATCGGAACAGAAGAGAATCGAAGCATTTGAGATGTGGTGCTATAGACGAGTGTTGAAAATTAGGTGGACTGATAAGGTAAGCAATGAGGAGGTTCTACGCAGAATCGGAGAGGAAAGGAATATGTGGAAAACACTGATAAGGAGAAGGGACAGGATGATAGGACATCTGCTAAGACATGAGGGAATGACCTCCATGGTACTAGAGCTGTAGAGGGCAAAAAATGTAGAGGAAGACAGAGATTGGAATACGTCAAGCAAATAATTGAGGACGTAGGTTGCAAGTGCTACTTTGAGATGAAGAGGTTAGCACAGGGGAGGAATTCATGGCGGGCCGCATCAAACCAGTCAGTAGACTGATGACCCAAAAGAAAAGCTCCTCAATTGGCATCACGAGGGTGAGTGCACCCCGAAAAATGGCAACAGCGCATGGCGGCCTAAATGGCACCCATCCAAGTGCCGACGACGCCCGACAGCGCTTAACTTCGGTGATCTCACGAGAACCGGTGTATCCACTGCGGCACGGCTGTTGCCATGACAATATATAATACACTAATTAAAATGTGAGCATTTTGGAGACTGTGAAGTAGCTGTGAGAGAGGATAATGGCAGTAGTTTAGTTGTAGGCATAGACCAACTTTTAATAGTTAATGTTAATAAACAAAGATATGTATTTGCTGCCAAGGTTCGCAGTGTGAACCTGTGCGTTTTCTATACGCTCCTTCTCACAGCTCCGTTCTCACGATCCGTGAACATCTTTCGTTTTATGGGACGTCGATTCCTACCGATTTTACTTGCTTGGCGTACACTAGCTAAGCCTTTCTATTCTGTGCCATGAGATGAAACAAAATGTTGGACGAGATGGGGCATAAATGCCAAATTCATGCCTACATTTCCCGGTCAACGTGTTTCGTTCACAGGGGAAAAGAAGTATATATATATTTCTTTATTGTTATTTCACACCTTACACAAGGTGGTATGGCAGCGGCAACAGTTTGCCGCTCTTCAGTCACAGGCAGTACAAGAGAAAACAACAGAGACACAGAATGAGCAGAACATAACGGTGGACAAAAGACAGTAGACACAGTAATTAAAAACATGAAGCCGTTCACTCGCGAAGAAAAATAAAAGACTGTCAGGACTATACACGAACACTGATTATGGACACGACACACGTGAACGATGGAGCGTGGGCGGCGAAAAACACTGAAGCAGAAACATATTGCACACACACTAAAACTGATGGCAATGATCTCTGCTGCGCTAATGTTCACGTAACGTGTGCGAGTCCGGGGACCTGCCAAAAGGGGAAAAAAGGTGGGGGAAAAGGGAGAGTGGAGATGCCAGGGGCAGAGGAGATGGGAGGAAAGAAGGTATTGGGGGTAGGGGAAGCCCAGGGGTTGGAGAGGGGAGAAGGGAGAGAGGGTGCCCTGAGGAAAAAACACAGGAAGTGAGAGAGGAGGATCAAAGTTGATAGGAGGGGTAGATGGAGGGGATGAGGGCATCAACAGGGAGGGTGAGCTGGTGGAAGTCACCTTGGGAGAGGGTAAGGAGAGTGCAAAGATGGAGAGCAGGTGGGACATGAGAATACAGGCACAGCAGCGGAGAGGGGTGGGAGAGGATGGGAGATACAAGCGGGTGAGGGCGATCTAGTTTACAGGACATGTAGAGGATCAGTATCCATTCGAGGAAAAGGAGGATGTGGGGGAACAGAATAAGGTCGTACAGGATATGTGTGGGGGAGGGGAGACGGATGCGATAGGCGAGGCGGAGACCATGGCGCTCTAGGATCAGAAGGTAGGAGGGGCGGAGATCCAGGCAGGATGGACGTAGCAGAGGAAGGTCGGATGAGGGACTTATATGTGTGGAGGATGGTGGAGGGGTCCAGACCCAATGTGTGGCAGAGAGGAGCTTGCATTGGCTTCGATTGTCCGGCGATGGGGGTCCAGGAGAGGCGACGGTCAAGGGTGATGCCAAATACTTAAGGGTGGGGTGAGAGCGATAGGACGGCCATAAATGGTGACATAGAAGTCGAGGAGACGAGAGGAAGGTGTGGTTTTGCCTACTATGATCGCCTGAGTCTTAGAAGGATTGACTTAAGGAGAAGTATATTCCAGTCTGTTGATAAATACAGTAATGTTGTAATATACGGTTCAAGCCAAGACTTTACAGTCGATAGTTGGCTGGAACTCTTGCATGCAGCTTTTGCAGTGCAGTCTTTGCCAGAGCAGCCGCCGCCTTTTACACTCAGCCACCGACTTGCGGCAACCCTTGGCTCTGTCTCTCGCTGCCTTTGAGCCACTGCGTGTATTGATGTCGCAGAACAATCGTTTAAGGCAAGGCGCTGCTTTCTATAGGTCGGCGACAGAGTGCGCTGATTGCGGGACATGCCTCTGCGGAAGGCGCTGTCAGCCGCACTGCCCCACAGACTAAGGGCGATGGCCTTCTGGCACAGCCGGCAAGCCGAAACAGAACAGAAAGTATGGCGTGCACTCGTGTCACCCCAGGCCGGCAGAATTCATCCGGTATTTTGTCTACACTACAGAACTTTCAGTCTGACATCCCCGCATGGACAGCAAACATCAAAATTTCACTTACAGTGTGTACGGTGACTAGTCTCATATCGCTTTGCGATAATAATTAAATTTCTTAGCAGTTTTTTTCTTAGCTTTGCTAGAGGCAAGTACATAGCTGGTGGCTTCTGGACTAAGATTCTTAAATTCATCTTGGCTGAGGCGGGCCAGACTGGATATATTGCGATAAGCCTGGGTGCCCTTGGCGCTAGGAATACCCGCTGTAAGGCTGTGGGTTCGCTGAACTGTGATACATCCCCTTTGAAAAATTAATGAATTACTGTGCTGATAAACCTCTACGTTATTTGATTTTCAAACAGCTGAGCAAAACTGAACGTACTCAGATATTACTCTCTTTACTTATTGTGAACAACACTAAACTGACACACAATATTTTTAGCGCAACGCAACCCGACTTTCAAAAATCCCTACAAAAGAATGGCCCTGACTAACAATAACCTATACCTTTCATGAATCACTTACCTCACAAAAATCTTCGTTACTCGAACTACTGCAATATAGCGAGCGCCACTAGTGCCAGCTAAATAAAAGATTCAAACTACTGAAGTCACTAACTACTGATAGGCATAGTCAGCAAATGAAAGATATTGATAGAGAACAAACAATGTATTTACCTTAATAATGTTCCAAAGTCATAATATATCTATCAGTTCATGATATCCAGTATTACAAATATACTCTTTCTGGCGACACACGTCCAGATCGTCCGCTCTCAAAACTCCGCCATTTGTCTCACCACATCCACCACTGCTGGTGGCTCACCTCCAACTGCGCAACGCTACGCGCTGTTCACATCCAACTGCCCAACACTACAATAGCGAATATTCCTACAACAGCCACAGACGGCACACAGCATAGCCCGTGATTTTCATATAGAGCGCTATGCGGCGTTACCAACATAAAAACCAAAACAGCCTACTTACAACTGCTAGGTCAAAGAGCGCTTTTATTTCCTGTGTCAGCATTTCGGCATGGACTTCTGATATTCGAGCTAGCGACCGCAGGTCCCCCAAGTGTTACTGGCGTGAGGGATCTGTACATACCGCAGGCTGGTGCAAACTCGCGAAATCGCCTTTTGCCGTCTCCGATGTGAGAAAATTTCTAAATCTTACATTCCGGGTCCTACTAGTCAACAGCATCGGCGATGTGACGCGAATGTCTGATCCAGTGACTAACGACACAGCAAGTACAGTGTGCCAAACTCTGATCAGTTAACGCGACATGGTACGCCATGGTGGATAGGTTTCCGCAGGATTCCACTGTGATTTGGTGTATTCTGAGAAACTCTTTCCCATCACTGTGGTCAAAGTCGTGAATCGTATCCAAATCGTGATCTTTTGGGAGACGGGGAGGAACTTGTCGCTGCCTGGCGTACTTTGCTGACTCTTGGGCCAGTGTCGCTTTCAACGTTAGCGCTACCTTTGTTCTTGCGTTTGCGAGCTGCGCAGTTTCGGAAAGTCAATTGCGGTTCTGTAGCAAGCTTCCAAACAGGTTTTGTTAACAGAACATGTTGTACAAATTCAGACTACAGTCCAACAGTCATCTGTTGTATTTTTGGGTACATGTATGTGCATTCATTATGAAACTGACTCAAAAATGGTCCAAATGGCTCTAAGCACTATGGGACTTAACATCTGAGGTCATCAGTCCCCTAGACTTAGAACTACTTAAACCTAACTAACCTAAGGACATGACACACATCCATGCCCGAGGCAGGATTCAAACCTGCGACCGTAGCGGCAGCGCGGTTCCAGACTGTAGCGACCAGAAACGCTCGGCCACAGCTGCCGGCGCAACTGATTATTATACTAGTCACCTCTGGTTCACATAAAATTTGGATTGAAGTCATTTTCAGTTCCATTACTTTTTTGTGCTTCAAGCAAACAAACATCATTGTATGAACTGATATTCACTTTTGCTGAGATAGTTAATAGTAATTGCATTAATTGTGGCACAGTCATGAAGAGAATGAGATCATACGTTAAAGCTTAGGAGCGTTTTTGTGTATGTCATTTGTCCTACTGCTGTCCTGATCACGTAACTCTATTTTCAAACAAAATATGACCATCCTTTTTTTTCTTTTTTTTTTTCATGGATAAATTGTACTGTTGCGGCATTACATCGTAAGAGTAGTGCCCCTACTTAGAACACTGAATGTGTGCTGTATGAAATTTGATTCATTTACATAGCCTATTATTAGTGGAAATTGCTCTCATTTGCATTTACCTAGTGCTGAGACTCCAGAGAACCTCAGTTGATGAACTGCCGCAGTTATTTGGTTTAATGTTTTTAAAGGCGTAAACAGTCCTCTGTTGAGTACGAAAGTGTGGTGGGCTGTCTGGGCATTCCCCTGCCGAGCCCCAGCTCGTCAGCAGCACACTGCACACACGAACCAATGTGATATTCCTGGCAGCCAGCATTTTATTTTGCAGGAAACGTCGCCTTGATGCAGCTTGATACACGTGAAGTAGCATATGGTACAAAAGTGGAGTGAGGTACAAGGGACAGATGGTACAGTATGTACCAGCCCCGTGGGAGAGTCCGCCAATGGTACTGAACTTCCTTCTGACTGGTCAGCACATTTGGGTGTTAGGTGACAAAGCGTAACTTCTCTTATTGATTATCTATATACTTTTCATTCCATTTAACCCAGTTTTCAGTATGACAATCTTTCATGGTTAACTTACGCCGTTTTTGTTATTAAATTTCACTAGTTTTGAGAAACATTAAGAGTAATGATATTACAACCAAAGTGCTTCGGACACCTTCTGGTCGCTTTGGCGCGCCTGGGAGACGAAGTACTTTGGCTGCTCTCGTCAGTCTGTTTCGGGTGTTCTTCAGAGCCGGATGTGTATCTCTGTTTTGGACTGACATGTCGTACTCTATGTCGGAAGTTTCCAGAAAAGTAACCGCACTATTAAGAAAGCTATGTGGAGTGTTGTGGAAGACAGTGTAAAAAAAAAGATATTTTAAGATATAAACAAACAGGATACATTAATGGGAGGTGTCGCCTACTATCATTGGCAGTAGTACAGATCTTGCCCTCTGTATATACAGAGACTAACCTGGGCAACTGGTATTCCACAAAAAACACACGTTCAAGTTCGACATGACAGAATAGTAGCCTCCGCCGAAGAAGATTCCACGACCGACGAGCTGTCTTCAGCGCTGGGGACACAATTTAAGAAGACGACAGGTTGGTAGAAAGAACGGTTAGGGACTCTTATTCAGTCTCTACAGATCTATTCAGCTTCCAGAACTGACTTCCAACACTACAACATATAATTATATACCAAGAACACGCAAGCGTTTGATTATACAGTGCGGCAGGAAACAATACATGATTAAAGGTTTTTTAGGTATGCCATACACAGCTGAAGCCACCAAATGATATATGAATCCAGTAGAGGTTGTGGTGATGCTGATCACTACATTTCATCTGCTGTTGCAGATACAACCAAGCATTATATGTGATTAATATTGAGTGAGTATCGGACTCAGTCGAAGAACGAAAATATATCTGAATGCTTGCAGCACTGTGAATGTGACTTTTCATGGGTTGGAGTGTCCACAGCATACTCATCAAAAACGGCAGAAGAAAGAGTAAAACTTCGTAACATTTACATAGACATCGTGATTTATGATCAGGGGAATCCGTATGAGTGTACGAAAATCATGGCACGAAGAGAAACGCACCCAAACCACCCATATGCGTCTTGGGCGGATTAAAATCTTTATTAGGTCGTCAGTGCACTCTTAAGAACTGCAAGATTTGAAAAGAGGCAAAATCGCAACCAATCAGACCACACTACACGCCTCCAGCCAGTTTCTGAGCAGTTGCTCTGCTGCTTGGCCGATTGAAGGCGTGGAGTTTCATATACCATTGTGTGCGACAGATCCAACTCCAAATCTCCAGTGTGCAGTTTCCGTAGCAACGTTCTCTCGGAATCTGGTTTATACAGGCGTGCATTCATTGATCGCAGCAACCGATAATTATCATTGACAATTTGTGATTTTCGTCTCCGGTCGTTGTTGGTTGCGATTTTCCTACGATCCCTCTTCTTACGTCGTGTTTAATTTACAGCGATAAAAGAAATTTAATTACTTAACCGGTTTCGGGCAATTACTGCCCTTTTACAGAAGTTTATACCTATCGCATTATCTGCGTGTGTAAACAATAAGGCGCACAGAGCAGAATATCTTAGTCATGTGGTTTATGGTGCCACGGAATTCTGCAGTATGGATCTTACTGTTGATACTCGCAGATAGTATAACCTTCTGAAACAGGCACTAAGTGCCCGAAACCGGTTAAGAAATTAAATTTATATTATGCAACTGGTTGTTGATTATTTCGATGTATAAATGTACATTTGCTGCGGATGGATGACATACTAAAGATGACATGTTCAAGCTAACAACGGACGTAAGGGATTATGTTGGGAATGCGTGCAATTTTGCTCTGAAAAGTACACTGTAAAGATACAAACAACACGAAATATTTCTGATGCACTAAATTTTTCTGTCCATTTATATGAAGAAAACCACAAGAGAGAGAAAAAAATTCGTCGCTTATGTGGAGCGTGGAATTAATTAAGGTTTGAGACCTTAACTTTTCCCGGCGAACTGAATGTTCAGATAACTTACGGGTTTGCTGCCGGGTGACGTCGTCGACCACCGCCGATATTTCGACAGGAGCACACCCTGCCATTCTGAAGGCCTTGAGAATGGCAGGGTGTGCTCCTGTCGAAATATCGGCGGTGGTCGACGACGTCACCCGGCAGCAAACCAGTAAGTTATTTGAAAATTAAGGTTTGTGGGCGTCTTCTAATGGTGTACTGGATGTTGTTGTTGTGGCCTTCTGTCTGGAGACTGGTTTGATGCAGCTCTCCATGCTACTCTATCCTGTGCACGTTTCTTCATCTCCCAGTACCTACTGCAACCTTCATCCTTCTGCATCTGCTCAGTGTATTCATCTCTTGGTCTCCCTCTACGATTTTTACCCTCCACGCTGCCCTCCAATGCAAATCCCTTCTTCTAGTCAAATTGTGCCACAAACACATCTTTTCCCCAATTCTATTCAATACCTCCACATTATTTACGTCATGTATCCATCTAATCTTCAGCATTGTTCTGTAGCACCACATTTCGAAAACTTCTCTTCCCTTCTCTTCTTTTCCAAAATATTTATCGTCCATGTTTCAGTTCCATACATGGCTACACTCCACACAAATACTTTCAGAAACGACTTCCTGACACTTAAAATAATACTCGATGTTAACAAATTTCTCTTCTTCAGAAACGCTTTCCTTGCCATTGCCAGTCTACATTTTATATCCTCTGTATTTCGACCATCATCTGTTATTTTGCTCCCCAAATAGCGAAAGTCTTTTACTACTTTGTCTCATTGCCTAATCTAATTCGCTCCGCATCACCCGACTTAATTCGACTAATTCCATTAACCTCGTTTGGCATTTGTTGATGTTCATCTTATATCCTCCTTTCAAGACACTGTCGATTCCGTTTAACTACTCTTCCAAGTCCTTTGCAGTCTCTGACAGAATTACAATTATTTCTTCCCCATGGTTTTTAATACCTATTCCGAAGTTTTCTTTTGTTTCCTTCACTGCTTGCTCAATATACAGATTGAATAACATCGGGGAGAGGCTACAACCTTGTCTCACTCTCTTCCCAACCACTGCTTCTCTTTCATGTCCCTTGACTCTTATAACTGCCATTTGGTTTCTGTACAAACTGTAAGTAGCCTTTGGCTCGCTGTATTTCACCCCCGCCACCTTCAGAATTTGAAAGAGAGTATTCCAGTCAAAGAGAGTATTCCAGTCAATGTACTGGATACCTGTGTTTATCTGACCGACCAGTGCTTCAGACAAAGCTACACGAAATAAGATTCATAATAAAAAATAAATAAATATTCAGTGTAAAATTTGTGTAGATGATAAGCTGAGCAGGAACTGGACACCATTTTATGAATGTGAAGTGGAGTCAAATTTTTATTTAAAATTTCGGCAGTGTACATTACAAAGTGAGCCATGTCAAGCCTCATTAAATTATTATTTCTTAATAAAGTTCAAGTCAATAAAAGTATTTTGCCCAGCTATAATGTGGCGGATTATGTAGACGACAGGAATCTGAAGGAACGCATCAGTTCCTTGCTCCGAAAAAAAAAGTGCAGCTGTAGTCGGTGGGGTGAATGGTAGTGATGGCAGGCCAGAAGACCCAATGGAAATAATGCTGACCTTTCTTTTTGAGTCATCACTCTTCTGACAGTAAAGAATGTTCTTTTCACTTCCGTAAATACTTCGTTGTTAGTGAGGCAGAACACGCCTCACTCTGTTGACTCAGGCCGGTATTGAAACTTCCACCCTCGCGATGAGGAAGCTGCATAGCTGCCCTAAGTTCGTGACAGCGGGCCTGTGGACGGCTAGGGGTCCCTGTAGACCAACATCGTGACATCAGGAGCGCGCTACTTCTCCGCTTGTGATGGCTCCTGTAGGGGTCCTCCGGCCCCGCATGCATTCACCGTGATGCCGCGTGGAGACTGTTTTGTGTGCGGGATTCGACCAGCTGGCATATGGCAGGAGCCGGACGGCAGCTGGAACTGAGGCACTAAGTGCCGTGGGGAACTCAGTGCTGGTGGCAGCAGACGCGCGTGGCAGGTTAATGGTGATGTGGTACTAAGTCCCCCGAGGAACGCAGTGCTGGCTGCCGCATGCGCAGCCACTTTCTGTAGAGCATTCAAGGCAGACTGACTTCTGGCAACAATGCAAACACAAGGCGTTTTCTTCTTCTTTTTTGGGTCCCAGGTGGAGCACGTTTCGTATTTCTCCAATCGTTCTCCGACGACTTTGCTCTTCGTTGTGTTCCACCCAAGCCACATGAATCGACGCACGAATTTCACGGCGTCTGTCAGAGTCGTTCACTCGCTTTTCCATCTGCCGTGTCATTAATGAGTTTGGCAGCTTATTAAAGAAAATTAAAACGACTGATTTGAGTACTGTCTTTGTAGCTGTGAAGGACAAGCGCATAGCTGAATGAAATAGCAAACCGAAATATGCTGTTGTTCGCATAAATCAGCTTCATACCGAACATTTAAATGATTTTCAAGATTTTCTTTGTTTATTTTTACATTAATCTATTTCAATGTGATAATCAAAATATCGTCAGTCATAAGCAAATTCCAGATAGTAAGAGGATCTAGATTATTACCTAGAGGAGCAGGTGATCGGTCTGTTGGCAAAAGAATAATATTATGCTGCCGAATATGAAATCGCTTCAGAAGAGGCTTCGACAACCAGCGATATTTATTTCGATCAAATATATATGAAGCAGTGGCTTTGACTAAAGATTCATTCTCTACATTTCTGTTCTTATCACTTTACTCACTTGTTTCACTCACTGAATTCACAGGATGCAAAACAAATTCGTCTTCACTTTCACACTATGTTTTTCTGAATTATGTCACTTTCAATCTCTTAGTCTCTATATGGTCCAAAATCACTTCCTAAACAGTCCTCAAACCGTTTTAAAACTGTATCCTGTAAGTCAGGATCCATAACACGAGCAGAAGACGAAGACCTGGTTACTGAACCCATAATGACACGAAAGTGGCAGTAATAATTCCGGTTCAGTAACAAACGAAACCATGATAGCTCCAGGAAAGAACAGCTAGACAACGCCGTAATCTGCTACCCCATATCTATACATTAGCAATAGAGTAATAAACACTAGCGGTCTGTGAGACCACACCCGGCACGTTAAGGGTCATATCGCTCCGAGGCTTATTTACTTCACTAATACCTGCCTCGTAGTCATATCGCCCGTAACAAGAGACTTACCCTGATACGGTGACATCGACCCGCCTGCTACGGTCATTAATGCTGCACGGTGTACTTTTCCATTGACTGCGGCGAGCCCGATCTCGCAGTCCCCTTGCGTGTAAGTTATTCTAACCCAGACGTCGCCACACTGCAACCCGCCAGCTTGCGGCTGTTAATGCAGTAATTTACAGCGTCTTTCTCACCATTTATTATTTTTCTAGATGAGTGGATAGCTACACTACAAATCAAAGACTATACTTCCTCATCCAGGAAACGCATATATCTCCATTCACAGGTAACAGCAACTGAATAAATTTCATTTTTTGGCATTGCAGAACATTAGTCCTCTGAGCTAAGTCTGTTTTTGCTGTCCCTGTATTATTGTGATATCTGTTGGTGTGTGAAGTAGTGAGGCTCATAGGCTAACTATTTGCAATAATGCAAAATTCATGTCATTTCGCTGCTCTATTACGCTGTCATGCAAAGTAGGTAATCGGATGCTATTTACCAGTATGTACATGACAGGGTGTAGGATACATGCTCATTCGTAATTTCGTTCATTTCACATAGCAGACGAGAAGGAACTTCTTGGCTGTGAGGAAGGCAAACGCTCGCAATAGCAGCAGGTGAGGGGACATCCGGTCACTGAGAGCTGTAAATAGAGCCCTGTAATTGGGGCTTCCTCTTTTGGTGTCAGATATCAAGGGCCAAAGCAATGAGCGCTCGCAGGTTTTACAATGGTTAGGAGCAATTTTACCGCGAAAGAAGCTTCGCGTTTTGGGCAGAAACGTGCAAGCTCGGCGCCACGGCTGTGCTATCATTTGGGACGTTTCGGAGAAATGGTCGCTGCACTACAAGGAATAGCCGAAATAACGACGCCCTAATGATCAAACTCCGTTGGCGCCAGAAAGCCTTGCGTGCAAAATCCTCGTGGAGGCTCTGATAGCTCTTCTACAGTTACGTTAGCACACGTTTGCAGTCGCTGTCGGGAATTCGCGGGAAGGGACGGTAATGCCGCTTAGGTTGACGGAGTACGGTGGTGGAAGTCTAGACGAATGTGTTGTAACGCAACTATTGGCGAACACTCTGTTTATCGGGTAACGATTGTCCGATTTCTGTGACAGCGGTGCAGTCGCTCTCTGGGTGCTGGGTGGACGAGAATTTTGAGGGAATTGGTTCCTGGTCGCGGCAGGAGTCGGTGGCATACTTTTCGCCGCTTGATGCAGACTAATTTCATTCACAGTTTCACCTCTCGGGCCACCCGGACAGTGACTTAGCTTATCTGCGCTCGCTGTTCTGTCACCAAGGCGGGGCCCATCTCCATGTAGCGGCCGGCCACGATTAGCAGCTGTCATCAGCATGCTGCCTTCCCCATACTTTCGGTAATATATACAACCCCAGCTTGTAAGATTTCAGTTGGTTTTTAAGGCGCCCAAAATTCAAAGTGAGGTTTCTGAGGTGTGGCGTCTGTATAACTACTTTGCTTCCTTAGGTGGTACTGTGATACTGCATCCGATTACCAACTTGTTTATCGTTATTATACATTCCTTCTACTCTTTACAGACTAGATTCCACGCAGTGTCGTTTGTACTAGGTTCTTGCCGACATCTCTACCAAGTGAGGACTGTTTACCTTTTAGTTTACGTTAGTACACATGACTGCTCCCTGTAGAAGTTCAAGATCAGTTACGTGTTTCATTTAAAGAAATTAAAAGTAACTGCAAATTTTTAGGATGGCACTTACCTGTTAAACAGTCATACTCAACAGAATCGTGTCCCATCATAATTTTTCAAGCGGAACTTTGATGAATTAATTTAATGAATAAATTGTACAGAACGCTAGCCACCCCACGTAGGATTTACGCCATGGCCATTGCAAGGTTGTTTTACACACCTTGTGCACATTCACTATAAACCTACTTAGGTGTGATTTACATAACATCACGATACTGCCCTCAAACTTGCATATAAGTTAAGTGTCCCACGATAGGAAACACACGGATAGGTTTCATATTGGTGAGCCTTGCCTTTGGATTCGCACCCAACGAATCACTCTGATACAGTTTAGTTTCTATTCTTCTTCTCAACAATTGCCAGTTTTTTTTTTTTTTTTTTTTTTTTTTTTTTTTTTTTTTTTTAGATCCGTGCTAGATTTAAGTTGGCGGCTCCTATGCGCTAATCCTTGAGTTTTCTTTAACCTTCCATGGTCACTCAGGGTTTTGTAGTTTCTGCACCACATTCATGATGAGTGTCGTAAATCAGCGTTCAGAATTGTGAACAGTATCGTTAAGTGATTTGTTTTTGGGTGTATACTGTTTAAAGAGTTGAAAAGTCTCTTTGATTCTGGTCTCCAGAAAAGAATGGCAGATTATTAGATCCATTCTTGCTTGAATTAGTGGGATTTTGGAATGTCATTCGGTTCTGAATGCTGTCAAGGAGGAAGGCGACGTTGTTACTAGACGCGAATCGTACAGATTTTAATTGCGTGTGGAGCAATTGGGTGGTAGGGCCCACTACTTTTCGACGACGGGGACGAGATGGCGTTGGAAAACACGGAGCAGATACGTTCAGATGCCCTCGCTTTTCACCGTTATGAGACTGATCATGAGTGGGGAATACCCTCCATTCAGGATAATGCGGGTTCCGTTGAGCCACACTGCAGGGAACCTATTGAAGCCATTCTAGTGCTCCAGAACCAGTTGCAAACAGACGAGAGATCGGTTAGCGGGTACCAGAACAATAGCGCGCGAGAAACCAGAGTATTATTCCCTGTTACTGCATATGGAACACTACAGGGTCCTGTTTTGGCTTTTCTTAGAGAGATGGAAAGAAAAATAGGGGGACCAGATAAAAGAAGGGAGGAAGCATAAAGAAAGAGGGAAGAGGAGGACGATTAACTTCGTAAGGAAGTTCTCGAGGCGGAGAGAGAGAGGAAGAGTCAGAGAACGGGAGGGAGGAGGCTGGAGAATGCACGAGATTCAAATTTCAAAGAACTTATGAAGCGAGCTTCCACTTAAATTAGCCAACTCGCGGAAAAGATGTTGAAAATTGCAGAAACGTGTGTTGAAGCAAAACAAACTGCAATTGGCCCAAAAAGAGACGCGTTTTTAGCTAAATTGGAAGCGGCAGGAGCCAAGAAGATAGTTATCACTTCAGGCGGGATAGCTAAGCTCTCTCATCAAACAGTGAAACAAAAAACAAAGACCTTCACCGGTCGACAACGAGTTTGCGGTGGAGCGCATCTCAAATAAAGTCACAAAAACAGATGATAGAGTGACCCATCTTGAGCTTGCGTCGATAACAGGCTTTGGAAGAGAGCGTCTGCAGGAGCTTGTACGGTTATGCGAGTCCCCATGGGTGTACTTTTTACTGATGAGTTCCAGGTTAAGCAGCGGCCCGCACAATTCAGACAGAGATGCGTTCGATGCAAACGTGGAGATCCATTGCGCATAGATGGGAGAAGCAACACCGGACACCCTCAGCGGTAAGCCGGGGCCGTGTGCTGGTCGCCGTAGACATGACATAGCACATCATGTAGAATCTGTTCAGATATTGCAGTCGACAAGATGTTCAAGAGCGGAAGGAACATCCTCATGCGGTCACAAATACTTCGTGTCCGTCCTGAAACTTCAGAACTTCAAAGAGCTAGGGACTACTTTACATCCGAAGATATGGCCTGAGCAATTTAGCAAGTCACTCCCCTCTTCGAGGCCATTAAATGCGAAGCTGGAATTTGTTTGAGCACACATGGAGGGTGCCGCTGCCGTGAAAATGAGAGACTGAGAGACGTTTCAGTTAGCTGCATTTCGTTCGACGAATTTAGAAACGCGTTTCTCGCAGCATACTGGTCGTGGGAAATACATACACGCATTAGGCAAAAATAATTATGTGGCGAAATCTAGAAGCGTCTGGGTACAAAAGTCCTCTCCAACTGTTCGACGCATTGCTTGCATATAATCAATTCTTAGACAGCCTATGTATTACGTCTGAGATAATTCGGTTTTGCTTTAGTAAACTTCCCAGCCACCAACAGGCGTTAGCTGGAAGATGTGGTGACAACACTGAATCTTTTAAATGTTTACTGTCTAACTGGAACTTGTGTTTGTTAAGGTATCAGCAAGAAATGGAAATGATCGTATGGCATTGTTGGCCGGGATGCCCTATTCGGGGAGTTCGACCGCCGTATTGGAAGTCCTTTCTAGTTGACGCCACATTGGGGACTTGCGAGTCAGTGCTGATAAAAGGCACACAGCACCCAGTCTCCTCCCGGGAATCGAACCCATGCCTGCTGCGTGGTAGGCGGCATCACTACCGCTACGCTACGGAGGCGGACAATGATCAGCAACTCCACAAGGATGAAGAAAGATGAGATGATCGAAACGAACCGCAGAGTGTGCGATAGGAAAGAGTAGCACAGCCGTACCACGGAAATTACGTGAACCAGGGCTACGGAGCACTGCCATAACTTTTGCACCCTCTTCTCAAAATTCCAAGTTTCTTCAAGAATTCTGGTAGGATCGCTTCAGGTGCAGTCGCTTTTCCTGTCTTCACCAACTCCAGTGTCTGAGTAATCTCTACTGTTTCCATTTCACAATGTCCATGTTGATTGGGTTTAAAGTAACATATTCCGCAGGTTGATTGAAATTTCTTTCTTTTCAGTTGTCTTTAGTTAGATTTTTTTCAGCTCTGTTTTGGACAGTAGTAATCTCAGATGGGATAGAGGCAAGAGAAGACCTGCCAAGAGATGGACTATGAGGCGCCTTCCCATCACCTAATTTTCGCAGTGGGTCCCAGCTCTTCTCGCTCGGTTGGGCAAAATCTAGACTTTCCTGTTCGTCCTTACATCTACTCCTGCACTCCCGGTTCATAGTACAGATAAGGTCTACCGCAGTCTCAGTAATACAGTCCCATACGTTGCTTCTGATGCCTTGCTCTTACCTATCTCTTTGCTCTTCCCAGGTTTTTCTCCACATCCGTCGCTCATTGGCAGTATCAGGCCATGGTGTGTCGTGAGTCTGGCACCACACCATTTACCAGCCATGCCACTGATTAACTGCGGCATCGATTTGAAGTAGCTCAAAATGACGTACCCGTAAACCACCCACGCTGTTTGACTCGACACCCAGTCGGAGTAGAGTCAGTCTCACTGTCAGATGTGGCAGCGCTGAATAGGTCCTGCTGCGTTTCGCACCTTGTATTCCCTCAAACTACCTACAAAATTTAAGCAAGTATTCCCTTCGTGTGTTGTGCACGCCAGTGCAACTGGCGTGCGGCACGTTATCGACACCGCTTTGGTCGTGAGATTATTTGTCTAAGCTGCGGCGCTTGCTGAAGGCAGGAAAGCCGCTGGGGAAGTCCTGCCAGATGGATTGGTCGAGGAGGAACAGTTACTTGGCATGCTGGGTCTCCTGATTTAAATCCTCTGGACTTCTTTCTTTGGGGATGCATTAAAGACGTTGTCTATCGCGATATTCCAACAGCTCCAGAGGACTTGCAGGAACGTATCGTGCTTGCTTGTAATTCTCTTCAGCAGGCAACACTGGAAGCATTAAATAATTCTTTCACTCAACGAGTGCACCAGTGCATCGGTGTCCAGGGTCACCACTTTCAGCACCTTTGAATGTTCTACTCCTGGGCAATGGTACAGCAGAGTCAAAGTCAATTTTGTGCTATGTTTGCACTTGGTTTTAATTTGTTTTCGGACAACTCCAGCAAGTGGACAAGTTTGTGATCCCGGGCTCAAAGTCAGCGTTCTTACGTAATTACTAACATAGTGTTTTTGAATAGGTCTTGTGTAGGAGAGGAAATGAATTACCGAATAAAAAATACAGGGTGCCATTTAAAAGAAGTCATACTGCTGTACATGTCTTTGTAGAAACCGAAGCTACGACGAAGGTAATCATGTTGATTGATGTCCCCCTGACGGACAAAGAACATTTGCTTGCAACATTTTGTAATTTGCATCTGGTAAAACAGTTATTTAGGGTGGCCAAAATAAATGGGACACCCTGTATAATAGTGAAATTATAAAACGGTTCAAATGTTGATTCAGAGCGGTGAAGAAGGCAAGGGCAAGGGGAGGGGGGGGGGGGGAGGAAGATGTGGAGGGCGGGCTAATAGCAGGAATGCTATGAATTCAATAAGAGAGAGTCTTAAAAGTAAAATTGTATAGATACCAGGATGAATGCGTAAAACAGTAAAAGGGGGATAAAATAGTAGGTTTAAAAGTGGAAAACCGTAAAAGAAAGATGAACCAGTGCACTCTAAAAGTCTAACTATTAAATTTCCTGGCAGATTCAAACTGTGTGCCGGATGGACACTCGAGCTCGGGACCTTTGCTTTCGTGGGAAAGTGCTTTACCGGCTGAGCTACCCAATCACGACTCATGACCCGCCCTCACTGTTTACTTCCGGCAGTACTTCGTCTCCTACCTAAAGCTGTGAGGACAGATTTTCATTCGTGTTTGGGCAGCTCCGTCGGTAGAGCACTTGCCCACGAAAGGCAAAGGCCAGGAGTTCGAATCTCGGTCCGGCTCGCAGTTTTAATCTGCAAGGAAGTTTCATATCAGCGCACACTCCGCTGCACAGTGAAAATTTCATTCTTGAGTGTAAATATTATTTAACAATGGGTTATTTGAATGCCATGCAATGAGAAAAGGGTTACTCCTCTTCAGCAAGAAAAACGTTATGGTGATCCAGTAGCGATCATGTTACTCTAAGATTATATGTTAGTTTTCTTTTTAATTACGTAACCTATTTCTGCTAAGCAATAATGAAAGATTATTAATGTAACAACATGCCCTTTTCCACCATAATCTGTTTTGCTTTTTGGAGCCATGCCAACTGAACCCCCACTGAGTAACTCTTTTCATAATTAATTCGCAACAATAAATAAGGCACCAGGTTTGAGACAGACTTAGCATGTGTTACACGTTTTATTGAATACTGACGAATTTTAAAATAAATATAAACGTTAAAACTTACTTTACTTTTCTTTAATTTAATTTTCCCCATCATCCGGTTACTTAAAATAACAATAAAATTATAAAAAAATGAGCTGATAGTGTGGGTGACTGTTCCACAGACTTAAAAATTTATAACAGTAGTACAAATTTGTGAGTAACCCATGCATACTTTACTGCGTAGGTTAGGAAGGTTTTAAAAACACTAGGCTCATTATAATGAATTCGACTGGGTTCAGATCTGGCGAGCTGGGGGGCCAGCACATGGACTTAAACTCACCACTGTGTTATTCGAACCACTCCTTCACACTCCTCGCCTTGTGATTTGGCGCATTATCTCGCTGAAAAAGGAGACTTCCACATAATCGTCATGAAGGGATGTATGTAGTCTGTAATCTGTGTACGTTACTCCTTGGCCATCATGGTGCCTTGCACGAGCTCCACTGGACCCGTGGATGAACAATGTTCCCCAGAGTATAACGGAACCCCCGCCAGCTTGTCTTCGTCGCGCAGCACAAGTGTCAAGGAGCTGTCCTCCTGGAAGAGGACGGACTCGCGTTCTCCCATCGGCATGACGAAGAAGGTATCTTCCCAGCCTATGACGTCCGATAACTGTAATGAGCGGTGGCCACCCATCCCCGCGAACTCTGGACGTGGTTTCACCTTGATTTCGCCACGTTTTGAAGACATCCACCACATCACTCCTCGAACACCCGACAAATCGCGCAGTGCACGAAACGCTCATGCCGAGGCTGCAGACCGTCATGATCTGCCCTCGGTCAAACTCAGGTTTGCACATGGACAGTACGCTAGAGTATACTACATGTACCGTGCGCGTGTCTGGCTAGCAGACATTCCTCGTCAGGTGACGCCTGGATGGGTTTATATCGATAGTAGATCGGTGGTCATAGTGTTCTGGCTGATCAGTGTGTGAACGTTAAGAAAACAATATCGTCTTATAATTATGGAGCATTTATTCAACACCTGGTTTCAATCTATACGAATTTTCTCAGGTAACAAAGTGGCAATAATGGCCTGTGTGACATCTCTTGGTTTAGAAGGCTAATAAAATGCTGAAAAGGTACATGTTGGAATACGAGAAGTACAATATTCAACTTTGTTGGATACTTGGTGCTTGTCATATTCCAACATGTGCCCTTCAGTGTTTTATTGGGCCATTAAGCGCTTTAAATAATGACTCTGGCACTTTTCTTCCACTTGTTCTGCTGAGGACATGTACTTAATACACACATGCTCCAACAAGTCCCTCTTTCTCTCACCAGCGCCTTGCTAATTTTAACAGTTCATCTCTAATTAAGTTATTTGCTGTTAACAGCAGTCATATGTAAACAAAAAAATTAAAAATTGTGTATAAAGAGCAGCATAATATCCGTCACATTATTTATTTTAATTGTTATGTGATATGGTATAATACAATTTTAAAATGATAAACTGAAGTGTATTTAATTACTAGTCAATTACTTGTATGTACCTACATCTACATGACTACTCTGCAATTCACATTTAAGTGCTTGGCAGAGGGTTCATCGAACCACAATCATACTATCTCTCTACTATTCCACTCCCGAACAGCGAGCGGGAAAAACGAACACCTAAACCTTTCTGTTCGAGCTCTGATTTCTCTTATTTTATTTTGATGATCATTCCTACCTATGTAGGTTGGGCTCAACAAAATATTTTCGCATTCGGAAGAGAAAGTTGGTGACTGAAATTTCGTAAAAAGGTCTCGCCGCGACGAAAAACGTCTATGCTGTAATGACTTCTATCCCAACTCGTGTATCATATCTGCCACACTCTCTCCCCTATAACGCGATAATACAAAACGAGCTGCCCTTTTTTGCACCCTTTCGATGTCCTCCGTCAATCCCACCTGGTAAGGATCCCACACCGCGCAGCAATATTCTAACAGAGGACGAACGAGTGTAGTGTAAGCTGTCTCTTTAGTGGACTTGTTGCATCTGCTAAGTGTCCTGCCAATGAAACGCAACCTTTGGCTCGCCTTCCCGACAATATTATCTATGTGGTCCTTCCAACGGAAGTTGTTCGTAATTTTAACACCCAGGTACTTAGTTGAATTGACAGCCTTGAGAATTGTACTATTTATCGAGTAATCGAATTCCAACTGATTTCTTTTGGAACTCATGTGGATCATCTCACACTTTTCGTTATTTAGCGTCAACTGCCACCTGACACACCATACAGCAATCTTTTCTAAATCGCTTTGCAGCTGATACTGGTCTTCGGATGACCTTAATAGACGGTAAATTACAGCATCATCTGCGAACAGTCTAAGAGAACTGCTCAGTTTGTCACCCAGGTCATTTATATAGATCAGGAACAGTAGAGGTCCCAGGACGCTTCCCTGGGGAACACCTGATATCACTTCAGTTTTACTCGATGATTTGCCGTCTATTACTACGAACTGCGACCTTCGTGACAGGAAATCACGAATCCAGTCGCACAACTGAGACGATACCCCATAGCTCCGCAGCTTGATTAGAAGTCGCTTATGAGGAACGGTGTCAAAAGCTTTCCGGAAATCTAGAAATACGGAATCAACTTGAGATCCCCTGTCGATAGCGGCCATTACTTCGTGCGAATAAAGAGCTAGCTGCGTTGCACAAGAGTATGTAGGCATGTGTGTATGTATTGAACTGGGGACCTAGCAACGACGGAGAGGCTTGGTCCCCGCCGTAGCCCTCAGTGGTTCACAACCCCACAACAGGCTACAACAGCCCACTCACCCCACCGTCGCCCCACACCGAACCCACGGTTACTGTGCGGTCCCGCCCCCCCCCCCCCCCACCCACCCAGTTTATTAATTCTGCAATTTACTGTCAATTAAGTATCGATTCTGTTAACCTTATTTGTACTTAAAAATTCAAGGTGGAAGGAAGCAATACTGTTTCTAATGCCACGTTTGGGCTGCCACCTTTAAAACTTTTGTATAAGTGATTATAATAAATTATTATTTCGGTTTCAAACTTACATATATCAAAATTTACGTCAACAAATGGGAAAGCAAAGGTGACGAATGCATAAAAATTAGTTTTTAATCAGTTTAAATATACTGAAAAGCAATCCACGTACCTTGAAATGCTACAGTTTGCGGAATTTTGAATCGGATTCTTAACAGCGTGGTTTTGACATAAGTTACTATTTGCAGTGAGTGACGTGGAAATGAGGATAGAGCATTGTTCTGTACCTGAAAGCAAATTCAAGTCACTATTAAGAATGAACTGTAATGCTCAAATTATTTACGAATCCAAACAGTCACTAATATGACTGCTACCCCTCACAATTCTTACAACTACTAAACAAATTGACAATCTAGGCTTGTCGTGGTTACGTCATCAAAACTGTGGTGCACAGGATGTGACAAAACTTCTTCTCGTCTCTGGCTAATTACTAAGCAACATGATCTTTTCCAGAGCCATTGTTTCAGTTGCAGCTATGGCTCACAAAACTTCAGAGTGTTCGTAAGTCCGGAAATTTTTGCATCCACGATTTGAGAATTGCAGTGACGACTTAATAGCGTGCAAGAAAAGCCTACATCACTTTGACAATGTTTTAACGCGCTGTTAAGCACAATTCTAATTTTACATCTGCGTTCATTGACAAAGCATCCGCACACTTCAAAGCCTCACTTCATTCTGTCTTCCCTCTACTTTTGCACATGGCACCAAGAGCAGGCCAAACCAAGGGTCCAATTAGAATGCCTGATTTTCGTAGCTATAATTTTATCTCTAATTAAACAATTATTTAAGCAAAGGGTTGAACATGGCTGCTTAGTTCAGTGAGCGTTTATAAATTAAAAATGAATCCGTTGCAAACTGTGGCTGTACAGGTATGAGCAGCCCTTAGAGGCTCGCCTTCACACATTCCTTCTAAACATTTTGTGACTAAAGCCCTTCTGGCCTCTTATTTATTTTATAGGTAACATGTAAATACTGTCTCTGTATTCTATCGTTAGTCAGTACTTACACTTTTTTATATAAAAATTTTTTTCTTCCCACAAACTTGTAATTATGTTATAGATCACTTTAAATGTCTAAATTCCGATGAAAGCACTCTTAGAATTGTTGATACCTTGTTAATAAGACTAATAAATTGTGACGGAGGACTCATTTGTTTCAATTTCATTATTTAAGCCCTTGGAGTAGTGCGGCCATTTATAATCAAAGAAGTAGCTGTTACACATTTTTATCTTTTCAGAGTAATGTAGATAAGTAACTCGTTTAATAAATTACGAAGACATCTACATTTCCAACGTAATTGTATCCTCTGGAGACTAATCGAGGGAGAGTGCATCGAAAACAGTTTCGAAAAGTTTGTTTAATGTGTTCATGCATAACTGTTCCATTACAGATGGTGTCGACTCCAACAGCACCTTACTACCGCAAGGTCGGAACTGCAGCCTTCATCAGTGAGTGAATTCCTTCAGTCCGACCCGGTACGGCAGTACTCAAGAATAGGTCGCACCAGCGTCCTCTATGCGGTCTCCTTTACAGGTGAACCACTCTTTCCTACAATTCTCCCAATAAATCGAAGTCGACCATTCCCCTTTCCTAAGACAGGTCTCATATGCTCGTTCCACCTCATATTGCTTTGCAATGTTATGCCCAGATAATTAAACGACTTGACTTTGTCAAGCTGGAAGCTAGTTATACTGTATCCGAATATTACAGGTTTGTTCTTCCTACTCATCCGCATTACCCTATGTTTTTCCGTATTTAGGTTTTGACTGCCACTCATGACGACCAACTGGGAATTTTGTCTATGTCGTCTTGTATCTTCCTACAGTTACTGAACTTCGACATCTTACCGTATGCAGCGGCATCATCAGCAAACAACCGTACATTGCTGGCCACACTATCCGTCAAATCATTTGTGTATATAGAGAACAACAGCGGTCCAGTCACACTCCCCTGGGGCACTCCTGACGGCACCTATATCTGTGATGAACACTCGCGGTCGAAGACAACATACTGGGTTCTGTTACTTAAGAAGTCTTCGGGCCTTCACATATCAGTGAACGCATTCCATATTCCCGTACCTTTGTAAACAGCCTGTAATGGGGCACCGTGTCAAATGCTTTCCGGCCATCTAAAAACATGGAATTTGCCTATAGCCCTTGACCAATAGTTCCCAGGGTGTCATGTGAGAAAAGGGCAAGCTGAGTTTCGCAGGAGAAATCCTTTCTAAAACTATGCTGATTCGTGCACATGAGCTTCTCAGTCTCAATAAAGTTTATTATACTCGACCTGAGAACACATTCAACGACTCTGTTGGTCCGTTAGTTCGCAGGTCCGTTCTTTTACCTTTCTTGTTTACTAGAGTCACCTGCGCTTTTTTTCCAGTCGTTTGGGAGTTTGTGCTGGGCGAGAGACTCACGATAAATGCAAGTTAGATAAGGGGCCAATGCCATAGAGTACTCTTTGTAATACCAAACTCGAATTCCTTCAGGACCTAGTGATTTGTTTGCATTCAAAACCTTCAGTTGTTTCCCTACGCCAGATACGGTTATTATTATGTAGTTCATACGGGAGTCTGTCCGCTGGTCAAATGGTGTTATATTTGTACGATTCTCCTGCGTGAACGATTTCTTGACGTGAAATTTAAAACTTGGGGTATCGTTATGCTATCTTCAACTGCCACACCAGACTGGTCGAGAATGGACTGAATGGACGTCTTAGCCAGCTTAGCGATTTTGAAGTCGACCAGAATTTTCTGGAGTTCTCTGCCAGAACTTTTGCTGAGGTGTGACGGCGGTAGTTGTTGTATGCTTCGAGCATATATCTTTTCACAGACGAACGAATCTCTGCTACCTCCACTTGACGTCATTGATGTATTCCCTTTTGAACCGAGAGTACAACACCCTCTGCTTCCTCAGCATCAGCCGAATGTCGTTGTCAAACCATGGTGGGTCTTTTCCATCTTTTACCCACTTACTAGGCACACAATTCTCCAGACCACGTCTTACAATCTGCTTAAACTTTGCCCATAACTCCACTACTTACACTTTAATGGAGGTAACTGATGCCAATTCACTGTCTATGTGAGGTATTAATAAATGCTTATCCGCTCTATCTAACAGAGCCGGCCGTAGTGGCCGATCGATTCTAGGCGCTACAGTCTGGAACCGCGCGACTGCTACGGTTGCAGGTTCGAATCCTGCCTCGGGCATGGATGTGTGTGATATCCTTAGCTTAGTTAGGTTTAAGTAGTTCTAGGGGACTGATGATCTCAGAAGTTAAGTCCCATAGTGCTCAGAGCCATTTGTCTAACAGAAATACTCTTCTAACCTTCTTCACTCTTCATTAACTTTCATAATCACAGTTGCTGTAATGACATCATGATTGCTAATCCCCGTTTCTACAATGACACTGTCGATAAGGTCCGGCCGATTTGTATCTACAACGTCTAAGGTATTTCCATTGCGTATGAGCAGCCGAACAGCTAATCAAGACAATTTTCAGAGAAGGTGTTCAAAAGTATCTCGCATCACTGTCTACCTGTAGCCTCCACAACGAATCTATAGAGATCCCAGTGTATACTGGGAGGGTTAAAGTCGCTTACAACAAGCAGTGCGTGATCTAGGTATTTACCCGTTATTGACCATAGGCATTCTTTGAATGACTCTATAACTGTCACAGCAGAATCGGGTGGCCTCTAAAAACATCCAACAATTAATTTGGTTTGACCTACACCTGTTATAATTGACCGGATGACTCACAGTCTCACTCAACTTCAACCTCAAAAGAGAAAATATCTTTGTCAACCGCAATAAACAGTCCCCCTCCTATGGCTTCTAAACTGTCTTTCCGAAATACATTCCGCGGCTCGCTGAATATCTCAGACCTTTCCGCTTCGGGTTTCAGCCAGTTTTCGGTCCCATGTGTTATTTGAGCGCGAGAACTTTCCTGGAGGCCAGTAAATTAGGGAACTTTATTACGTATACCTCGACAGTTCACTCATGAAGTTGTGACAGTCGAAGCATCTTTATTCTGAACGCCGTTTGACTTCCATTGGTGCATATCGACTGGCGAGTGTTCATCAGAGCACCTCAAACTACTGTCTAGCCTAAAAGACCCTCACGTGCACTCTGCTATCCAAGTAGAGCACCCCTGACCTACCAAAGGGAGTCCTAAAAATCCCCAGACGATAATAAAGGTCCAGAAATCTGCAGCTAAGACTGTCACAGAGTCGACGAACCCTTTGGTTGAGATCAACTCTGAGAATGCACGCATGCACGCTCTATAGCCACGATAACCACAGGCATGGCCGCCTCCACATCTCGGATGAGGCCCCCCAGCAGACATACCGAGTGTACATTGACTTTCTCTCCAGCTCTGAATGCTATCTGCCTAAGGGGCTCCACAACTCGCAGGTTGAATGGGCGAGGCCAAGGGCCCTATTCAGTATCGTTCTTACCGATCGGTGCAGTATTTTAGTCTAGGTAGTGACGTCATTTTCGATTCTTCATCCGCATTTCCTATTCAGTGAGCTTCTGAGACCTGTTACTGAACGGTCCTCCAGCCGATTTTCCGATAACTGTACCGAGATTTGGGACCTCGGTATGGCCGTGTAGTTCTGTTAGCTGTGGTTTATTTACACCCATATTTTGTTATTTTAAACATATTGAGCGGTTTTAGTTATGGATTTAGTGTTTGTGTTACTAAAGAATCACCACAGGACGCGTCCAGTTGGAAAGTGAGTTCATAATAGACTATTTTCCTTTGTTAGAAATATAATTAGGTTAGGTTATAGCTGTGAATGGTTACAAAATAAAAAACAAGTTTTCTGTCAATATTCTTTCAAAATACCTGTTATTTTATGCAATAAAGAGTTTAAAGATCATTAAATATCAAGACATCGTCTCTGCTTACGTATATTAAATGAGTGTTTGCTGAAATTACTAGTGACTTCGTGTACTCGTTTCCGCAAATGGTTTACTTATTAATTATCGAAACGCGTTTAGAACTTTTAAGTAATAATGCAAAGGAATTTCGTGAAGTCTGATAGAGGAAACCTTCCGAAATTTCATGCATTTACGGCTTACGCCCACATCATTCGTCAACGAAGTCAGCCTGCGTCTCTCTCGACTGGAATTACATAAAATGAAGCGCCAGCAGCGCGTAAGCTGTAGTGACGAAGTTGGTAAGGCGATTAACTGCTCAGATAAAGGACGTAGATTCATATACTGATGGACACAAAAATAATTCCTTTTCTCTTCAAGTTTGCAACGCGTTCTGGGATTTCGTTAATCGTCAGAGTTAAACATTTTTCTGAAATATTCGTTGTAATTTACACGTAAGAGCGCGCTATCTCAGTAACGAGTATCGCCGATTTCGTGACTTTCCTATGTTCAAGAAATAAAAGATGACATTATTGTGCGTGAAACAACTGACAGTGACATTTATACTTCTTCTTGTCAAATAATTCACCATTTTTTCGGAATACGTAGCTATATCCGAGAGTGTGACCAGACAGGAATCCAAGAGTACAACGTAAGTTTCTATTAATAAAACTAGCAGCTATCGTCTTTATCTTGTCACAAGTATTTATCTGTGTAACCGTAAGAGCGCGCTATCTCAGTAACGAGTATCTCCGATTTCATGACTTTCCTATGTTCAAGAAATAAAAGATGACATTATTGTGCGTGAAACAACTGACAGTGACATTTATACTTCTTCTTGTCAAATAATTCACCATTTTTTCGGAATACGTAGCTATATCCGAGAGTGTGACCAGACAGGAATCCAAGAGTACAACGTAAGTTTCTATTAATAAAACTAGCAGCTATCGTCTTTATCTTGTCACAAGTATTTATCTGTGTAACCGTAGGCTTCCGCGGCCGTTGTCAATGTCAATAAAATTCTTCTGGGTTAGAGACCGCATTGTCATTTATAAAATTCCAACGTTTCGGCTTCTGTTGCAAGACGCCATCCTCAGGGTGTGTTGCTAACTGCTGAATGCGCGCAAGTGTGGGTACATATATACTATGGAAGAGTGTTGTGGTTGGATGTGAGGATGAGGATGAAGGGTACTAGGAGTTCATTTTATTGGCATTTGCATTGCGTCTTGTTATTGGCGGAAATAGGCGTTTTCCATTGGAGTTTCCTTTATTGCCTGCCATTGGTGGAAATCGGCGAATAGGAGACTTAGCGGCGACTGCAGCGTAGCGTTGTTTACTAGCTGCCTAGTATCGACTAGGCTCCGTCAGCGCTCTGTGTACCATCCTCCGCTGTGGCCTACCGCACGCCTGTTGCTTTGCGCGAGCTGTCCTTCCGCAAAGCTGTCACAGCAGGCAGCCAAGACGCTGGAAGTCTGTACCCATCTTCTCTGATCATATTATCGGGTCGCTTGGCTATTTCTATAGCCTCTCTAATCTTCCTCCTCAAACTAAACGGCTGTTTCGCCAGTACTCGGGCCTCTCGAAATTCGATGTTCATCCTGCACTGCTCATGATGTTCTGACACCGCTGATTTGCTATATTGTTTGAGGCGGATATATCTCTCATGTTCAGTTAGCCTCGTGCTTATTGGACGCCCAGTCTCACCTACATACACCAGTCCACATTCACACTCGATTTAATAAACTCCGGCGGCATGAAACTTGTCAATTGTATCTTTTGTCGAGGCCAGAATGTCTTTTATTTTGTTGTTGCTACGAAAAATCGGCTTAATACCTGCCCGACGGAGAATTTTGCCCAGACGTTCAGTAACCTCTTGTACATACGGTAGCACGGCGGTGTTCTGTGCTTCGTTCTGTATTTCCCTGTTGCCCTCCTCCTTCGGCGCCATGTTTTTGCGTATCAGCCTCATGTCGTAGCCATTAGCTCCAAAAATGGTTCTGAGGTTCTGCAGTTCAGCTTGCAGGTTGTATTCATCGCTGATCCTGTAGGCTCTCTTAGTTAAAGTTCGCAGGGCCGAATTCTTTTGCATAGGATGGTGGTGGGACGATGCATGCAGGTACCTGTCCGTGTTGGTGGGCTTCCTGTAAACTCTGTGTCCAAGCTTACCGTCTGGCTTACGATAAACTTCTACGTCGAGAAAAGGCAATGCCCCGTTCTTTTCAATCTCCATGGTAAAATGAATTTTGCTGTGCTGCTGGTTAAGATGTTCGTGGAAGTTCTGAAGCTCTTCTTCTCCGTGTGGCCAGATAACAAAGGTGTCATCCACGTATCGTAGCCAGCATTCCGGGCGTAATGGCGCGGACAGGAGTGCTGTTTCTTCGAATGCTTGCATAAAAATGTCTGCTGCAGATGGCGAAAGAGGGGAACCCATAGCAACACCGTCCGTCTGCTCGTAAAAATCCCCTTTCCACCTAAAATAGGTGGTCGTCAAACAGTGGCGCACTAGCTCGCTGATGTCAGGTGCCATGCGTTCCTCTAAGATGTTCACGGTGTCAGTGCTTATTGGACGCCCAGTCTCACCTACATACACCAGTCCACATTCACACTCGATTTCATAAACTCCGGTGGCATGAAACTTGTCAATTGTATCTTTTGTCGAGCCCAGAATGTCTTTTATTTTGTTGTTGCTACGAAAAATCGGCTTAATACCTGCCCGACGGAGAATTTTGCCCAGACGTTCAGTAACCCCTATTTCCGCCAATAACAAGACGCAATGCAAACGCCAATAAAATGAACTCCTAGTACCCTTCATCCTCATCCTCACATCCAATCACAACACTCTTCCATAGTATATATGTACCCACACTTGCGCGCATTCAGCAGTTAGCAACACACCCTGAGGAAGGCGTCTTGCAACAGACGCCGAAACGTTGGAATTTTATAAATGACAATGCGGTCCCTAACCCAGAAGAATTTTATTGACATATTTATCTGTGATCGAATCTTTAGCAACAGTGGATAGAGGTGAACGGTTCCCGCCACAATATATTCAGACTATACCACCATATATGAAACATTTAGATTCATCAGTTGCATTTTATGAACTACAACGAACCTCTATAGCTGTACTCGCCACACGCTCTCGAAAAGGCGACGTTTTAAATTTTGTTTTTATGAACCAAATAGTTGATAGGGAAGAAGGCTACTTCATCATTTTAATGTCTAGGAGTGAGCTACAACCACATCTTCTTAATTTTTGATAGACTTTTAAACAATTTTTCTGATTTGTGGAGATGTGTTCCGTCTGCGCCACTAATTGGGTTGGGTTGTTTGGGGAAGAGACCAAACAGCGAGGTCATCGGTCTCATTGGTTTAGAGAAGGATCGGGAAGGAAGTCGGCAATGCCCTTTCAAATGTACCATCCCGGCATTTAACTGAAGAAGTGATTTAGGGAAATCACGGAAAACCTAAGTCAGGATAGCCGGACGCGGGATTGAACCGTCGTCCTCACGAATGCGAGTCCAGTGTGATAACCACTGCGCCACCTCGCTCGGTCGGCAACTAATTGAAGGCAGTTTATTCCCATATGCGTTTCGCTTCTTTTATTTGTTAATCATCATCACGAATAAAGAAAGCGAAACGCGTATGACAATAAACAAACAGCCTTCAATTGGTTGCATAGGCAGAACGTACCTCCATGAATTTTGAGGCAACTAAGGAACGACGGAAAACAGAAAAAATAACGAATTTTTCGGGTGTTTCTATACATGTATTTGTACAATGTGGCACTACACTCCATTGTTGTTGTTGTTGTTGTGGTCTTCAGTCCTGAGACTGGTTTGATGCAGCTCTCCATGCTACTTTATCCTGTGCAAGCTTCTCCATTTCCATTACTAACTCATATTCCGGAACGTAAAATGGTTAAAATGGCTCTTAGCATTATGAGACTTAACAGCTGAGGTCATCAGTCCCCTAGAACTTAGAACTACAAAAACCTAACTAACCTAATGACATCACACACAGCCATGCCCCAGGCAGGATTCGGACCTGCGACCGTAGCGGTCACGCGTTTCCAGACTGAAGCGCCTAGAACCGCTCACTACAGCGGCGGGCCCGAAACGTAAAATCCAAAACAAGACGTCAATGTGAATGAGAATAAAATGAGATAATGTAACATTTACGACAGTTTCCAGAACACAGTCAATATTCTATCGTTGTCATGCATTCATGGAAGCCCATGGTCAGCGAAATTTGAACAGTATTCGTTATTCTAACCACACATTTCGGTATTGTGAAGAATAGCAAGCCTGTGTCGGCTGCTATCCTCTTCGAGTTCGTGCCACTATGGCGCTGTACTGCGCATGTGCGGATCTGAGTCAGATTGCTTTTCATTGGTTGGCCCGAGGAGAACTGACAACAGCGTTTTGGTTCGCTAGGACCGTTCGGCATTGCTTTAGAAATGCTCACGAATAATGTTCGGGCTCTGTTTCGCAAACAAGTCCGTTCTGTGCGCTCGCGTGGTCTCCTCATTGGTCTTCCGCGAACGCGTTACCACCCGCCAGTTACCCTGCTGTGAGAGCGGATCCACCACATCGTGAGCACTTCTGCCTCTGAAGCAGATCCCATAGTCAAAACATGCGACACCTGTGGAATCCAATGCGAAGCGCCAAATTCTCCGCATCGTTACACCCTGAAGCAGCAGCCTGCAGGCGACTGACCATAGCCAAGAGAACATTCAGCTGTTCCCGAACTGCGGCCAGCGCCTCCAGCGTTCGCACACAGCATACACACGTCGTAGCCATTCTAGCAAGACTGACTGAAGATGTGAACTATAAAAGCAGACAGTCCCAGATATATAACTTGCTATCCTCCTGCTATGTCACCAATGGACGCTGTTGCACTAGTGACCTAGATAGCTGGCTGTTCTGTAATCAGCTATTACACTACAGACTGAATTAATTTACACTCACAAAAAGAGAGATTAAACCTCATAAACAGAGAAATTTGCACGAAATTTAATAAGAGTTAATACACTATGTGGAAAACACAGAAACAGATAAACACCTAACTTGGCCCTCTGTGGACGTGTATCATCGGAAAGCAATACCTGTCGCAGACTTCCACCATAACAAGTCACCCTCGTTTTACAAGAATGTGGAGATGCAGGCAAAGGTTCAGCGCACTCTCTTGTCCTTGGGTGGTAAACTGCCCCTAAAGAGCGGAAGAATCGGCAATGATGAACGGCATGAGGATGCAGAGGACAATGAAACCACTGCTTCAAAGACACATGATGTGTATCCATAGATCAACTAGGTTGTAACTGAAAAATTGTGCAACGATATTGGATCAAAGATTCTTTCTTAGTCTGACATTTTCGTCTCCATGAGTAAAAGTTGGAATGAACAATGAGGTAACATTCTATGAGTCGGAGGATGGAATACCAGAACTTTGAGTAGGGAAAGCAGAAAGTCTGGAAAGCGGGCAAATGCAAAGTCCCAATTGGATCTAGTGAGGGGGGGGCGGGGAGGAGTGAAGTGAAATGAAAAGAAGATAAGGATTTATGGTTAGATGTTATAGGGTAATATGAACAGCAGCATAAAATGGTACAATAGGGCTATGATTCGCTATGAATAGGAAAGTAAGGCAGATAGTGAGCTACTGTGAAAAGTTCAGTTATGGGCTTGTTTCCATCAGGTTGGATAGCAAACCAACGCCGACAACGATAGTTCACGTTTGCACGGCAGCGCCACAAGCAGCGCATGAAGAGACAGAGAAAGTGTATGAGGATATTAAACGGGTAATACAGTATGAAAAGGGAGATGAAAATCTAATAGTCATGGGGGATTGGAACGCGATTGGAGGGCAAGAAGTAGAAGAAAGGGTTACAGAAGAATATGGGTAGTAGACAGTAGGAATGAGAGAGGAGTAAGGGTAATTGAGTTCTGGAGTAGGTTACAGATGGTGATATCGAATTCTCCGTTCAAGAATGACAAGAGGAGGAGATTTGGTAAAGACAGAGAGAGACACAGGTTCCAGCTGGATTACGTCATGGTCAGAGAAAGTTTCCGAAAGCAGTCATTGGATTGTAAGGCATACTCAGGTGCAGATACAGGCCCAGATCACAATATAGCAATGATGAAGAATAGACTGAAGTGTATGAGAATCGCAAGAGAGAATCAGTATGGATGTTAGTGGCAAAATGAAATAGCAAGGAATGACGAGACGCGTGTGAAGTTTGCTTACAATGTGGATACTACGACAACACCAGAGTAGGCATCTTAGTTCTAGAGGTGTGGATATCGCTAAAAACGGCAATCAAAGATGTTGGAAGGTAAATGCGAAGAAACCTTTGATAACAGATGAAATACTTCCGCTGAGCGATGAAAGAGGGAAGTTCAAAAATGTCCAGGGAAAGACAGGATTACGGCAAAAAAAAAAAAAAAAAAAAAAAAAAAATCCATACGGAAATAAGTAAATAGGAAATTCTCGGCAGCCAACGAGAAATGTCTGCAGGAAAGCAGTGAAGAAATCGAAATAGAAATAATCGTGGGGAGGTCAGATTCAGTATATGAACAACTGAAAACAACTTTTCGTGAAATTAAAAGCAAGGGTGGTAATATTATAACGCAAAAGAGAGAGCAGACAGAGGCAGAGAAAACACTGAAGGTCTCTCTGAGAGGCACGACTTGTCTGATGGATGATGTGTTAGAAAAAGACACTGGAGTCCATATGGAAGACATAAATGATTCAGTGTTCGAATTAAGAGATATGTGGTGGACTAGAATCGAATAAGAAGTGATACATAACATGGCCTAGAAATTTCTAAAACGACTGAGGGACATGACAAAGAAAGGACCATTGAAGTTTGTGTGTAGGACCTATGAGACTGACGATATTCCGTCATACTTTTGGAAGAACTTGATGCACACATTCCCAAAGAAAGCAAGAGACGACAAGTGCAACAACTATCACACATTCAGCTAAAAAGTTGATGGTGCTAACAATTATAATATACAGAAGAATGGAAAAGGAAACTGAGTATTAAATGACGATGAATTTGGCTTTAGTAAAGGTAAAGGCACCAGAAGGGAAGTTCTGACGTTGCTGTTGATAATTGAAGCAACAGTGAAGAAAACTCAGGAAAAGTTCATAGGACTTGTCAACCTGGAAAACGTGTTCGATAGTGTAAAATGGTGAAAGATGTTTGAAATTCTGAGAAAAACTGGAGTAAGTTATAGGGACAGATGGGTGATATACAAAATGTGCGAGAACGAAAGGGAATAATAAGAATGGAAGATCAAGCAAGAACTCCTCGCATTAAAAAGAATATAGGACTGGGATTTAGTCTTTAGCCCTACTGTTGGATCTAAACATCGAAGAAGCTGCGACAGAAATAAAAGAAAGTTCAAGAATTGGATTAAAATGAGCTGAAAGGGTCTCAACGATGAAACTCGCTGATGACATTGATAATCTCGTTGAATGAGAAGAATCATTACAGGATGTGTTGCATGAAATGAAGTCTAGTGCGCATAGAACGTGGACTGAGCGTAAACCGGTAAAAGAGAAAGCTAATGAGATGCAGTAAAAATGGGAAAAGCGAGTAATTTTGCATCATCTTAGGCATCACGAAGTAGACGAAGTTAGAGAATTCTGCTACCTTGGGAAAAGAATTATCCACGACGGATGAAAAAAAAGGGCAGAGTAGCGCAGGTGAAGTGAGCATTCCTGGCCAAGAGAAGCCCACTGGTATCAAACATTTGTCTTAATTTGAGGAAGAAATTTCTGAGAATGTAAGCTTGGAGCACAGTATTATGCGATAGTGAATCATGGACATTGGAAAACAGGAACAGAAGAGAATCGAAATATTTGAGATGTGTTGCTATTGAGGAATGTTGAAAATTATGTGGACTGAAAAGGTAAAGAATGAAGAGGCTGTCCGCAGAATAGTCGAGGAAAGGAACACACGCAAAACACTGACAAGAAGAAGGGAAATAATGATGGGACATGTATTATGTCACCAGGGCATAAATTATCATGAAATAAGCTCCATGGTACTAGAGGAAACATTAGAGGGTAAAAACTGTTTAGGCAGTCAGAGATTTGAATACAATCAACAAATAATTGAGAACATAGATTGAAAGTACTACCCTGAGACGGTCTAGCACAGGAATACAATTCGTGGCGAGCCGCATCAAAACAATCATAAGAAAAATGAATAAAACATCAAGAGGAGATATATTAACAAAATATACGACCTCAAAAATGCTTTGCATTTGACAAGTAAATATTATTTTATAACACACAAACGTACCCTTTCAGAGTATTACGTAAATACGGACTGACCATTGTGGTCCATTTTGCACTTACGGTGATATTTATTATTGTTGTTGTTGTGGTCTTCAGTCCAGAGACTGGTTTGATGCAGGTCTCCATGCCACTCTATACTGTGCAAACTTCTTCATCTCCCAGTACCTACTATAACCTACATCCTTCTGAATCTACATCTACATCTACATGACTACTCTGCAATTCACATTTAAGTGCTTGGCAGAGGGTTCATCGAACCACAATCATACTATCTCTCTACCATTGCACTCCCGAACAGCGCGCGGGAAAAACGAACACCTAAACCTTTCTTTTCGAGCTGTGATTTCTCTTATTTTGTTTTCATGATCATTCCTACCTATGTAGGTTGGGCTCAACAAAATATTTTCGCTTTCGGACGAGTAAGTTGATGACTGAAATTTCGTAAATAGATTCGGCACGTCGAAAAACGTCTTTGCTTTAATGACTTCCATCCCAACTCGCGTATCATATCTGCCACACTTTCTCCCCTATTACGTGATAATACAAAACGAGCTGCCCTTTTTTGCAGCCTTTCGATGTCCTCCGTCAATCCCACATGGTAAGGATCCCACACCGCGCAGCAACATTCTAACAGAGGACGAACGAGTGTAGTGTAAGCTGTCTCTTTAGTGGACTTGTTGCATCTTCTAAGTGTCCTGCCAATGAAACGCAACCTTTGGCTCGCCTTCCCGACAATATTATCTATGTGGCCCTTCCAACTGAAGTTGTTCGTAATTTTAAAACCCAAGTACTTACTTGAATTGACAGCCTTGAGAATTGTACTATTTATCGAGTAATCGAATTCCAACGGATTTCTTTTGGAACTCATGTGGATCATTTCACACTTTTCGTTATTTAGCGTCAACTGCCACCTGACACACCATGCAGCAATCTTTTCTAAATCGCTTTGCAGCTGATACTGGTCTTCGGATGACCTTACTAGACGGTAAATTACAGCATCATCTGCGAACAGTCTAAGAGAACTGCTCAGATTGTCACCCAGGTCATTTATATAGATCAGGAACAGTAGAGGTCCCCGGACGCTTCCCTGGGGAACACCTGATATCACTTCAGTTTTACTCGATGATTTGCCGTCTATTACTACGAACTGCGACCTTCCTGACAGGAAATCACGAATCCAGTCGCACAACTGAGACGATACCCCATAGCTCCGCAGCTTGATTAGAAGTCGCTTGTGAGGAACGGTGTCAAAAGCTTTCCGGAAATCTAGAAATACGGAATCAACTCGAGATCCCCTGTCGATAGCGGCCATTACTTCGTGCGAATAAAGAGCTAGCTGCGTTGCACAAGAGCGATGTTTTCTGAAGCCATGCTGATTACGTGTCAATAGATCGTTCCCTTCGAGGTGATTCATAATGTTTGAATACAGTATATGCTCCAAAACCCTACTGCAAACCGACGTCAATGATATAGGTCTGTAGTTAAATGGATTACTCCTACTACCCTTCTTGAACACTGGTGCGACCTGCGCAATTTTCCAATCTGTAGGTACAGATCTATCGGTGAGCGAGCGGTTGTATATGAGTGCTAAGTAGGGAGCTATAGTATCAGCGTAATCTGAAAGGAACCTAATCGGTATACAATCTGGACCTGAAGACTTGCCCGCATCAAGCGATTTGAGTTGCTTCGCAACCCCTAAGGTATCTACTTCTAAGAAACTCATGGTAGCAGATGTTCGTGTTTCAAATTCTGGAATATTCCATTCGTCTTTCCTGGTGAAGGAATTTCGGAAAACTGCGTTCAATAACTCCGCTTTAGCGGCACAGTCGTCGATAACAGTACCATCGGCACTGCGCAGCGAAGGTATTGACTGCGTCTTGCCGCTTGTGTACTTTACATACGACCAGAATTTCTTCGGATTTTCTACCAAATTTCGAGACAATGTTTCGTTGTGGAACCTATTAAAGGCATCTCGCATCGAAGTACGTGCCAAATTTCGCGCGTCTGTAAATTTTAGCCCATCTTCGGGATTTCGCGTTCTTCTGAACTTCGCATGCTTTTTCCGTTGCCTCTGCAACAGCGTTCGGACCTTTTTTGTGTACCACGGGGGATCCGTTCCATCTCTTACCAATTTATGAGGTATGAATATCTCAATTGCTGTTGCTACTATATATTTGAATTTGAGCCACATCTCGTCTACATTCGCATAGTCAGTTCGGAAGGAATGGAAATTGTCTTTTAGGAAGGCTTCTAGTGGCACTTTATCCGCTTTTTTAAATAAAATTATTTTGCGTTTGTTTCTGATGGATTTGGAAGCAATGGTATTGAGCCTAGCTACAATGACCTTGTGATTACTAATCCTTGTATCAGTCATGATGCTCTCTATCAGCTCTGGATTGTTTGTGGCCAAGAGGTCAAGTGTGTTTTCGCAACCATTTACAATTCGCGTGGGTTCGTGGACTAACTGCTCGAAATAATTTTCGGAGAATGCATTTAGGACAATCTCGGAAGACGTTTTCTGCCTACCACCGGTTTTGAACAAGTATTTTTGCCAACATACCGAGGGTAGGTTGTAGTTCCCACCAACTATAACCGTATGAGTGGGGTATTTATTTGTTACGAGACTCAAACTTTCTCTGAACTGTTCCGCAACTGTATCATCGGAGTCTGGGGGTCGGTAGAAGGAGCCAATTATTAACTTAATTCGGCTGTTAAGTATAACCTCCACCCACACCAATTCGCACGGAGTATCTACTTCGACTTCACTACAAGATAAACCACTACTGACAGACACAAACACTCCACCACCAATTCTGCCTAATCTATCTTTCCTGAACACCGTCTGAGACTTCGTAAAAATTTCTGCAGAACTTGTTTCAGGCTTTAGCCAGCTTTCTGTACCTATAACGATATCAGCTTCTGTGCTTTCTATTAGCGCTTGAAGCTCAGGGACTTTTCCAGCGCAACTACAACAATTTACAACTATAATTCCGACTGATCCTGTAATTGCCAAGCACCCTTTGACATACTATGCGACATATAACATACTGCCAAAAGAACTGCAACAAATACTTAAATAACTAAATAGCATGTCTTAACTAACAGTAAATATATAAACTTCATCATTATCATCATCTGCAAAGAAAGACTTCATTATTCGTATTACCATAACTTCATCACTATAATCATCTGCAAAGAAAAACTTCGTTATTGATATTAGCATATTCTTCATAGAACTGTTCTGTATCGTGTTGGCTGGGCCGGTCGTGTGCAGCGATGGCGGAGCCTGAGCGTTGTAGGATAAGGTAAAAGCAGCCTCGCGCATATATAGTATTGTTACATCAAGTCCCATGTAAATGTTTTTAAAACAAATTGTTAATAATAATCTTTCTCATAAAAAGTAACTTTTGACATTTATCTCAATTTAAAGAATTCACTAATTTCTCCAATCCTTGGCAATCCCGATTAGTGAAAAGAAGAGTCAGTTCTTTCCTTTTTATAAGACAAATCTATCGGCCAGCATTACACTTAGCTGCGCCAGGAAAATTTCTTACAGGAGCAGATATATACGCGTTATCCGGCGATCTAATTAAGGTAATATTTTTCAGTTTATTCAGAATGATGTATCAGGGCCATGACGCAGATTTGCTGACGTCCAAAATTTACCAGGTTAAATTGACTGTCAATTATTGAAAGGTTATTGGTTTGTCACATTGTATTATATTTTCACTGTTGGGTAGTTACGCTAAATGAGAGTATTATTCATATTATTTTATTTTGTGGGGAGGTTACAAGGTAAAGTATAAAGACAATTGCTGCTAGTTTCATTCGCAGTAATTTACGTTGTCTTTTTAGTTTCCTTTCTGATCACACTCCCGGAAATCGCTTTGCAATAGGAAAGAAATGGTGAATTATTCGTCACAGGGAAAAGTATAAATGTCACTACCAGTTGTTTCACCCACAGTAATTTCATTTTTAATCGGAGATACTCCTCACTGAGAAAGCGCACTCTTACTTGTAAATTACAACGATACTTCAGAAAAATGCTTAACTTTGACGATTAACGAAGTCTTAGAAAGCGTTGCAAACACGAAGAGAAAAAAAAATTATTGTTACACCCAGCTGTATACGAACGTACGTCCTTTGTTTCGGCAGTTCATGGCCATACAAACTCTGCCACTACAGCTTTCCAGCTACTGGCGCTTTAATTTATGTAATTCCATTCTAGAGAGACGCAGGCTGACTTCGTTGCCGAATGATGCGGGCGTAAGCCGTAAATGCGAGAAGTTTTGTAAGGTGTCCCGTATCAGGCTTCACAAAATTCCTTTGCATTGATACTTAAAAGTTTTCAACGCGTTTCGATACTTATTAGGCAAACCATTTCCGGAAAAAGAGTACACGAAGTCACTAGTCATTTCAGCAAACGCTCATTTAATATACGTAAGCAGAGCCGATGTCTTGATATTTAATAATAGTTAAACTGTTAATTGCATAAAATAACTGCTATTTTGAGAGATTATTGACAGAAAACTTTTTTTTTTATTTTGAAATCATTCACAGTAACAACCTTACCTAATAATATTTCTAAGAAAGGAAAATAGTCTATTATGACCTCAGTTTCGAACCAGACGCGTCCTGTGGTGACTCTTCAGTAACACAACCACTAATTCCAAAACTAAAGCTGCTCATTATGATTAACATAGCAAATTATCTGTGTAAATAAACCGCAGCTAACCGAACTACAGGGCCACACCGATATCGAAAACCTCTCAGTACAGTTGTGTAAAAATCGGTGGGAGGACCGCTCGGTAACAGGTTTCAGAAGCTTACTGAATAGTAAATTCCGATAAAGAACCGAAATTACGTCACTACCGAGACAAACCTACGGCACCGATCGGTATGAACGATACAGAGTAAGGCCCCTCATGAAAGGTGTTGCACTGTGTTCTGTATCGAATCGCAGCTCTGCATTAACCCTGACAACCATCGTTCGTAAGTATAGTGTCGACTGCGGGGGTGGATCTCTTGTTTTCAAGGTTTTAGGGAAACACAATGGTGTTGCTCGTGGCATCATGGTGTGGGGTGCTATTGAGCATGATTTCAGGTCACGACTGGTACCGATTGAGGGAACTATGACGGCACAACGGTACGTCATGGACGTCCTACATCCTCACGTCTTAACATTTCATGTGATAGTATGGTGGTGCCATTTATCAAAAGGACAGTGCCTGTCCACACATAGCCTATGTGTTTGACGAGGAATGCCGCAGCCAGCAAGATACCCAGATCCGTCACTGATAGAATACGTGTGGGACCAGCAACGAAGTCAATTCCATCCCAGTGTCGGTATCTAGGATATGAAGGACCAGTTACAGCAGTTGTGGATAAGGGCACTGCTGGAACTGATACAGAGACTTTATGATAGCTTTCTCAAACGAATCAATGCCAGCATCCGTGGGAGGGTGGGTACCACGCAATGCTGATTAGGTGGTTCATACGACCAAGTTATTTTTAGAAATTTGACTCGAATTTAGGACACCTCCCGCGGTGGAAGGGTAGCGCCTTTGACTAGTAATCAAAACGTCCTCAATCTCGGGTTTGAAGCCAGCCGCTGCTTAAATAATGAAAAAAAAAAAAAAAGTAATCAGCAATGCGGCCAATACTTTCTACATAACAAGGCTCCCTCAACCTGCCAACGGCCTTGTCAAAGAGGGCGGAGGAGTGGACAAAGATAGACTACTCTCTTGCCCCTAGGGTGAGAAACAACCGCAAAAAGTCGGAGGAATGAGCAAAGGCCCGAGGACGCTAAAGGCAGTGGAAACCACTGCATTAAAGACGCATAACGTGTATTCACAGAGAAAGTGGTCTGTCACTGAAATAGTTTGACGATGATCTCTCCATTGAGGCGAAAGATTCCGGACTAATTCCCTATTCGGATCTCTGGGAGAGGACTGCCAAGAGGAAGTGGACCATGAGAAAACGACTGAATAGCCAATGAAAGGACGAAGTTCTACGAGTCGGGACGTGAAATATAAAAAGTTTGAACGTGGTAGGGAAGCTATAAAATCTGAAAAAAGAAAAGTTAATGCTCTGTCTAGATACAGTGGGCGTCAGTGAAGTCAAATGGTAAGAGGACAAGGATTTCTGGACGGACAACAGCAGAAAATGATATTACGGGAGTTGGATTCGCTGTGAATAGGAAGGTAGGACAACGAGTGAATTGCTTTGAAAAGTTCAGTGCCAGAGTTGTTCTCTCCACTATCAACGGTAAACCACTACCGACAATAATAGTTCAAGAATACATGCTCACGTCGCAAGTAGAAGACGAAGAGATACAGAAAGTAATTCAGGATACTGAACGGATAATTCATTTCATAATGGGAGATAAAAATCTAGTAGTCATCGGGGAGCGGGAGGCATTTAAGGAAAGGAGTAGAAGAATGGCTTACGGGAAAACATGGGTGGTGGTAACTTCCGATGGGACCAAACTGCTGAGGTCATCGGTCCCTATGTTTATACACTACTTAATCTAACTTAAACTAATTTACGCTAAGGACAACACACACACACACACACACACACACACACACACACACACACACCCATTCCCATGGAAGGACTCGAACCTCCGGAGAAGACGCGCAAGTCAAGGTGCCTCAGAGAACATGGCTATCCCGCGGGGTTGGAAAACATGGACATGATATTAGAAATGAGAGAGGAGAAAAAGAATAATTCAGGTCTGGAATTAATTCCAGATGGTAATAGCGAATAGTCTGCTCAAAAATCACAAGAGGAGGAAGTTTACTCGGAAAAGGCCAGGAGGTCAGGAAACTTTGAGTTATAGTACATCATGGCCAGGCAGTGGTTCGGAAATGATATTGGATCGTAAGGCTTACCCAGGAGCAGATATAGATTCAAATCTCAATATGATAGTGATGAAGAGTAGGTTGAAGCTTAAGAGACCAGTCATGAAGTATCAATGTGAGAAGAAATGGGATATGTGAGTACAAAGCAATGAGGAGATATGCTTCAAGATATCTGTGGCTGTAGGTACTGCTAATAAATAGCGTGGTAAGCATTTCAGTTGAAGGAGAGTGGACATTTCTACAAAGGCCAGTCACGGAAGTTGGAGATAAAAGCGTAGGTACAAGGAAGGTAACTGCAAAGATACCTTGGCCAACAGAAGTACTTCGGTCCATCGATGAAAGGAGGAAGTAAAGTAATGTACAGCAAAGTTCAGGAAGAAACACTAAGTTCAGGGAAGCTAGGGCGAAACGGCTATTTGCTTAATGTGCAGAAATGTAGAAAGAAATGGTTGTCAGAAGGATTGACTCCATATATAGTAAAGTCAAAACATCCTTCGGTGAAATTGAAAGCAAGGTTGGTAACATTAAGAGTGCAATGGGAATTCCGATGTTAAATGCAGACGAGGGAGCGGATAGGTGGATAGACTACATCGAAGTCCTCTATGGAGTGGGAGATATGTCGTGTGACGTATTAGAAAAAGAAACAGGAGTCGATGTAGATGTAAGAGGAATCAGCAATAGAATCAGAATTTTGGAGAGCTTTGGAAGAATTAAAATCAAATTTGACAGAAGGGATCGATCACATTTTATAGGAAATTCTAAAATCTCTGGCGAATGGCAACAGAAAAGATTATTCATTATGGTGTGTAGAATGTATGAGACTGAATGTATACTATCAGACGTTTGGATAAACATCATCCACACAATTTCCGTGATTTCAAGAGGTGACAAGTGAGAGAATAATCGCACAATCAGCTTAACATATCATGCATCCACATTAATGACAAGAATGATACACAGAAGAAAGGAAAAGAAAATTGAGGATCTGTTAGATGATTACCAGACTGCCTTAGGGAAGGTAAAGTCGAAGCAACACTGAAGAAAAATCAAGACACGTTAATATTATTTGTCGACCTAGAAAAGGGTTCTAAAATTTAAAATGGCGCCAGATGTTCGAAATCCTGAGAAAAATAGGAGCAAGCTATGGGAAAAAGGGTAATATACAATACGTACAAGAACCAGGAGGGAACAATAAGAGTGAAAGATCGAATTAAAGTTCGTGGATTGAAAAGAATGTGCAACAGGAACATAGTCTTTCGTCCCTTCTGTTTAATGTATACGTCGAAGAAGCAATGACGAAAATAGGAGAATGGTTCAAGAGTGAGATCCAAATTCAATCTGAAAAGATATGAGTGACAAGATTCGCTGATGACATTGCTATCCTCAGTGAAAAGGAAGAAGAATAGCATGATCGGTTGAATGGAATGAACAGTCTAATCACTACAGAATATGGATTGAGAGCAAACCGAGGAAAGATGTAAGTAACGAAATGACGCAGAAATGAGAACAACGAGTAACTTAACATCAGGATTGGTGATCATTAAGAAGATGAAATTAAGGCACCCTACTACCTAGGCAGCAAAGTAACATATGATGGATGGAGAAAGGAGGACATAGAATGCAGAATAGCATTGGCAAAAAGGGCATTCTTGGCCAAGAGAAGTATCAAACATAAGTCTAAATTTAGGGAAAAAAATTCAGAGAATGTATGTTTGGAGCACAGCATTGTATGGTAGTTAAACAAATCTTTTGGACACTTCACTTGTTTTTATGGTGGTATATATAAATAAAACATCCACAACTCACTTGCGGAAATATAGAAGTATACGCTCTCGAATATAGCATGAGCTGGAGTGTCGACAGTAGGGGCAGTCATACGTCTAACGATTACATAAGACATTGGTCATATGGCTCTGAGCACTATGAGCCTTAACTTCTAAGGTCATCAGTCCCATAGAACTTAGAACTACTTAAACCTAACTAACCTAAGGACATCACACACATCCATGCCCGAGGCAGGATTCGAACCTGTGACCGTAGCGGTCGCGAGGTTCCAGACTGTAGACCCTAGAACCACTCGGCCACTACGGCCGGCTAAGGCTTGGTGAAATAATCTATTGGAGTTAGCTCACAAAACTCTCTGCACATCGAATGAAGGATTAGCTCAAGTCTGCGATGCATGCTGCGCGTCGATAAAGTTAGAAGCGTATGATTCAACATTACCAGATATGAGCACTGAACTAATATCTCACTGAAGTTTGTTTATATGCCCTGTAGTATGTAAGAGTTTATAAAACCCTCTACACCCCAATATAAACAAAAAGCAACCACCATAATCGAGGGAACGAGACAAGCTCATTACAAGCGATTGGTCCCGCAGTGATGATACTGGAAACCAGAAGCAGAGAACGAATGAGTAATTACTTACCGATATTACACATGGTTTGGTTATTGGGCCTTCTGGCTGGCTGTGGGAAACTAATCCTCTTCCTAGCGACTGATGACCTTAGCAGTTGAGTCCCATAAAATTTCACACACACTTGAACATTTTTAATCCTGTTCTAACGCTGCTAACACATCCTGAGGGAGTCTGCTTCGAGCATGCAAGCTGTCGCTTGAATTAATCATAAACCTATATCTGAGTGGAGCTAAATGTTGTAATCTTCACATCAAGCAAAATATTATCTTGGCAATATCCTTCAAATCGTGTGCCGCTCACATGAGACTTCTCTATGAATTAGTGAATTTACTCTTGCCACTATACTTTTGTTGCCCTATGCATGTAATCACTTTCAGAAGTTAAATTAATAATATAATTAATTAATTCAATAATACTAAACCTTAAATTGCTGGTGTACCCATGTACCACCACACTAAAGTAAATAGTGAATACAATAAAGTAAATAGTGATTAGTTGAATGAGTGTGAAGGTGAACAGTGGTGTATTTAAGATCACAAAATAATGTGAAGTTCTATTAAATCTTTAGTAACTACAACTTTCTGGAGAACCAGCTGATAAATCTTATACAAAAATGAGAAACACATGTCAGTTATGAAATAATGTTTCATAGGCAAAACATACATTGGGGTGGAAGAATAAAAATTCTCCCTTGAATTAATACCTTTTACAACTGACTCCGTGAGGCCCACTTCTATTCAAATTGAGTGAACTGCGATCAGCTACACCAAAAATTACGGTTCACCTGAGAACAGGGAGCTGTGAGTATCGTTTAACAATCATACGCCATTGCAGCAGTGCTTCACCCATTCTTCTTGATTCAGGCCGTAGAAGAAAACGGCACTCTCTGGGCGAAGAGTGATGTGCTGCGGCAGCTGTAATGTTCTGACGCGTCCACGAAAATGTGCAAACCACGCCGGCTGGCGTTCTGATTATCAGAACGCCGAAGACGTCCCTGTCAGAGCCCTGAAATCCTGGCAGATTTCAGTGTGAGGTGCACCTGTTCGCTGGTGTAGCCAAGCAAATTTGACTCACTGATATAACGGTACATGCTGGGTTTTTCAAAGGTCAGACAGTCGACTCAGGACGAGTAAGTTCACCCTCGTGACACACGGTATTTCCGAGGTGATCTGCAGTTCCACTGTCAATACAGTTGGAAACTGCAACAGGCTCTTAGTCCACCAGAAAATACAGACCTTGAGTCTCACCCACAAGGGAAAATAATTTCTGCACCAGGGGAGGACCAGAAAACCAAGTAAATACACTCCTGGAAATTGAAATAAGAACACCGTGAATTCATTGTCCCAGGAAGGGGAAACTTTATTGACACATTCCTGGGGTCAGATACATCACATGATCACACTGACAGAACCACAGGCACATAGACACAGGCAACAGAGCATGCACAATGTCGCCACTAGTACAGTGTATATCCACGTTTCGCAGCAATGCAGGCTGCTATTCTTCCATGGAGACGATCGTAGAGATGCTGGATGTAGTCCTGTGGAACGGCTTGCCATGCCATTTCCACATGGCGCCTCAGTTGGACCAAAGTTCGTGCTGGACGTGTAGACCGCGTGAGACGACGCTTCATCCAGTCCCAAACATGCTCAATGGGGGACAGATCCGGAGATCTTGCTGGCCAGGGTAGTTGACTTACACCTTCTAGAGCACGTTGGGTGGCACGGGATACATGCGGACGTGCATTGTCCTGTTGGAACAGCAAGTTCCCTTGCCGGTCTAGGAATGGCAGAAGGATGGGTTCGATGACGGTTTGGATGTACCGTGCACTATTCAGTGTCCCCTCAACGATCACCAGAGGTGTACGGCCAGTGTAGGAGATCGCTCCCCACACCATGATGCCGGGTGTTGGCCATGTGTGCCTCGGTCGTATGCAGTCCTGTTTGTGGCGCTCACCTGCACGGCGCCAAACACGCATACGACCATCATTGGCACCAAGGCAGAAGCGACTCTCATCGCTAAAGACGACACGTCTCCATTCGTCCCTCCATTCACGCCTGTTGCGACACCACTGGAGGCGGGCTGCACGATGTTGGGGCGTGAGCGGAAGACGGCCTATCGGTGTGCGGGACCGTAGCCCAGCTTCATGGAGACGGTTGCGAATGGTCTTCGCCGATACCCTAGGAGCAACAGTGTCCCTAATTTGCTGGGAAGTGGCGGTGCGGTCCCCTACGGCACTGCGTAGGATCCTATGGTCTTGGCGTGCATCCGTGCGTCGCTGCGGTCCGGTCCCAGGTCGACGGGCACGTGCACCTGCCGCCGACCACTGGCGACAACATCGATGTACTGTGGAGACCTCACGCCCCACTTGTTGAGCAATTCGGCGGTACGTCCACCCGGCTTCCCGCATGCCCACTATACGCCCTCGCTCAAAGTCCGTCAACTGCACATACGGTTCACGTCCACGCTGTCGCGGCATGCTACCAGTGTTAAAGACTGCGATGGAGCTCCGTATGCTACGGCAAACTGGCTGACACTGACGGCGGCGGTGCACAAATGCTGCGCAGCTAGGGCCATTCGACGGCCAACACCGCGGTTCCTGGTGTGTCCGCTGTGCCGTGCGTGTGATCATTGCTTGTACAGCCCTCTCGCAGTGTCCGGAGCAAGTATGGTGGGTCTGACACACCGGTGTCAATGTGTTCTTTTTTCCATTTCCAGGAGTGTAGATGAATCACCACCACCTTCCATCAAGCCTCGGTACTGGAGCCGAATCGGCGAAACGAAACCGCCTTCACGCTACATAAGCCAACAGAAATGTGCTCTATTCATTGAATCTCCCCGCTTGACTGTTCTGTTGTCCTAGTACCCAATGCAAACAAAGACCAACGTTCGCACGCTGAGCAGCAACCGTATACTGAGAGGAGGAAATCACCACCTCTAAATCTTTCTAGTATGAAAAAAGAATACTTTACAGCAGTATCTCTTAATCAGCTCCCTTCGCCCACTTTCAGCCATCAGGCTACCATCCATGACAGACTGGCGCTTGACCCACGTGAAATATTTTGCGAATTGGTACCCTTCTGTCTGCCCCGAAGTGGAAGGAGGAGAGAACTTCAAGCAAAGTCCTTCTGCAGTTACGAGAACAGAGAACATTCTGCCCAGAATTTCTTCATGTGGGAACAGTCATTAACCACACATAGCAAATGTAGTACTAGGGCACACCAGATCATGACCTAGAGTATGAACGTTTATCTGACTGACAGTTTTGTTACTGTGTGTATACATTTTTCATGTCTGTGTTTCAGCCAAACTATCAGGTATTACAGGATATTTTTCATGGTACTGAAGGAGTATCATACCAGCTGTTCGGCGAAAGCAGTGAAATTTCATCACCTGAAAAAGGAAAGCCAAACAACGTACTAGTATTTGACGATGTCATTATGAAAAATCGGGACGAGATCCGTAGATATTTATCCTTTGGTCGTCGTATGAAAGCCAGACATACTCAAGGATCCTGAAGCAGATGGTCTGAGATAATGCACACCTTATTATTGCTTCCAAGCAGGACTTATTGAATTTAAAACATATTTACCAAGTAGAAGTATGTACTTGGTTCAAATGGCTCTGAGCACTATGGGACTTAACTTCTGAGGTCATCAGTCCCCTAGAACTAAGTAAACCTGACTAACCTAAGGACATCACACACATCCATGCCCGAGGCAAGATTCGAACCTGTGACCGTAGCGGTCTCGCGGTTCCAGGCTGAAGCGCCTAGAACCGTTCGGCCAGAAGTATGTACTGACACGTCGTTTAATGAATGCATTATCATACATGGGGAATGCTGGAATAGCTCTCAGTTTGGCTTTCTGGTTACAGATCAAAGCAGGAAACTGAATGAGGGCCCATGCAAACGAGACTTCAATGAGATTCTGCATAAAACGCAGTGCATCAAAATGTAACTGTATCAGCATTTTTTTGGGCATAAGTCTACTGACTGGTTTGATGCGGCCCGCCACGAATTCCTTTCCTGTGCTTACCTCTTCACCTCAGAGTAGCACTTGCAACTTACGTCCTCAATTATTTGCTTGACGTATTCCAATCTCTGTCTTCCTCTACAGTTCTTGCCCTCTACAGCTCCCTCTAGTACCATGGAAGTCATTCCCTCATGTCTTAGTAGGTGTCCTATCATCCTGTCCTTCTCCTTATCAGTGTTTTCCACATATTCCTTTCCTCTCCGATTCTGCGTAGAGTCTCCTCATTCCTTACCTTATCAGTGCACCTAATTTTCAACATTCGTCTATAGCATCACATCTCAAATGCTTCGATTCTCTTCTGTTCCGGTTTTCACACAGTCCATGTTTCACTACCATACAATGCTGTACTCCAGACGTACATCCTTAGAAATTTCTTCTTCAAATTAAGGCCGGTATTTGATATTAGTAGACTTCTCTTGGCCAGAATTGCCTTTTTTTGCCATAGCGAGTCTGCTTTTCATTGGTTATTTTACTGCCTAGGTAGCAGAATACCTTAACTTCATTGACTTCGCGACCATCAATCCTGATGTTAAGTTTCTCGCTGTTCTCATTTCTACTACTTGTCATTACCTTCGTCTTTCTCCGATTTAGTCTCAAACCATACTGTGTGCTCATTAGACTGTTCATTCCGTTCAGCAGCTCATTTAATTCTTCTTCACCTTCACTCAGGATAGCAATGTCATCAGCGAATCGTATCAATGATATCCTTTCACCTTATATTTTAATTCCGCTCCTGAACCTTTCTTTTATTTCCATCGTTGCTTCCTCGATGTACAGATTGAAGAGTAGGGGCCAAAGGCTACAGCCTTGTCTTAAACCCTTCCTAATACGAGCACTTCGTTCTTGATCGTCCACTCTTATTATTCCTTTTTGGTTGTTGTACATATTGTATATGACCCGTCTCTCCCTATAGTTTACCCCTACTTTCTTCAGAATCTCGAACAGCTTGCACCATTTTATATTGTCGAACGCTTTTTCCAGGTCGACATATCCTATGACCGTGTCTTGATTTTTCTTTAGCCTTGCTTCCATTATTAGCCGTAACGTCAGAATTGCCTCTCTCGTGCCTTTACTTTTCCTAAAGCCAAACTGATCGTCACCTAGCGCATTCTTAATTTTCTTTTCCATTCTTCTGTATATTATTCTTGTAAGCAGCTTCGATGCATGAGTTGTTAAGCTGATTGTGCGATAATTCTCGCTCTTGTCAGCTCTTGCCGTCTTCGGAATTGTGTGGATGATGCTTTTACGAAAGTCAGATGGTATGTCGCCAGACTCGTATATTCTACACACCAACGTGAATAGTCGTTTTCTTGCCGCTTCCCATAATGATTTTAGAAATTCTGATGGAATGTTATCTATCCCTTTTGCCTTATTTGACCGTAAGTCCTCCAAAGCTCTTTTAAATTCCGATTCTAATACTGGATCCCCTATCTCTTCTAAATCGACTCCTGTTTCTTCTTCTGTCACATCAGACAAATCTTCACCCTCATAGAGGCTTTCAATGTATTCTTTCCACCTATCTGCTCTCTCCTCTGCATTTAACAGTGGAATTCCCGTTGCACTATTAATGTTACCACCGTTGGTTTTAATGCCACCAAAGGTTGTTTTGACTTTCCTGTATGCTGAGTGAGTCCTTCCGACGATCATATCTTTTTCGATGTCTTCACATTTTTCCTGCAGCCATTTCGTCTTAGCTTTCCTGAACTTCCTATTTATTTCATTCCTCAGCGACTTGTATTTCTGTATTCCTGATTTTCCCGGAACATGTTTGTACTTCCTCCTTTCATCAATCAACTAAAGAATTTCTTCTGTTACCCATGGATTCTTTGCAGCTAGTTTCTTTGTACCTATGTTTTGCTTCCCAACTTCTGTGCTGGCCCTTTTTAGAAATGTCCAATCCTCTTCAACTGTGCTGCCTACTGCGCTATTCCTTATTGCTGTATCTATAGCGTTAGAGAACTTCAAACGTATCTCGTCATTCCTTAGAACTTCCGTATCCCACTTCTTAGCGTATTGATTCTTCTTAACTAATGTCTTGAACTTCAGCCTTCTCTTCATCACTACTATGTTGTGATCTGAGTCTATATCTGCTCCTGGGTACGCCTTACAATCCATTATCTGATTTCGGAATCTCTGTCTGACCATTATGTAATCTAACTGAAATCTTCCCGTATCTCCCGGCCTTTTCCTAGTATACGTCCTTCTCTTGTGATTCTTGAACAGGGTATTCGCTATTACTAGCTGAAACTTGTTACAGAACTCAATTACTCTTTCTCCTCTTTCATTCCTTTCCCCAAGCCCATATTCTCTTGTAACCTTTTCTTCTACTCCTTCCCCTACAACTGCATTCCAGTCGCCCATGACTATTAGATTTTCCTCCCCCTTTACATACTGCATTACCCTTTCAATATCCTCATACACCTGCTCTATCTGTTCATCTTCAGCTTGCGACGTCGGCATGTATACCTGAACTATCGTTGACGGTGTTGGTCTGCTGTCGATTCTGATTAGAACAACCTGGTCACTGAACTGTTCACAGTAACACACCCTCTGCCCTACCTTCCTATTCATAACGAATCCTACACCTGTTATACCATTTTCTGCTGCTGTTGATATTACCCGATACTCATCTGACCAGAAATCCTTGTCTTCCTTCCACTTCACTTCACTGACCCCTACTATATCCAGATTGAGCCTTTGCATTGCCCTTTTTAGATTTTTTAGTTTTCCTACCAAGTTCAAGCTTCTGACATTCCACGCCCCGACTCGTAGAACATTATCCTTTCGTTGATTATTCAATCTTTTTCTCATGGTAACCTCCCACCTGGCAGTCCCCTCCCGGAGGTCCGAATGGGGGACTGTTCCGGAATCTTTTGCCAATGGAGAGATCATCATGACACTTCTTCAACTACAGGCCACATGTCCTGTGGATACACGTTACGTATCTTTAATGCAGTGGTTTCCATTGCCTTCTGCATCCTCATGTCGTTGATCATTGCTGATTCTTCCGCCTTTAGGGGCAATTTCCCACCCCTAGGACAAGAGAGTGCCCTGAACCTCAATCCGCTCCTCAGCCCTCAGTATACCGTAGATTATAGATAATTTTTGACATATGTCACACACTCGCTGAGAGGGCGCAAAGAACATGCGTATATCTGGTGGAAAAATTGAGGTGACCAACGCTAATTTAGTGGAAATGAGGAAACTTATTGAGGCAGTGACTAATAAGATCGAGGTGTTGAATATTAGGAACCGACAATGTGATTTATATTTCAATGAGGAAATTGAAGAATTCAAGGCAAAGCTAACAGATATGCTTGGCTATATCAAGGCGGAAACTAGGGCACTTGACTCACATATAAGTTGTAAACTATATCAAAAACCGCTTAATATCCAACAACCTGTAGTCGACAAAACGTAAAGTTATTTAGGCATTGAAGGCTATTTGATGGAAGTTACGATTATTAAATTTAGTGCAGTTGCAATGAGATCAGCATCTCATGAGATCATTTAAGCTGGCAACTTACAGTCTCAAAGGGCTGTCATACACTGTGGATGGAGGCAGGAAAGAATATGAGGGAGTAAAAGTTATTAGTGACTTCATTATTCGTTGCAGTAGTGCTATGTTAGACGGAACATATGGAGTCAGCAGGACGAAACCATATATTTTAGGGAAGCATCAATTACATACAACTGAGAATGCAATAAGGGTTAGAGATAAGGAATTTGAAAGAATGCCCAGTTTATTAGGGCTAATATTCTTAAGAATGTCTAACGTCAAAAAGTATACCCGGAAAGTTATAAAAAATATAGTCACATAGGGGCCCAAAAGGACGAATGAAATATACACCAAATCATCTACTTTTAACTTCAGCTTGTGTGGACCACCATCCTAAGACGACTGTATTTCGAAGTCTGTGTCATAGTGTAAGGTGTCAGGCAAATCCAACACCTTCCATGAAAACCCTGACATAATAAGCAAATCTACTAGTATGCCACATAGCTCCGAATACATCGTGACATTAAATTAACCAAAGTAATACGAGTAACGAGTGAGCAAATGGAATACCACAGACTAACACAAGAGTGCCTAAAGGCATGTCGTACCTTCCCACCGTGAGGCAGACGCAGTTCCGAGGGGAGAAACAAGGACAGAAGCTGAGAGCAGAACCATGTTAAGCTAGAAGGCCCTACGATAAGGGAGAGGCTGGACACCCACGCCGCCAGCCTACCTGTACGACTACACAACCCGCATGTTTTAGCGTGAGGCTTTTCGCATCTCAGGTACGTCAAGGACCACCCCCCAGCCCATGTTAAAAGCTAGAGCCCTCCAGAAAAACAGTATAGATCTTATGATAACGCTAAAAGAACCACACCACCCGCACGTTTTAACGTGAGACTTTTTAGCGTCTCTGTTACTTTGCAAACTTTAAAAACATTGCCCCACCACGAAAAGTATAACGTTTATCACTGGATAGACAGAATTTTTGTAGGCGGAGCTTAAGGTTAACATTGAGACCCTGATTGGTCTGATGAAAACACAGCCAGATAGGTTTTTTTAAACCAACCTCTGTAAATTGTAGTAAGGAGAAGTTAGGAAAGAGTTAGTTCCGAGACGGCGAGCTGGATGGCTGCTGCGCCGGCCGCTGTCGCCCTGACGCTGCCTGAACATCGACGAGGTAATGAACGCACGCGATGCCGCATTTTTGAGCGCATAAGGCTTCACTCAGAACTGCAGAAGTCTCATATGTTACACCCCCTTTTTGCGTAATACTAGTGTCGATAGTTAATTAAAACTCATGGTGTTCACATTTGCCACTTGAAGAAAAGGTCTGAAACGCAATGATTTTTCTTTTATATAGTTATTGAGAATCCACATCAGCCACTGTAATTTACGACAAGTTAAATAAGTAATTAAAGACAATTGAGGGTCACTGTAGACCATTTTGATAATTTTCTCTTTTGTGAAACTTAAATTAAACCTAGATTATAGATGTGATATGGCATAGGTCAGCCTTCGATCGATTGTAGAACTTGGTAACCCATTCAGGGTTTTGTTGAACGCAGTTGGTTTTTACCATCCTGTATTAAAACATTTCCTTTTATCAATAGTGCAATTTATAAACGATGTTTTGTGAGTAGAATAAAATTTCCAGTGGTAAACTTAACTGCTTTTTCGACGTTATTTTACCAGCTAACTAAAAATAGGAAAGCCTTGAACCCTTTCCACTAAATTTAGTTAGTATTAAGATTCTTTTACAGGGAGTGCAGTGGAGCTGACGCTGGGATCATTTAGTATTTGGTTATATCATCGCTAGTCTCACTGAAATCTTCTGAATTCTACATGTCATTTGTGGTCTGGCGTCTCCTCACCAGCAACAGGTCCCAGGTTCAAACTAGATAATTCCCTAAAAAACACGCTCAGAGCGTCGTTGCGCGATAGTGGTATGGAGACACGATATAGAACAAACAGACACCACCATGAATGTTTAGAATAGATATAAGAATACGAGGTATGGCAATAAAGAAACACGACTGCTTGTTGTGCTCATTTCCGGCTTCGTTGGTGACAAGGAGAAGACTGGGGGAATAACTTTGGACACACGTAAAAAATTTCACGCCGCTGTGATGGTTAGTCTGGCTGTGAGCCTTCTTTGAAATTGGTTTTTTGTCTAAGCTCCTTCGGAATTACGCTACGCTCTAAAGTGGAACAACGAGATAACGCAAAATTCTTTGCGAAACTTGAAAAATCAGCCTCAGAAACTTCCAATTTGTTGAAACAAATTTATGGTGATCAGTGTCTATCTCATACACAGGTATTCGAGTGGCTTAAGATGTTCAAAGACGGTTGGAAGACGTCGAAGAGGATTCGAAATAATCCGAAATTTGGCACTCATTCCGCTTCGAAAACTGAGGAGAATGTGGAGAAGGAAAGTAGAGTTGTTGAAAAAGACTGCTAGTTTCAGAACTTGCCTGTATTAAAAAGGAAACCATTAGACAGATTTCGATGATGATCTGAGCATGGCAAAGATTTATGTTAAGGTGGTCCCAAGAATCCTCACAAACGACCAAAAGCTACATCCACTGGACTGTTGTGCTGACACTATTGAAAATATTGAAAATTACCCAGATTACCTCAACAAAGTAATTACATGTAATGAAACATGGATATTTTAACATGATCCAGAATTTAGCGACAATCCATACAGTGGAACAACCCTCAACTCTCTAGGAAGAAGAAAGCGTACACGAGCAAATCAAAATTCAAAGCAATAATGATTGTTTTCTTGTATATCCAAGCGGATATCGACATTTATTTTGTGTACCCTCCATGAAAGTGTGTAACGAAGGAGTCCAGATCTGCGAAAGAATCACTCATGGATTCTTCGACAGGACAATGTGCTGGCCCGTAACACTGTGCCTGTGAAGATGTTTTCGGCGAAAAACAACAGTCAAGAGATGGAACATCCACCTTATCCACCTGACCTGGAACAATGCGACTTACGTCTTTAGCCAAAACTGGACTCTGCGCTTAAAAGAGCCAGGTTCAAGTCTGTGGATACAGTGAAGGAAAAATTACGGGCCTCATCAACAGCATAACAGAAAAAGACGTACAGCACTGATTGCGACATTGGAAACATCCCATGGAGCGGTGAGGGGCGTACGTTGAAGGGGACAACACTTGAGTTGTGTAAGGTTTTTCAATAAAGAGAGCTTGAGTCCAGTTTCTTTATTGCCATAACTCGTCTAATGAAATCAGTAGCATTAGCTGTACTTAACACAGGTAAAAGGGTAGAAGTTCAGCATGAAAGTCTGGAAAACCTACCTCTCGTGTATGAATATTACGATGACATGAAACCACAGGTCGATTACGACTACTTACAGCATCAGCTGCCACAGGGAACACGGGTCGCTCAAACGAGATATTATCGATCGTATCTCAGCTATGAGAAGAATTCGTCATCAATTAATTATGGAGACAGTAGTTCATAGGCTTCGTAGAACTTAAAGTAAATGCTGGTAAGAGTGTTGGATAATTTGTGACAGGCTCATTTCACAGATGAGCGAGACTACTAATGATCGGATAATGGTTTCAGGTAGAGTGTAATGGCCAAAGGCATATAATTCAAATAAGCTTGCTTCTTACCTTTAAAGTCAAAGATGGGGAAGGAGGCTTCAGAGGTTTCTGAACAACTGTTGCAGACGGGAACGTATCAGTGCCCCAACAAACTTCAGACCGATAGTGGAGGTGAATTTTACAACACAAATATCGAAGTGGTAATGGACCGATATGAAATAAATGATTACTCATTATTCTGTCATCTCAAAGCTAATATTATCAAATAGTTCTACAGGATGATTTAAAAGAAGCAATTTAATCTTCAAAAGATATAAAAATGGCTAAACGTCCTACAGTTGATAAGTATAACTGCACTACTCACTATACAAATAAGAAGAGCTCTATTAATTTCAATGACACAGACTTCGAAATACAGTCGTCTTAGGATGGTGGTCCACACAAGCTGAAATTAAAAGTAGATGATTTGGTGTATATTTCGATGTACAAAACCGTGACCGAACTGGTCAACAGAGAAATTTACGTTTTCCAAGGTGCAGCACACAAACCCGGGAACATACATGTTAAAAGTCAGTGGCGGTGAAGAAACAGACAATTTACAGAAAAGCTCTGAACATGTTCCTCGAAGAGCAGATCATAAGATGTCGAGGGAACAAGGCACTAGTGAAATGGCTCAGCTTCTCATAAAAGCACAACAGTAGGATGAATGCTCTCAGACATGTCAGAAATAACAGACGCCATATCCATATAAGTATATAGTTCTGCCAATACCGGCCATGACCTTCTTCTTCAGTGCAGATGCACACATATTCCCCGAACTCTTACGGAATTTGGTAAGAATTTCTTCCACCAGTAATGAGTGCGTTGGGGTGGGACACTACGAATGTAGTCTGTGGTCTCGCAGGAGGCGTGCGCGAGAAATTCCCTGCAGTCGCAATATCCTTTGTGCCTTTGGTGGCTCAGATGGATGGAGCGTTTGCCATCTAACCAGGAGATCCCGGATTAGAGTCCCAGTCAGGGCACACGTTTGCACCTGTCCCCGTTAATATATATCAACGCCCATCAGCAGCTGAAGGTATTAATATAATTCTAATTTCATTCATGTTTCAAATATAATTTACATAGTATATATTCTATGATAATATAATTAAACCTTCCATTTTACCATACTAAATGATGTTTTGTTTTTGTATGCCGAAATGCTATTTCTAAATAGCTCACAGAGTTTCTTTTCGTGGAGAACCAGAACATCACAGATATTGAAAGGCTCCTGGAATGTCTACGAAAACCTGGTAATCATCATTGTTGACCCTAAATAACGAAAAGTGTGAGGTCATCCACATGAGTACTAAAAGGAATCCGTTAAACTTCGGTTACACAATAAATCAGTCAAATCCAGAAATCGTAAATTCAACTAAATACACTCCTGGAAATTGAAATAAGAACACCGTGAATTCATTGTCCCAGGAAGGGGAAACTTTATTGACACATTCCTGGGGTCAGATACATCACATGATCACACTGACAGAACCACAGGCACATAGACACAGGCAACAGAGCATGCACAATGTCGGCACTAGTACAGTGTATATTCACCTTTCGCAGCAATGCAGGCTGCTATTCTCCCATGGAGACGATCGTAGAGATGCTGGATATAGTCCTGTGGAACGGCTTGCCATGCCATTTCCACCTGGCGCCTCAGTTGGACCAAAGTTCGTGCTGGACGTGCAGACCGCGTGAGACGACGCTTCATCCAGTCCCAAACATGCTCAATGGGGGACAGATCCGGAGATCTTGCTGGCCAGGGTAATTGACTTACACCTTCTAGAGCACGTTGGGTGGCACGGGATACATGCGGATGTGCATTGTCCTGTTGGAACAGCAAGTTCCCTTGCCGGTCTAGGAATGGTAGAACGATGGGTTCGATGACGGTTTGGATGTACCGTGCACTATTCAGTGTCCCCTCGACGATCACCAGAGGTGTACGGCCAGTATAGGAGATCGCTCCCCACACCATGATGACAGGTGTTGGCCCTGTGTGCCTCGGTCGTATGCAGTCCTGATTGTGGCGCTCACCTGCATGGCGCCAAACACGCATACGACCATCATTGGCACCAAGGCAGAAGCGACTCTCATCGCTGAAGACGACACGTCTCCATTTGTCCCTCCATTCACGCCTGTCGCGACAACACTGGAGGCGGGCTGCACGATGTTGGGGCGTGAGCGGAAAACGGCCTAACGGTGTGCGGGACCATAGCCCAGCTTCATGGAGACGGTTGCGAATGGTCTTCGCCGATACCCCAGGAGCAACAGTGTCCCTAATTTGCTGGGAAGTGGCGGTACGGTCCCCTACGGCACTGCGTAGGATCCTACGGTCTTGGCGTGCATCCGTGCGTCGCTGCGGTCCGGTCCCAGGTCGACGGGCACGTGCACCTGCCGCCGACCACTGGCGACAACATCGATGTACTGTGGAGACCTCACGCCCCACGTGTTGAGCAATTCGGCGGTACGTCCACCTGGCCTCCCGCATGCCCACTATAAACCCTCGCTCAAAGTCCGTCAACTGCACATACGGTTCATGTCCACGCTGTCGCGGCATGCTACCAGTGTTAAAGACTGCGATGGAGCTCCGTATGCCACGGCAAACTGGCTGACACTGACGGCGGCGGTGCACAAATGCTGCGCAGCTAGCGCCATTCGACGGCCAACACCGCGGTTCCTGGTGTGTCTGCTGTGCCGTGCGTGTGATCATTGCTTGTACAGCCCTCTCGCAGTGTCCGGAGCAAGTATGGTGGGTCTGACACACCGGTGTCAGTGTGTTCTTTTTTCCATTTCCAGGAGTGTATCTAGGAATTACAATTACGAACAGTTTAAACTGGAAAGAACACATGGAAAATCTTGTGGCGAAGACTAACCAAACATTGCGTTTTTTTGGCAGGACACTTAGAAAATGTAAGAGATCTACTACAAAGGAGAGTGCCTACACTACACTTGTCCGTCCTCTTTTAGAATGCTCCTGCGCAGTGTGGGATCGTTACCAGATAGGACTTAGGGAGTACATCTAAAAAGTTCAAAGAAGGGCTGCACGTTTTATATCATCGCGAAATATGGCAGAGAGTGTCACAGAAATGATACAGGGTTTGGGCTGGACATCATTAAAAGAAAAGCGTTTTTCGTTGCGACGGAATCTTCTCACGAAATTCCAATCACAACCTTTCTCCTCCGAATGCGAAAATATTTTGCTGACACCTACCTACATAGGGAGAAACGATCACCATGTTAAAATAAGTGAAATCATAGCTCGTACAGAAAGATATAGGTGTTCGTTCTGTAGGCGCCCCGGAGCTCCCGGTCGCCTACGGTGGACTGGAAGCCGAACGGTGACCTCTCCAGTTGTCAGGATGCTAGGAAATGACTGGACGCGTCAGAAACGCCAAGGAAACATTATTAATTCATGACACCTTTATTCCTGCCGAGTACAATGTGGCCTGCGTAACACAGGCTGGCTGAGCTTGGTGATATCAATGGCCTTCACCGAGTCCTCGCTGACTCAGAGAAATGAGACCAGCTCCGGGCCGCACCAGTCTTTTTAGCTTAGCGCTGCATGCGGTAACGTAGCGGTAGAATGCCCTTACTTTGGCCGCACATGGCTAGCGGCCTTGGCAGGCCGGCCGGCTCGGCGGCGGACAGCATGCCGCTGCGCGTAGGAGGCTCCGGGTTGGAGTCCCGGCGCTGTGGGCACGAGAAGCGTTCTCGTAGTGCGGAGTGTACTCTATCCCACCCCGTCTTCTTCCCTGCTCCTCCTGGTGGCTCGTCCGCGGTGGACGGGCGGAACGGGCTGCAGTCCCCCAGCGTTGTTGGCTCACCTGGTGGTGACGGCGGATGCACAGGGTCTAGGCCCCGCACCATCTAGACGACGGCTCACTGATGTGGTCTGCATTGGCGGCGGGCGAGTCTGCTGCAATGTCTGCTAATCGTGGGTCGACGGTTGACAGCAGCAGCAGAGAGGACCACAGCTGGTACTGTCCCCTCACGTCTGCTACTGGATGGGCCGCCCTTACTGCAACATCTCCTTAATAAAGATTAGCATGTCGACCATCTAGCTGAGCGCTACGCAGCGACCCAGTACACATCTAACTGCAAGTCTGCCTGTGAGTGCGAGTGCCTTTTTGCTATCAAAGCTGGCGTATATAAAGGAAGTACGAGCGACGTCCTGACATCATGCTCGTTTGTAATGAACGCATTCGTTCCACTTATACTGCTGATTTATCTGTCGTACTCGCCCCTTCGGTATTCTTGTGACAGAGTTACGTGTTGTTACGGCAGACGTACGCGAAGTTATGAAATGCAGTACAGCTGACGTTATACACCTGTCTTACGCTCTACGAAAGTCTCCGTCTAATACAAACCCGCGTGCTGAGCAATTCTCTCTCGCCTGTTGTGTATAACCAGGCCACTGCCCCTTCGTGACGACACATTCCGATACATGTGCAATCCTCTTACCTCTTGGCTAACCTTCTGCCTCGGGCTCTCAGCGTAGGCAACGAAACTTCGACAATATTCCACGTTTCCTGCTCATTACTATTCCGCGACACTACTGTTCTTTCAGTGCGCTATACGAGATTGGAATAATAGAGAATTGTGAAGGTGTTTCGATGACCCTCGGCCAGGCACTTACATGTGGTTTTCAGAGTATCCATGTAGATGTATATCACAATAAGGTTGCTCAAACTTTTTCTGTCTCTCCCATGCTGCCCGGCCGCACACAGCTGTGACTCCTGAAAGTATTGGGAGTGCGTATACTCTCATTCGATGTGATTGACCCATCACAATCAGACCCTTCACTCCACAGGTGGTTGTCTCTATTCGTAGTGCTGACACACTCTTTCACTATTTGGTGTACTCAAAGCTGTGTCCACTGTGTTCCTCGCCTCCTAATGGTAGTCTGTAAAGTGCAAAGAAGGACCATCTGTGCGGATTTATTTGCTTGTTACGAGGGTGTTGGAACAACTTTTTGGCGAACATCGTCACAGGGCTATGAGATACAGGTTCAGTGCTTCGAACCGGAAACAAAACAGCAACACATGGAGTGGCACCACACCATCTCTCCCCGGAAAAAGAAGTTCAAAGCCTCACCTTCAGCTGGTAAAATCATGGCGACGATCTGAGATTCTGAAGGGGCTATTCTGTATGGTGTTCTCCCTCATAATGCAACAATTAGCTTTGAAGTGTACTCAGTTACCATCAGGAAGTTGGAGGAACGACTTCAGCATCTGCGTCACCACAAAAATGCTAACTAATTTCTCTATGTTCATGAGAACGCAATGCCTCACGGAAGCCAGTGTACCAGATAGGAGCTCTCAAAACTTCAGTGCACTCTTCTTCTTCATGTAAGGATAGAGTACCCATACATAATATCAAAATGGTTCAAATGGCTCTGAGCACTATGGGACATAACATCTACATCTACATCCATACTCCGTAAGCCACCTAACGGTGTGTGGCTGAGGGCACCTTGAGTACCTCTATAAGTTCTCCCTTCTATTCCAGTCTCGTATTGTTCGTGGAAAGAAAGTCTGTCGGTATGCCTCTGCGTGTGCCCTAATCTCTCACATTTTATCCTCATGGTCTCTTCGCGAGATATACATAGGAGGAAGCAATATACTGCTTAACTCCTCGGTGAAGGTACGTTCTCGAAACTTCAACAAAAGCCCGTACCGAGCTACTAAGCGTCTCTCTTGCAGAGTCTTGAACTGGAGTTTATCTATCATCTCGTAACGCTTTTGTGATTACTAAATGATCCTGTAACGAAGCGCGGTGCTCTCTGTTGCATCGTCTCTATCTCTTCTATCAACCCTATCAGGTAGGGATCCCACACTGGTGAGTAGTATTCACGCAGTGGGTGAACATGTGTACTGTAACCTACTTCCTTCGTTTCCGGACTGCATTTCCTCATGATTCTTCTGATGAATCTCAGTCTGGCATCTGCTTTACCGACGATTAATTACATTTTACATCACTCCTAATGCCTACTCCCAGATAATTTATAGAATTCACTGCTTCCAGTTGCCGACCTGCCATATTGTAGCTAAATGACAAAGGAGCTTTCTTTCTATGTATTCACAGCAAATTACAATTGTCTACATTGAGACTCAAATTGCCATTCCCTGCACCATGGGTCAATTCGCTGCAGATCCTCCTGCATTTCAGTACAATTTTCCATTGTTACAACCTCTTGGTATACTACAGCATCATCCACAAAAAAACTTTAGTGAACTTCGATTTTATCTACAAGGTCATTTATATATATTGTGAATAACAACAGTCCTACGACACTCCCCTGCGGCACACCTGAAATAACTCTTACTTCGGAAGACTTCCCTCCATTGAGAATGACATGCTGCATTCTGTTATCTATGGTGATCTGAGGTCATGAGTTCCCTAGAACTTAGAACTACTTAAACCTAACTAACCTAAGGACATCACACACATCCATGCCCGAGGCAGGATTCGAGCCTGCGACCGTAGCGGTCGCTCGATTCCAGACTGATGCGCCTAGAACCGCTCGGCCACACCGGCCGGCCATACATGATATCGATCATGCTCTATGCAGCGATCATAAAATAAAGCAAAGACTGCAGTGCAGCCAACAATGTGCGAGTGGGTGAGCTAGAGTCGAGCATTGGAGTCCGTGAGTGGAAATCGGGTGTGCGAGAGGCTAGAGACGGTTGCACGGTAACGAGGCTGGTGAATTGTGGCAGAATATAGGAGTAATGGCACATAGTATTTGATTTCTGTTTGTTTATGAATGTTGCTTTACGAAAGAGTGTTTTAATTAATAAAATCTAGTATTTGTGAAAGGAGATGTTATTATTTAGTGGTTTCCTTAGATTTCACAAGAACAGAAGTGCATGACAATGTGGTACATGAAAAGGAGCTATTATCTAATTATGCTAAATTAATTAAATATAACTTCATCTTCAGCGAATGTGAATAATATAGTTCGGTGCGAAACTGGGGGGAGGCTATACTCACCCATCCTACACCCAGGATCTCGCCCCTTCCGATTTCCACCTGTTTGGCCCAACGAAGGATGCACTCCATGCGAAGCAGTAGATGTATGATGGGGAGTTTACAGATGTAGCAAGACATTGGCTTTGGCGTTGCTCTGTACAGTGGTACAATGTGGGCATGCACGCCCTCCAAGTAAGGTGACAGGAGGCTGACCCATTGTACGGAGATTATCTTTAAAAACTGGGTTATGTAGCAAAAAGAGTGGGGAAACATTTGACGTATTTTAGTTACAGTGTTTTTCATATCTTTGACAATTTCATTGACCCATGTAGATTTGGATTTGTAGCTATTTATTAAGTTCAAAATCTGCTTCGTCAGTCTGTTATCCATTTCGTACATGTGTAGACTTCTTTTCCACGTTAGATAAATTAGATTTTCCATTTTGAAACAGAGCTCTCTGTCTGACCTTAAAAATTTCTATCCTGCTTTAGTGTTATTTATAGATCCAAGTATTTTTCTTCGAAATCTTTCTAAGTTTTTCGCAGTTTCAAGGTCTTCAAACCTGGTTAGTTTCTTTCTGCTACATACATTTTTTCATACTTTACCACCGTTTCACAGTACATTTGTTTTGAGTTCCAGGTCAATGTTTTCGTCTCGTATGTTTCTTGTTATATGGAATGCACTTTTCATTTTATGTATTCTATTTTGCATTGTTATCTTTACTTTTCTATTGCTGGTTTTCTATTCTCCTGGGTATTTAAAACAGATTGTTTTATATACTGTGTTGTAATGAATTTTAAGATTTTGTGGAACATCTCTCATATTTGCCACAGACTGTGCTATTTTTAACCCTAGTTTCCGAGTCTGTTCCTGCAGTTCTGTGATCTGCTCTTTGGCATTATACAGTGAGTCAGTAATTAATGGTACGTCTTCTGCAAAAGCCAATCCATGCTGATTTTATTTGATTTTGTTCTTCGTTGATCACCCTTAGTATTGATGAGTTTTTTCCATTCAATCAGTACCTTCTCTAATGCTCAGTTGAACAGTAGACGTGTAAAATCACCTCCTTGTCTTATTCCTTACTCTACGTTGTTTATTATATATCATCCTAAACCCAATCTACAGTAGCTTCCATAAACATACAATAAGATTTTATCCTATTTTCAGTCCCTTTAGAAAGTTTCTACAGTTTTAATTTGTATTTCACACTGATAGATTTAATTTATTTTACACAATGTTTTTGAACAATACAGACCGCAAGAAAATAATTAGTAAACCCTTTTAGAGGTTACCAATTCACTCAACGTTTATTGTTGTAACAGTGCATACTGAGTATAGGAAATGATTACATTTACTGATCAATACTACACTGCTGGCCATTAAAATTGCTACACCAAGAAGAAATGCAGATGATAAACAGGTATTCATTAGACAAATGTATTATGCTAAAACTGATATGTGATTACATTTCCAGCCAATTTGGGTGCATCGATCCTGAGAAATCAGTACCCAGAACAACCATCATTTTGGCCGTAATAACGGCCTCGATACGACTGGGCATTGAGTCAAACAGAGGTTGGATGCCCATGGGTACAGCTGCCCATGCAGCATCAACACAATACCACAGTTCATCAAGAGTAGTGACTGGCGTATTGTGATGAGCCAGTTACTCGGCCACCATTGACCAGACGTTTTCAGTTGGTGAGACATCTGGAGAATGTGCTGGCCAGGGCAGCAGTCGAACATTTCCTGTATTCAGAAAGGCCCGTACAAGACCTGCAACATGCGGTCGTGTTTTATCCTGCTGAAATGTAGGGTTTCGCAGGGATCGAATGAAGGGTAGAGCCAAGGGTCATAACACATCTGAAACGTAACTTCCACTGTTCAAAGCGCCGTCAGTGCGAACAAGAGGTGACCGAGACATGTAACTAACGGCACGACATACCATCACGACGTGTGATACGCCAGTATGGCAATGACAAATACACACTTCCAGTGTGTGCTCACCGCGATGTCGCCAACACGGATGCGAGCATCATGATGCTGTAAACAGAACCTGGATTCATCCGAAAAAATGACGTTTTGCCATTCGTGCACCCAAGTTCGTCGTCGGGTACACCATCGCAGGCCCTCCTGTCTGTGATGCAGCGTCAAGGGTGACTGCACCCAAGGTCTCCGAGCTGCTGCAAACGTCGCCGAACTGTTCATGCAGATTGTTGTCGTCTTGTAAACGTCCCCATATGTTGACTTAGGAATCGAAACGTGGCTGCACGATCCGTTACAGCCATGAGGATAAGATGCCTGTCATCTCGACTGCTAGTGAAACGAGGCCATTGGGATCCAGCACGACGTTCCTTATTACCCTCCTGAACCCACCGATTCCATATTGTGCTAACAGTCATTGGATCTCGACCAACGCGAGCAGCAATGTCGCGATACGATAAACCGCAACCGCATTAGGCTACAATACGACCTTTACCAAAGTCGGAAACGTGATGGTACTCATTTCTATTCCTTACACGAGGCATCACAACAACGTTTCAACAGGCAACGCCGATCAACTGCCGTTTGTGTATGAGAAATCGGTTGGAAACTTACCTCATGTCAGCACGTTATACGTGAATGCTCTGAAAAGTTAATCACAGCATCTTATTTCTGTCGTTAAATTTCGCGTCTGTAGCACGTCATCTTCGAGGCGTAGCAATTTTATTGGCCATTAGTGTATTTTGCACAATATTTTTCAACAATAAAGACTGCCAGAAAAATTAGTAAACCATTTTAGAGGTTACTAATTCACTCAAGTTTTATCGTTCTAACAGTGCATATGGAGTACAGGAAATGATTACATTTACATATCAATACTACAAGAGGTTCTGTGGTGCCAGGTATCGACCCATGCTGATACTCCCATGTTAACACGTGGTGTAGCCTCCAAGGGCGGCAATGCAGGCTCTCATTCTGGCATCCCGTCGATACTAAAGGTGGCAAATCCGTCCTGAGGTATGTTATACCAGGCCTGCTGAACCTGCTTGAGTTGTTCTGTAAGAGTTGCTGGCTGACGAGTCGCAAGAATCACTTCTCGTCCCGTTGTATCCCACACGTGCTTGATTGGAGAAGTCTGGAAATGGTGCTGGCCGGGAAAGTTGGTACATGTCTTGCACAACACGTCAAATTCCATGGACAGTGGGTGGGCGAGCATCGTCCTGTTGGAACAAGACATCGCCTTCATGTTGCAAGAACGGGTCTAACAACATTCAGCACGTACCGAGCACTGGTGAGGGTCACCTCCGGAAACGCCAAGGTGAACGGGAGTTGTAGCTTATCGCTCTCCAGACCATATGGCCTGGGATGGAGCCGGCCTGTCTTGGACGAATGCACTCTGTGGGACACCTCTTACCGGGTTTACGTCGTACGCGCAAGCGTGCAAGCAGAATCTGCTTTTATCGCTAAAGACAATGCCGCACCGTTCCAAGTGATCTTCTGATGGCGCCGGTCAAGACGTGCAAATCGTTGCTGTGGCCTGAGTGGCAGACGGGGTAGAGGCGTATGTGATCGTAGTCACACTGCTAATAACCGGTTCGCAACAGTTCGTGTTGACACGGCTCACAAGCCGTCTTATCTGTGTTGTGGTAGCTATGCAATCTGCCACCGCTGCCCTTACAATACGATAAACTTGATGGGCGTCTGTGATGTGTGCACGTCCAGAAACTGGTCTATCGCTGTTAGAGAGCTCACGTGACCGCTGATACCAGTACCGTTTCGCAATTGACTCAGCAAGTCCAACTTGTACGGCTGTTCTCCGAAAGAACCATCGCGTCACTCGGAAGGTTACTGGTTGACCCCTTTCAAATTCAGTCGCCTGTAGGAAGCACAACTGCGTGTGGGTGACATAGCCACCTGCTTCCTTCACATGGTAGCTATGCAATCTGCCACCGCTGCCCTTACAATACGATAAACTTGATGGGCGTCTGTGATGTGTGCACGTCCAGAAACTGGTCTATCGCTGTTAGAGAGCTCACGTGACCGCTGATACCAGTACCGTTTCACAATTGACTCAGCAAGTCCAACTTGTACGGCTGTTCTCCGAAAGAACCATCGCGTCACTCGGAAGGTTACTGGTTGACCCCTTTCAAATTCAGTCGCCTGTAGGAAGCACAACTGCGTGTGGGTGACATAGCCACCTGCTTCCTTCACATGTTTGCACCATACTGTCCCTTTTGGTTGTGGGCACTTCCTATTAAAGGATAGACACGAAAAGGTGCTTCGGTAGCTATGTCACTTTGCCATGTGTTGGCAGGCGGCTTTGACACCATTATCATTACACATCATCCATCATATGCCATCATCGGATCAAAACTGACGTCGTCTTTCCAGGTGTACAATCTTTTTCAGGCAATGTAATTTTTTAAAACAACCTTCTTTAATATTATTTAATTTTTATTAAGCCTGCTTGAAAGATTACAAAAATTTGCTTATCTGCGTAAAAGAGGTTGAGAGAGGTTATTTACGAGAGAGTGGGAGCGGGGGTGCGGGGGTGAAGGGGGGGGGGGGGGGAAGACAGGGTAGCTCTGACAGTTCTATCAGGGCCGCACCTCAGTAAAATCAGCAATTGCTGTTGTGAGGATGGTATGCTGGCTGCCGTAGCATATGTTCTAGTGGTAAGGGAACTCCGTCTTCAGGCCACAAGAGGCCGACACGGACCATCCCACCGCCGTGTCATCCTCAGTTGAGAATGCGGATAGGAGGGGCGTGTGGTCAGCACACCACTCTCCTGGTCGTTATGACGGTTTTCTTTGACCGGAGCCGCTACTATTCGGTCGTATAGCTCCTCAATGGGCACCACGAGGCTGAGTGCACCCCGAAAAATGGCAACAGCTTCTGGCAGCCTAGATGGTCACGCCGGCCACGCCCAACAGCGCTTAGCTCCGGTGATCTCACGGGAACCGGTGTATCCGCTGCGGCAAGGCCGTTGCCTTTCTAGTGGTACGGGCGTTCCATAAATTGTTACAGTATATTGCACAAAATCGGCGAATTAGCTAAACTGAGCACGGAGGCTACAAAGATGATGTGCATTACCCCAAGGCTCTCATGTCCTGACTTTCCCCTCTTTACTCGAGTCTCCATGAAAAAGCTCTCCACTAGCGGCGTCTCGGCATTTCCTCTCCGCAAGACATATTTCCATTTCCCCCGGCGCCGACTCAGTCTGTTACATTAAAGACATCGTCACCTCTGCCATTCAGTCAGGTTATCGAATTCCCATCATTTCGCTTAAATCGACCGATCTTCATTCGTCGCGTGTGGGAGAGCACTTCCTCTCCCCAGCTCGGCTGCGCCACACCACCTCCGCCCCCCGGGCTGCACGCGAAGCGGAGCGGCTGTGACCCAGTGCGGCGCACCGGGCGGTTCAGGGGGCGGCTGCGCGCAGCGGCGGCGGCGGCGGCGGCGGCGGCGGCGGTGGTGGCGGTGCCGTTGGTGGCGGTGGAGGCGGCAGTCGCGGCGCGGACGCAGCAGCGGGCGCCTCCCGGGGAACGTGAGCCGAGTACGCGGACGACGCCGCCTCCCGCCTCCCGCGACCTGTTGCCGCTTCGGTCGACGCCGCCTCCCGCCTTCAGTGCGCGCCGGGTTGTATAGCCGTTTAGTGCTTCCGCGTTCCTACGTGTGCTTCGAAAGACAAAGTGGCTGACCTTCTTGAGATGGAGGTGAGGCTGCTATTTTCTTACAGGGCAAGCAGCAGCTCGTTATCTAATGCAAGCAAGCCTGCCTGCAGTATCGGTGTTAATAATGCTTTCTACATGTGCAAATAGCAGTGTACTACTTCAGCTGACTATTAAAAAGCTGGTGAGAATGGTCTTCAGATACAGGTGAGGCAGCTATTTCGTTACAGGCTAAGCAACATTTCGTTACTTAATGGAAGTAACTCTCCCTGGAGTCTCTGTGGTAATAATACATTACATACGTGTAACGAAAGTACTAGTTCACTTGACTGAAAAAAATAGTCAAGACTGTAGAGTAATCAGGTATAGGTGAGGTGCCTGTCGTGTTACACGTCCAACGACATAGAAACAATGTTGATCAACTAAAGCAAGCATTTCTAAAGCCTTCACGGACTTTTTTTTTTTCAATCGGCAATTGTAGATTTACAATTTCTGTATATCAAGAATTCTGGAGACTGTGCCTCTGGGTATTTTATGTTGTAGTGTGCTATTTTTCATACTCCAAGCAAGAGCGTGAAAATTATTTTTTATTGCGAAAATCGTTCAGTAGCCAGCTTCAGGACTGATCTTTAATATCATTGCCTTATCTATAAATATTGTGGGAATTTGAATAACAATTATCTCTTTAATTTATTCATGTTAATAGTGAGTGATCTCCGTTACTCGAAGAATACAGCAACCATCCACTTTTTATATAGCAATACTTAGGCTATGAAGCGGTTTGGATTTTCACTAATTTTCAATTGCCGTCAAATGTTTAAATCTTTGTCTGTAAAACGTTTGAAACGATTGCACATGCAGCTTTCAAAATACAGCCGATAAAAACGTTATAGTGACGAAGATATAAATGTGTTAAGTCAGACAGAGCTGGATCAAAGCCTGAAATGAGTTTTCGTACAAAGCTAAGTGCTATACAGATGAAGATAAAAATGTATTCGATCAATTAAAGATAGACCAAAGCCTGAATTGAACCTGGTATAAAGCTACAGAAAAATAGCCGAACGTTTGTTATATTTCTTCAAGTAACGGTCAACTCAGCTGTACATTTCCGGTACCCCTACTACAGTGCTGTATATTGTAAACTTCTCCCGTTCAAATAGCCTTCACGATAGTCGGAGACTTTGAGCTGTCACTTTCACGTCAGTCGCTTCCTAGTATGTTATTAATTTAGACACTGTGGTGAAACGTATACTATTATGAATATCCTTGAACTTCCTAACGTTATTTTCCCACATTTACGCCAGTCACCAATAATACAATTTTCTTCGCGTTACCCACAATGTAAAGTTTATCTTATCTCCAAAGTTTATCTTATCTCCGTCGCTGAATACTGTAACCGTTGCCTGAATAATTCTAGAATCAGCGTTAATTTTGTCTCGAAATTATTAATTACTTTTTAGCTACGATTTAATCCTAGAAAGAAATATCTTCTGATCTAATGCAAGCTAGCTGATGGGCAAATGTCATTCTTATGAAAAAATCGTGATTTATTGTAGTTTATTTTAGAAAAACCCCCATTTCGTAATGTAATAGTTCTTAAAAAGCCCACCAACGTCTTAATAGAGGACTGAGGATCTATATCAAACAGCCGTAACGTCTTCGTGTGGGAAAAGCATTTTGTTTACTATGTTACGGAAAATGTTCGAGAAACTACTCTCACTTACCATTTTTTGTTAGAATTTAACATATAAAAATATAAAACCTCACTTATATTGTTCATAACTCCATTAGCACGATAGTTGGGAGACAATATATTTTCGGGTGAGTTACCAACGCCTATTGAAGTGAGTGATTACTATTTCGCAAGATTTCGTACTTACGTTACCTTATAGTAAGCAATACAGTCGTAACGATAAGCACGAATTACACGGATTTAAATTTTAGTATACTTTTACGTAGTGGTCCTAAATAAAATTTATAATTACGTTTTATCTGCAGTATGCCAGATCGTTAGTTTCCGCAACTATAGATTACGGCAGAGGAACTAAAAGTGGCATACTTACTTGAAATGACAGTTCCCTATTTGCAACATCCTTCCGTTCAACGAAATGAGGAACGTAATTAAGTTATGAATGTGCTGGGTGTAGCGCTGATCCATAATTTGTCACACGTAACTACGTTCACTATTGCGGCACCAAATAGAATGTATTGCTGCTAATTGAACTGACGAATAAGTGTACCCAACTTTTTATGTTATTGACAAGAATTGACACGAAGTGGCAAGCTAAGAAATGAATGGAAAGCTGACCTTCATTCGCTGCTTTTACTTTCTGTTCAGGCGTACTGGCTTAACTTTGAAAATGTGGAGCAATTAATTGTGGCTTGCTACAAAGGAAAACCTTTATTTAAGGAACCCACGGGGACTGTGACTGATGGAGAGAAGAGGTTCAGGGACCGATATTTTAGAAGTATAGCTATAGCACTTTATCGTTTAACTGCCTCAGACAGTTTAAGCGCGTGAAATGAATTTTATTGAAAACTGAATTACTGCCTCCATACTGACCGATGTATCTGACGCTCGTTAGGCTCAGATGAAACGAAAACAGATGAGGCTGTGACACATTTCGCTTACGGTGCAGATATTACAGTGCAAAAATGTAATGCATTTTCTTCTTAGAAACGACTGCGTTTATCTCCTTTGATTATTTTGAAAATAATCAAATATGTAACGAACAGATGATATGAAGATGGAATATTCAGAGAGTAACATTACTTTACCAGTAAAGATGGCAGCGTCTGACTTACCTGACACGCTTCTTCAACTCAGAATATTTTTTTTTAACTTTGACGAGAAAATAGATGGACGACAAGAAGCTATCATTATAATAAATATTGAAATATGTCCGCCAGAATAGAGGTGTGATGTGATCTCCAGAATGTAAAATCCCTAAGACGCATTCTCGTTCGAATATTTGTTAATGTCTTGTGGTCTACCTGATTTAAGGAACACAAGCGCAGGGGAAAAAATAAACAGCCTCGCTGTTGCTATTTGCAGGTGCACCGAATGGGATCGTTATAGTGCTCTATATTAGGTAATCAGATTAACGAAAACTCTTTCAGCTTTCATGGTTTTTAATAGCTGAAGACCAGAAAGACAGTTTACGTCTTCTATAATGTTGCTGTTATTGAAGGCAATTGTTCCTCGCTATCAACGTTGTTCTATAAGATTTTACGGCGAGTGGGTTACCATGGGGTCGTAATTCAATATTACCGAGGCATATCGTATGGGATCTCAAATGACTTGGCGTTATTGTAAGATGCCGTTACAAAAATGGTGAAAGATCTGGTTGTTCTCAAAGCGATGTTTGTAATATACAACAAAAATACAGTTTTCATGCCTGATGTGTATCAGATTATTATGACTTATAGAATATTGCATCCACAGATAAGACGCCAAATTCTAAATGTGTACTGTCATGACGCCCGATTCAGTGATTTGTAAAGAAGACATGAAGAAAACTTATATTCTAATGTACTGTCGATGTCGGTCTTGTTAGGAACAGAGCTGAGGTATTTCTGCTTGTGAAAAGATGGGAAACATGTCTGTTTTGAAAGGTCTGTCTCAGTGTTCAAATAAAGTTATCTGTAATAGCGACGGGAAATCTTAATATAAAGTATTTGAACTAGAATTAGAACCCAAATACCCACCAGTAAATATCGTCTGTAATTTATACGTGCTGTTCATTACATATAAGCATAGTCTTACGTCACTCATTAACGAACTGTGGAAACTTGTACAAAATTTCTTGCCCCAGTCTTGACGAAATTGTATTACACCGATCTAACTGTGTTCATCATGTACAGGTAAGAGTACTATCTACCTTCATAGAACGGACAATAGAATGATAAGGCGAACACTACTTCTATTGCCTAAATTATGTTTGTTGTTTCATTACATTTTGCCCCTGGTGTAATCCCTATTACCACTAATCTAGTAAATATTCGCTAGACAGAGAGATTAAAGAGTTAATAATTACTAAAATAGTTGGTTAATTTGGTGAAGGGGGAACAAAAATTACAGAGAGCTAATCCTGTGATTTACATCAAAATCAAACACGAAAACCGTAGCCGCGGATTCGATTATTGTGGCTTCAAAATTGGTCGCCCGGACGTGACAGACAAAATAAAGCTGATGAAGAGACCACTGCAGTGCCGTCTTTTCAAAGGCATTTAATACCGTTACGTATACGTGAGAAATATTTTCTCAAGAACTAGGGAAAGGAAGAAGATAACCTTTCACCTTCATTATTTGTACCGGGAGCAATGTGGATTTTCCACAAAAAAAGAAACAAAGATGTTCTCCTCCTTAACGATGATAGTACAGAGATGACCTTGAGATCACACAAAGTAAACAACTGTTGACAGCATTACCATAAGCTATCGAATATACTTCAGGAGGTAGTCAAGCGTATTAGATCGTCTGTTCTACTAAGGACTCTCTTTCTTTGTGGGAAAAGAGGAACGCACTCCATGTAGACTAATGAAGACAATATGTATCTACGTAAAGAATTTGTAGCAATTCTGGTTTTGAAATCCGTTATTAGAGACTGGGCAATTGGTATTGCTCCTTTTACACTCGTCTAATGGTGTCTTGATTGCCGTGTTCCCTGTGTTTGACTGTGTTCTATTACTTTTTCCATTACGGAGATAAGGTTCGCACTCGCTGCGATAATATAACAGTCATACTCTATTAAGAAGACTGAGCTCTTCAATAAATGATTTCGCAGTGCTGCTCATCGCAGACGACAGCAAGATCAAGCGAGATGCATCAGAATATATTCTGCATTCAGTAAATTCAGTATAAAATAAATGCAGATAAACTTTCTCCAAACAGTTTTACTATTTGTTTATTTTGTTTCAGTGGCTATGATTAAAATCACGGAAGTTACGTCACTAAGTAAAGCCGCTAATGAACTCAAAAACAATTTTTAGAGTTTGCTCTTAAAAGCTGTCAGTTATATACCAGACAGACACCTGCTGAATAAAATTCATTCATCTGAGAGGACTTAGATAGAACGCACCGGTGCTCCAGACCGCATAGTCAATCACACGCACAATAGACTTTTCGGTTGTGTCCCAGGAAACTATAATATGAGCACTGTTCTTTATGTTATGTCTCAATGTCTTGGCGGGCAATTCGTTGTCAAGATATTTATATTACTGAAATTTTTATTTGATAAGTATCAACCTGGGTAAAACTGCTCTTAATCTAATGAAATGTTTACTTGAGAAGTGATAAGGGGAGAGTAGCCTGTAATTGCAGGGTTAGTGAATCATTAGTAAAATCAATCATAAAAATATCTATGAGGTATAATGCATGCAGATCTGAAATGAAACAATCACATCACAGCTGTAATTAGAATAAATTGAAGTCTTCAGTAATGTAATGTAAGGGAAAGAGTAGGTTATCCATGAAGGACACTGCTTACTTCGCCACTGAGCAGCCTTTGCTTGAAAACTGCACATGGGTACCAAACGATTTTAAACTAGCAGTGAACATCGAGAGTAATCAGAGAAAGGCAGCAAGGATGGTCGAAGATATTTTTAAAGCAGCTTCCAGTGACGTAATAAAATCACATGTACAGGGTGTTTCAAAAATGACCGGTATATTTGAAACGGCATTAAAAACTAAACGAGCAGCGATAGAAATACACCGTTTGTTGCAATATGCTTGGGACAACAGTACATTTTCAGGCGGAAAAACTTTAGAAATTACAGTAGTTACAATTTTCAACAACAGATGGCGCTGCAAGTGATGTGAAAGATATAGAAGACAACGCAGTCTGTAGTTGCGCTATTCTGTACGTCGTCTTTCTGCTGTAAGCGTGTGCTGTTCAGAACGTGCAAGTGTGCTGTGGACAACATTGTTTATTCCTTAGAACAGATGATTTTTCTGGTGTTGGAATTCCACCGCCTAGAACACAGTGTTGTTGTAACAAGACGAAATTTTCAACGGACGTTTAATGTAACCAAAGGACTGAAAAGCGATAGAATAAAGGACCTGTTTGAAAAATTTCAACGGACTGGGAACGTGACGGATGAACGTGCTGGAAAGGTAGGGCGACCGCGTACGGCAACCACAGAGGGCACAGCACAGCTAGTGCAGCAGGTGATCCAACAGCGGCCTCGGGTTTCCATTCGCCGTGTTGGAGCTGCGGTCCAAATGACGCCAACGTCCACGTATCGTCTCATGCGCCAGAGTTTACACCTCTATCCATACAAAATTCAAACGCCGCAACCCCTCAGCGCCGCTACCATTGCTGCACGAGAGACATTCGCTAACGATATAGTGCACAGGATTGATGACGGCGATATGCATGTGTGCAGCATTTGGTTTACTGACGAAGCTTAATTTTACCTGGACGGCTTCGTCAATAAACAGAACTGGCGCATATGGGGAACCGAAAAGCCCCATGTTGCAGTCCCATCGTCCCTGCATCCTCAAAAAGTACTGGTCTGGGCCGCCATTTCTTCCAAAGGAATCATTGGCCCATTTTTCAGATGCGAAACGATTACTGCATCACGCTATCTGGACATTCTTCGTGAATTTGTGGCGGTACGAACTGCCTTAGACGACACTGCGAACACCTCGTGGTTTATGCAAGATGGTGCCCGGCCACATCGCACGGCCGACGGCTTTAATTTCCTGAATGAATATTTCGATGATCGTGTGATTGCTTTGGGCTATCCGAAACATACAGGAGGCGGCGTGGATTGGCCTCCCTATTCGCCAGACATGAACCCCTGTGACTTCTTTCTGTGGGGACACTTGAAAGACCAGGTGTACCGCCAGAATCCAGAAACAATTGAACAGCTGAAGCAGTACATCTCATCTGGATGTGAAGCCATTCCGCCAGACATGTTGTCAAAGGTTTCGGGTAATTTCATTCAGAGACTACGCCATATTATTGCTACGCATGGTGGATATGTAGAAAATATCGTACTATAGAGTTTCCCAGACCGCAGCGCCATCTGTTGTTGACAATTGTAACTACTGTAATTTCGAAAGTTTGTCTGCCTGAAAATGTACTGTTGTCCCAAGCATATTGCAACAAACGGTGTATTTCTATCGCTGCTCGTTTAGTTTGTATTGCCGTTTCAAATATACCGGTCATTTTTGAAACACCCTGTAAATTACGTCTAAATCACATGCAAAATATTAAATTTTTTCGTGGAGTGTAAGATAATAACGATGAAAGCACTTTATGCTGGTAGATAAATTATAAAATTATTTCTTAGCCATTAAATACGACTACTTAACATAAGGCTTAACTTTTGTATGACGGCGAAAACTATATTACATGATTTACAGTTGACCATCTGTAAAAAACTTTGTGACCACCAGTTTCGGCGAGTATAATGTAAACGCACTATATTTTTCGTCTGCCCGAGGAGATAACGGTACGCGTGCCTTACAGGAATTTCGCAGCCGCACGCACCACCCCTGTCATTTCATTCATTACCCTTACTCTGCTCACTAATCTGGGTGAGAACGTCCGTTTGTTCACGGTTAGTTTTGAGATGAAAACTGTCTGTCTTATGTTTCGTAACAGTGTCAGAGTAACTACACACCATGTGGGCTATGTTCAACTTATCCACAGGCTACTCATGCACTGCCTATTACCAATTATCTTCATTAGTGGCGGTATTTCGCCGATTTCCGTAAGAGATCGAGCTTATTGTGCCTATTGTGCAATCAGCACTAAAGACATTATTGCCGGCCTCGTATAGCTTTTGTATGACGGCGAAAACTTTATTACATGATTTTCAGTTGACCATATCTAAAAAACTATATATATACAGGGTGAGTCACCTAACGTTACCGCTGGATATATTTCGTAAACCACATCAAATACTGACGAACCGATTCAACAGACCGAACGTGAGGAGAGGGGCTAGTGTAACTGTTTAATACAAACCACACAAAAATGCACGGAAGTATGTTTTTTAACACAAATCTACGTTTTTTTTAAATTGAACTCCGTTAGTTTTGTTAGCACATCTGCAAATACAAACAGATTCGTAATCAGTGCCGTTTGTTGCATTGTAAAATGTTAATTACATCCGGAGATATTGTAACCTAAAGTTGACGCTTGAGTACCACTCCTCCGCTGTTCGATCATGTGTATAGGAGAGCACCGAATTACGCAGGGATACAAAGGGAACGGCAATGGACCTTAGGTTCAGAAGAGACTGGAACAGCACATTACGTCCACATGCTAACACCTTTTTGTTGGTCTTTTTCACTGACGCACATGTACGTTACTATGAAGGGTGAGGTACACGTACACACGTGGTTTCCGTTTTCAATTACATGTCAGGCCAATAGATGTTCAATGTGGTGGCCATCATTTGTTGCACACAATTGCAATCTCTGGCGTAATGAATGTCGTACACACCGCAGTACATCTGGTGTAATGTCGCTGCAGGCTGCCACAATTCGTTGTTTCATATCCTCTGGGGTTGTAGGCACATCACGGTACACATTCTCCTTTAACGTACCCCACAGAAAGAAGTCCAGAGGTGTAAGATCAAAGAAGGGGCTGGCCAACTTATGCGTCCTCCATGTCCTATGAAACGCCCGTCGAACATCCTGTCTAGGGTCAGCCTAGTGTTAATTGCGGAGTGTGCAGGTACACCACCATACTGATACCACATACGTCGACGGTGGGACATTTTCGAGCAACGTTGGCAGATCATTCTGTAGAAACGCGATGTATGTTGCAGTGCTCTCCGATACACACGATCGAACAGCGGAGGAGTGGTACTCAACGTTACAATATCTCCGGATGCAATTAACATTTTACAATGCAACAAACGGCAATGATTACGTATTTGTTTATATGTTCAGATGTCCTAACAAAACTAACGGGGTTTCATTTACAAAAACGTAGGTTTGTGTTAAAAAATATACTTCCGTGCATTTTTCTATGGTTTGTATTAAACAGCCCCTCTCCTCACGTTCGGTCTGTTGGATCGGTATTTGATATATATATATATATCAAATACCGATCCAACAGACCGAACGTGAGGAGAGGGGCTGTTTAATACAAACCATAGAAAAATGCACGGAAGTATATTTTTTAACACAAACCTACGTATATATATATATATGTGTGTGTGTGTGTGTGTGTGTGTGTGTGTGTGTGTGTGTGTGGGTCTGAAAGAACGGTCACCGCACATATATTTATTGAAATGTGGGCCCATCGCGGCCACGATATGTGGGAGTAGTCTTCACCAAATGAAAATGTTAGCAATGAATCTCTCGTTTCAACGACATTCCACCAAAACTGCTCTCTTAATTGCTCCGCATTTGTATCCCATATATTACTGGTCCTGCTTTTGTTTCCGGCCACCTTATCGCAGACTACTTGACCTACGGCCATCGTGGCATTTTTCCTGTTACTACTATTGTATACATATTGCGTTAAATTGAACCTTAATTCCTTTTATTTATGAAACTTATTTGCACTGTTTTTGTTACGGTCGATTGCTAGTATGATACTGAAAGTATACTGATGGATGAGCCCACTTTAATCTGTATACAGGAGATTTATTAACTCAAAAAAGACATCTTTTTTCTTTTAGTTTGTGGTCCATCTCCATCCTGTGCAATATAGTTAGAACAAATTAAATATTCACTAATGAAGGAGCTGTTGGATGAAAGACCCGTCCTAGTAGGATAAAAACTAGATCAGTACAATTAAAAACCTATATTTGATTTTATTAAAGCCATACAGCACCGTATATTAACCGAGCGGAGTATAATAAACAACTTGCTCACACTGCAGTCATTGATGAGTAAGACGTGCCAAGGAACAATGAACATAGTAATGTGTGTTTAAAAAAAAAGTTTATTGTGTTCTATAATCTGGACCTAACTGGTTTCCTGCTTTTAATCTTTGTGTGTGTTTGTCTTGTAGATCTGAACAATGTGGTGTAATTAAGTAAGCGCCGTCTGATAAAAAGAGTCACCAAGCTACCTGGAATGTATTTTAATTAACTTTTATAAAAATAATTAGAAAACTAAAATGTATGCTAAATAAGCTACTATACTAAAGGCTGTATTTTGTATTGAAGTGAACAGTGATACCAAGCCTAATGTCGCAGTGCTTGACTTGCAGTTCCAACACAAAAAACTAACAGAATAAAAAGTCTACAAGAAACTGCAAAACAAATTTCGAAAATTGCCTTGGGGATTTAAGAGCGTAAACAGACTAAATGAAATTCCAAACATCAAATATTATGCACATAAATATAACAAGGCACTGTAAGAAAAGTCAGTCTGACAAACTTAACTTTGCCTAAATTGAATCTGATACTAATTCTGAACTGCAATGATTAACTGTGAATTACTTCATTATTTCCTAACTGATGTTAAATTGGTCCTAATGTATATTCATGGTTTACCTGTGGCAACGGAAACTTGGTACTGCGCGTGAGTGATGCATATAGCATAGCAGCAAAGCAGCTAAAAAGGAAAGAAAGCCTTGTGCAGTGCAGTGCAAGGACGTGGAGCTATGCTATGCTAATTCTGCTTTAGTTTCAACCACTCTATTTCAGGAAGTGCAATCTGGCGACACATAATTGAATATCCACATTTCGTGAGAAGACGGTGGAGGACCTTTCAGTTACTAAATGATGCAGAAAAGATTACCATTCGAAAACGATGCCTTATCAACTGTCATCACCTTTACGAAAGCCGCTTGTACAAACATATTTCTCTGTCATGAGCTTAGTCATTGAAATATTAAAGGTGTTGTGCACTCTGAGCGCAAGCTTTGTGAGCAGATAAAGAAAGCCCTCCGTCTTCAGAGCACAAGTGGCCCATCGGGACCATCCGACCGCCGTGTCATCCTCATAGGGTTGCAGATACGAGGGGCGTGTGGTCAGCACACCGCTCTCCAGGTTGTTATGATGGTTTTCTTTAACCGGAGCCGCTACTGTTCGGTCGAGTAGCTCCTCAATTGGCATCACGAGGCTGAGTGCACCCCGATAAATGGCAACAACGCATGGCGTCCCGGAAGGTCACCCATCCAAGTGCCGGCAAAGCCTAAGAGTGATCTGACGGGAACCGGTGTTTCCACTGCGGCAAGGCCGTTGCCTGTGAGCAGATAACTTATACTTAATCACGTATCAGTACTTGAAGTAACTGATTCTAACCAATACAGATAACGCCTTCTAAAATTTTCCGTTTTTCTACCACAACATAAATTTCTTACTAGCAAGCGATGCAGCTACAACGTTACTTGAATATCTTCACAATTCTCAGATCATTCTTTACCAGATCAGATTCCCAAACACAGTATCATCTGCATTAGTATCTGTGTTCTCTGTTGCCAATTTTCAGACACCTCACTCACTTACTCCTCTCATAATGTACTGCCAGCGACAATGCTACTGAAAAGCAAAGATCACATTGTTTGTACCCAGAACCTCTGTTGCGTAACGTATCGACTAATGAAAGCTTCTGTTTGAAAAAGTCTAGATTACAAATATGAACAATGACGTATAGAATGAAAATTTGCACTTTACATCACTCTCGCTGAAAAATAAATATAAAGCTAGAAATTTTACAGTCTGCCTGTGGCGATGTTAACTACAAACAGTGCTTTTTGGTGAAATTTCTACATTACCTTAAAAATATTTATAATTACGCTTGATGCAGATATGCTAGCAAAGCAGATGGATATGAAATATTCCTTCTGGTTTTGTGTCTATGACACAACGAAGACCAAGCACTGTTTTCCAAAGAATTGAAATCTAGATCCGTGTTCCCAGAGTCCATGTCTCACAACCATACAATGCTGCGCTCCAGAGGTTCATTCTCAGAGACTTTTGCCTCTAATTAAGACCTTTATTTGACAGCAGTAGAGTTCTATTGGTCAGGAATGCCCTTTTTGCCAGTGATAGTCTGCTTTTTATGTAATTCTTGCTCCATCCGTCATGGCTTAGTTTGCTATTTAGGTAGCATAATTACTTAACTTCGTCTACTTCTTGATCCCCAGTTCTAATGTTAAGTTTCTCACTGTTCTCGTATCTGTTGCGTTACATTACTTTCGCCTTTCTTCGATTTACTCTCAATACGTATTCTATACTCATTAAAGTGTTCATTGTAAATGCTTAATAAAAAAAAACATGGTCTGTAGGAGGCTATTATGTAAACGGTCTCTATTTGTACTGTAAGATTTAAGTAAATATTGTTTACATTACAGCCCAATACGGACCATCTTTCATTACAAAAAGCATTTGACTCAGTACTAAACGTGTACTTATTATAGAATTACGATCGTTTGCGGTATCAAGCGAAATTTATCACTGGATTAGGATTTCTTGGTACGGAGGTTACAGCAGGCTGTCTAAGATGGAGAGCCATCGACAAGTGTTACGATAACTTCCGGTGTTCCCCAAGGAAGTGTGTTGGGTCCCTTGCTATTCATCTGTTAATGACTCTGCGGACAATATTAACAGTAGACTCAGACTTTTAGCCAGGTCACGCACGCATCTTTAATGAAGTAGAGTGTGAATGAAGCTGTACAAACATTCAGACAGATCTTAATAAGATTTCAAAGTGACGCGGGGACTGGCAAGTTGCTTTAAATGTTCAGGAATATAAGATTCAACATTTCAAAAGTGGAAAACGGTATCAGTGAGTCACAAATGGAATCGATAAACCCATACGATTACCCCTTTGCAAGACTGTCTAGGAACTTCAAAACGCACGATCACATAGGCTAAGTCGTGTATAAAACAGGTAGGAGACTTAGCTTTATTGGCATAGTATTACGGAAATGCAATGGGTGTACAAAGGAGACTGTCTGCCAATCAGTCTTGCGTCTAATCTTAGAACACAGCTTGCGTGTATGGGACCGGTACCAGACAGAACTGACAGGGGACTTTGAACGAATACAGAGAAGGGCAGCACGAATAGTAACAGGTTCGTTTCATCTGTTGGAGAGTGTCACAGCGATAATAAAGAACTGAGCTGGCAGATACTTGAAGATAGACATACACTATCCCGAGAAACCCTAGTTGCATAATTTCAGGAACTGGGTTTGAATGATAACTCTAGGAATATACTACGACCCTCTACCTCTCGCTCACATAGGGATCGTGACTAATAACAGCAGTCACAGAAACATTTAAACAATTACTCTCTCCTGTGTTCCATAAGTAAGTGGAACCGGAAGAAGCCCTACCAACTGGTAGAATAGGACGTACCTTTTGCCATGCTCTTCACAGTGGTTTGCAGGATATGAAAGCAGATATAGATGTATTTTTGGAGCAGTGATGTTATAAAATAAGGCCGTAGAAGAATGAGCGCCTAGGCTATTCACAATCTCTTCACTGTAGCGAGTCTGTGGTGCAGTCACTGCTATGGAGGAGTGGAAGAGCCATTTTTCTTGTGGGCAGGATGGGGTGAGGGCTCTTCCACTCTGGGCGTTGTGGTTTCAGTTGGTTGGCAATGGCTGCAGAAGGCAATAAGAGGTGAATGTATATTACGTAAATTTTAGGTGAAGGGGGAAGAAAGAAAAAAGAAAGGAACTGTTGGTATCAGTTGCATTGGGACTTTATGCGGAATCAGCGGCGATGAGTGAAAATGTGTTTCACACTGGGATCCTAACCTGGGATCTCTTGTTGACTGGGCAATTACATTAACGACTGCGTCATCTGGACATAGTGTCAATAGCAAATGAGTGAACTATCTCAGCATGTTCTTCAATAAATCTAGATTCCCAAGCAGTGCCACCACTTATCTACAGTCCCTATTCATGTCGTCCGTGCTCACTAATTTTAGATTCCCGCTGGAGGTTGAACTTCACTCCATCTGCACTGATGGGTGAGGATTCATAGCGAATCGAGGTGTATCAGTTGTATGATAGCATGATGTTCGTTCTTTTAGGCATGCTCAAAACAACAGACACCACAGCGAATTCACAACTCGGATACATATAAAGTAAACAGAAGGTGGACAGGGGAGAAAGGTAAGGAAAGGGAATCGACTGAAGGTATCTGCTGCATCAGTACGTTATGCAGAGTTAGTGACGATCAGTGAAAAGTGTACTGTAACGCGATTCCTCCTGTTTATCAGGCAGTCGCTTTAACTAGCGCACACTATCAAGGCACGCTCCTCGACCGACCCACATTCCCACGTAGAGCCATTACTTATCCGCAGAAACCATCCATGTCCTCCGCTCACTAATTTTAGATTCCCGCTCGAGGTCGAACGTAAATGTTCATGTGCTCTGATGATCGTGGATTCACAGCCCCACGACGCATGTGAATTATATGGGCACTTGGTGTCTGTTGTTTCGGAGATGCGGTGTACCGTAGGTCTCTAGAAGAGCGTAGCGTTCCAAAGGATTGGAAAAGGGCACAGGTCATCCCCGTTTTCAAGAAGGGACGTCGAACAGATGTGGACAACTATAGACCTATATCTCTATCGTCGATCCTCTGTAGGAATCAGCATGGGTTTCAAAGAAGACGATCGTGTGAAACCCAGCTCGCGCTATTCGTCCACGAGACTCAGAGGGCCATAGACACGGGTTCCCAGGTAGATGCCGTCTTTCTTGACTTCCGCAAGGCGTTCGATACAGTTCCCCACAGTCGTTTAATGAACAAAGGAAGAGCATATGGACTATCAAACCAATTGTGTGATTGGATTGAGGAATTTCTAGATAACAGAACGCAGCATGTCATTCTCAATGGAGAGAAGTCTTCCGAAGTAAGAGTGATTTCAGAGTGTCGTAGGGTTCAAAAATGGCTCTGAGCACTATGGGACTCAACTGCTGGGGTCATCAGTCCCCTAGAACTTAGAACTACTTAAACCTAACTAACCTAAGGACATCACACACATCCATGCCCGAGGCAGGATTCGAACCTGCGACCGTAGCAGTCGCACGGTTCCGGACTGCGCGCCTAGAACCGCGAGACCACCGCGGCCGGCAGTGTCGTAGGGCCGTTGCTACTCACAATATACGGATGACATCGAAAGTTCACTGAGTCTTTTTGCAGATGATGCTGTGCTATATCGAGAGGTTGTAACAATGGAAAATTGTACTGAAATGCAGGAGGATCTGCAGCAAATTGACGCATGGTGCAGGGAATGGCAATTGAATCTCAAGGTAGACAAGTGTAATGTGCTGCGAATACATACAAAGATAGATCCCTTATCATTTAGCCACAATCTAGCAGGTCAGAAACTGGAAGCAGTTAATTCCATAAATTATCTGGGAGTACGCATTAGGAGTGATTTAAAATGGAATGATCATATAAAGTTGATCGTCGATGAAGCAGATGCCAGACTGAGATTCATTGGAAGAATCCTAAGGAAATGCAATCCGAAAACAAAGGAAGTAGGTTAAAGAACGCTTGTTCACCCACTGCTTGAATACTGCTCAGCAGTACCAGATAGCGTTGATAGAAGAGATAGAGAAAATCCAATGGAGAGCAGCGCGCTTCGTAACAGAATCATTTAGTAATCGCGAAAGAGTTGCGGAGATGATAGATAAACTCCAGTGGAAGACTGCAGGAGAGACGCTCAGTAGCTCGGTACGGGCTGTTGTTGAAGTTTTGATAACACACCTAGACCGAGGAGTCAAGCAGTGTATTGCTCCCTCCTACGTATATCTCGCGAAGAGAGCATGAGGATAAAATAAGAGAGATTAGAGCCCACACAGAGACACACCGACAATCCTTATTTCCACGAAGAATACGAGACTGGAATAGAAGGGAGAACCAATACAGGTACTCAAGGTACCCTCCGCCACACACCGTTGGGTGGCTTGCGGAGTATGGATGTAGATGTAGATGTAGATGAACAGATGCCAAGCATTCGAGTATGAGGTGAAGGTGGCTCCAGCGAGACAGGGCAGCGTCCGTAGAAAGTCTTCACTGCCCTAACAAGCTGCGGCAGTCACAGGGGCGTGCCCTTGTCCGGTGGCGCGACCCAGCGTCGATCCATGGAGTCCGTGCTTCACTGGCGTGGTCAGGCTTCGATCCAGCGGTGCACAGTGGCGAGAAGTAGTGTCAAGGGAGGTGGTAGCTGCTGTCCGAGTAATAAATTTGTGGTAAGGTCTTACGGTGCCAAAATGCTGAGGTCATCGGTCCCTAACCCTATACACTACTTAATCTAAAGAACTTACGCTATGGATAACACACACACACCCATGCCCGATGGAGGACTCGAACCGACGGACGGAGTGTCCAAGTAGTGCCGAGGTCTTGCACGGTCGTCATACTTCGGTAGTATCGCGTCATGTAAGGTGGGCTTCTGCTGTTGCTACGCTGCTCTGTCCCGTCCAGATGGGGCCAGAGTCGGGCGCTGGCAGGCGGCCAGCTTTTACACTATACAAGGCAGGTGCTGTTGCGGTTGAGGTCACGTACACGGCCGCCAAGTGCCGTCGAAAACTCTCGCAACTCTAGTTATTGCCCCAGTACCTGGGTCGTTACGAGAACCTTGCAGCACATTGACGTAACGTGTGGCGCGCCGACAAGTCGGCTGTGACGTCAGTTGCATGGCTTCCACACGGTATTCTAATATTGTCCATCTTAATATTATAAATAATTTAACAAACAACCACTAATATTAGAAACAGTATTCAGCAATGGTTTCCCGGAGTCAAGCTCCCACTAGCTGGATATCTACGTTAATCCAACATAAAAGCTCGCAAGGTCAAAATACAAAAACACATAAAATTTGGTTCTCTGCTCCCCTTACTTATGTTACCGGTCATACACCAAAGCGTTCCTTCCGTAATGTGATAAACACCGGTACATCAACTACCTTTTCGCACGCATCTACTACGAACGCCTACCTGCATATACACGGCCTTACAAAAAGGTTGGGCCAAACTTTCAAGAAACGTTCCTCACACACAAATAAAGAAAAGATGTTATGTGGACATGTGTCCGAAAACGCTTAATTTCCACGTTAGAGCTCATTTTAGTTTCGTCAGTTTGTCTGCACTTCCTCGATTCACCGCCAGTTGGCTAAATTGAAGGAAGGTAATATTGACTTCGGTGCTTGTGTTGATATGCGAATCATTGCTCTACAGTACTAGCATCAAGCACATCAGTGTGTAGCATCAACAGGTTAGTGTTAATCACGAACGTGGTTTTGCAGTCAGTACAATGTTTACAATTGCGGAGTTGGCGGATGCCCATTTGATGTAGGGATTAGCACGGGGCAATAGCCGTGGCACGGTACGTTTATATCGAGACAGATTTCCAGAACGAAGGTGTCCCGACAGGAAGGGGTTCGAAGCAATTGATCAGCGTCTTAGGGGACACGGAACATTCCAGCCTATGACTCGCGACTGGGGAAGACCTAGAACGACGAGGACACCTGCAATGGACGAGACAATTCTTCGTGTAGTTGACGATAACCCTAATGTCAGCGTCAGAGAAGGTGCTGCTGTACAAGGAAACGTTGACCACGTCACTGCATGGAGAGTGCTACGGGAGAACCAGTTGTTTCCGTACCATGTACAGCGTGTGCAGGCACTATCAGCAGCTGATTGGCCTCCACGGGTACACTTCTGCGAATGGTTCATCCAACAATGTGTCAAGCCTCATTTCAGTGCAAATGTTCTCTTTACGGATGAGGCTTCATTCTAACGTGATCAAATTGTAAGATTTCACAATCAACTTGTGTGGGCTGACGAGAATCCGCAATCACGTCATCAACACAGATTTTCTGTGAACGTTTGGGCAGGCATTGTTGGTGATGTCTTGATTGGGCCCCATGTTCTTCCACCTACACTCAATGGAGCACGTTATCATGATTTCATACGGGATACTCTACCTGTGCTGCTAGAACATGTGCCTTTACAAGTACTACACAACATGTGGTTCATGCACGATGGAGCTCCTGCACATTTCAGTCGAAGTGTTCGTACGCTTCTCAGCAACAGATTCAGTGACCGACCGATTGCTAGAGGCGGACCAATTCCATGGCCTCCAAGCTCTCCTGACCTCAACCCTCTTGACTTTCATTTATGGAGGACATTTGAAAGCTCTTGTCTACGCAACCCCGGTACCAAATGTAAAGACTCTTCGCGCTCGTAATGTGGAGGATGTGATACAATATGCCATTCTCCAGGGCTGCTTCAGCACATCAGGGATTCCATACGACGGAGGGTGGATGCAAGTATCCTCGCTAACGGAGGACATTTTCAACATTTCCTGTAACAAAGTGTTTGAAGTCAGGCTGGTACGTTCTGTTGCTGTGTGTTTTCATTCCATGATTAATGTGATTTGAAGAGAAGTAATAAAATGAGCTCTAACATGGAATGTAAGCGTTCCCGGACACATTTCCACATAACATATTTTCTTTCTTTGGGTGTGAGGCATGTTTCCTGAAAGTTTGGCTTTACCTTTTTGTAGCACCCTGTATACAGAGTCACTTGCTCCGTAAATATTGTGGAAATGGAAAGTGTTACTGATGTGCGGTTTTCACGGAATGCATTGGTAATCAGGCGCTCGTATTGTTAGCCAATAAACAGATTGTAATAATACTTAAGAAGAGTACATTTTGTGCAAACATACAATTTTTAAGTGAAACAATGTCCTTAGACATTAACAAACTAAAATAAGGTAAGTTAGAATATCAGCTGTGTTTGTTGTAGGATTATAGCGCTAGTCGTTTACGAGATATCGTATTTTGAAAAGTTTTCACACCGACTCTTGTTGTGCCGTTACTTAAAATCCGTCTTTATTGCAATTTTTTTTATTCATATTACCGGTTTCGGTTCATTCAGAACCATTTTCAGATCTGTAGAAATAATGATACTAATTTACTATTTCACGGAAGCAAATCTTGTTCATCCTATCTAATCAACATCAAATGTACCAGAATGTACCTGGTAGACGATACCGAAATGGCGGGAACCACGGAAGCAGACCGTAGAGGAAAACAAGTTCACACCAGCACCATAGATATATATATCGCCCTATGTTTTTTAGATCGTATAAAAATAATAATTTTACTGAAACTTCCTGGCAGATTAAAACTGTGTGCCCGACCGAGACTCGAACTCGGGACCTTTGCCTTTCGCGGGCAAGTGCTCTACCATCTGAGCTACCGAAGCACGACTCACGCTCGGTACTCACAGCTTTACTTCTGCCAGTATCCGTCTCCTACCTTCCAAACTTTACAGAAGCTCTCCTGCGAACCTTGCAAATGGAATATAACAAATGTACTAAACGCCACCTGTCGGTAATAGTGTTATAATTAATGTAAATGACGTGCACTCTGCCAACCAATTTTATATGGCGTAGGATGTGAAAGTTGCTGGATTTGGACAGGTTACTCCTGTAACTGAAATATCAGGTACGTTCTGGTACATTTGATGTTGATTAGATAGGATGAAAACGATATTCTTCCGTGAAATAGTAAATTAGTATCATTATTTTTACAGATCTGAAGATGGTTCTGAATGAAACGAAACCGGTCATATGAATAAAAAAAATTGCAATCAAGACGGATTTTAAGTAACATTATAAAATCACTGATTGCTGTTATCCCGTAAGACATTATGTCTGTTTTTGCAAAATCTTGTTGTGCCATTCAACCTGCGTGGTTGCTAAGTAAGATGCAGTTATGATTACTTACAGTGTGATGATGTGTTCCTTGAGTGCACTGAGATTTGTTAGTCGGTTAATGTGTGACAGTCCAAGGATTAGGTCGTGAATGAACGGTGCGGTTAACTAATGCAGAAAAAGCCGACATGCTCACTGTGTAAGAGAGAGCAAACTCTTCAACCAGTTACGTGAAAGTGTTAGTGTAGCACCTAGAACACGTAACAGAAGGAAACAAGTGACGAAGAATAAGAGGAAAATAATGTTATTGGTGTTGTTGTAGCTGTTCCTTACATTAGCACATGCGCGATTGCACGAGGAAGTGCCATGAGTCAGGCAAGTGTCCTCTGAATACTCCATCGACATAGGTTCCACCCCTATCAAATCTCTCTCCATCAAGAGCTGTGCGAAACCGATTATAGGAATGGTGTTAACATCTGCACATGGGCACTAAGACAAGATACTCCAGATGTACACTCCTGCAAATGGAAAAAAGAACACATTGACACCGGTGTGTCAGACCCACCATACTTGCTCCGGACACTGCGAGAGGGCTGTACAAGCAATGATCACACGCACGGTACAGCAGACACACCAGGAACCGCGGTGTTGGCCGTCGAATGGCGCTAGCTGCGCAGCATTTGTGCACCGCCGCCGTCAGTGTCAGCCAGTTTGCCGTGGCATACGGAGCTCCATCGCAGTCTTTAACACTGGTAGCATGCCGCGACAGCGTGGACGTGAACCGTATGTGCAGTTGACGGACTTTGAGCGAGGGCGTATAGTGGGCATGCGGGAGGCCGGGTGGACGTACCGCCGAATTGCTCAACACGTGGGGCGTGAGGTCTCCACAGTACATCGATGTTGTCGCCAGTGGTCGGCGGAAGGTGCACGTGCCCGTCGACCTGGGACCGGACCGCAGCGACGCACGGATGCACGCCAAGACCGTACGATCCTACGCAGTTCCGTAGGGGACCGCACCGCCACTTCCCAGCAAATTAGGGACACTGTTGCTCCTGGGGTATCGGCGAGGACCATTCGCAACCGTCTCCATGAAGCTGGGCTACGGTCCCACACACCGTTAGGCCGTCTTCCGCTCACGCCCCAACATCGTGCAGCCCGCCTCCTGTGGTGTCACGACAGGCATGAATGGAGGGACGAATGGAGACGTGTCGTCTTCAGCGATGAGAGTCGCTTCTGCCTTGGTGCCAATGATGGTCGTATGCGTGTTTGGCGCCGTGCAGGTGAGTGCCACAATCAGGACTGCATACGACCGAGGCACACAGGGCCAACACCCGGCATCATGGTGTGGGGAACGATCTCCTACACTGGCCGTACACCTCTGGTGATCGTCGAGGGGACACTGAATAGTGCACGGTACATCCAAACCGTCATCGAACCCATCGTTCTACCATTCCTAGACCGGCAAGGGAACTTGCTGTTCCAACAGGACAATGCACGTCCGCATGTATCCCGTGCCACCCAACGTGCTCTAGAATGTGTAAGTCAACTACCCTGGCCCCAGCAAGATCTTCGGATCTGTCCCCCATTGAGCATGTTTGGGACTGGATGAAGCGTCGTATCACGCGGTCTGCACGTCCAGCACGAACGCTGGTCCAACTGAGGCGCCAGGTGGAAATGGCATGGCAAGCCGTTCCACAGGACTACATCCAGCATCTCTACGATCGTCTCCATGGGAGAATAGCTGCCTGCATTGCTGCGAAAGGTGGATATACACTGTACTAGTGCCGACATTGTGCATGCTCTGTTGCCTGTGTCTATGTGCCTGTGGTTCTGTCAGTGTGATCATGTGATGTATCTGACCCTAGGAATGTGTCAATAAAGTTTCCCCTTCCTGGGACAATAAATTCACGGTGTTCTTATTTCAATTTCCAGGAGTGTATAATGTGCCTTGTTTAGTGATGAAGCCACATTTACCACACATAACCAGGTAAACTGCGCTGTTGGTCTGTTGACAATCCCCGTTGAATTCGTCAGGTGGAACGTCAGTCTGTGGTGTAGGATAGTGAACCATCAGCTCATAGTCCCGTTTTTCACAGACAGTACACCGAACGTGAGCAAATATAGCAGCATCCTAATCGTCCAAATTCTACGGATGCTTGAATACATTCCTCTGTAGACTAGGAGAACGTGTGGTAGCAGCTTGAGGCTGTCTAGCCCAAAGTTTACGAAGTACCACAGCATGTCTTCACGAACTGTTTCCAAATCGCTCGACTGGACGCAGTGGACCTGTACCTCGGCCGGCCCTTACCCTGGATTTGGAGTCAGTAGACCTTTTTCTGTGGGAAAAGCTAAAAGACTACAAGGACATACCAACTACAACCGATGGCATGCAACGACGTATTACTGAAGTCTGCATTTCCACTGAAATGCTACCACGTGAGCAGCTGCCGGTGAACATTTTCAACAGAACTGGTGATGATCAGTTGGCACGTTACTGGTATGAAACCATATACGAGCTACGGTATGCACTTATGTCGTTCTTCGGTATGTCCTACCACAGATATTGTACAAATGTCGGTGTGGGAACTTACGAAAATTCCATATCTTGCAAACGACTCGCACTACAATTCTGCAAACAAACACGACTGACGTTCTAATTTACCCTACTTTTAAATTATTAATGTTAATAGCCATTGTTCCAATTAAAACAGCGTACATTTGCATAAAAAATACTCTCTTTAAGCATTATTACGATTTGTTGATTGGCTAACATTACGAGGTCGTGACTAGCAGACCATTCCGCGAAAACCGCGCATCAATAACACTTACCATTTTCGTAATATTTGCCGTGAAAGTTTAAGGTGATTCACCTTGTATATCTAAATGAGACTAGTCGCTCCCTAAAAGGCATAGAACAAAACTTAGAGGTGAAACATATAGATAAGGAAGGAAAACAAATCGACCTTCTTGAAGGTTTTTGAATAAAAATCCACCGGGTTGCATTGCATAATGTACCTAGTATTCACGCTGGTGAGAATGTTAATGCTTTCGTGGACGGTTTTTTGGATCTTTCTTAAGGCTGGTGTTAGTACGATGAATGTGTATTATTTTGCATTGATAACCATTGGTGTGGTGTGTCTCCACGCCCTATCCTTAGATTGCTGTGGAACGCTTGATGGCTCAGTGCAGACTATCAGTATTGCACACGTGTTTACGAACTAGCTGTGTATGCGCGGCAGCTGATATGACCGACCTTTGCCGTTTTACTGAAATTTGTGGTACGTTCCTATAGGACCAAACTGCTGAAGCCATCGGTTCCTAGGCTTACACACTACTTAATCTAGCTTAAACTAACTTACGATAAGGACGACACACTAATCCATGCCAGAGGGAGGACTCGAAACTCTGACTTGGGAAGCCGGGTGAACCGTGGCAAGGCGCCCTAGACCGCGCGGCTACCCCGCGCGGCGCTTTTCTGAAGAAAGGATTTGATGGAAGGGCGGTAAGGTGGATACATGGAAGAGTGTTGGTTCAAATGGCTCTGAGCACTATGGTACTTAACTTCGGAGGTCATCAGTCCTCTAGAACGTACAACTAGTTAAACCTAACTAACCTAAGGACATCACACACAACCATGCCCGAGGCAAGATTCGAACCTGCGACCGTAGCGGTAGCGCGGTTCCAGACGGCAGCGCCTAGAACCGCACGGCCACTCCGTCCGGCTGGAACAGAGTGTCTGGTGTTGTCTTTCTTATAGTAAGACGAGTACTCCATGTCCAAACTTTTTTTTCCTACGTATTGATTTTGTGTGCTTTTGAAGTGGATATTGACGTACGATTAACTTAGACAGCCAGATGATGGGGGCTTGACACCCAAAATGTGTTGCTGAGGATTATGTTACTAATAGTAGTGGTTGTATGTAAACTATTTACCACGATTCGGGACGGTAGTTGGAATACCGTTTCCCGAATTCCCTTGACGTAGCGGCGGTGCTGCAACATCACTTTGGTGGGGCAGATTTTCTTGTTCTCTCAACAAGGAAAACTGTTACGGACAAACATTCGCTGCACTTCACCTTACTTGAAATCCTTAGTGAGCTGATAACATACAGTTACAACAGAGCTTGGCTGCCAAGCTTAAAACTAGTATCCGTATATCTAAAAATTTTCTTTCGGTTCTCTTCAATTAATTTCTCAATGATAAGGGATTAGTTAACAACGAGTATAGGGGTGGTAATGATCTGTCTGATACTAGAATTTGAATTTTCATGTCATGAAAGACTTGGGTAGACTCCGTTAGATGGTAACTGTTGTATTCGAGTAGGATACAATCTCCTGAATCCGTGAGACGGAGCTGCGTGCTTTGCAGGAGCGTAACAAAAATGTGGGAAGGTCTTAAAGGGCTGATCTCAATAGATACCTGTTTCCTAAAATAAGGAAGGAGACGGAGTTCAAGCTCTGCGTGGTACACTGTCCGTTACCTTGAATAAGGACTCGTCCGGTAGTCGCCTCCAATGATTTATAAAAAAAATACAAATAATCCACAATTTGATAATATCTCTTTCCCTAACGGTTGCTCTCTATTTCGTTATATCCATTTGAGCCAAAGTAGTTAATAGTTTCAACGATCAGAACAGTAACACACTCTACTAGGTCGATGTAGGGCTGATCCACAGCATCCATTTTGTTATTAAACGTTGTAGTTACTCCTAGGGCTATCAGAATGGTTTCACTAACTCCGATTACAATGTCGAGCACTCCTCGAGAATCATTTTGGCAGTCGTGAGGAGAAACTACCATGTTTCGCAATGAATATTCTTTAACTTACCAGAAGGTTCAAATGGAATGTGAGCACTGTCCATGGCGTGATTTACTCCATGAAATAGAAAAATTGAGTCCTGGATAATGCGATCTGACATTTGACTGGTACTAACGATTTGGCAAAGCTGTCGTAATGTTCAAGAACAGGGGAATGTTACTCATCCATAATATCATTTGGACATTAAATATATAGCGGAAATTTCAAACCACTCGCTGCACGAACTCTGGGATATGATTAACCTTATAGGTCCAACTAGCCCCAACAATATACCTTACTAATAGTCACCTGTCACTACCCAATTAGCTATTGACGACAGTTACCAGTCGAAAATCCGTCGTCTCCAACGTCGGATGACCTAGGAGGGCTGCATTAACGTGAAACCTATCCAAACTGCCTACCGTAACTGTTGAAAATCACATCAGGTAAACTCTAAGAAAATATATGTGCGCAATGTGATCCTTAAGCATACTTAATAGATACGTTGCCCACTGCAACAAGTTTTGAAATTTCATCATGATCGTACTTAAACGTGGTAGAAATAGTAAATCAGTGCAAGGGGTGGAAGATAATGAATTTCCATAAGCAAATTAAACTCAAATCCTATTTAATTGACAAAGAAGTTAAAATTGCTATTCACCCTTGATGGCTGTAAATTCACATTTCAAGTGGATTATCTCTAAGTCCCTTCAGCGCAATATTTGAGAACTAAAGCACGAAATAGAAATAAATATAAAAAATTTAAAAAAGCACTATTTTCAGTCGAAAGAGGTTGTAGACCCCTGTCACTGAAACATCGCGTGATAGGGAGCAAATACTAGTCTGAACAAAGAACCATTTACCACAGGAAATTTTGACGAGAATGCCAACGCGAGGTAGTATGATTTCTTCAGAAGCTAGTAGTATTATGAAGCTCATTCCTATGACTTAATCGTCACGTTAAGATCTCCATATTTGACAAAGAGGCATTGCGTGAGCGGATCAGTCGATGTAACCAAATGACTAACATTGTGCGCGTCTTGCAGAACCATGAATTGTAGCACATAACTAATCTAAATATCGATAAAGAAATAAAGAATTAGTAAGATCTTAATACTGACCCACCGCCAATATGAAGTGTCACAGAAGATCAAGAAAATTCTGATCGTCTTAACAGAGCTTAAATAATGACGAACGAGTACATGTTTCCTTACGGGAATCGTCTGTTAATTAACAGATGGTGAAATAAAATACCATTCCTTTATGCTTAGACTTAACGTTTCTTCATTTCTTAGGCACGCTTCAGGCCACTGTTAAGTAGATAAGTGATGCTACTACACTATTACGCTTGTAGAACATTAAAGTTTCCGTTAGAGTAAATACTTTGCTGTCTCTGACATGCCGCGCAAAAAAGTACGAAATGTCCCTGTTTGGACTGATTTACAACGAAAACATACCAGTAAGAATTAATGGAAACTTTTTGCAGAATGTCATAGACGATTCCAGTAATTAGCCTTGTTCAAACTATCTATACAACTGTGAGCAAAAATTGTTTGTACTATTACTTATTGACTCAACCATCAGCAGTTTTGATTTCTTCTTTTACTGTAGCTAATCCCTTTGTTTTTCAATCCGCAATCAAAACATTACCGTCATCGCTGCGTTAAAGCGCTTAGTTTACAATTCTGCCGTTCTGAGTGTGTAAGAGAACTCTCGATCGGTGGCAGGACCGTTAATGGCAGATAAAAGCTGTGGAACCGTGCGTAGACCAGAGTTATGACAACAGACGCTGTTAAAACTGCCGGTAATTGCAGCAGGCATTTAGCATTGGCATCGCGTGCTTTTTTTAGTCATCATTCTTTTGCTTGGTTTGATGTGGCCCGCCACTAATTTCTTTCCCGTATCAAACTTTTCATCGCGGAGTAGCAATTGCAACTTACTGTTGTGTATGCCGTGTCGTGTCGTGTAGACTGTCTGTCAGTATGAATCGTGTTATTGTATTAAAGTATTGTAAAGATATGCAGACGCTGTGAAATGTATCGTACGAATCTGATAAAGCTTGTTTATGTATAGTAAATCTTTGTATGTAGGCCTAGTTTAATATTCTTTGCGTAACATGTTACATGAAATTTTCAAAGTAGGCCTATACACTGAAAACAATCTGCGAGGATCTTGAATGTATTAAAATGTGGGTAGCTAGCTTTACCTCCGAAACATACTTTAAATTTAAGCACCATGCACATAGGTAATAGCAGTTCTCTTTAGTGGTAACATTCTATTTCCTTTTCATCTACTTTACCAGAAAATACACTCCTGGAAATGGAAAAAAGAACACATTGACACCGGTGTGTCAGACCCACCATACTTGCTCCGGACACTGCGAGAGGGCTGCACAAGCAGTGATCACACGCACGGCACAGCGGACACACCAGGAACCGCGGTGATGGGGGTCGAATGGCGCTAGCTGCGCAACATTTGTGCACCGCCGCCGTCAGTGTCAGCCAGTTTGCTGTGGCATACGGAGCTCCATCGCAGTCTTTAACACTGGTAGCATGCCGCGACAGCGTGGACGTGAACCGTATGTGCAGTTGACGGACTTTGAGCGAGGGCGTATAGTGGGCATGCGGGAGGCCGGGTGGATGTACCGCCGAATTGCCCAACACGTGGGGCGTGAGGTCTCCACAGTACATCGATGTTGTCGCCAGTGGTCGGCGGAAGGTGCACGTGCCCGTCGACCTGGGACCGGACAGCAGCGACGCACGGATGTACGCCAAGACCGTAGGATCCTACGCAGTGCCGTAGGGGACCGCACCGCCACTTCCCAGCAAATTAGGGACACTGTTGCTCCTGGGGTATCGGCGAGGACCATTCGCAACCGTCTTCATGAAGCTGGGATACGGTCCCGCACACCGTTAGACCGTCTTCCGCTCACGCCCCAACATCGTGCAGCCCGCCTCCAGTGGTGTCACGACAGGCGTGAATGGAGGGACGAATGGAGACGTGTCGTCTTCAGCGATGAGAGTCGCTTCTGCCTTGGTGTCAATGATGGTCGTATCCGTGTTTGGCGCAATGCAGGTGAGCGCCACAATCAGGACTGCATACGATCGAGGCACACAGGGCCAACACGCGGCATCATGGTGTGGGGAGCGATCTACTACACTGGCCGTACACCTCTGGTGATCGTCGAGGGGACACTGAATAGTGCACGGTACATCCAAACCGTCATCGAACCCATCGTTCTACCATTCCTAGACCGGCAAGGGAACTTGCTGTTCCAACAGGACAATGCACGTCCGCATGTATCCCGTGCCACCCAACGTGCTCTAGAAGGTGTAACTCAACTACCCTGGCCGCAGCAAGATCTTCGGATCTGTCCCCCATTGAGCATGTTTGGGACTGGATGAAGCGTCGTCTCACGCGGTCTGCACGTCCAGCACGAACGCTGGTCCAACTGAGGCGCCAGGTGGAAATGGCATGGCAAGCCGTTCCACAGGACTACATCCAGCATCTCTACGATCGTCTCCATGGGAGAATAGCTGCCTGCATTGCTGCGAAAGGTGGATATACACTGTACTAGTGGCGACATTGTGCATGCTCTGTTGCCTGTGTCTATGTGCCTGTGGTTCTGTCAGTGTGATCATGTGATGTATCTGACCCCAGGAATGTGTCAATAAAGTTTCCCCTTCCTGGGACAATAAATTCACGGTGTTCTTATTTAAATTTCCAGGAGTGTACATCTCACCTACAAGCACAAACTACAACCTCAAAGTATTAAACTGTCTTTGGTGGGCAGACCTATGAGTTCCGTCTAGTAAGATCTCAGGGATACCATTTCATTAAATGTCAAATTTAGTTCTTTAATAAAATGTCCAGCTATCATGAATTGCGTCCTAGCATGAACAGCTGCATATGCCCTCTCGTAACATTTGAAACTTCTCTCCATAAATCTTTGTTTCTTTTTCTTTTTGTTGATAAAACATTGTCTTTGCCACAGATTCTATCGGCTCACATAAGCATATTGCTTTTATGTAAAATTCCTTGAAATTAAGGAAAATACTTATCCACTCTGAAGCAGTATTATTCTTTTTATTTTAACAAGTCAAGAGTTGAATATTATTAATCAGTTTTGAAATATAGTGAAATAACATGAACCATGGACCTTGCTGTTGCTGGGGAGGCTTGCGAGCCTCAGCGATACAGACAGCCGTACCGTAGGTGCTACCACAACGGAAGGCCAGGCAAACGTGTGGCTCCTGAAGAGGGACAGCAGCCTTTTCAGTAGTTGCAGGGGCAACAGTCTGGATGATTGATTGATCTAGCTTTGTACCACTAACCAAAACGGCCTTGCTGTGGTGGTACTGCGAACGGCTGAAAGCAAGGGGAAACTACAGCCGTAATTATTCTCGAGGGCATGCAGCTGTACTGTATGATTAAATGATGATGGCGTCCTCTTGGGTAAACTGTTCCGGAGTTAAAATAGTCCCCCACCCGGATGACTACTCAAGAGGACGTCGTTATCAGGAGAAAGAAAACTGGCGTTCTACGGATCGGAGCGTGGAATGTAAGATCCCTTATTCGGGCAGGGAGAAGAGAAAATTTAAAAAGGGGATTGGATAGGTTAAAGTTCGATATACTGGGAATTAGTGAAGAAGTTCGGTGGGAGGAGTAACAAGACTTTTGGTCAGGTGAATACAGGTTTATAAATACAAAATCAAATAGGGGTAATGCAGGAGTAGGTTTAATAATGAATAAAATAATAGGAGTGCCGGTACGCTACTACAAACAGCATAGTGAACGCATTATTGTGCCCAAGATAGACACGAAGCCCACGCCTACTACAGTATTACAAGTTTATATGCCAACTAGCTCTGTAGATGACGAAGAAATTGATGAAATGTAGGATGAGATAAAGGGAAAAAAATGGTTCAAATGCCTCTGAGCACTATGGGACTGAACTGCTGTGGTCATCAGTCCCCTAGAACTTAGAACTACTTAAACCTAACTAACCTAAGGACATCACACACATCCACGCCCGAGGCAGGATTCGAACCTGCGACCGTAGCAGTCGCACGGTTCCGGACTGCTCGCCTAGACCGGCGACACCACCGAGGCCGGCAAGAAAAAGGAAATTATTCAGATAGTGAAAGGAGACGAAAATTTACTAGTCATGGGTGACTGGAATTCGATAGTAGGAAAAGGGAGAGAAGGAAACGCAGTAGGTGACTATGGATTGGGGGTAAGAAAAAAAAAAGAGGAAGCCGCCTGGGAGAATTTTGCATAGAGCATAACTTAATCATAGCTAACATTTGGTTCAAGAATCATGAAATAAGATTGTATACATGGAAGAAGTTTGGAGATACTAAAAGGTATCAGATAGATTATATAATGGTAAGACAGAGATTTAGGAACCAGGTTTTAAATTGTAAGACATTTCCATGGTCAGATGTGGACTCTGACCACAATCTATTGGCTATGAACTGTAGATTAAAACTGAAGAAACTGCAGAGAGGTGGATATTTAAGGAAATGGGACCTGGATAAACTGGCAGAACCAGACGTTATAGAGAGTTTCTGGGAGAGCATAAGAGAACGATTGACAGGAACGGGGAACAGAAATACAGCAGAAGAACAATGGGTAGCTTTGAGGGATGAAGTAGTGAAGGCAACAGAGAATCAAGGAGGTAAAAAGACGAGGGCTAGTAGGAACCCTTGGGATTACAGAAGGTATATTGAATATAATTGATGAAAGGAGAAACTATAAAAATGAAGCAAATGAAGCAGGGGAAAGCGAATAAAAATGGTTCAAATGGCTCTGAGCGCTATGGGACGTAACATCTATGGTCATCAGTCCCATAGAACTTAGAACTACTTAAACCCAACTAACCTAAGGACTTCACACAATACCCAGCCATCACGAGGCAGAGAAAATCCCTGACCCCGCCGGGAAAGCGAATACAAACGTCTCAAAAATGAGATCGACAGGAAGTGCAAAATGGCTAAGCAGGGATTGCTAGAAGACAAATATAAGGATGTAGAGACATGTATTACTAGCGGTAAGATAGATACTGCCTACAGGAAAACTAAAGAGACCTTTGGAAAAAAGAGAAAAACTTGCATAAATTTCAATAGCTCAGATGGAAACCCAGTTCTAAGCAAGGAAGGGAAAGCAGAAAGGTTGAAGGAGTATATAGAAGATCTATACAAGGGCGATGTACTTGAGGACAATATTATGGAAATGAAAGAGGATGTAGATGAAGACGTAATGGAAGATAAGATACTGCGTGAAGAGTTTGACAAAGCACTGAAAGACCTGAGTCGAAACAAGGTCCCGGGAGTAGACAACATTCTATTAGAACTACTGACGGCCTTGGGGGAGCCAGTCATGACAAAACTCTACCATCTGGTGAGCAAGATGAATGAGACAAGCGAAATATCCTCAGACTTCAAGAAGAATATAATAATTCCAATCCCAAAGAAAGCAGTTATTGACAGATGTGAAAATTACCGAATTATCAGTTTAATAAGTCACAACTGCAAAATACTGAGGTGAATTCTTTACAGACGAATGCAAAAACTGGTAGAAGCCGACCACGGGGAACAGCGGTTTGGATTCCGTAGAAATGTTGGAACACGTGAGGCAATACTGACCCTACGACTTACCTTGGAAAATAGATTACGAAAATCAAACATACGTTTCTAGCATTTTTAGACTGAGAGAAAGTTTTTGACAATGTTGACTGTATACCCTCTTTCAAATTCTGAAGGTGGCAGGGGTAAAATACAGGGAGCGTAAGGCTATTTACAATTTGAACAGAAACCATATGGCAGTTATAAGGGTCGACGGACAAGAAAGAGAAGCAGTGGTTGGGAAGGGAGTGAGACAGGGTTGTAGCCTATCCCAGATGTTATTCAATCTGTATATTGAGCAAGCAGTAAAGGAAACAAAAGAAAAGTTCGGAGTAGGTATTAAAATCCATGCAGAAGAAATAAAAACTTTGAGGTTCGCCGATGACATTGTAATTCTGTCAGAGACAGCAAAGGACATGGAAGATCAGTTGAACGGAAATGATAGTGTCTTGAAAGGAGGATATAAGATGAACACCATGAAGAGCAAAACAAGGATAATGGAATGTAGTCGAAATTAAGTCTAGTGATGCTGAGGGAATTAGATTAGGAAATGATAATTTTGTTAAGATCGAGTATCGATTTAAGTGTCAGGAAGTCGTTTCTGAAAGTATTTGTATGGAGTGTTGTCATGTATTTCCAACGTGGACGATGAATAGCTTGGACGAGCCGAGAATAGAAGCTTTCGAAATGTGGTGCTACAGAAGAATGCTGAAGATTGGATGGGTAGATCACATAACTAATGAGGAGGTATTGAATAGAATTGGGGAGAGGAGGAGTTTGTGGCACAGCGTGACTAGAAGAAGGGATCGATTGGTAGGACATGTTCTGAGGCATGAACGGATCACCAGTTTTGTATTGGAGGGCAGCTTGGAGGGTAGAAATCGTAGAGGGAGACTAAGAGATGAATATACTAAGCAGATTCAGAAGGATGTAGGTTGCAGTAGGAACTGAGAGATGAAGAAGCTTGCACAGGATAGGGTAGCATGGAGAGCTGCATCAAACCAGTCTCAGGACTGAAGACGACAACAACAACATTATCGGCCTTAAGGTGGCCAACAAAAATATAAATAGCATCTGCACCTTTGGCATCTAATTAAAAATATTCATAGACACTTCTTGAAGCTTAGGCTGATGGGGTTAGCAAATACTAAAATATGAGAGTGCTTGAAACTGCCAAATTACACTTACAGCAATCACGTCTGGCCTCCACCACGCTCCATATACAACGCCAGAAATCGAAGAAAAAGAAGAAGTGAGAGCAAAAAAATCATCAGAGCATTTGTTCTAAGAATCATAATGATCATAGATATTACTGTCCCGCATATCAGTTCTTTGTAGGCCATGACACATTGAATTAATATCTTTCGTAAAATTTTTGTAAATAAAGTACGTCTTTAGCAGTTTTTGACACTTTATATCCCGTAGAGAAGTTTCTCGTGGTAAAGTTCACTATCACGAAAGTTTATCGGGCAAGGGTCTGCTCCAGGAGGTAAGCAGTACATAACGTTTGGTGGATGTATTGCAATCTCTGTCTTCTTCTGCAGTGTTTTCCATATATTCCTTGCCTCGCCGATTCTGCGGAGATCCTACCTTATCAGTTCGCCTAATTTTCAACACTCTTCTGTGCCAGCACATTTCAAACGGTTCAATCCTCTTTTTCCTACAGTCCATATTTCACATTTTTACAATGTTCAGAAATTAGTTCATCAAATTCAAACCTGTGCTCGATACTAACAGACTTCTCTTGGCAAGGAATGACATTTTTGCCAGTGCTTGTCTGCTTTTTATGTCCTTCTTGCTTCGTCCATCATGGGTTATTTCTTCCTAGGTAGAACAATTCCTTAACATCATTTACTTCAGTGTCTCCAATTTTGGTGTTAAGTTTCTCTTTGTTCTCATTTCTGCTACTTCTCCTTACTTTTATTTTTCCACTATTTACCCTAACTTCATATTCTGTACTTGTCAGACTGTTCCTTCCGTTCAACATATGTTGTTAATTCTTCTTCACTTTAACTGAGGATAGCAATATAACCAGTGAACCTTATCGTTAATATCCTTGCACCTTTAATTTTAATCCCTCTCCTGAACCTTTCTTTTATTTCCGTCATTCCTTCTTCAATGTACACATTGAACCGTAGGGGAGAAACATTCATCCCCGCCTTACACCCTGTTTAATCCGAGCACTTAGTTTTTGATATTTCAGTCTTATTGTTCGCTTTTGGTACTTGTACGTCTTGTATAATACCAGTCTTCTAATATAGTTTGCCCCTATTTTGCTCAGAATTTTGAACGTCTTGCCCGATTTCAAGCTGTCGCATGCTTTTTACAGGTGGACAAACCCCATTAACGTGCCCTGCTTTTTATTCAGCCTAGTTTCCATTGTCAGCCGCAACGTAGATCTGTATCTCTGGTGTCTTTACCTTTCCTAAAGCCAAACTGATTATCATCTAACAGATAATGTTTTCTTTTCCGCTAGGCTGTATATTTTCTTGTCAGCGACTTGGATGCATGAGCAGTTAAGCTGATTGTGCGATGTTTCTCGCATTTAACCGCCTTCGCTGTCTTCGCACGGAGTGGATGGTATTTTTTCCGATAGATGAACGTTAGTTGTTTAATCGCCAGTTTCAATACTGCATTTTACGTCTTCTATATTTCATTTATTTCAAGAGCTATTTACTGCAGTATTGATGAAAAGATGATTTTGTACGCAGTATCTTTGGAGGTTTCGTCTGTGAGTTTGAAATAAGCAGACTTGGTTCATTTCCGTAAGTACCGGACAATGCGAGTACAGAGCGCTCCAGAACACACAGTTTTAGAATACACTTCTCTGATGTGGACTGCAGCGACCCAGAGTTGGAAGCGACTTGTCGGTGGATTGCAGCTTGATGATGATGATTTATGGCTGAGGGCGCTAAACAGCAAGGTCGTCAGTGCCCTACAGCTTGATGAGATAGTTCTGTTACTGGCGTTATCAGAAGGCATTGCATATCTGCAAAGTTATTCCGCTAATCATTCGTGAGGTACTAATATTTCATGGTTAAATTTTCACTGCGCCATATTGCGAAATTGATAAGAGCAGTACAAGCGTACTTAAATTCGACGTGTCGTTACTAATTTGTTGTGTTTGTCAGATCAATAGCTACGAAGCTAGGTATAGAATCTGGCTTCAGCCACTTACTGTGCAAATGACATTCAAGTGCCTGGCAGTGGGTTCATCGAACCACCTTCACAATTCTCAGATTATTCCTATCTCGCATAGCGCGCGGAAAGACTGAACACCTATATCACGAGCTCTGATTTCCCTTATTTTATCGTGGTGATCGTTCCGCCCTAGGTCGGTGTCAACAAAATACTTTCGCATTCTGAGGAGGAAGTTGGTGATTGGAATTTCGTAAGAAGATTCCTCGGCAACGAAAAACGCCTTTCTTTTAATGATTTCCAGCCCAAATCCCGTATCATTTCTGTGACACTCCCTACCATATTTCGCGATAATACAAAACGTGCTGCCTTTCTTTGAACTTTTTCGATGTACTCCGTCAGTCCTACCTGGTATGGATCCTACACCGCGCAGCAGTATTCTAAAAGATGACGGACAAGCGTAGTGTAGGCAGTCTCCTTAGTAGATCTGTTACATTTTCTGAGTGTCCTGCCAATAAAACGCAGCCTTCGGTTAGGTTTCTCCACAACATTCTCGATGTGTTCCTTCCAATTTAAGTTGTTCGTAATTGTAATACCTAGGTATTTAGTTGAATTTACGGCTTTTAGATTAGACTGAGTTATCGTGTAACAGAAGTTTAACGAGTGCCTTTTAGCACTCATGTGGATGACCTCACACTTTTCATTATTTAAGGTCGACTGCCACTTTTATCACAAATCCCATGTGTCTTCTAAATCGTTTTGCAGTTTGTTTTGATCTTCTGATGACTTTATTAGCCGATAAACGACAACGTCATTTGCAAATAACCGAAGACGGCTGCTCAGATTGTCTCCAAAATCGTTTATATAGATAAGGAACAGCAAAGGGCCTATAACACTACCTTGGAGAACGCCAGAAATCACTTCTGTTTTATCGATGATTCCATCAATGATTCCATCAATTCCTCTCTGAGAGGAAATCACATATCCAGTCACATAGCTGAAACGCAATTTCAATACCAGCCACTTGTGTGGTAGAATGTCAAAAGCCTCCAGGAAATCCAGAAATACGTAATCGACCTGTAATCCCTTGTCAATAGCACTCAACACTTCATGTGAATAAACAGCTAGTTGTGTTTCACAGGAAAGATGTTTTCTAAAACCATGTTGACTGTCTATCAATAGCCCGTTTCCTTCGGGTAATTCATAATGTTCGAACACAATTTATGTTCTAAAATCCTGCTGCATGTCGACGTTAACGATATGGGCCAAAATTTAGTGGATTACTCCTACTACCTTTCTTGAATATTGGTGTGACCTGTACAACTTTCCACTCTTTGGGTACGGATCTTTCGTCGACCGAACGAACGGTTATATATGATTTTTAAATATGGAGCTAATGCATCAGTATATCCCGAAAGGAACCTAATTGTTTACAGTCTGGACCAGAAGACTTGGTTTTATTAAGTGATTTAAGTTGCTTCTCTACTCCGAGGATATTTACTTCTATGTTGCTCATTTTGGCAACTGTTCTCGATTCGAATTCTGGAATGTTTACTTCGTCTTCTCTTGAGAAGGCATCTACAATTTTTTATCCTTTAAGAGAACATGTAACTTTTTCAGTTACAGGCCACGTGTCCTGTGGATAACTTTGTGTGTCTTTAATGCGGTAGTTTCCTTTGCTTTCTGTATCTTCATGTCGTTGATCAATGCTGTATGTTCGGCCTTTTTGGGGCAGTTTTCCACCCCAAGGGCAACAGATTGTCCTGAAACGCCGGTCGGTGTGGCCGAGCGGTTCTAGGCGCTACAGTCTGGCACTGCGCGACCGCGACGGTCGCAGGTTCGAATCCTGCCTCGGGCATGGATGTGTGTGATGTCCTTAGGTCAGTTAGGTCTAAGTAGTTGTAAGTTCTAGGGGACTGATGACCTCAGGAGTTGAGTTCCATAGTGCTCGGAGCCATTTGAACCATTTGTCCTGAAACCGCCCGCTCCTCCGCCACCTTTGACAAGATCGTTGATAGAACGAGGGTGACTTCTTATGCGGGAAGCCTTCGCTCGCCATTGCTGTTGACTGTTATTCAGAATTACGCAATGGCTAAGTTTGAACCTGGGAACCAAAACGTTTCACTACTTAGACCACTCATACGAACAGAGAATCTATGTCTGTTCAAAGTCTTTTTTCTTTTTCACTTATCTACATGTAGACCAGAAAATGGTGTTACAAGTATAATGAACGCCTCACTTATTCAAAAATTTTCGTGGTCTGTTTCATTAAGCTATCAGTTTCATCTTAGATCCTTATTTAATAGCAGTTCCCTTGGTCTTGAGCGAAATGGGGTCTGAAAATCCGCGATTCCGCAAGAGTTTGTTGACTTTATGCTGTATTAATAACTATCGGACACTGAACTATACGAAACATCACTCCATTTAAAGTGCACGTATTTATGTACTTGGCAAACTATGTATATCGTTTTTATTTTCTTGTGTTGAGTCTAGCAATTTTTCTCATATTCTCTCTGAAACACATTTGTTTGTTAGCTTGAACAGTCGATGGTTATGGAAGTGCGTAAAAAGAAAATAACATTCGGAATTTAAGAAGTGTATGGTGTCACTGAATACTTGTGAGACGAGGCTGCACTGTTATACTATCAGTGAATAAATTAATAATAAAAGAAAGTGAGGATGGTCTCTAGTTAGCAGGACATCTGCTAATCCAGATATGTAGAGAATATAACCTTAGCAGTGTATTACATAAAACTAAAGTTATTGCCTTCCCAGGTAAATACTCAATATAGTCAAAAATTGCGGAACAACTGTACCTTCTTAAACATCTGAGGCGCGACACGAGTTACAAATATGACAATAAATGATAATAATATTGAAACTTCCTGGCAGATTAAAACTGTGTGCCCGACCGAGACTCGAACTCGGGACCTTTGCCTATCGCGGGCAAGTGCTTTACCAACTGAGCTACCGAAGCATGACTCACGCCCCGTACTCACAGCTTTACTTCTGCCAGTATCCGTCTCCTACCTTCCAAACTTTACAGAAGCTCTCCTGCGAACCTCTCCTTCGCAGGAGAGCTTCTGTAAAGTTTGGAAGGTAGGAGACGGATACTGGCAGAAGTAAAGCTGTGAGTACCGGGCGTGAGTCGTGCTTCGGTAGGACCACTATGGACGTCGCCACGCACAATGTAACGATCGGTGCGCCGGTTGAGACGCCTGTCTCCCCGCCGACAACTCCAGATCTCTCTCACCACGACGCAATTCCCATGGACATTGGACGGACCCATGGCACAGGAGCATGGGCCGACGAGATTGAGGAAGATACGCCCCCTCCTCCGGATGAGTTGCCTCCGCCGGACAAGGCTGCCTGTTAACATCAAAAGCGAGGCCCTGCAGCTGATGGGACGGGACTTCCTGTCGGTGCCCTCCTCTTACTTCCCCTGGTAGATGCGCGTCCACCGCCACTGAAACAAACGTATCGGTTTGCCACGCTGAACATCAACATGATCGGCACTGTACCCAAGCTGAAACTCTTATGTGACATGCTTCGGGCCTCTGACGTCGACGTCGCCCTTCTTCAGGAAGTACGCGATGCCACACTACCACCAGTCTACGGCTACGACTCATACACGTCCACATGTGATCAATCAGGGCGTGGAGTGGCTTTCTACATACGCGAAGGAATCCCACTCAAGGACACGACAATCCTTCCCTGTGGAAGAGGCATGGCTGTTACCATCTTCGACACGCGCGTCATCAATATCTACTCTCCGTCTGGCTCCACGAACCGTCGGCAGCGGTCCACTTTCTTCGGACGTGACGTGGCGCCCCTGTTTTCTGGATGCTATGATCGCCTTATCATGGGAGGCGATTTCAACTGTGTCCTCCATCCGCAGGACCAAATGCCTGGTTATTCGCCATGCCCGGCACTTCTCACCTTAATCGAAGATTTTCACCTAGTGGACGTTTGGGAGAAAATTCATGGCAATACCCCCGGTTTCACCCATTATATAGCACATTCTGCGAGCAGACTGGACCGGTTATATGTCTCTGCCCACCTTGGCAATGTCGTCGCCCAAGCTGAACGGTGGCCCCTTGCATTTTCGGACCACTGCGCCGTCATTTGCTCCCTGGCTCTGCCACCTCAGTCAGTGTGGCGCAGCAGAGGTTACTGGAAGCTTAATACCTCCCTCCTTAATGATCCACACTGCCGACAATGTATTGCCACTATGTGGGCGTCTTGCGAAAGACGCCTTCCGCAGTACACATCCACGTTCCATTGGTGGCTCAAATGTGCCAAACCTGCGATCAGAAAGGCCTTCATACAATGTGCCAAGGAAGCAGCAGCATGGCATAGAGACACGACAAATTTTTACTACGCCGTCCTCCGTGAGCTCGATGCGATCCCTCCATCACCTGTCACCCATAGGGAACGACAACGACCAAAGCTCGTCTCATCTCTCTTCAACGTGCACGATTGCATGGTGTCGTGGTGCGTTCCCGACGACAAGACCTCCTCCACGACGAAACCCCATCCACAATCCATGTCGCATCCGACCATAGTCGTCGACGTCGACTCTTCGTCTTCCACATCAAGACCTCCGATGGTGTTCACCACACAACACAGGCGGCGGTGGTGTCTGCCTTTGCTGAACATTATCGCCAATTTTATGATGATGAACAGATGGCGACGCCCATTCCTGATGATCTCCGTCCTTCTCCTGACCGGACCCTCACCTAGCGGAGTCAACGTCCATGATGTCTGCAATCACCGCAGAAGAGGTAGTAGATGCGATCAACAGAGGGGCCAAGAACAATTCACCAGGACCAGATGGTCTCCCAGTGGAGTTTTACCGGGCGTTCACTACGTTGATGCTTCCTCGCTGGACGGAAATGATTCAGGAACTCTTTACTCCATCCTTCCCAATTCCACCTGAATTCGTCACTGGCATTCTTCTACCTGTGCCTAAAGCGAAGGGAGGGCCTCATGTCTCTGCGTATCGCCCCCTTACACTACTGAATGCAGACTATAAAATCTATGCACGCCTCTTAGCAGCGCGCATGCGCACCGTCTTACCTACGGTCCTTTCACTTCAGCAGACTGCACGTGGTTGTGGGGCCACCTTACAAACAGCCCTAGGAGAATGCCGTGACCTCATTGCACTGGCGTCGGTTTGTCGCCTTCGTGCAGCACTGGTATCCGTTGATTTCACGAGTGCCTTTGATCGCGTTCGACACCCATTCCTCCTCATGGTGGCGACACGTATGGGGTTCCCATTACTTTTTGTCGATGCCATTCGCCGGTTACTACTTCCCGCCGTCTCGATGGTACAAGTCAATGGGAGGCTTGTAGGACCGATTCCTATACGCCGCTCTGTACGTCAAGGATGCCCTAAGTCTACTTTACTATATGCCATTGCACGTGACCCCTCTTCACTGGACTTACCTCTAGACTGCAGGGCCTCACTTTGCGTGACTACACTTTTCACTGTAGGGCTTATGCGGACGATCTCCTCTTTCTCACCTGCTCCTCCACGGAACTCAATGACGCCATCCAATGGATCCACCAGTATGGACGTCTTTCTGGTAGCATTCTTAATGTCCGTAAATCGACTATGATGCACATTGGGCGCGGCCTCCCGGCTATGGTGCCGAACCCACTCCCAGTCAGTACCACCCTTCGTTACTTGGGTATCGAATTTACGAGCTCCACACACCGCACAGTGGCCCTGGCATACCGGCGGCTTTTGCAGTCGATTCGGCACCATGTCCGCGGTCAAGTGCACCGTAACTTAAACCAACTCCAACGTGTGTCCTATGTCAACATGTATGTAGCGCCTAAACTGGTACACGTCGCCCAGATCCTCCCAATGCCGTTACTCCTTGGCCGCCGCATCCAATCAGCCTTTGGATATTTCGTGTCAGCAGGGGCACTTTTCAAAGTCCGCTACAGCACTTTAACATTGCCTCCTGCAAAAGGTGGCCTCGGACTCGTCAACGTGCGGGCACGATCTTCTGCACTCTTTGTCCACACTCTGTTGCGGCACTGGCAGGGGACGGTTCCGTCCTTAACACGTAGTCTCTTAGATATCCTCCGACCAGCTTCTCTCGATCCACCGATTAATATGGCACCTATTTCTCCATTATTGTACCACGTCGCCAATTGTTTCATAGAACTCAGCTACGTTCGGGCCGATCTTCCACTCGCCCGTCCTCCCCGTACAAAAGATTATTATCGTTTGTTTATGCTGTCCAACCCTTGCGACCCCATGGTGCTAAGGCATCCTGACATTAACTGGCGCACGGTTTGGGGGTGTGTGCATGCACCCTTTTTACCGTCGTCTGTGTCTGCACTCTGGTATGTTTTAGTTTATGGGAAGTTCCCGACTAACAGTCGACTTTATCGCATAGGACTGGCCACCTCCCCACTCTGCCCTGACTGTCAGCTCGAAGACACCGACGAGCACCGTCTTACGTGCCCCCTGAAACAAAACGTATGGTTCCTCATCCAACGAATCGTGGGCTTTTACCTCCGTGCCCCGCCAACGACGGTAACCCCGGATTTCCTGTTGTTGCCCCAGACATTTCACTACCCTCTTGCTAAGCACCATACTCTCATCTGGTTTCGAGGACTGGCTTTAGAATTCCTCTTTCAAAATGGTCCGCATACAGTCCTTGACTTCTGGTACAAAGTTGTGACCTCGCATAGCACCCTCACCCGAAAACCATCTTACCGACAAACTTTTGCCGGTTATCTCCGCAGCGTCTTCCTTGACCCCCCTCAAAGCTGGGGTGTACCATGCATTTCTGTCACATGATGCAACACCCTTATCCACGTTCCCATGCATCGACAAAAAAAAAAAGAAGCAAGAAGACAGAATATGTTATACTTTGTTGTATTTAATGTTTCTTTCTTTTTAATGTATTTATTTATTTTTTTTGCTTAACTAACAGTCATTTGTATATGTTTAAATGGAATGGTACCTTGAAGAACTCTTGCATAGTGAATATATATGTACTTTTAGTTTCTTCAGTACAAATTGTTACAAAAAAAAGAAACAAAAAAGGATGTTATATTTTGTTGTATTTAATGTTATTCTAATATTTTGTTTACCTGACACTCATTTGTATATGTTTAACTGGTACCTTGAAGAACTGTTGCTTTGTGTATATATACATATGTACTATCCGTGTGTTCAATAAAAAAAACAAGAAAAAGTAGGTAGAGCACTTGCCCGCAAAAAAAAAGTTGGAAAAAAAAGTTGGTAAGCACTTGCCCGCGAAAGGCAAAGGTCCCGAGTTCGAGTCTCGGTCAGGCACACAGTTCTAATCTGCCAAGAAATTTCATATCAGCGCACACTCCGCTGCAGAGTGAAAATCTCATTCTGGAAACATCCCCCAGGCTGTGGCTAAGCCATGTCTCCGCAATATCTTTTCTTTCAGGAGTGCTAGTTCTGCAAGGTTCGCAGGAGAGCTTCTGTAAAGTTTGGAAGGTAGGAGACGGATACTGGCAGAAGTAAAGGTGTGAGTACCGGGCGTGAGTCATGCTTCAGTAGCTCAGTTGGTACAGCACTTGCCCGCGAAAGGCGAAACGCGAATCTCGGTCTGGCACACAGTTTTAATCTGCCAGGAAGTTTCATATCAGCGCACATTCCGCTGCAGAGTGAAAATCTCATTCGGGATAATAATATTGATTAAAAGCTACACAAATTTCAAGAAATATATGAGGCAATGCGCAAAACACTTAAAAACTGGAAAAGATAAAAAAAAATGTTTTATACAACTATGGTGGTACACTTATTATCGTGTAGAACAGAGTATCAGATAAATACAAAGAAAGGTGACAGAAAAATTCAAAAAGCATAAATGAGATTGTTGAGAAGAGCGACGGACTGCTCAGAAAGAGATTTCATAGAAAATGACAACATTTGAAATGAATTTACGTGCCGTTAATGAGGCAATAGGTTTCCAGTTATTACGGTAGGTTGAAAAAACATATGAATAGAATGAGAGCTGGAAGACTGATGAAGATAATTGCCAACAATAGCCGAAAATTGAGAAGGAACGCGAGTCGACCAAGGAAACAAGGCATTATCTTTGTAAATACGTTCAATGGTGACGATGTGTCACGCCAGAATTTATGACTTCTGATAAATTTAGGCAACATGACGTGTCTGTTGCTACTATATTGTGGGGGAAAGAATTGTTTCCGAAAGAAACGGAGCTTGTTGAGACAAGGCTAAGGCTTGCACTGTGCACCGTCTCCTACAATGTGAATGGCTACGTCAGGGAACTTTTATACTCACGGAATGTCGGTAATAATTTCCCTAAGGTCGCAACGTGAAGCGAACTTCTATAAACTTTCAACACTTGCTGTTTTAATTAGGTTACCGAGTTAGAATGACGTTATTGCAATTATGTTTTGGCATCTACGCACGCACACACTCCCGACCTACCGCCACGAGCAAGTATGCTTTTGTGTGTGTGTGTGTGTGTGTGTGTGTGTGTGTGTGTGTGTGTATGTGTGTGCGCGCTCGCGTGTTATCATGTAGCGTACATACCTGCGTACAAGTGTCACTTGCCATCACCCTTGCCTGCTTCTAAGCTCAAGTCTGGCCACAGATCACTGGGCCACTTCATGATATATTTACTATTCACTTTAGTTCGATTTTCCGTTAGCTATGCAGTTAGAAACTGAGTCGATTCGTCTTCATTATACGGTGTACAACATGCTGTCGCTGACACGCACCGGACGTTGAATCTGCAGTGGGTTCTCGTGAAGGAAGGAAGGACGGTGTTTAACATCCCATCGACATCAATGTCGTAACAGATGGAGCTCGGGTTCAGATTGTGTCAAGGATGAGGAAGGAAATCGGCTGTGCCCTAACAAAGTAACCATCCCTGTACTTGCCTGAAGCGATTTAGAGAAATCAAGAAACAGTTACATCAAAGCCACTGCAATCCTCTTAAATGCCAGTGTTTCTTGTGAAGTGGTTAAAATAAAATATTCTTTCCAACAAGGATGCGTGGAGTGTATATGAAAAATTCTTACGTACAATGTTCCCATGAAGCGTAGTTTCTATCGTTATTTCGACCCACACTCTTAAATGGCTAAAAAGATCACCTAATTCTTGAACTTTTTATTCATCTCGGTGGTACTAGGTCCTAGATCTGAATATACAAGTAGTTGCCTAGTCGACAGAAGCAGCAAAAACAAAAGAAAAGTACAGATACGCCACGGACGTGAAGCTGTACTGATAGCCATAAGCCTCTCTCCCCTGATATTATTTTTCCAATACTGTTGCCTCTCATAAGCAAAAAAAAAAAAAAAAAAAAGAAAATAAACTGACAGTACCACCACGTGTAATAATCATACCTTCTATACAATTACTAAGCGTAACAGATGCGAGATCACGTGATATTAAACGTAAAATCAAAGCTAATATGTTGATAGGCGATGTGTGACGTAATAGTTTCGAATTTAAATCCGGAGGAAATTGCATTCCCGATTTTAACGAAACGGAAAGGCCGGCAGTCGTAACGATTAACTGGCGCGTTCAGATGGAAATTTCATTAAAACTGATCGGCCAGTCGCATGCGATGGCTTCATTGAACAATTTCTCAAACTGATTTTAGCAAAATCCTTTCATGCTTGTAAAAGAGAACGTTTTGGAGCTGCCTTGGATATTCTGAGTGTTACTGCAGCGACATAGTCACAATGCTGATGCGAATAACGCAAATTATTGGCCACAGCAGCTAATTTTAGTACACATGAAATGTATTCAAAGTTGTGAACACGGACAACCACCAGCTGTATAATGGAATGATGACAGTGACAATTTGTGCCGGACCGGGGCTCGAACCCAGTTTTCCTGCTATATGCGAGCTGTTACCCTAACCACTTTGTGTATCTGTGCACGACTCTAGGCTGGACCCAAACTTCTATACTCGTCGTTCATGCCTCAAAACTTTCAGTGGTATAGATTACGTAATTCCCGTACAGGGGGACGACATTTTAATTGAAAGTCACTGTCTGCGGGAAATCCAGTTTAGAATACCGGTCCGAAGCAAATTTTCAATGTTGTCGTAGCATTATACAGCTGATGGTTGTCCAATCTCGCGACTGCAAAAATATTTCAGGTATTTCATAACGGCTGTAGTCGTCGCAGTGCCCGGTCCTTCGGATATGTGTGCATAGCATCGTACTTCTTAACAACACAGGCACCGCCATATGCTACCGTGATTTCATTACACTATATTTCTTCTTCAGTAACTGGACGCCAGCCGCGCGGGATTAGCCGAACGGTCTAGGGCGCTGCAGTCATGGACTGTGCGGTTGGTCGCGGTGGAGGTTCGAGTCCTCCCTCAGGTCTGGGTGTGTGTTTGTCCTAAAGATAATTTAGGTTAGTAGTGTGTAGGTTTAGTAATTGATGACGTTAGCAGTTAAGTCCCACAAGATTTGACACACATTTGAACATTTTTTTAACTGGACGCCAAAAAATACGCTAAGGAAATTTAAAGTAAAATATTTTGGAAAAAGTATTGTGACACGATTATAATCCACTCGTTATCTATTTTAGTAAGGTACATTGGTATTTTGGCATGTTGCTCCTCACTGAAGATAGGAGAATTCAAGTTGCTGAGAGATGACGATAAGCTACGTGTCGGTTTCTCCGGTGATTGTACGACCTTACAATGTGACATATAAATCTAGAAATTAATCTCCTGGAAATGTAATTCATGTATTTTTTTAGTTACAGTGTATTTGAGATTCTCCCTACATTACCCCTCTTCCCCGTCTCCCTTCCGATATTATACTTTTGTGTGGACGCCTGGCGTCTTCAAAGAATTGATGATACGCTAGATAATGAGCAAAGCTGCGAAAACGATAGATTTTTAAATAGCATTCATTAGTTGAGACGCCACATGTCTTCATCCTGTAGAAGGAAGCCAGTAATTGTAGTATATAATTTTACTCGATCTTAGGTCATATCGTTATAAATATTTTAGCATCAACCACAAATACTAGGAAGATAATCCACAGCCACTCCATTCGGGAGACAAGCTCGCAGGAAGTGGTTAAGTGAATCCTCTTTACACATGCACTTCAGGGCTAATTTCGACATCCATATGAAGGGAGCTCCATTACCGAAACTGATTTCTAGAGATTATGTGCCTAATGTTGGTGGTTGTATGCTAAAATATTTATAACGATTATCTTAACGAACTCTACCTCCGGTTCTGATGGTGGACAATATTAGAATACGAATATATGTTTCGAAATCTAAAGTGAGGTTAGTCTTTGAAAAAGGATAATATTTACTGTGAATTGCTTCTTCTGATTTGCTGATATATGGCGTAGGAGGCATCATTTGATACAATCGTCACCAAACAAGAAATTTTTGGTTTAATGGTACGTATGGTATAGCCAACCAATTGATAATGACGTATCTCACCAAAAGAATGCAGAAAGCTGTACTTAGTAATTCAGCCAGTGTAGTCCGAGGACAATATTCTGACTAAGGAGAAATCACGTATAGTGTAGCTTCGCTATTGTTCCTAATAAATGGGAGCGATCTCCCGTCTAATATACGAAAGCAGAATTAGTTCTTTTTCCGGTTGACACTAGATCTGGAATCCATCCAAGCAAACATACACCAACACAAGAAATAGGAAACAATTTACTTAAAAGTATCACTGATTGGTTTTGTGCCAATGGTCTCACCCTCAATTTCAAAAAGACAGAGCACATTCAGTTCTGCACAAGTAGAGGTACTACAGGAAATCTAACTGTAACACATGGCGAGGAAATAATAAATAGGGTAAACCTCCAAATTCTTAGTTATTCGTAGCGATGAGAATTTAAATTGGAAAAAGCACGTTTCCTACCAACTAAAACAGTTCAGTCACATTTGTGCTCAGAATCATTGCCAACCTTGCTGAGAGACAAATCTAACAAAAATGTGGCATATTTTGGATTTTTTCCATTCAGTAATGTCTTTTGAAATAATCTTCTGGGATAACGCATTTTTAAGAAAGAAACACATAATTGCTAAAAAAAGAAGAAAAGAAGAAAAACGTGCTGTAAGATATGATATCGGTCGGCTGTGCAACTACACTCCTGGGAATGGAAAAAAGAACACATCGACACCGGTGTGTCAGACCCACCATACTTGCTCCGGACACTGCGAGAGGGCTGTACAAGCAATGATCACACGCACGGCACAGCGGACGCACCAGGAACCGCGGTGTTGGCCGTCGAATGGCGCTAGCTGCGCAGCATTTGTGCACCGACGGGTGTCAGCCAGTTTGCCGCTGCATACGGAGCTCCATCGCAGTCTTTAACACTGGTAGCATGCCGCGACAGCGTGGACGTGAACCGTATGTGCAGTTGACGGACTTTGAGCGAGGGCGTATAGTGGGCATGCGGGAGGCCGGGTGGACGTACCGCCGAATTGCTCAACACGTGGGGCGTGAGGCCTCCACAGTACATAGATGTTGTCGCCAGAGGTCGGCGGAAGGTGCACGTGCCCGTCGACCTGGGACCGGACCGCAGCGACGCACGGATGCACGCCAAGACCGTAGGATCCTACGCAGTGCCGTAGTGGACCGCACAGCCACTTCCCAGCAAATTAGGGACACTGTTGCTCCTGGGGTATCGGCGAGGACCATTCGCAACCATCTCCATGAACATGGGCTACGGTCCCGCACACCGTTAGGCCGTCTTCCGCTCACGCCCCAACATCGGGCAGCCCGCCTCCAGTGGTGTCGCGACAGGCATGAATGGAGGGACGAATGGAGACGTGTCGTCTTCAGCGATGAGAGTCGCTTCTGCCTTGGTGCCAATGATGGTCGTATACGTGTTTGGCGCCGTGCAGGTGAGCGCCACAATCAGGACTGCATACGACCGAGGCACACAGGGCTAACACCCGGCATTATGGTGTGGGGAGCGATCTCCTACACTGGCCGTACACCTCTGGTGATCGTCGAGGGGACACTGAACAGTGCACGGTACATCCAAACCGTCATCGAACCCATCGTTCTACCATTCCTAGACCGGCAAGGGAACTTGCTGTTCCAACAGGACAATGCACGTCCGCATGTATCCCGTGCCACCCAACGTGCTCTAGAAGGTGTAAGTCAACTACCCTGGCCAGCAAGATCTCCGGATCTGTCCCCCATTGAGCATGTGTGAGACTGGATGAAGCGTCGTCTCACGCGGTCTGCACGTCCAGCACGAACGCTGGTCCAACTGAGGCGCCAGGTGGAAATGGCATGGCAAGCCGTTCCACAGGACTACATCCAGCATCTCTACGATCGTCTCCATGGGAGAATAGCAGCCTGCATTGCTGCGAAAGGATGATATACACTGTACTAGTGCCGACATTGTGCGTGCTCTGTTGCCTGTGTCTATGTGCCTGTGGTTCTGTCAGTGTGATCATGTGATGTATCTGACCCCAGGAATGTGTCAATAAAGTTTCCCCTTCCTGGGACAATGAATTCACGGTGTTCTTATTTCAATTTCCAGGAGTGTATTATCAGTGTGTTATGGAAAGTCATTTACCCTCAATGTAATTATAACAACGCCTTGTCAAATATAACTCAGACATGTACAAATATTATTCAAACTTCTTAATTATTTTGCATAGTCTGGAGAAATTTCGAACTTTGAGAAATCCTTTACGTGTCTCATGGCACAGCGCCGACCTATGGCCATTATTTTAACCAGTGGAAGTACTACTGTGAGAACATTTACTCATCTTACAGCGGACTAAACGGATCTACGGCTACATGGTTCAGTATCAGTGGAACAGCCTATAAAAAATTAACGAAAAGTGACTCTGAAATACACAATGAATACCCCCGTGCCGTTGGGTTGGGGCTGGGAAGTTTGGGGAAGGAGACCAGACAGCGAAGTCATCGGTCTCATCAGATTAGGGACGAACGGCTAAGGAACCATACCGGCATTTGCCTGGAGCGATTTAGGGAAATCACGGAAAACCTAAATCAGGATGGACGGACGCGGGATTGAACCGTCGTCCTCCCGAATGCGAGCCCAGTGTGCTAGCCACTGCGCCACCTCGCTCGGTCATACGTGCCATCAAAACATCCAAGAGTCCCTTGGACGTTGGTGAGCCCGTGCTTTGCCTCCTGGTGATTTGCAAACCAGCTACTTTAACGATACGTTTTATTGCAAACTTCGGTGGAATAGAGCTTCTACACCTCCTCAGACGTGAGCAGACATAGAACCGACGATCTGGTGCAGAGTTCCTTTGAAAAGTTGGCGGAATAACTGAAAGTTGCTAAGATAGGAACGCGAATATAATTACCAGACTGATATTTAAAACGAAGAATGGCGAAAATAGCTCCAAGTCCACCAACTATGTGGATCCCTTTCACCTTTCTTGGTATGGGGGAGCTTAATGTGGCTCGAGTTACGAACGCTGGCGGCACATTAGTGCCCGACGTGTTGCAAGCGTTTTAATTTTCCAACCCAGACTTCACGAACATCAGTGCTGGACGGTATCATGTTTGCCAAGGAACCGTAATTATAATACGGTGTTCGCAAATTACTTATGAAAAAGCAACCTTAAATTGTGAAAAGGTAAATAACTCGCATATATGTTTGACACAACACTGAATTCAGTAAAACTTCAAGTTTTATTTCCGCCCAATGCTGTTAGTTTCCGGCCTTCCCCCAGGTCGCATGCTAGAGTGAGTTATTCCAACAGTCATCGTGGAGTCGTATAACGGTGCAGAGTGCGCGCAGTGTTGTTTATGATTTCTTCCATGCAAATCCGCTACTACTTTTCAAAGGCAGTTCAGGACTAAATATCGCAAACCAACACCTCAAAGACAAGCTGTTATTGATCGGTACAATAGTTCCACCGAAACTTCCTACGTGTCACATAGGACGCCAAGCCAGTGCCGACAAGCAGTCTGTGTCTGAGCAAATAAACAAGTTCGGCCACCTTGCATTCGTAGTCTGGTTAAATCAAAGAGACGTGACAGCTTACATTTTGAGTATTCCTAATGTTGTAGTGTGGAGGGTATTACGGAAACGCCTGTCACTGAAACCCTACAAACTGGAACGGTTTCAGGCTTCAAGGGAAAGTAACAAAGAAAAACGAACTGGGTTTTGTGTAGAATTGTTTACCAAAATGCATACTGGAAATGGTTTTCTTAATAAAACTGTGTTCAGAGACGAAGCCACTTTCCACACCTGCACTAAAGTTAATCGGCATAATCGTGGGGTATTGTGTGAGCAGAAGCCACGTCACATAATCGAACATGTTCGGTACTCGCCTATGCTAAATCTGTTTTCCGCTGTAATTTGTAACAAAATATACATTGCTTTCTTCTTCGCCGAGTCGATTGTAACTGGAATATTGTACAGGGACATGTTTTATCAATATCTAGTGCCACAATTACAACAGGAATGGCCACAGTATGGATCAGGGTTAATTCTACTTATAAATTTACAGTACAAGTCAAAATAAAAAAAAATAACCATTAAATCGCAGCTTCGTCCTTGTACGTAGCAGCACATATATTGCTCACATTTCCTCCTACTCCTCCTCTCTCTACACATCTCGTCTTCCTCCTTCTCTCTTTCCTGATTCCCCATTTCTCTGCCCATCTCCTGCTACCTCATCTTTCTATCCTCTCCTACCCTCTGCCACTAACCATCCACTCCTTCCCCTCTGTCTGTCCATACCCTCCTCCAGCATCTCTCTGATCATTGCCTTTCCCCCCCTCTCTCTGTACATTTCCTGTTACCATCTCTCTTTACATTCCTTTCGCCCCTCTCTCTGCCAATTTCCTCCTCCCCTTTCACTGTTCTTGCCCTCTTTCCCCTCTTTCTGACCATATCCACCATCCCATGTCTCTGTACATATCTTCCTCCCCTCTCCCTTTACAAGCTTTCCCCACTCTCTGTTGATTTCATCCTCCGTCCTCTCTGTCCATCTTCTCCCCCTCCCTCTGTCCATGTAATCATACAACCTCTATCTCTCCATCAATTCAACCCACCACTACCTGCCTGTCCATCACATTCTCTCAGTTTTCTCTGTCCATCTCATCCCTCCCCCCTCTCACTACCCATGTCTTCCTCCTCCCACTGTCCACTAAGCCATGCCAATCTGTATTACCACAGAATGCTTTCTGCTACTGCCAGCATTACACACGTATCATGCAGGGCAACCTGGAAGTGAGGGGTTACCCATTCTTTGACCCTTCCCCCTCCCATGCCTATGGAAGATGGTGGTTCTCATCTCTGCAGTCATTCTATCTATATAACAAGTAGTATGTTTACCAATTTTAGTAGAAATCGATCTAGTGGTCTAGAAGAAGATGAACATACACACATATACATATTTATCAATTTTTATATATTCATATGGTTTGCTGTCACTTATCTATCAGGAAAAAACTGAAGATGGCACAAAGGTTGTAGAAAGTCTAATGCTGAGATGTAGTGGGCTAAGAAGTCAGTCAGCACTTGTGTTTAGCCTGGGATACATGAAGTGTAACTTATGACAACCATGTAACATTACTCTGGTTATGCTTGACACATGGGTGGCCAGTACATGAGTTTGCAAGTCTGTGATTATGCTTCTCACAAGCTTGGTCAGTACTTGAGTTTGAAAGTAGGGAACTTGGAACTAGGGAACATAGCAAATGAATTTTGTACGTGTGCAGCTGGTGTAGATTTGGGGTGAGACTCATAGGCACCTTTGGCTAGTTAGACATCATGAGTGGTGATGTGCTTGCAGCTAGTCTAGTGACTACAGGTGTCCTGCTCGATACACGTATGAAACACGAGTCAACTTCACCACATAGTCCTAGACCACTCAGTTCCAAAATATTTTAAAGATTTTTAATTTCTTAGTCACAAATAAAACTCAAGTTAGTAACTAAGAATTACAAAGTATTTAATATCTGTTACCATATTTCATTTAATCTTACACTGAAATGTGAAGTTTGGAGCTGTCATATTATAAATGATCAAGGAAACACTTTTTCGCTAACGAAAAAAACACAGAAAGCTAGTATAATAGTCTACAATACTCATCATTTTTCAAAGCAGTTTCCAGCTATTACACCACTGTCATGCACAAAGATAAATGTGTGTGGCTGTTTTTTGGGGTTAATGCAGAGGGAATCAAAGATTTAATTACAGTGCTACTACAGATTATATCAATAGTTTTCCAAAATGACAGTTGTTAATGCTTAATGCAGAACTAAAATGGGAGAGATTATTTCAGTAAAACTGTATGTAAAAATATTTAGCTTAGATAAAATGCCATATGTGGTACATTAAATAATGAACTACATGACAAATCACAACTGTTCTGAGGGCAAAAATTAGTTCGCTGGCATTTCCAACAAGCACAATAAGCTGAGCTATGCCAGTAAATGAGTAAATAGTTTTTTCATGTTAGTTCCACATAAACGAAATAGTCTCTATCTTACCAATTAAAAATTCTACGTCTGATCGCTGTATACACCTACAAAATCTTGATTGTGTCCTTTATATTGTTGTAATTAGATCTTCGTCATAACTCCAAAGTACACAGGTGGGCTTCTTATAGTACTAATTGGAATAATGACTCATACACTTTCCACTGGTAAACTATAATATACTCTTCCTTCGATACACATAAAAAATAAAGACTTTTTACTTATTCTAACAACCAAAATGGCTACCGCCGATTACGCACTAAAATAATGTGCGTCTACCTTCATTCATTGGCAGAGAGCGAGTACTTCCTCTTACCGAGGAGCAGGAAAAAAAATCTTCTGTTTTTTTATTTATCATTTGAAAATCAAAATACATAACGGTAGGCGCAGGCTCTATGCTGAGCTACGGTTTCACATTTCCTCTTTGCCTTTGAAGAAGAAGAAAACGTAAAAGCAAGAATTGCAATTGGTACATCACAACATGTGTTTACCAGTTTGAATTATTTCAAGTCAGTTCATCTTTCTCCCTTTGTAGATGTTACATGAAACCTCATGTTGCTTCATCTAACTGTGGCTTTCTTTAACTAGGTGTTCTGCAAATGTGGAATATACTTCTTTTAATGTCCAGCTTTGTGGCGTTACTTGAAGTGGATGATTTCTGCCCTGCCAGAGCGACCAATATAGAGAATTTCAGTGCTGTTTTTATCATTGAGAAAACTGTGTCCAATATAGTTGTGTACAGGAACTTAGATTGTCATTTACAAATAAATTTGTCGTGTATCCTTTAATGTATTAAATGCTCTCAAATGCACCATTTTATATGAGAAAAGCTGTGTATTTTCACTATCCACTGCCGTTTACAGTAAATGCTGATATATTGTATTCCCCAGCAACATTCAAATTTTCCCATGTCCAATGTTAAAAGTAATGAGTAACCCTTTGCTACATGTCTGCTATGATTTCTTTTATTTTTCCTGGTAACTGTTTATATTCTTCTCTATGGCAATTCTTTTCTCCAACTATTTCAGTTTCCTTTTTTTGACTTCGAGTACTTCCATTTTAAGTTTTCTGTTCATACATGTAACACATTAACTACACATCTTCATCTACATCCTCTTCCATTTCCATAATATTGTCCTCAAGCACATCGCCCTTGTATAGACCCTCTATATACTCCTTCCACCTTTCTGCTTTCCCTTCTTTGCTTAGAACTGAGTTTATCTCCAACGGTCTCTTTAATTTTCCTGTAGGCAGTATCTATCTTACCTACATTTGTCCTCTAGCCATCGCTGCTTACCCATTTTGCACTTCCTGTCGATCTCATTTTTGAGACGTTTGTATTCCTTTTAGCCTGCTTCATTTATTGCATTTTTATATTTTCTCCTTTCATTACTTAAATTCAATATTTCTTGTGTTACCCAAGGATTTCTACTAGCCCTCGTCTTTTTACCTACTTGATCCTCTGCTGCCTTCACTACTTCATCCCTCAAAGCTTCCCATTCTTCTTCTACTGTATTTCTCCCCCCATTCCTGTCAGTTGTTCCCTTATGCTCTCCCTGAAACTCTGTACAACCTATGATTCTTTCAGTTTATCCAGGTCCCATCTCCTTAAATTCCCACCTTTTTGCAGTTTCTTCAGTTTTAATCTACAGGTCATAACCAATAGAGTCCACATCTGCCCCTGGAAATGTCTTACAATTTAAAACCTGGTTCCTAAATCTCTGTCTTACCATTATATAATCTATCTGATACCTTTTAGTATATCCTGGGTTCTTCCATGTATACAACCTTCTTTCATGATTCTTAAACCAAGTGTTAGCTATGATTAAGTTGTGCTCTGTGCAAAATTCTACCAGGCGGCTTCCTCTTTCATTTCTTAGCCCCAATCCATATCCACCTACTACGTTTCCTTATCTCCCTTTTCCTACACTCGAATTCCAGTCACCCATGACTATTGAATTTTCATCTTCTTTCACAATCTGAATAATGTCTTTTATTTCATCATACATTTCTTCAATTTCTTCGTCATCTGCAGAGCTAGTTGGCATATAAACTTGTACTACTGTAGTAGGTGTGGGCTTCGTATCTATGTTGGCCACAATAATGCGTTCACTATGCTGTTTGTAGTAGCTTACCCGCATTCCTATGTTCCCATTCGTTATTAAACCTACTCCTGCATTACCCCTATTTGATTTTGTGTTTATAACCATGTAGTCACGTGACCAGAAGTCTTGTTCCTCCTGCCACCGAACTTCACTAATTCCCACTATATCTAACTTTAATCTATCCATTTCCCTTTTTAAATTTTCTAACCTACCTGCCCGATTAAGGGATCTGAGATTCCACGCCCCGATCCGTAGAAAGCCAGTTTTCTTTCTCCTGATAACGACATCCTCTTGAGTAGTCCCCGCCCGGAGATCCGAAATGGGGGACTATTTTACCTCCGGAATATTTCACCCAAGAGGACGCATTAACATTTAATCAAATAGTAAAGCTGCATGCCATCGGGAAAAATTACGGCCGTAGTTTCCCCTTGCTTTCAGCCGTTCGCAGTACCAGCACAGAGCAAGGCCGTTTTGGTTATTGTTACAAGGCCAGATCAGTTTCCCTTGCAACTACTGAAAAGGCTGCTGCCCCTCTTGGTCACAGACTGAGGAAAATTCGGCTTACACTATAAAAAAACATAGGATAGACAGTGCCGACAGGCAGAACACGCTATGCATGGTATCAGCAACCTGCTGTCTCTGAGGTATGACAACTGGCAGGGCAGACGCAATGAACGTGTTAAAAAGAATGGTATGAGTTGGAACAAACAGGTCACCTAAAAAGAACAAAATATGTTGCAACACACAAATTGCTTAAAAAGGGATCAGAATAGAATGGGTTGGAATACACAAACCATTAGAAAAAAACTGTAGGGGTCATAACACACAGACCATTTAAGAAATTGTATATATTAGACAGATTGGAATGGAATGGGTCTGAACACAAAGACGATTAAAAAAAAAAAGCTTGGGCCAGGACACACACATTGTTCAAAGCAAAATGAGTCAAATGAGAATAGAACAGGATTAGATTGGAACAAAATGGATCGGAATGTAATGGCTGACCATCATTACTCACTCAGTGTTTTTAATGGTTTGTTTGTTCCGAACTGTCCATTTGTTTTAAGCAAGTCTCTGTGTTTCTGTTCATTCCGTTTTGTCTAAATGGTACGTGTGTTCTGACATATCCTGTTCTTTTAAGGTCTGTGTGTTCTGGCCCATCCTGCTCCAGTCTAGCTGATCTGTTGTGATCCATTTGGTTCTGTTCCATTTTATTAAATGGTTTGTGTGTTGTGACCCATTCCATTCTAATCGGTTGTGACCTTTTCCATCCCAATTCATCCCATTCAGTTCTGATCGGCTTCAATCCAATTGCTTCCATTCTGACCCAATTCACTTTTTTAAACAATGTATGGGAATGGCGCCATTTGTATTTCGATTACTATGTTTGTACAAGATGCGCTACATGTAAGCAGTTCCACATTGTGGTTTAAATAATTACTTTTGCTTATCAGTTTAGATATAGTTTAGATGCAGTTTTGGAGCAAGAATGTGCAATATATCCACATCCTCCTCACCATAAACACTCTGATTTATACACCACAGGAAATATCGTCTCTTTCTCTCTCTCTCTCTCTGTTTCCACCATTGTAAATATTATATATAGATATTGATGAAATAGGATTGGTTCCCACTAATATTATAATTCCACAGGTTACAAGGAAAAAAGTAAAATATATACCGCCTGTACTTATACGATTCTCTGTTAACGAAATTACTCCCTCATTTACAGTTATTGTAATAGGTGATTCCAAACGAAAACTGGAAATGGAAGAGGATGAAGCCTAGAAATGGAAACTGGAGTATTTGGAGAAAAGAACTGCCATAAAGGAAGAATGTAAACTTATGTTAGAAAAGTAAGAACGTGTTACTGATGTAAAAACAAGGCTTACCATCAACTTTAAACATAGTATAAGGAAAAATTTGGATGTGGCTGGAGAATACAAGTTACCGGCTGTCACTGAAAATAGCAATGAAAAGTGGCCATGTGTAGGAGAACCAGCGCTCTAAGGCAATGGCGGACGTGCGTCAAAGGCAGCCAACAAACACCATTCTGGTGAGTAACTGCAACAGTCCCTCCCTCCGCTCACTCCCACCCTCCGAGCCGCTGAAAAAGCGGCCACAAAGGTCAGAAGTCCATGTAGGGCTGTTAAAAAACGCCGCTTAGGTGACATATAGGCCAAACAAACAAGTTAAGCAAATGTTAATGGCCACCTTCTCGAGAAATGGGCAGCAGAAGGCCTCTTAATATGCCACCAGATTTCAAAAATGTATCTTTAACCAAATTTACAAAATATCACGAATGCGTAGTAGTGGAGAACGTAATATCTCTTAAACCACTTAGAAGAGTAAAATTTGATACGAGAAGTCTTAATAAATACCCAGAGAATAAGATCTGACAGTAATTTAGCGAAACCACATGCCAAGGAACCTTGTGTGAACCAAACAGTTATTTAAGGAAAATGGCAAGCTTACCTCTATGAGGCTGTATTTAATAAACTAATCTTACAAGCGATTATTTCTTCCATGATATTTAGACGTGGAAATTTACAACACAAATTTTACACATTTATTAAATACAGGAAATATCTGATAAAGGAAGGAAAATATCAAATAAAATATTAAATACAAAATCCTTAAAAATATTTAAGATCACAATTTAAAGTTGCAGAATTTTTGCCACGGCTTACTGACAAAACCCTTTTCCAGTGTACTATGATACAAGAAAGTCGACGACCATATCAATGTGAAAAATCAAGCATTAAGGTTAACCACGGCATTTAGTCTTTCACATTGCGTATAGCCAACACAAATACACTGCAGTGAAGCTCTCAGTGGTACACAGAAATCCCCAATACATGCATAATTACATACAAAGCCAAATATTCGACTGATCAGAAATATAAATGCAAGATAATTCTAAATGATGTACCCATTTTCAAAAATTTGTATTAATTCAAGAATAAATCCAAAATGAACAAACTGTATGCCGATGAAAGGAGTAAGTTTCAAAGTTTCTGGCGGGCGTCGGCGGGCGGGCCGTGACGGTTTCAGAAACGGCCAGTAGAGTTCGCGCGGCAATAGAGCTGTCACTCCGTTTCACTGTTAGTTGAGAGTGAGATGGCGATTGTGGAGCACAAGGTTTTCTGCGTTCTTGAGTTCGCGATACGTTAGTCGCAAATTGCAATGCAGCGGGCATTTCGTACCAAATTGAGTATTCAAACACCAACACGCAAAAGAATTAGCCCATGGTTTAAGCACTTTAAACAGACTGGGAGTGTGCGTAAAGAAAAAAAGCACAGGCCGACCGCCTGTGTCAGAGTATGATGTCCGGCTCTTTCAAGAAAGTTTTGTGCTCAGTGTCAGTAAGTGTACCAATAGAGACAGTAGAAAACCAGGAATACCCCAGCCAACTGTATGGAAAGTTCTCAGACGGCTTTTGCTGTACAAGCCCAATCTATTACAACTTGTGCAGGCTCTCAAGCCCAATGACAAAGAGAAGCGTCTCGCAGTTTGCAGTTATGTGCTATCAAAGATGGAGAATGGCGCATTTCTACAGCGTGTAATTTTTAGCGATGAAGCTACGTTGCATCTTAGCGGAAAAGTCAACAGGCACAATTTTCGCATTTGGGGTTTGGAAAATCCACGTTCTCCATTGCAACACGAACGAGAGTCACCGAGATCAATGTGTTCTGTGTCGCATCCTGTCCAAAGGTTTATGAACCATTTTTCTTTGCACAAAGAACTGTAACTGGAATTACATAATGGAACAGTGGCTGTTCCCTCAAGTTATGCAAGATTCTCAGGACTTCATTTTCAAGCAGGATGAAAAATCGTAATAAACTGGCACCGTGATGTAGAGGCTTTTTGAATGACTCCCTTCCTCAGCGCTGGATCAGTCGCAGGGGACTTGGCTCTGCACTTCTGGCCACCGAGACTCCTGATCTCAAACCCTGCGACTATTTCTTATGGGGTTATGTGAAGGAAGCTGTTTACATCTCGCCTCTACCAACCACTCTGAACGATCTGCGTAACCAGATCACTTCTGTCGTTCAGTCAGTAACAGCACATACGCTTTTGCGTGTGTGGGACGACTTTGGCTACTGCGTCGATATTTGTCGTGCAGTGACCGGTGCCACATTGAACGTTTATAACATTCATCACATTTCTAATTATTAAATAATTATTAAAAACTAATAATTAGAAATTATTAAAAATTAAATTGATATGAATGATTTTGAAAAAGACTTTGAAATTTCCTCTTTTCACTGGTATAAAGCTTGTTCATTTTGGATTTGTACTTGAATAAATGCGAAGTTTCGAAAATGTGTCCATCATTTAGAATAACCCTGTAGTCTGAAGCAACTCCACTTGTTAGGTAATTATACTCAAACAAATATTTCAGTAAGCCACCAAGTACAAGCAACAGAGGTTGGCATATCGTAGTGTGATGAATACTGGCCATAGACGCACGATGTGGCACGTATTTGACAATCCTGCAAATATCCAGTGCGGCTCCCATCACCCAGTCCCGCACAGCATGAAATATCAAAGCTAGACAAATCAGCAGGCACGGATAGAAGGACGCCGTACTCAACTCGGTGTTGTAACCCTCACTTCACCAGTCACACCAAGTCTTGACACAAGCAGATGTAGCGGCGACTGACTCATTCTGTCTGGAAGTCGGCCCTTGAAACGCTCTAGTCGTTCCTACTGCCCCACCAACGCTGCTCAAGACCTACTTTAGGACTTCCTCTGCCAGAGATTATCAGCGAAAATCTACAGACGATTCTTGCTGCCAATGATAGCACCAGTGAATAACCCCTAAAATCAAGGCACGCGAAATTTATTGCAAGCGCCCCCCCCCCCCCCAACCTAAAGAACGTTGTTACTAAAAATTTCGAAAAGATCTTGACGGATTTATTACAATTTTTACACGATACCCTACTGAATAATCAAATGGAAACGGACAAAGAGAAAGGGTGGAGAAAATGTACGGAGAGAGGGGTATGAGAAGATGGACAAAGACGGGAGAGGGGGGGGGGGGGGCAAGAAATTTACGATGTACCGGTATATTCAATGCCTGTATGTATTTAGCAATTGCAAAGCATTGCTGCCTTCACTAGTAAGCCATAAATATAACATTCGTGTTTCCTAACAACGTTTCACTGTTGTGTATTTTATGTTACACTATAATTAAATCTATATATATTTATGTATTCCACATATTAAAAATGGGTAAAAACAAACAACGCGCGTACACCAAAACTTCAAAGCAAACGATCAGGGACCTTTGGAGATTAACGATTTTGAACAAACCGTCATTTATATTTTTATAACATTTCCCTTTTATTGCGAGTATATTACGTATATACCAGATGGCTTTCCAGTAAATACATAAACCATGTCAGTATTCGAATGCAATGTTGTATCAAAATTTCAATGCATATCGTGAAGAACTTCCAGAGATTTGAGACTATGAAAAAACGAATATATGTGTTGGTATTTATATAGACACTGTAAACATTCCTAATCGCGAATCTCTAAAGGGTTTTGACCAAATGCTTTGAAATTTTGACGCGATTGAAATGGTTATTTAAAACACGCCTGTATTAGAACGCAACGTTGGGTCAAAATTTCAAAGCAATCGGTCAAGAAGTTTCGGAGACATGCAACTTTGAACAAACGAGTATTTACGTTGTTATTTATATAGATTATGTGCGGTGCGCGAAATAAGCTCAGTTTGCATTGTTACTTTATTAACATTAACGAAAGTAAAAGTAGCCTCCTGTCATTAGCTAAAATCAAATATTTTCTCTTTGGGTTTGATCTACAGGTCGTTAACTGAACAATATTATACTCTCGTATTATAAATACGTTGTCCTATAACGGCTACTTTTCTACGTGGAATTCAAATTCAATACAAGGACCTTGTGTAATCTGAATCACTGTAATTAATATTCTTTTGTTTTTTTATAATTTTATTACTTTTGAACTCGTTGGATGCAGCGGGACTCTTCGATGAAAATTCCAATCAAATGATTCAAATGGCTCTGAGCACTATGGGACTTAACTTCTGAGGTCATCAACTCCCTAGAACTCAAAACTACTTAAACCTAACCAACCTAAGGACATCACATACATCCATGCCCGAGGCGGGATTCGAACCTGCGATCGTAGCGGTCACACGGTTCCAGACTACCGCCTAGAACCGCTGGGCCACTCCGGTCGGTCGGATCTCTTTGTGATTGGTTGTCTAAAATTGCAAATTCACGGCATTAGATGTAACATGCGTTTTTATATGTTATTTGAAACCTAAGACTTCCGAATCACGACAGATACATTCTTTTGTGATTTGTTTTGCCACTTCTGTACAAGTTGCCTGTAGAGAGTTTCTTTACCTCCTACATCTCAGCCAGTCCTTTCTGTCGGTTTTATGCAAGATGACCGATATGAATAATTTTAAAAGCTACTGACATACACCAGTAGGATTTTAATCAGATACTCTGTTTCCGTTATTATGGTAAAAAATGAGAAATTCCAAAAGTAAACCGAAATGCATGGTACACGGCTGCTCATTTCTTATTATAACTGCTGATTTCGGGTTACACTATCATCGTGTTATAAAATGTAGATTCCCATTTTCGAACGATGCGCTATGACTCAGTATTCGATCTCTCTTGACGCGATGACGGCGAAACTGATAATTGTAATAAAAGATAAAAAATAGCTGGATAATGTCTATTTAAAAAATACATAACAGCACTTGTTAATAGCATTCAAATATGTTAAACGATAATAATATTCTGTGGTTTCCCCTAGATCCTCACGGGATTTTACAGAATACGACGAAATTGTGCGTGACATTACAAAGTCCACTACTGGCCATTAAAATTGCAATACCAAGAAGAAATGCAGATGATAAACGGGTATTCATTGGACAAATATATTATACTAGAACTGACATGTGACTACACTCCTGGAAATGGAAAAAAGAACACATTGCCACCGGTGTGTCAAACCCACCATACCTGCTCCGGACACTGCGAGAGGGCTGTACAAGCAATGATCACACGCACGGCACAGCGGACACACCAGGAACCGTGGTGTTGGCCGTCGAATGCCGCCAGCTGCGCAGCATTTGTGCACCACCACCGTCAGTGTCAGCCAGTTTGCCGTGGCATACGGAGCTCCATCGCAGTCTTTAACACTGGTAGCATGCCGCGACAGCGTGGACGTGAACCGTATGTGCAGTTGACGGACTTTGAGCGAGGACGTATAGTGGGCATGCGGGAGACCGGGTGGACATGCCGCAGAATTGCTCAACACGTGGGGCGTGAGGTCTCCACAGTACATCGATGTTGTCGCCAGTGGTCGGCGGAAGGTGCACGTGCTCGTCGAACTGGGACCGGACCGCAGCGACGCACAGATGCACGCCAAGACCGTAGGATCCTACGCAGTGCCGTAGGGGACCGCACCGCCACTTCCCAGCAAATTAGGGACACTGTTGCTCTTGGGGTATCGGCGAGGACCATTCGCAACCGTCTCCATGAAGCTGGGCTACGGTCCCGCACACCGTTAGGCCGTCTTCCGCTCACGCCCCAACATCGAGCAGCCCGCCTCCAGTGGTGTCGCGACAGGCGTGAATGGAGGGACGAATGGAGACGTGTCGTCTTCAGCGATGAGAGTCGCTTCTGCCTTGGTGCCAATGATGGTCGTATGCGTGTTTGGCGCCGTGCAGGTGAGCGCCACAATCAGGACTGCATACGACCGAGGCACACAGGGCCAACACCCGGCATCATGGTGTGGGGAGCGATCTCCTACACTGGCTGTACACCTCTGGTGATCGTCGAGGGGACACTGAATAGTGCACGGTACATCCAAACCGTCATCGAACCCATCGTTCTACCATTCCTAGACCGGCAAGGGAACTTGCTGTTCCAACAGGACAATGCACATCCGCATGTATCCGTGCCACCCAACGTGCTCTAGAAGGTGTAAGTCAACTACCCTGGCCAGCAAGATCTCCGGATCTGTCCCCCATTGAGCATGTTTGGGACTGGATGAAGCGTCGTCTCACGCGGTCTGCACGTCCAGCACGAACGCTGGTCCAACTGAGGCGCCAGGTGGAAATGGCATGGCAAGCCATTCCACAGGACTACATCCAGCATCTTTACGATCGTCTCCATGGGAGAATAGCAGCCTGCATTGCTGCGAAAGGTGGATATACACTGTACTAGTGCCGACATTGTGCATGCTCTGTTGCCTGTGTCTATGTGCCTGTGGTTCTGTCAGTGTGATCACGTGATGTATCTGACCCCAGGAATGTGTCAATAAAGTTTCCCCTTCCTGGCACAATGAATTCACGGTGTTCTTATTTCAATTTCCAGGAGTGTATATTTTCACGCAATTTCGGTGCATAGAGCCTGAGAAATTAGTAACCAGATCAACCGCCTCTGGCCGTAATAACGGCCTAGATACGCCTGGGCATTGAGTCACAGCTTGGATGGCGTGTACAGGTAAAGATGTCCATGCAGCTTCAACACGATACCACAGTTCATCAAGAGTAGTGACTGGCGTATTGTGAGAGCCAGTTGCTCGGCCACCATTGACCAGATGTTTTCTATTGGTGAGAGATATGGAGAATGTGCTAGCCAGGGCAGCAGTCGAAAATTTTCTGTATCCAGAAAGGCCCGTAAAGGACGTGCAACATGCGATCGTGCATTATCCTGCTGAAATGTAGGATTGCGCAGGGATCGAATGAAGGGTAGAGCCGTGGATCGTGGCACATATGAAACGTAACGTCCACTGTTCAAAGTGCCGGCAATGCGAACAAGAGGTGACCCAGACGTGTAACCAATGGCACCCCATACCATCACACCGGGTGTTACGCCAGTATGGCGATGACGAATACACGCTTCCAATGTGCGTTCACCGGGATGTCGCCAAAGACTGATGCGACCATCATGATGCTGTAAACAGAACCTGGATTCATCCGAAAAAATTACGTTTTGCCATTCGTGCACCCAGGTTCGTCGTTGAGTACACCATCGCAGTTGCTCATGTCTGTGATGCAGCGTCAAGGGTAACCGCAGCCATGGTCTCCGAGCTGATAGTCCATGCAGCTGCAAATGTCGTCGAACTATTCGTGCAGATGTTTGTTATCTTGCAAACGTCCCTGTCTGTTGACTCAGGGATCGAGACATGGCTGCACGATCCGTTACAGCCATACGGATAAGATGCCTGTCATCTCGACTACTAGTGATACGAGGCCGTTGGGATGCAGCACAGCGTTCCGTATTACCTTCCTGAACTCACTGATTCCATATTCTACAAACAGTCATTGGATCGCGACCAATGAGAGCAGCAATGTCGCAATACGACAAACCGCAATCGCGATAGGCTACAATCCGACCTTCATCAAAGTCGGTAACGTGATGGTACTCATTTTTCCTCCTTATACGAGGCATCACAACAACGTTTCGCCGTCTGGGGTGGCCGAGCGGTTCTAGGCGCTACAGTCTGGAACCGCGCGACTGCTACGGTTGCAGGTTCGAATCCTGCCTCGGGCGTGGATGTGTGTGACGTGCTTAAGTTAGTTAGGTTAAAGTAGTTCTAAGTTCTAGGGGACTGATGACCTCAGCAGTTATGTCCCATACTGCTCAGAGCCATTTGAACCATTTTTGAACAACAACGTTTCACCAGGCAACGCCGGTTAACTGGTGTTTGTGTATGAGTTATCGGTTGGAAACTTGTCTCATGTCAGCACATTGTAGGTGTCGCCACCGGCGCCAACCTTGTGTGAATGCCCTGAAAAAATCATTTGCATATCAAATTATCTTCGTCCTGTCGGTTAAATTTGGCGTCTGTAGCACGTCATCTTCGTGGTGTAGCAATTTTAATGGGCAGTAGTGTAGTCAGGCAGAAAAAGAAAAATATAACCGAAAAGTGAATCGAGGATCGTAGGCAACGTTGTAAAGCAGTGCTGTAATAGAGCGAAACGAAAACAGATCTGATTGACTCATAAAGGCAGAGTTTTGATTTTGCTTAAATATTATCACTGCCTGTAGCTATGAAACCGCTAGAGCTCTGGACTAAATTACATTTAACAGATCATTATGGTCAACTGCAGCAGTATCTCAGTGGAAATGATCAAGTGAAAATGCGGTGGCATTGCAGCGCAGGGTAGCCGTGCTGTCTAGGGCGTCTTGTCACGGTTCGCGCGGCGCCCTCCGTCGGAAGTTCCAGTTCTTCCTCGGGCATGTGTGTGTGGGTTATCCTAAGCGTAAGTTAGTTTAAGTTTTATTGAGTAGTGTGTAAGCCTAGGGACACAGCAGTTTGGATCCATAGTCATTACCACAAATTGCCAATTTCGCAATGGCATTACTGAGATAAACATACCTGCCTGAGCTATCTGATATCTTTGCTACACCCGTCATACAAGAAACTCCATGTTTTTCGTTACTGTTCTTGTAGGCACGCAAAATTTTCCAAAAGTATGCACAAAAGTTGCAAAGATGTGATACTGTGTCACCAGTGTAATGATTATAAATTTTTAAAAGTATAATACTTTTCATCTATGCACGAAAATTAATTTATAGCCCAAAACAGCAGTTTTGGCTATCTAAACAATTTCGGGTAATTAATAGAGCAATAGTAAAAAAATTAAAATGGTATCAGTATACTCCACAACAGACCAAAACGATGATTATGATGTATCCAGTACTTCCCAAGTTAACGAAATATCCAGGACCCTGCAAAAAAAAACGCATGTTGTCTGTCAGGTTTTACAGGATTGTGGACTGTGGACTTGTGGCGACAGCGGACATATGCCGAAAATGTTGACCTGTGGTGAGACTGTGGACCTATTGGGAGACTGTGGAACTTTGGTGAGACTGTGGACCTGTGACGAGACTGTAGGCATGTGGTGAGACGGTGGACATGTTGCAAGACTGTGGACATGTAGGGAGACTGTAGATTTTTGGGACACTGTGGATCTTTGGGTGGACTGTGGCTCGACTCTGAGGGGACTGTGGGGGGGGGGGGGGGGAGGGACTGTGGGTTTGATTGTGTGATGGATGGAAAACTGGCTATCAATGTTCACCGAGTATGACAGGCTATATTCTAGGAAGGCTGTCCATACAAATGTTTTTACTTGGGACACGAACAACGCAGTCTCTACAGTAGTAGACTACCGACCGACCATAGCAGCACATTGTATCCAGGAATTTCGATATCCCATAGGATACAACCAGACTTGAACAAGTGGTGAAGCTAAAGACTGAAGTGGAAAGATGATGTACACCCATTGGTCATCTGCAGCTGACTATCAGCAGGCACGAGGTAGAAACCCACTCTTAAGAAGCTTCTACTTCCGACAGACATCCCACAACTGTGCTCCACATTTTGACAGGATAATTTCTGCCAAAGCCTTCCACATTAAGAGAAACATTTCAGGCAGTAGCCAGGCATTTGTGTTGATGAGCCTATTGAAATAGAGGACGGAGCTTGGAGTGGTAAGGTCCTGAACTCAGCATACCAAGAAAGAAGAAAGATTTTTTATAACATTTATTCACCTCAGCGATTTCCAAAACGATATCGACAATAATTATGAACAACTGAATTCCTATAATTGCCTAGGCTTCCGCGGCCAGATCCAGAAGAAGGTCGCTGCAACAGTGGCCGAAATGTTGGTTCAAAATGGTTCAAATGGCTCTGAGCACTGTGGGACTCAACTGCTGTGGTCATTAGTTCCCTAGAACTTAGAACTACTTAAACCTAACTAACCTAAGGACATCACACACATCCATGCTCAAGGCAGGATTCGAACCTGCAACCGTAGCAGTCGCACGGTTCCGGACTGCGCGCCTAGAACCGCGAGACCACCGCGGCCGGCCCGAAATGTTGGTTTTTCTCCAGCAACCGCAGTTTAATACATTATGACGCTGTACCATACCCGGAAAACTTTCACGTCGACTGAATTCCTGTTAACTGAGAATCATTTTGCCTTCTTACAAAACAGACCTTATATGAGCCAAAATGAAGTTATGAATAAATCACAGAATCAGAAAAACACTTCAAGTTATTCTTTTTAAAGATCTGAAGAAAAATTTTAAATTTTGTCCACATACAAGTTTTAAATCCTTTTAATAATTAGTCAGTGTTAACAAACAGATTATACAAGGTTTGCAACAATTTTTCGTTATTCAATAGATGAACAAATAAAATTCCGAATTTGTATACAAGAAATGAAATCAGTAACAGTATTAAACCAGCATTTCAAAGAGCTGAAAACAAAAATATGCGGCTAATAGATGTCCTGTTGGTGTGGAGGTGTGTGGGCACCTCTGATAATTTCTACTTCTGAATACCTCTAAGATACAGAACCCACCCAGTTACATTAGTGTAAAATTTATACACAAAGGAATACAAAAACGTCAAATTATTTGATCCTGAGTAATGAAAGTGAAGTTGACACAATGTATTTATTCCTAGAGTACTCCTATTACTCCCCACACATCCAAACAAATCTTATGTAGTTCTTAAAGGAAAGCTGTTCAGTAGAGGAAAAAAAGGGACCTAATACCACACAATATTTTTTTTCCAAAATATATAAGTGACACAGAAGAGAGATCAACGATACCACACCCATTAAAGTCACTACTGTTTCATAAAATGTACTACACACATATACAGTTGACAAAGTTGAAGTGGGGAGGCAGTGGGGGATGGGGGGGGGATGGGAGCATTTTGACTCTTACTATGAATTTAATTCTGAGTAACATGAACTGACTGTAGATCGTGATTCACGATTGTTGTGAACTGTTATTGAAAACTAATACAATATGTAAGGTACACATGCTGTGCTGTAGGTAATCGGTACCGTTGCAAATGAAAACGCTTTCTACTCTGCAACCGTAGTGTAGACATCTTTGTTGCACCAAGATGTCCACCTACAACGGTCTTGTGCTGCCATCATCTGATCTTATGGAACATGTTAAAAATTGGCATGTTACGTACATCACGTCAAGTCAAGGCATAAAAGGCATTCTAGATATGTACATGTATCGACAAAAATAAAGTTTATAAAATGTACGCAGTTGATAAAAGGCACACAGCTGATAATATCCTCGTATGTCCATGCATGTTGGTGGCGGACATGCTTCTCACTAGCTTCCCACATAACAATGCAATGACGGCTTGCGAGCTTCATGTTTGCTACTAACATGAACAATATGAGGATCCTATCAACTGTGAGTATTTTATCAACTGTGTGCCTTTTATCGACTGTGTGCAATTTATCAATGGTATTGATTTCATCAATTGGACTTTTGTCATTACATGTTTAGGTGAGGAGCACCTTTTATGCTTTGACTTCATGTGTCGTAAGATGACAATTTTATAAAAGGTTCCAAGACCAGATGATGGTAGCGTAAGGCTGTTGAAACCAGTCACATTGGAACAATTAAAGTGTCTACATTTTGATCACGGCATGCAAACGGTGTTCATTTTCTACCACAATATGCTTACTGAACAGTAACTGCTGCTGCTATATGTGGATGCCGCAGTGAAGAAACTCTATGCAAATATGCCTAAGGCAACTGATGTGATATACTCAATATGCACACGTAACAATTTCGAAGTCAGTGACCAGTGTGCCTTTGCAATGGGTTGAACAGTGAACCTCCATCTGCTTCTCTCGTCCAGATCCAATTCTTCACTCAGACTCTGAACAATGGACTCTCTCCTTCCATGGCCTCAGACCGAAACACTGCTTCCTTACTTGTCTATAGCCACAGCCCGAATCTCCTCTTCCTCACACTTCACTCAAGTCCACAGAACACTCTGCAAGGAATATGTGTCAAAAAGCTAAAAATTAGCAATTGAAATAGGTATCACTCATGAGTGCCAGTCGCATATCACCCTGTGTACCATACACCCTCCCTCTAGAAGATGGACAGCTCTGTTCCTCCAGTCCTAATACATCTAACTGCATCGAACGAGCGTCCACCGATATGCTTTCTGACGTCACAGTTAACTTAAGCAGTGTGGCTTGGGTGTCTAAACGAACCTGCAAAAATGCAACAGCATCCAGGTGGCATAGCGTCAGGTGCCCTTCAGTGCAGGCCGGTTTTGGCCACTGAAGGGAAATGTTTTTTAAATGCCTAGCTGATACTGATCACATAACAAGGTCCACAGGTAACATGATGAAGACCGCTGCAGAAAACAAAGAAACTCAGTCTGTTTGGCTGAGAACAATTACTGGGGGTAGCTCCCTCGCAATTCAAAGAAAGCAGTCGTAAAAAACTCCTATGTCTGGCCCCTTCCACAAATCACCAAGTCTGCTACAGACGCAACGCTGCGTGTGGCCAGCAGACCCTCTGTGGCCGAGCCCATGTCCTTCACCTCGCCGTCTGCTCTGTGCAAACACGCTCATAAGATTTGTCAACCGTGTAAAGCGTTCGACAATGTCAAATGGAGCAAGATGATCGAAATTCTGAGAAACATTGGGGAGAGCTACTGGGAATACAGTACAATGTGCGAGAACAAAACGGGAACACCATGACTTGAAGTCCAAAAAGGAACTGCTAGGACTAAAAAGCTGTAAGGTAGGAATGTAGTCTTCGGGACCTACTGTTTAGTCCATACATCTAAGAAGCAATGACGGAAATTAACGAAACGTTGCGATTAAAATTCAGTGTGAAAGATATCAGTGGTGAGATACGCTGATGACTTTGCTAATCTCACTGGAAGTGAAGAAGAATTACAGTATCCAATTAACGGAAAGAACAGCCTAAGAGTACATAATATGGATTGGTAGTAAATCGAATGAACCAACAGAAATGAGAAGAGCGAAAAACATCAAAATAGTTGATAACGCAGTAGATGGAATCAAAGAATTCTGCTACCTAGGCAGCAAGACAAACCATCACGCACGGAGCAAGGGGGGGGGGGGGGTGTCAAAAGCAGAGTAGCAGTGGCAAGAAGGGAATTCCTGGCCAAGAGAAATCTCCTGGTATCAAGAGGAGGACATTTCTGAGAATGTACGTTTGGAAGACGTAGTGAAATGTGTACTATGGGAAAACCAGAACAGAAAAGAGTGGAAGCATTTGAGGCGTGATACTAAGAAGAACGTTGAAAATACGGTAAAGAATGAGCAGGTCCTCTGCAGGAAAGGTGTATATGGAGAACACTGACAAGAAGAGGAGGCAGCATGATAGGACATCTGTTAAGGCATCAAGGAATAACGTCCATGGTATCAGAGGGCGCTGTCGAGGTTAAAAACTGCAGAGGGAGTCAGAGATTGGAATATATCCTAGCAAATAATTGAGGATGTATCTTACAAGTGCTACTCTGAGATCAAACAGTTGCCAAAGGAAATGAATTCTGTGAAACCTGCATCAAAAATAAAACAATAAAATCACGTACAGTTCTAATTGCCGTACGTACTCTTTCTACAGAACCGTACATGAATAAAAATTTTCGTTATCTGATATACTCGCTAGTTTTGAAATTTTAATAGCCGACAGAGTACTAGCTGGCAGTCAGAATAATTTTTTTTTCACAACTACCACATTTCGTGTTTTATGTGGCGGTTTCAGCATGTATCAAATTACTCTGCAATAAAATTCTGCTAGTAGCAAACAGAGAGATCTTCGTGATTGCGTAAAAGGGTAATTCATCTGTTGACAAATGACACATTCAAGAATGACTGTTTTTACTGAGTATTTTGTGTTACACAGTCTTATAAAATGTTATCTTCATGTAGTTGGAGTTGGTAGTAGTTAATTCGGCATAACGAATTTGTAATCCACATTTTTGGATGAGAGACAGTGGGAAGAAAGAGTGAAAACGTCGACACTGCAAAGTGTGATTAATGGGATAAACTGCAACCAAATGGCGTAGGGATCGAGTGGCGGGCGAGGATGATAATATTAATAAAAGATACAGAAACAATTCGATAACTTTAGTCCCACTTCCCCCCCATGAACCATGGACCTTGCCGTTGGTGGGGAGACTTGCGTGCCTCAGCGACACAGATAGCCGTACCGTAGGTGGAACCACAACGGAGTGGTATCTCTTGAGAGGCCAGACGAACGCATGGTTGCTGAAGAGGGACAGCAGCCTTTTCAGTAGTTGCAGGGCAACAGTCTGGATGATTGACTGATCTAGCCTTGTAACACTAACCAAAACGACCTTGCTGTGCTGGTACTGCGAACGATTGAAAGCAAGGGGAACCTACAGCCATAATTTTTCCCGAGGGCATGCAGCTTTACTGTATGGTTAATCACTATGGCGTCCTCTTAGGTAAAATATTCCGGAGGTAAAATAGTTCCCCATTTGGATCTCCGGTCGGTGACTACTCAAGAGGACGTCGTTATCAGGATATATCTTGTAGTCGAATTAAGTCCGGTGATATTGAGGGTATTAGATTAGGAAATGAGACACTTAAAGTAGTAAAGGAGTTTAGCTATTTGGGGAGCAAAATAACTGATGATGGTCGAAGTAGAGGATATAAAATGTAGACTGGCAATGGGAAGGAAAGCGTTTCTGAAGAAGATAAATTTGTTAACATCGAGTATTGATTTAAGTGTGAGGAAGTTATTTCTGAAAGTGTTTGTATGGAGTGTAGTTATGTATGGAAGTGAAACATGGACGATAAATAGTTGAGACAAGGAGAGAATAGAAGCTTTCGAAATGTGGTTCTACAGAAGAATGCTAAAGATTAGATCGGTAGATCACATAACTAATCAGGAGGTGCTGAATTAGATTGGGGAGAAGAGAAGTTTGTGGAACAACTTGACTAGAAGAAGGGATCGGTTGGTAGGACATGTTCTGAGGCATCAAGGGTTCACCAATTTAGTACTGGAGGGCAGCGTGGAGGGTAAAAATCGTAGAGGGAGACCAAGAGATGAGTACACCAAGCAGATTCAGAAGGATGTAGGTTGCAGTAGGTGCTGGAAGATGAAGAATCTTGCACAGGATAGAGTAGCATGGAGAGCTGCATCAAACCAGTCTCAGGACTGAAGACCACAACAACAACAACAATCTCACTTATGACAACACAGTCACTTAGTGACAGAAACGACAATCATGTACGAAAGTACCTCGATAAAGGAAGCACACCTCTTATACTGATAAGCATTGACTAAAATTTACGCAAAAGATTGTATGAAACGTGTTGTTGTCAGAATTTGTTGTTATGTTGCGTAATATCCTGACATTTGATCAGCTTGTGTCAGAGTGAATGTACTGAAGTGCTATTATATCATCACACAGCACTAGTGTTGTCAGCTGAAATAAATACTGTATTGCTAAATATACTGCCGAAAAAATAGTACACCCTTTTAGAGTTTTCCAAAACAGCAAATGAAGATGACAGGAAATGATTACGTTTACAGATGAATAGCACAAGCTATTCTGAGGTACCAGGTATCGATCTATGCTGAAACACGTGTTAGTACGTGGTGTTGCACCCACGGACAGCAATGCACGAGCTGATTCCGGCATCCAAGTATCGACCCACGCTGTAACAAGCATATTGTTACGTGGTGCAGCCCTCACAGGTGGCAATGCAGACGCTGATTCCGGCGTCCAGTCGATCGTGCAGATGGTGGACACTGTCCTGGAATACGTTATGCCACGTCTACTCGACCTGTCCACGTAGCTCAATAAGGGTTCATTGGGTATTCAATGAAGTGTGAAGCCCAGCCAACAGGCATTACATGTATTGATCAAAAATGATAGTGCATTGAGAATGGCTAGTTTCTAGCTGAAATCTAGATCTGCCAATAAAATTTCAAAAGGACGACTGATAGCTGGAATTTATTATTTACAAGTCAATATAACAGTCACTGCCTGCAACAGCCTCTTAATAGAGGGTAACCTGTTCAATAAGAGTAGTTGGGTGCTGCGTCAGACAAGTCACTTCCTTTCCCATCATATACCATACTGGCTCTACTGGAGACAAGTCCAGAGATCGTGCTGGCCAGGGAAGTTGCTGCACTTCTTGCAGAGTACGTTGAGTTTCATGGGCAGAGTGTGGGACAGCATTGTCCTGTTGGAACCACACATCTACATCTACATCCGTACTACGGACCTACCTGACGGTGTGTGGCGGAGGGTACCCTGAGTACCTCTATCGGTTCTCCCTTCTATTCCAGTCTCCTATTGTACGTGGAAAGAAGGATTGTCGGTATGCTTCTGTGTGGGCTCTAATCTCTCTGATTTTTTCCTCATGGTCTCTTCGCGAGATATACGTAGGAGGGAGCAATATACTGCTTGACTCTTCGGTGAAGGTATGTTCTCGAAACTTCACCAAAAGCTCGTACCGAGCTACTGAGCGTCTCTCCTGCAGAGTCTTCCACTATCATCTCCGTAACGCTTTCGCAATTACTAAATGATCCTGTAACGAAGCGCGCTGCTCTCCGTTGGATCTTCTCTATCTGTTCTATCAACCCTACCTGGTGCGGATCCCACACTGCTGAGCAGTATTCAAGCATTGGACGAACAAGCGTACTGTAACCTACTTCCTTTGTTGTCGGATTGCATTTCCTTAGGATTCTTCCAATGAATCTCAGTCTGGCATCTGCTTTACCGACGATCAACTTTATATGATCATTCCATTTTAAATCACTCCTAATAAGTACTCCCAGATAATTTATGGAATTAACTGCTTCCAGTTGCTGGCCTGCTATTTTGTAGCTAAATGATAAGGGACCTATCTTTCTATGTATTCGCATCACATTACACTTCGCTACATTGAGATTCAATTGCCATTCTGTGCACCATGCGTCAATTCGCTGCAGATCCTCCTGCATTTCAGTACAATTTTCCATTGTTGCAACCTCTCGATACACCACAGCATCATCTGCAAAAAGCCTCAGTGAACTTCCGATGTCATCCACCAGGTCATTTATGTATATTGTGAATAGCAACGGTCCTATGACACTCCCCTGCGGCACACCTGAAATCACTCTCACTTCGGAAGACTTCTCTCCATTGAGAATGACATGCTGCGTTCTGTTATCTAGGAACTCCTCAATCCAATCACACAATTGATCTGATAGTCCGTATGCTCTTACTTTGTTCATTAAACGACTGTGGGGAACTGTGTCAAACGCCTTGCGGAAGTCAAGAAACACGGCATCTACCTGTGAACCCGTGTCTAAGGCCCTCTGAGTCTCGTAGACGAATAGCGCGAGCTGGGTTTCACACGATCGTCTTTTTCGAAACCCATGCTGATTCCTACAGAGTAGATTTCTAGTCTCCAGAAAAGACATTATACTCGAACATAATACGTGTTCCAAAATTCTACAACTGATCGACGTTAGAGATATAGGTCTATAGTTCTGCACATCTGTTCGACGTCCCTTCTTGAGAACGGGGATGACCTGTGCCCTTTTCCAATCCTTTGGAACGCTTCGCTCTTCTAGAGACCTACGGTACACCGCTGCAAGAAGGGGGGCAAGTTCCTTCGCGTACTCTGTGTAAAATCGAACTGGTATCCCATCAGGACCAGGGGCCTTTCCTCTTTTGAGCGATTTTAATTGTTTCTCTATCCCTCTGTCGTCTACTTCGATATCTACCATTTTGTCAACTGTGCGACAATCTAGAGAAGGAAGCACAGTGTAGTCTTCCTCTGTGAAACAGCTTTGGAAGAAGTCATTTAGTATTTCGGCCTTTAGTCTGTCATCCTCTGTTTCAGTACCATTTTGGTCACAGAGTGTCTGGACATTTTGTTTTGATCCACCTACCGCTTTGACATAGGACCAAAATTTCTTACGATTTTCTGCCAAGTCAGTACATAGAACTTTACTTTCGAATTCATTGAAAGCCTCTCGCATAGCCCTCCTCACACTACATTTCGCTTCGCGTAATTTTCCCGCTGCTAGGACGGCAAAAGAACAAGTCTAAAAACATTCTTCAAGTACTCAGCGGTGGTTGGCGATTCAAAAGGTAAACGCAGTTGTAGCTTATCGCACCCCAGACATTAAGGTCTGGCGTGCGGCATTCTTGAATTAACGCACCCGACGAGACAGTGGCCATCAGGTCTACATCTTTCGCACAAACTACCATCAATCGCATGCGGGCAGAATCTGCTTTTGTCGTTGAAGACCATACTTTGCTGGCGCCAGTCGAGCCGTGCACGTCGATGCTGTGGCGTGAGTGGAAGACGGACTAGAGATGTGCATGCCCGTAGTCCGACTGCTAACAACTGGTTCGCAGCAACTCGTATTGACTTGTCTGTACTCACAATCCCTGTTATCTATGCTGTGGTAGCTGCACGATGTGACACTGCTATCCTTACAGTACGGCGATTCTGGAATGCGCCAGGACTAAATAGAGGTCCAGAACCTTGTCTACGGCTGTGAGAATGTTCATGGAACTACTGATACCAGAATCGGTGTACGTCCAGCTTGTATGTCAGATATCCGGAAGAACCATCCTGCCACTTGGAAGGTCACAATCTGACCTCTTTCAAACTCGCTCAGTTGGCTGTAGAAAGCACGAGTGTCTCTCCCTGACGTGGTGGCCTGCTTACTTCACACCCTTGCACCACACTGAGCCTTCCTTATTAACAGGTAAACACTGATGGCGCTCTGGTAGCTATACCACTAAGCTATCTATTGGTGGACGATACTGAAACCATTCTCAATACATCTACTATCTCCAGGTCACATATGCCGTCAATGATCCAAATCAACGTCGTCTTTCCTGGTGTGCTAATATTTTTCCAGCAGTGTAGCCAATTTACTTATGCAAATTACCTTAGCCGCAAGATGCAGTCAACCACATCGGCAGTACACATTCCAGAAGTAACCAGGCCGTACAAAGTAATACACTACTGGCCATTAAAATTGCTACACCAAGTAGAAATGAAGATGATAAACGGATATTCATTGGACAAATATATTATACTAGAACTGGCGTATGAATACATTTCCACGCAGTTTGGGTGCGTAGACTCTGAGACCTTAGTACTCAGAACGACCACCTCTGGCCGTAATAACCGCCTTGATACGCATTGGCATTGAGTCAAACAGAGCTTGGATGGCGTGTACAGGTACAGATGCCCATACTGCTTCAACACCATACCACAGTTCATCAAGAGTGGTGACTGGCGTACTGCGGCCACCATTGACCAGACGTTTTCAGTTGGTGAGAGATCTGGAGAATGTGCTGGTCAGGGCGGCAGTCGAACATTTTCTGTATCCAGAAAAGTCCGTACAGGACCTGCAACATGCATTATCCTGCTGAAATGTAGGGTTTCGCAGGGATCGAATGAAGGGTAGAGCCACTGGTCGTAACACATCTGAAATGTAACGTCCACTGTTCAAAGTGCCGTCAGTGAGAACAAGAGGTGACTGGTTCGTGTAACCAATGGCACCACATACCATCACGCCGGGTGATACGCCAATATGGCGATGACGAATACACGCTTCCAATGTGCGTTCACCGCGATGTCGCCAAACATGGGTGCAACCATCATGATGCTGTAAACAGAACCTGGATTCATCCGAAAAAATGACGTTTTTCAATTCGTGCATCCAGGTTCGTCGTTGATTACATCATCGCAGGCGCTCCTGTCTGTGATGTAGCGTCAAGGGTCACCTCAGCCATTGTCTCCAAGCTGATAGTCCATGCAGCTGCAATCGTCGCCTAACTGTTTGTTCAGATGGTTGTAGTTTTGCAGACGACCCCATCTGTTGACTCAGGGTTCGAGACGTGGCTGCACGATCCGTTACTGCCATGCGGATAAGATGCCTGTCATCTCACCTGCTAGTGATACGATACGATAAACCGCAATTCGGTAGACTACAATCCGACTTGTATAAAAGTCGGAAATGTGATGGTACGCATTTCTCCTCCTTACACGACGCATCACAAACAACGTTTCACCAGGCAACGTCTGTCAACTGCTGTTTGTGTATGAGAAATCGGCTGGAAACTTTCCTCATGTCAGCACGTTGTAGGTGTCGCCACCGGCGCCAACCTTGTGTGTGTGCTGTGAAAAGCTAATCATTTTTATATCACGGCATCTTCTTTCTGTCAAATTTCGCACCTGTAGCACTTCATCTTCGTGGTATAGCAACTTTAATGGCCAGTAGTGTAGTAGTGGCGTCAGTACAACGCCGGAAGACGAAGTCTTCAGTGAGACAGGTGACGCGTTGACCAGTCAATTACCCCTGGAACAAAATGCGCAAAGCATCGAGAATCTGCGCTGCAGGTGGAGCAATGCGAATTTCTTTAGTTACCAATTCTGGAGCAAATGTCACGCAATATTCACCAGTCTTCGTACTATCTCTCACAAGCGGTTTGAGGTGTTGTGTTTACATTTCTTAGTGGCGCTGGGCACGTCGTAACAAATCGGTGGAATTGGTATTTTGTTGGTACGCAAAACCATAACACCTGTTACCCAAAACGTACAAAATGCGTTACCATTCGTTCTAGATAAAAGTAGTTTTCAGCGCTGCTCTGTCGTGTTTTGTTGGGACTGATAACGTGTCAATATATTTTCCACGTGACCTTTGCCCTTTGAAGTGAAAATAATTCGATGTAAGACAATAAATTATTTACACGCACCTACCCTAGTTAGTGGGATAGTGATTTCTGCACCCCAAATGTAGAACAGAGAACAATGGTAGTAACAGTAGGAAACCGTTCCTGCGATCTGTAGCAACACTTGGATGTCAGCTTATTTCCAGGGACGTAGCAGCATCGGAGCGTAGCCGTGCGCTGGCAGTATCTCTTTATGTTCAAAGGGAGGAGTTGCCGGATTACGGAACTCCGCAGAAACTGTTACAACACTGGTCTGCAGCAGATAAAGCCCCATCTCGTTAGCGAAAAAGCTGTGAGAAAACAAGCTGTCAGAGATACACACAGAAGCGACTTTCTTTCAGCCAAAACAGAAGCTGGAACACCCTGGAGGGAAGAAAATGAACACTGATAAACACATAAGAAGAGGTGAAGACGATATAATAGAACTAATGAGTAGTCACAAGGGCCGTCATAGATGGAACGCTGCTGGATTTTTCTGTCATTTTGGTAACAGTTCAGAGTCACTAACTTTACAGGTATTCGCTATTGTACACACTCACATATTGTGCTTGACAGCAGCCGCGCCAAACAACTAATGGCCGATGGTGGCTAATCATGGTATTGTCATACGGCATGAGGTATTACGAGCTTCTGCATCTCACATCGCCACTGGGCTATAAAGATTGTCAAGCTACTATTTAGTGGTCCAGAAACGTCTTACTTTAAGAAGCACCTTTACGTTAGACTTAAAAGTGTGGTAGTTTCAGCAACATTTTGATTCTGCTGTACTTATAGCTAATATTCTCCTTGCAATCGCTTTCGATGTTAATTAACGAGCTATGATATCAAATGATCATTTGGATACATCATTATACATCTCGTAGAATGAAACAATTCTACTTTCTTGCTAACTGTGTGAACAGCGGCAGCACATCACTAAACTAGACAGACAGCAGAAATGTTCTGAACTATTGCAGATGTATAGGACCAATCCAGATGACTTTCTTAACTGCCTTCTCACCTTGAAAGTGCACTCGGTGTAACACAATGACCCTTAGTGAGAGGAGAAAGGAAAGGCGTATAAAAAAAATTAACTCAAGAGATGGCCTAAGTAAGCAGTGAAAACATGTCGACTGACCATCGTTGGAAGACGGATTTAGAAAAGGTTCCGCGTGTTTTTAGGGACTGCCAACAGATTATGCTTGTAAGGCGTATATCAGCACCGAAAAGGGGCATATCTTCATAGAAACATATTCCTGTTGCTTCCAGCCCCAATTACAGGATGTCCAAAGCGTTATACTGGGGCTCTTCGGAAAGTAAGGTCCGATCGGTCGAGAAAAAGGAACCACTGAAAATCAAAAATGTTTTGATTGCAACTGTTGACTACACCTTCCAGCTACATCTCTACACAGTCACCGCTCCGAGTGAGACATCTGTCGTATCATTGTACCAATTTTCCAGTACCCTCGTCATAGAAAGCAGCCGTCTGTGCATCCTGCCAATTCAAATGCTGTCTTCATAGCCTGCGATTCATTTCGGCTGAGGTGAAACTCAGAGGGAACCAAGTCTGGGCTGCGTGGTGATCAACAATTCCTATCGAAAACGCTGTAGAAGCGTCCTTGTTGCCCCTTGTAGTTATGAAGAAGGAAGTTCATGACAGTTACGTTATGTGGACTGCGTGACTTCAGACGATATATCTCACAGGCACTCATACATGTCGGGAGCCACTATTTCCCAGGCATCTCTGAGTTCTCACTGTGTGCTCAGAACTGAAAAGAGCGACGTGACACGATCGACGGGTATACTAGAGACGCTGTCCAAAACATTTATGAAAGGCTTCACTGAATTTTCAAGGTAGTTTCCATTTCGTGACCGAGCGGACCTCACTTTCCGAATAGTTCTCTCATTAGCTAAGGACAAAGCTCCATTTAATTCTACACACGACAGACACACACTCTGCTCACTTGGGCTCTAAGGTTTTGGTTCAGCCCTCCCTATTCTTCGACATGGCGCCTGGTAGTATTTTCCTCTTTCCTTGGGTGATTAAATCACTGCGGGACAGGCAGAATACGACGAGGTGATCTTAGAGGCGTTAAGTATCCATAGCAGCTAAAATTCAGAATTCTACAGATTTCTACAACCTAGAAATCCGTGAGTCGCCCATCGTTGGGTAAAATGCGTCGCATTCAGCGGAAAATATGCAGAGAGAGACAAATGTCATTATCTTGTTTGATAGTCGCGTGAACTTTTTTCTAGGTGATAGTTAACCTTTTCACCAAAGTTGACCGAAATCAAAAGCAAAGGAATCGTCACAAAAAGTGCGATGGGAATATCACTGTTAAACGAGGGCAGTGAGTATAGACGGAAGGAGCACATTTAAAGTCTTAACCAGGGGGAGAACTTGTCCGACGACGCGACTCAGAAAGAAATGGGAGTTGATATGGACGACACAAGGATTCCACTATTATAATCTAACAGAAATTTAGAAGACTACGATCGGATACATCAAAAGGAATGGATAACACTTCTTCGGAACTTCCGAACTTATTTGGTGGCCGAAGAGGTGTCAGGGTTGGGGGTGGGGGTTGGGGGTAGTGGCAATCAAGTGGCTGTTCAAGTTGGTGTAAAGAATCTATGAGTCTGGAGGGATCAGGCTTTTGGAAAATTACTATCCACACAATTCCGAGGACAGTAAGAGCAGATGAGTGCGCGGACTATTTCACAGCTAGCTAAACGGCTCTTACGTTCAACATGATTACAAGAGTTTCATACAAAAGGTCAGAGGAACAACCAGAGAATTCGTAAGATGAATGTAATGTTGATTTTCTAAAATGCAATTCCGACGTTGCGATTGAAAGTAGAAGTAAGACGAGAGAAAAGTCATGATGCATTAATAGATTTTGTCGACATAGAAAAAGTGTTCGACAATGTAAAATGATGCAGGACGTTCGATATTCTCAGAAAAATATATAGAGCTATAGGTAAATGGGTAACATACAATATGTACAAGAAACAAGAGGGAACAATAATAATGAAATACAGAGCAAAATATACAGGGTATAGGTTTGGGAAGTAGTCTTTCGCCCGAATTTTTCGGTCCATTCTTCGAACAAACTATGTCACAAAATTCAGAGTGAAAGGATATCAATGATAAGATTTGCTGATGGCATTACTATACTCAATCAATATGAAGAAAAATTACCAGATTTGGTGAATGAGTACACAGTAAGGATCGAGAAGTGGCAGTAACTGGGTTAGCAACAGACTTGACATCAAAATTGGGGACCGAGAAGTAGACGAGATCTGCAAGCTTGGAAGCTAAGCCACGCATGACGAACGACACATAAAAAGCAAATTATCACATGGAAAAGGAGGACATTCCTGGCCAACAGTGGTCTGCTCGTGTGAAAAATCAGTCTTAATCTGAGGAAGAAATTTTTGAGGCTGTACACTTGACAGCAAAAAAAGTGGGTCACGCCTGAATTCCAACGTGTAGGCTGCACCTGAATGTATGCAACCAACATAGCATATTTGTGTTGCACATTGTCGCAAACCTCCACAGTACAGTTGTTGTAAGATACACAATGGGTACCACTAGAGACTACTAGAGAACAATGATCTTTATGAATGTCCATCCAGATGTAAAGTAACACCCCGATAGTACAGAAGAGATTAAACAGTCCTTAATGTTTGTAAACTAAACTTAATTACAATAAGTGAGATTTCAAACATTATGGGACAAGTAATTTTGTCACATAAATCGTTCAGTAATCCTTAGGCACAATTAAATATTTGAGACAATATATGGATTTATAAAGTTGCATGGCAATTGGAAACAAGTTATTCGCTGTGTAAAAGGTTTACCCGACACACGCTGAACGTCGTTCAACGTTCAGCGAGGAGTGGTTTCGTATCAAATCTATGTAATACTAAGCAGTTAAAAGAATACGCGATTAAAGGCGGCAAGCACTCTACAGAAACCCCAACATTAACAGCGAATGACAAGTAATATAATTTATCACATTACTCATCAACAGTTACTTATACACAAAGTTGTATTTTAAATTGCATGACCAACGTCTTCTTTCTGGATCTGGATGCAAACCCAGAACGTAAAGCTATTGTTAACCAAGCAAAGTTTTCTGCCTTAGGCAGAAAGAGACGTCAAATATTGACGTTTCCACCAGTATCAGTTATCAATTCTCAACTTGAACGTAAATGACGATAATGTTTGTACGAAAACAGGAACCCTAACATGAAAATTACCTTCTTGGTAATTAAACTCGAAAGACGTTGTATGTTGTTGCATTGTCAAGGAACAAACGATGCACATGTTTGAAATTGAAATGTCATCATTCAATGCTGGTGACAAGGATGCGGACCCAGGTCCTTATCGGATTACCGAATAAGTACGTAAAATCAGAATGTAGATATCACAGCTAGTCACCAATAGTGAGGTTGTAACATTAAATGGCGTCTGAAGTTGTATTGCCTGACCGGGATCTGAACCTAGCGCCTACCACCGTCGTTCTCTAACCAGGAACAGACGAGAAATGTCCAATGTTGGTCCACCATTAGCGAGATGTGCGCACGTTTAACTGGAAATAAGGCGACGAAAACGTCTATGCCGACTGAGAGTCGAACACCGCACACATGGTTATGAAGACACAATTACAATGAAATGAACACCCTTAGCTGCTTAGAGGCGTTGACATACGTCAAAGGGACAGATGAAAATGTGTGCCCCGACCGGGACTCGAACCCGGGATCTCCTGCTTACGTGGATGACACTCTATCCATCTTAGTCACCGACGACACAGAGAATAGCACGACTGCAGGGATTTATCTCTGGCACGCCTCCCGCGAAACCTACTTTCTCAACGTATTGTCCTGCACTACATTCGTTGTGCCCTAGCCCATTATACTCATTACTCGCGGCGCGTTGCCGATTCCCGTAAGAGTTCGGGCTCTGTTTGTACATTCGCACAGAAGAAGAAGATGGTCAAGTGGCCGGTGAGTCTTAAGTATACATATATACTAAGATGGTATCTGTTCTTTCGGCAACGCGCAACATGTCAACGCCTATAAGCAGCTAAGGGTGTTCATTTCATTGCAATCAAATTATTATTCAGTAGTAGCTAGGAGTAGCATGTTTAGTTGCAAACCTTAAGGCCTTTCTCATCCCTAGTTACGTGTTGCCTAATATCTGCGATATCATGGTGTTAATTTACAAGTGGAGTGACTGTCGTAAAGAGAGAAGTTCTCTAGTAGTCGTGTATCATTGAGATGAAAATGAAGTGCCTCAGCAGAAATTAATTTCCGTCGTGCAGCACGTTTTGTTTCAGAGACACTGAGTACATGTTATAAGTGCACAAACGTGTATTATATACTACGTATATACTATTATTTGGAGAAGCTGCCGCCAATTTTATTTAATTTTACGTTCCGCTTAGTTGTCGTGGTTGAATACACGTTTTCTTAAGGCTACATCTAACGCAGAGCGCTTACAAGAAAGAATAGTTTGCTGCGTCATGCTATTGGTGAAATATTTTGTGTAACTATGTTTAAAATTAATGTATTTTTGAATTTATTGTTCGTCAAATATTTGAATGAATCGTCAACTGTAGCTGTGCCTGCACATGTTATAGCATAATAGCTGTAACTGCGTTGGTTTATACTGCAGACTTGGGCAGGTTAGGTGTAACTTTTGATCCTTCAAGGGGTGATCGTGGCCTTGCGGCCCGGGTCTGTCTGTACTAGCCGCGGTTCTCCAGCTAAGGGCCAGACAGACTGGCCGAGGCGAGACGTAAGTGAGCGATCTGGCGGTGGCGTTGGTGGGCCAACAGCCCGGGACGAGCCAGCACGGCTGCGCCACATGCCTCAGCCTCTGCCGCTCCGTTTGGCGTAAATATGTTTACCTCCTCTCCTGGCACCAGTATAAGAGCGGCAAGCGGAAATACACATCAGGCTGTCTGCCGTAATGGCTCAGTGGGAGAGGTCTATTCGAGATAGAGTCGTCGCTCTCATTGAAGAAGCAGTATGTTCCATCAGAGAAGCTGACAGACGGTATGGCGTACCACATACCACTGCAACGAGATGTTGGACGATCTGCCTTGAAAGAGGCACCACCAACAGGGCTCCTGGGACAGGCAGGAAGAGAGTGAGTTCACAGTAGGAAGACAGGGACCTAGTTTCTAGGAGCACAGAAAATCCCTTTCTGAACACGAAGCAATTGCGGCGGGAGACCAACTTATCCGGCTCCACTGACACGATTCGCCGAAGGCTGAGGAACGCTGGGCTGCATGCACGACGATCCGCCGCGAAACAAGAGCTCAGCGAAGACAACGTTTTATACCGGCTATCATTTGCGGAGCTCCATCTGAGGGCGTCGTGGGACAACGTCATTTTCACTGATGAGAAGGTGTTTGCCACCAGTAATGACGGTCCATGAACCGTTTACAGGCCGCAAGGGGCTCGCTATCGACGCGAATATGTAACCACGACGAGAAGAAGTGGCCGGCTGTCTGTTACCTGCTGGGGTTGGATTTCTGCGAGAGGGCGGGAATTCTTCACAGGATAGAAGGAACTCTAGACAGCGTGCAGTATGCCCACATATTGGAAAGTTTGATGCTTCCGTCAGTGCGAATTCTGTACGCAGAAGGGGACGTCACATTGCAAGAGGACCATTCTCCCATTCACAAGTCTGCATTTGTTCAGCAGTGGCTCTCCACGATTGGCCTCAACGTCATGGACTGGTCGCTACGAGCGGCTGATATGAACACCATGGAAAACACGTGGGCTGAGGTCGCCAGAACATGAACAGTGAACTGGCCACGAAACCAAGCAAGTTCTGCGGACTCTCTTTGGAGGTGCGTCCTGGAAGCCTGGAAGCAAGTTGCTTCTTCAGGCTGTTACGTCCGACGGCTTATACATTCTATGCCAAGACGCATGATAGAAGTATAAAATAATGAAGAATTCTAGATAGAATATAAGAGTCCATAAAAAGTTTTTTATGTCTTCTTTTTCGTCATTTTTCCTCATTGGGAGCTAGTAGTAGATCGCGTGGCATCAGAAAAGATACAATATGGGTTAGTTTTTCTTTGAGTTGCCTTTTTAATTCAAGTTGGTTTCTTTTGAATATACAGTTTGTTAAATGTTCTGTTTTGATTTCATTTATACCATGTCTAGATACTTACAAACTAATCAGCGTAGATGGACTCTGTCACAGTAGTTTTTGTTATTTCAAATACATCTCTCTCGTCCCCTCCGTCCATGAATACACCCTACGTCCTCCACACAATATGCAAACGATTTCATATTATGTTTACTCGTTGTTAACATCTCCTCTATTCTGTTTCACACTCTTTCTTTTTGACACCGTCGTCGCAAGTGCCCTTCTATTCCATCCTCCCAAAACTTTATAAACATGTCTAGCGGTTCCCATTGACGGTACATTTTCTCTTCTAATTTTTGCTGTCTTTCCTCTCTGACATTCCTCTCAGCACCTATGAAACCGTATTCTTTGATCTCCCCTTCCTTGTAACCCATTCTTCTTTCTGAAAACAGTCCTTCCTTATTATCTCTTGGTCCTAATATAAAACGAACTGTGGCCACATCTAAGTAAGCAATACTTTCCAAGCATTTCACGCTTATATTTTGCACTTCTGCGCTTCTGTCCATTCCCAGATCGCGCCCTCCTTCCTGTTACCCGTCCCTTGACATCTGCATCTACATCCAAATGAATACTCTGCAATTCGTAATTATGTGCTTGGCAGGGGGGTTCTGTGGTCTGGTGGATTAATCTTGTATTGATGTGTAAAACGTGTAGGTTCACATCTCACGTCAGGCGTAGATTTTTAACACACACAAGTAACACTCCTTCACCCCTAGTAATGCCAAGTGCAGAACGTCAGTAAGCTCCATAGTTCAATATCGACAGTAAAGATAACATCCCTTCGCTGCCGACTGGGGAAGAGCATTCGTTTGAGCTGTGACAGATGGAGAAACCCCGGAAGGCAGAGGCTCTATCACCAGCAACCCGTCGTAATCTAGAAAACGTATTTCATTTAATGAACCAATGGCCATGTAAGTTCTCAAGGCTCTTACTTTATGTGAAACTGAGACGTAGAAAATTGTGGTGCTGGACTGGGATTCGAATTCGATTTCACTGGGTTCCCCAAGATTGCAAACTCCTCTAGGCCTTCTCGAAAGGCACCTATCTGATTTCGAATCCCGATCATCACAAAATATTCATTATTTCATTTCAAGCCCTAGTATGTGCACTCCGAACTACTAGTGAAAAATAGTTGCATTTTCAACGTCTCTTCGTGCATTGTCAGCTGAAACGTGTACGTTGCAACTCACAGCCACTCGATGAGCTTTATATCACAACATTACAAGATCAAACGTTTCCTTACATCTTTTCAAGTTCAAACATTCCTCTCCATCCTACCGTAGAAAGCGGATTTGGGTTTGACGTTGTGATCGTTGTGGTCACCAATGACGATATGTTGTGGATTTAACTTCTAGCCTGCAGAGTATTTTCCATCACATCATTGGAAGTACAAACATGACACTCCTATCTATTATTGGAAAAGAATTTGATAGTTAAGGTGTCTTCATGACCACGTGTGTAGAGTCTGAATTCCATTCAGCACAGAACTTTTCGTAGCCTGATGTCTAGTTAAACATGAGCACATCTCGCTACTGGTGAACCAACAATAGCTATCTGTCGTCTGTTCCTGGCGAGACAAAGACAGCGCTAGATGCTGGGTTCGAATCCCAACAGGCAAAAACAATTCTACCGTCATTTAAGGTTCCAACATCTTGCTATTGGTGAAAACATTTGATATTTAACTTCTGATTTTACGTACTTCGTTAACAATCCGATTAGATGCTGCGTTCGCATCCCTGTCACAAGCTTTAGCTGATGGCATTTCAATTTTAAACATGAGCATACCTTGTTCCTTGGGAGTGACACCATATTAAATGTGGTTGGGATAGTTGCCAGGAAGGTAATTGTTATGACAGGATTCCAAGTTCAGTACAAACATTTTCGCCATTTATTTTCAGGATCTGAATTGATAATTGATACTGGTGCTAACTTCTATACTTCATGTCTCTTTATGCCTAGTGATCAGATCCTAATAAGGCACAAACAAAGCTTAGCTTAGTTAGCAATGGCTATAGGTGCTGGGTTTGAATCCAGGTCCAGAACGACGACGTTGGTCATGTCATTTAAAGTTCAAATTTGTGTACACATAGCTGTTGATGTGTTATGAGAACAATGATATTACTGGTGATTCGCTGTTTATGTTGAGATTTCTGTAGAGTGCTTGTTGCCATTAATCGCGTTTTTTTTACTGATTCGTCCAGTATCCAGTTTCCAGAGCCACTCGGCATTAAGAGACGTTCAGCACGTGGGTGGAATACCTTTTCGAGAGCGAAAAACTTTTTTCCAATTGCCGTACAGCTTTGTAACTCCATATATCGTCTCAAGTATCTAACTTTGACTAAAGATTACTGCAAGATATATGTAAAATAATCGGTTTTCTCAGATCTTTTTGAATGTCACTTGTTGTAATTATGGTTAGTTTATGGGTGTTATGGTGTGTCTCATCGCTAAGAATGTGTTTTGTAATATGTTTTGTATGACGATATTAGTTGACGTTTAGACTGACTGCCATAAAGACCTTTGGTCTCTAGTAGTCTCTTGCGGTACCCATTGTGTGTAGTCGACTGAACCCCGTGGGGGTTTTGGTGTTTAGAGGATCTGCAACACAGCTATGTTATGTTGGTTGTATTGAGCAGTGACCCACTTTTTTTGCTGTCAAGTGTACGTTCGGAGCACAGCACTGTATAGTAGTGAATACTGGTCAGAAGGAACTGAAACATTTGAGATGTGGTGCTATAAAATGATGTTGAAAGTTAGGTGGCTTGAGGTGATTTTCCATAGTATCGGCGAAGAAAGGAGCGTATGAAAAACACCGCTAAGAGTAAAAACCTGGGGGGTGGGGGGGGGGGGGGGGAAAGACAGTGTGGGGTTTTGCCCACTCATTGCTTATATGGTGCCTAGAGGGTGTTGCGTACTCGGAATGCTGTATAACAATTTAAACAAATAACATTAGTAGTTTTATTTGTAGAAACCAAAAGAACGATACTTAACTTTACCAAAGCAACAGCAAATGTCGCTAGCTAGAGGCGACATGAAAATAGTACAGTTCTTGCTATACAACGAGTCCAAGGAAACACTTGATACGGATCACGACAATATGACAGTGTAGCACTAAACACGTTGCAGACTCGGGCCGGTCTGAGCGGGCGAGGCTGCCAGGAGCGTCGCTTTCATTCACTTCCTGCTTGGGGGGGGGGGGGGGGGGCGGGCCTGGAGCGCCGTGGTCCAATTCCGAGTACCACTGGCCGCTGTTTCCCCACTGCCTTCTCTGGTCTTGCATTCCGTATCTTTGTTCCGGCGTTTGTGGTTACGCCAGAATACAAAGATGGGAATACATCCAGCAGATAATTGAGGACATAGGGTGCAAGTGCAAATAAATGAATTATCACTATTTTTCGTAGAGAGAGGGAGGGAAGGAGGGAGGGAGAGAGAGAGAGAGAGAGAGAGAGAGAAATATAACTCTACCGACAATTGTTGAGAGTTGTAAAGTGTGTCTTGATGAACAGTCGAAGGTAGGATCGCTCCCATGACTAAATAGAGTGCACATTCAAAGCCAGCTCCTCGGTGATCACTTTGACCGCTTATTATATACCGCAGTGATGCTGGCGCCGCTATGCAGCCTAGCAGTCCCCCTAACGTACACTACTGGCCATTAAAATTGCTACACCAAGAAGAAATGGAGATAATAAACATGTATTCATTGGACAAATATATTATACAAGAACTGACATGTTACTACATTTTCACGCGATTTGGTTTCATAGATCCCGAGAAATCAGAACCCAGAACAACCACCTCTGGCCGTAATAACGGCTTTGATACGCCTGTGCATTGAGTCAAACAGAGCTTCAATGGCATGTACACGTACAGCTGCCCATGCAGCTTCAACATGATACCACAGTTCATCAACAGTAGTGACTGGGGTTCTGTGACGAGCCAGTTTCTCGGCCACCATTGACCAGATGCCTTCAATTGGTGAGAGATCTGGAGAATGTGCTGCCGAGGGCAGCAGTCGAACATATTCTGTATCCAGAAAGGCCTGTACAGGACCCGCAACATTCGTGCACCCAGGTTCGTCGTTGATTACATCATCGCAGGTGCTCCTGTCTGTGATGCAGCGTCAAGGGTAACTGCAGCCATGGTCTCCGAGCTGATAGTCCATGCTGCTGCAAACGTCGTCTAACTGTTTGTGCAGATGGTTGTAGTCTTGCAAACGTCCCCATCTGTTGACTCAGGGATCGAGATGTGGTTGCACGATCCGTTACAGCCATGCGGATAAGATGCCTGTCATCTTGACTGCTAGTGATACGAGGCCGTTGGGATCCAGCACGGCGTTCCGTATTACCCCCCTGAACCCACCGATTCCACACTCTGCTAACAGTCATTGCATCTCGACCAACGCGAGCAGCAATGTCACGATACGATAAACCGCAATAGCGATAGGCTACAGTCCGACTTGTATAAAAGTCGGAAATGTGATGGTACGCATTTCTCCTGCTTACCCGAGACATCACAAGAACATTTCACCAGGCAACGCCGGTCAACTGCTGTTTGTGTATGAGAAATCGGTTGGGAACTTTCCTCATGTCAGCATATTGTAGGTGTCGCCACCGGCGCTAACCTTCTGCGAATGCTCTGGAAAGCTAATCATTTGCAATTAACAGCATCTTCTTTCTGTAGGTTAAATTTCGCGTCTGTGTCACGCCATCTTCGTGGTGTAGCAATTTCAATGGCCAGTAGTGTAGTTGTGACCTGCGTGGATGCGTTGCACGGCAACGTTCTGATGATCATCAAGCCTGTTGCGAGAATTTCCGCTTGTAGTCTGTAGTCTGTTGGAGTACAAGCTAAAGTCCGCTGCCAAAGCAATAGTCTAGACGACAGGTGGCCACAACGGGCAAGCGAGCTCTTGTTTAGAATAGCGCTCTACCAAAATTGCTGTTTAATAGTTATGGTACACTACATAAATGACGTAGTAAACGGTAGCATCACAGGTAGCATTGGTAGGGATGCAACATGAATAAACATGTAAGGGAGTAACGGGGAGCCTTCGACTTCCCTTTGTTTGGTTTGCATGTAATTGGAAGCGCCTATCATTTATACGTTTGTGCACATGGAAGAGGTCTGGAGATACTAGAAGGTTTCAGATAGATTATATAATGGCAAGACAGAGATTTAGGAGGTAGGTTTTAAATTGTAATTTCCAGGGGCAGATGTGGATTCTGACCACAACCTATTGGTTATGAACTGTAAATTAAAACTGAAGAAACTGCAAAAAGGTGGTACCTGGATAAACTGACTAAATCAGAGGCTGTACAGAATTTCAGGGAGAGCATAAGGGAACAACTGACAGCAATGGGGGAAAGAAATACAGTAGAAGAAAAGTGGGTAGCTTTGACAGATGAAATAGTAAAGGCAGCAGAGGATCAAACAGGTAAAAAGAGGTACCAGAAACCCTTGGGTGACAGAAGAGTTATTGAACTAAACTGATGAAAGGATAAGATATAAAAATGCACTAAATGAAATAGCAAAAAGGAATACAAACATCTCAAAAATGAGATCGACAGGAAGTGTAAAATGACCGAGCAGGGATGGCTAGAGGGCAATTGTAATGATGTAGAGGCATATCTCACTAGGGTAAGACAGATACTGCCTACAGGAAAACTACAGTGTCCTTTGGAGAAAAGAGAACCACTTGTATAAATATCAAGAAGTCAGATGGAAACTCAGTTCTAAGCAAAGAAGAGAAAGCAGAAAGGTGGGAGCAATATATAGAGGGTCTGCACAAGGGCGAGATACTTGTAGATGAAGATGAAATGCGAGATATGACACTGCTTGAAAATTTTGACGGAGCACTGTAAGATCTAAGTCGAAACAAGGCCCCGGGCATATACAACATTCGATTAGAACTACTGGCAGCCTTGGGAGAGCTAGTCCTGACATCAAGAAGAATTCCAATCCCAAAGAAAGCAGGTGTTTACAGATATGAAAATTACCGAACTGCCAGTTTAACAAGTCACGGCTGCAAAATACCAACACGAATTCTTAACAGATGAATGGAAAAAATGGTAGAAGCCGACCTCGGGGAAGATCAATTTGGATTCCGTAGAAATACGTGAGGCAATACTGACCTTACGACTTATCTTAGAAGAAAGATTAAGGAAAGGCAAACCTACGTTTCTAGCATTTGTAGACTTAGAGAAAACTTCTGAAAATGTTGACTGGAATACTCTCTTTCTAATTCTGATGGTGGCAGGGATAAAATACAGGGAGCGAAATGCTAGTAGTAGTAGTAGTAGTAGTTTTATTCATCCGTAGATCTCTTTTTACAAGGATATAGGACATGTCAAAGTATTTACAAGCTTAGATCAATTTACAATAAGCTAATTCGTATACACATATATTTACAGACTTCTAGTTAGAGACAATCATTAGATTTTACTCCTGGTATACAATAATTTATTTACAAATAACTCATTAAATAATGTAATGCCACACTATTCACTCATATTTCCCTATCAGTCACTGCACACACTATACACACATTGTTTCATAACACTTCACTCACTACATACACACACACACACACACACACACACACACACAGGTGATCCTTGGGCCATTTTCTGTACTGCAAGTTCCCATTTGCTATCCTGAAAAACTGAGTCAGCATCCCTTCATAATGAGTGAGATGTTGAGCTCAGAAAGAGGAAGAGTTGTTAGTATTGTGCTATGCATAGCTTGAGGGGAGAGTGTCTCTAGAAAGGAAAAAAGAAGAAAAATAATAAAGTGAAGGTGTTATGTGGAATATTGGATGTTTTATAATCATCATTATTATTATTATTTGTTTGTATAACATTTTTTTATCAAACCCCTACTCTGCTTTATCTAAGTAATCCTTCAATGTATAAAATGTATTGCATAACAGGTACTTTTTAGCTGCCTTCTTAAATAAGTGTATTTTTGAAATTTCTTTAATCTCTTTTGGTAATTTATTGTACAGTTTTATTCCTTGGTAGAAAATGCTGTTTTGTGTTTTATGTTTATTTTTTCTTGGTAAATGTAAGTTGAGTCTATCTCTTGTTGCATGGTCATGGACAGAGCTGTTTGTGCAGTAATTGCCAATGTTGCTTTTGATGTGTACAACTGACTGGTAAATGTGTTCACATGGAGCAGTTAAAATTCCCAGTGTTTTGAACAGATCTTTACAATGAGCTCGACTACTATTTCTGGTTATTATTCTTATGGCTCTTTTCTGGAGTTTGAAAATTGTGTTCATATTTTGTGGATTTGTTCCCCAAAAAAGAATGCCATAGCTAAGAATTGAGTGTACATATGAATAATATGTAACTAAAAGACACTGCATGTTACACACAGATGATAGAATTCTAAGGGCATAACATGCTGATGACATTCTGTTTGCAAGTACCTTTGTGTGTTCGCACCACTTCAGCTGAGAGTCAATATTCATTCCTAGAAATTTTGCATTTGTTACACAGTCTATAGAGGTGCCATCTACATTTAATTTAACATTGTCATTATTCCTCTTCAAACTGAAGTTCATGGCATTAGTTTTCTTTATGTTTAATGTCAATTTGTTGCTTATTGACCAATCGTAAACTTCCTTGAGAGTTTCATTTGCTTTCTCGGTAAGGAGTTCTCTTGTTCTCTCAGTGACTATAATATTGCTGTCATCAGCGAAGAGAATTTTCTCACCATGAGTAACACTACTGGGAAAGTCATTGATGTATATCAGGAATAGTATTGGTCCTAATATGCTACCTTGTGGAACCCCTATATTAATATGTTTTGGTTCTGATAAGTATTTTACTAAATGTTTAGATCTATTTGAAGTATGTGTTATCTCTACTCTTTGTACCCTATCTGTTAGGTATGATCGAAACCAGTCATTAGCTACCCCTCTTATTCCTAATGCTTCTAATTTATTTAATAGAATCTTGTGGTCGACTGTATCAAAAGCCTTAGAAAGATCCAAAAATATGCCTGTGACACACTCATCTTTATCAAGAGCATTAAGTACAACTTTTGTGAATTCTACTATGGCTGACTCCGTATTTTTGCCACTTCGAAAACCAAACTGTGATTTGCTTAAAAGATTGTATTTATTCAGATAATTCATTAATCTGTCTTTCATAATTGCTTCTATTATTTTTGAGAATGCTGACAGCAGGGAAATGGGCCGGTAATTTTCTATGTCTTCTGCATTACCTTTCTTAAGCAAAGGTACAACTCTTGCCTGTTTTAGCTGCTCTGGAAATGTCCCTGATGTGAAGGATTCATTTATTATATTTGTTAATGGGCCTTGTATAATCCCTATGCATTGTTTCAGTACACACATTGGTACATCATCTAAGCCTTCTGACTTTTTATTTTTTAGCTTTTGAACAGTTTTATTGACTTCATTCTCTGTGGTTGGAAGTAACATCATTGTATCTAGTGCAACAATTTTTGCAGGTGTTATATTTGTTTTGGGGAATTTTTGCTGTAACTTCTCTGCAATACTTGAAAAATGCTCGTTTACATAGTTTGCTAAGTGTTGTGGATCATTTATTACCTTATCCCCCTCCCTTAGCAGTATGTTATTCTGCGTTTGTTTGCCTCTCCCCGTTTCCTTTTTTATAACATCCCAGACTGCTTTGCTTTTATTCTCTGCATTATATATTATTTTGTCATTAAATGACTTTTTTGCAGCGATCAGCACCTTCCTATAAATCTTTTTGTATCTATGATAGAAATTTAAGAATTCTGGATCATTGTGAATCTTTTTCATGGAACTGAGGTGTTTAAGTGTTTGGGAGGACTTCTTAATACCTGCTGTTATCCATCTGTTTTTGTGAGATGTTGATACAGTCATGCATACTTTTGGAAATGCTGTTTTAAAGTTCAATTTAAACAATGTGGAGAATTTGGAGAATTTCATATTCACATTGGTTTCCTTATACACTTCATCCCAGCTTTGTTTTTCTAGTTCTTTTGAAAAATATTTTATTTTGATTTCTGATAGATGTCGTTTATAGGCTTGTAGTTTAGGGAATGATTCGATGCCTGATTTTACTGTTGTTATTTGACAGAGATGGTCTGATAGTCCGAGATCTTTTACAGCTACATCACATTTTTCCCTGTCTATATTTGTGGCCACATGGTCAATTACTGATGCAGTCATTGTAGTAACCCTTGTTGCACTATTGACCAATAGGGACATGCCAAAACTTTGAAGGATATTTATGAAGGTGCTGCTGGATTCATTTATGATATTAGTGTTGATGTTTGCAATTTGTACAGAAACCAGACAACAGTTATAAGAGTCGAGGGGCATGAAAGGGAAGCAGTGGTTGGGAAGGGAGTGAGACAGGGTTGTAGCCTATTCCAAATTTAATTCAATCTGTGTATTGAGCAAGCAGTAAAGGAAACAAAATAAAAATTCGGCGTAGGTATTAAAATCCATGCAGAAGAAATGAAAACTTTGAGGTTCGGCGATGACATTGTAATTCTGCCAGAGACAGCCAAGAACTTGGGAGAGCAGTTGAACGGAATGTACAGTGTCTTGAAAGGAGGATATAAGATGAACATCAACAAAAGCAAAACGAGGATAATGTAATGTATTCGAATTAAGTAGGGTGATGCTGAGGGAATTAGATTAGGAAATCAGACACTTAAAGTAGTACGTGAGTTTTGCTATTTGGGGGTTAAAATAACTGATGATGCTCGAAGTAGAGAGGATATAAAATGTAGGTTGGCAATGGCAAAGAAAGCGTTTCTGAAGAAGGGAAATTTGTTAACATCGAGTATAGGTTTAAGTGTGAGGAAGTGGTTTCTGAAAGTATTTGTATGGAGTGTAGCCATGTATGGAAGTGAAACATGGACGATAAATAGTTTAGACAAGAAGAGAATGGAAGCTTTCGAAATTGAGTGCTACAGAAAAATGTTGAGTAGATGGGTAGATCACTTAGCTAATGAGGAGGTATTGAATAGAATTGGGGAGAAGAGAAAATTGTGGTACAACTTGTCTAGAAGAAGAGATCGGTTGGTAGGATATGTTCTGAGGCATCAAGGGATCACTAGTTTTGTATTGCAGAGCAACGTGGAAGGTAAAAATCGTAGAGGGAGACCAAGAGATGAATACACTAAGCAGATTCAGAAGGATGTAGCTTGCAGTAGGTACTGCGAGGTGAAGAAGCTTGCACAGGATAGAGTAGCATGGGGAGCTGCATCAAAACAGCCTCTGGACTGAAGACCACAACAGCAACAACAACAACAACATTTAGTATTAGGCCATTGTGTATTTTATACCCTTAGAGAATATAAACTGCATTTTATGCGTGATGGCTGGGTGTTGTGTGATGTCCTTAGGTTAGTTAGGTTTAAGTAGTTCTAAGTTCTAGAGGACTGATGACCTAAGATGTTAAGTCCCATAGTGCTCAGAGCCATTTGAACCATTTTGCATTTTATGTGTTAATTAGTTTATCGTGTAAATTCTGCGTTTTTACGCAACCAAAACATTTACTGTTGATGCAAAGGCAGCTTACATGCACAAACAAAAAAACCTATATAATTGTAGATATTTTGCATTCAACAGTAGCAGAAACATGTATCATGTAAGTTAAACTAAGGATTGAAGCCTCGGTTACCATATTTTTGTTTTGTGTTTTTTTTACCTTGTCATTGTAGAAATTGTGTTTTCTACCTCTTTATGATAAATCTGTATTGTTTTCTTTATTTTTACTAAACCATTCTTCTGTTTCGCACCACGAAACAACCAGTTTCGAATAAAACCTGAGTTAAACATGGACAGTTTCAATTTTGCTATAAATATTCTTTACTTTTAAGTAACAGACAGCAGAATAGCTATGTAGAACAAAAAAGTTACTACAACTTTGTTGGTCTCCACTGATTACGCCATTACGCCACTAGCACGGTCCGCTACTTTGTTAACATGATTAATTTTAACGTGCCCGTGAGGGTAACGAAAAACGAATTTTGTAAACGTTACGCGGAAACTAATTACGTTGACAATCCAATCTATATTTAACCCTAAGAAGCTCAGTAGTTTCTTAGTCAGAATGCTTACAAATACAGCGATGCAATTGATTATTTTATGTTGTTAGAATTCACAGAATTGTAACACAAACGTCAGTTTTACAATTTATAAGTGCTCGACGAAGTTAGTGGGTTAGTAAGGCAAATCAGTAAAGAACAAAAAAGGTCGAAAGTGGGAAATAGTTCGTGCAGGCGCAAATAGTCTTACAGTTGTAGGAGGGAGTGTCATGAACAACGTATTAGAAATCCTGACCAACTGGTACTTATTGTCGGAGTGGAAGTGTGTTACGAGGTCACTTTTTTACGTTTTTCTCGAATAACCCTTAAACTACGGCCTCCAGTGAAAACGAATCTCAAAACAAAATCAACGTACATCAAATTTCCTGCAAAAATGTCCTGTTAATTTTTCTGTAGGACTAATAGTTTGCACCTAGCGAGCAAATGAATAGAGAAATCTCGAAAGCGTTGTGTCCTGGCGGTTACAAAGAAACGTAAATACAAAGAAGAGAATAGAATGTGTAATAATGAGTGTGAGGAGCCGTTATTTTCTTTAGGGAGGAACGGTATTCCAATGTGTCTTCCTTATCAAATGACATTTTCATAGTATCTACGCCAGTAATGGCAAACACTATCACGACACTTACAACAGTGGTTTCACGAAAGACTTTCCTCTCGGTTCTCAATTAAGGGAAGCTACATTTTCTTCATTAAAGGAAGAATTTCAAGGGAAGTGCAGAGTTATGAAAATATTTACCAGGGAAGTAGATTTAACATCCGAAACTGGCTTGATATTGTCTCTCAGTATTGCAAAATTAAGGAAACCTTACACAGAAGGCAAGTCTGTAAAGGTCAGTATTGCACAAGTTGTTTCTATTTTAGACTCTGAAAAGAAGAAACTACAAAAATTGATTAACCAAATGCCCCCTTCTAGACATACAATATACGGGCGAGTTTCTGCTATTAGTGATGATATTGTAAGTAACTTGCAAAAAAATATAAGAGGCTGCTCAGCGTTTGGATAACCCGCAAGTTGCCATATTTGTAAGATGTGTGTCAAATGACATGGAGGTGGTCGAAGGACTCTTAGACCTTGTTATTTTGAAGAATCTTACTCGAGGCTGTGACATTAAAGATTTTAAGAATTTTTAGCATATTGCAGCCACGTCAGCAACTGTGATAGACTAGTATTTTGAGGAATCAGCCTCAGTTGAAGAAATTTTGTGGTCTTTACCAGGTATCGGCTAAATTGATCTAGTCTTCTTCAGAGGCATAAAATTACTATAACATGCCAGAGTAACGTTGACTGTGCCTTACTCTGGCATGTTATAGTAATTTTATGCTTCTGAAGAGGGCTAGATCAATTTAGACGATACTTGGTAAAGACCAGAAAGGTTGTGCAACTAAGGTTGATTCCTCAAAATAGTACATTAAAGGTTCCCTGTATGGCGTTTTAGTGAAATATTCAGTGCGTACTGGGAAGATTGTCAGTATTTCTACCTATGGTGCCCCGTCTACGACAGGTAAAAACCAAGGCCTTGTGGGGCTTTTAAATGCTGACACTTCAGGGCATGTACACTCTGTTATTCATACAGGACGTTTAGCATCTAAATATTTATAATATCCACATGTTAAGCACTTAAGCAGGCAGTACTAATAAACAGTGAGATACATTCGTTCAAATGCCAAAACGCACCGACAGTTAAAATTTTTCATAGAAGAAATCAGTAATGACAACATTTCTGATGATATGTCTTGCTTTTTTTAGTGAAATGGATACCCGTAGGTGATGCTTTAAGCAGAGTTTTTTCCGGCTACTGCACTAAGCAAGCAATTTCTGCAAGAAAAAGGAAAATCCTCCCCTCAGCTTTATGAGCCACAGTAGTTGTTAGATATGGCCTTTTTTGCCAATGTTAAGCATTTGCAAACACTAAACTCATCACTGCAAGGAAGTGATAAACTTATTTCTGATTTAGTGCAATCTGTGTTCAGTTTTCGTAACAAATTAAGGCTGTTTCGGGAAGCCGTTGGAGAAAATTGAGTAAAGAAAATTACTGAAAGCATTAGTTTAGTTCAGGTGCTAATACCGATTATTTTCATGGAATGTCTGCCCTTGCTGAAGAAATAAATGTCAGGTTTAGTGCTGTGAGGGCACATCCAATAACAATAGAGTGTGCCTAAAGATTGCTCTCTATTTTTGGAAACATAGGTGTGGATCACCGTACTAAACTCTCAAGTTTATCAAAACTAAATATCCATCTTTTTTATCTGCTGAACATTCAAGTGAAGTTGTGAAAACTGAGCTCACCAATTGTCAGCCAGATTGCAAAGAGCTCAAAGGGAAAGTAAACACTTGAAAAAGCACATCAACAGTATAACTCACAGTCTCATGTTCTATAATACAATATCTCAATAACGTTAGTTTTAAAATAGTGGCTGTTCACTGAAGTTAATTATTACTCCTTAAAAAACGCGACTCGCTTCGAATCGGCTCCGAGAGTTTGCGGCTCCCAAAAGTAGGGTGAGTGGGCATCCCTGGTCTAGAGACTCGCATTAGTCTCTGCCTTTAACCTTCTTTACCGTAACTGGATGTCCTTTTGGACGTACGGTCTTAACTAAAATTTTCCTCAACATCTATCATTCCTTGAGTTTAGCTACACCATTTCCTTAAGCCCTGTTTAAGCGTAAAACTGCTCTGAAATGTTTTGCAAGACCCTCATGAGTGGCATATTTTGTGTTCCTCTTTTGAAGCCACTTCTGCATGAATTTTTTTCGTTAGTGAAATATATATATATTTACTTAAAGTTTTATATTTTCAGATAGCATAATAAAGTGGTTTGGCACATTTCTGGCACACCATGCTTGTAATGTGCATTATCTGGTAGTTCAATTTTTCCTTCTACTTTACTTCGTGATGTAACTATACCTTTACTCAACCTGGACAGTGGCACATGATCTACATCAGTACTCCCTTACTCATGTAGCAGGGTAGTCTTTGAAACAGTTTATGTCTGTAATAACATACAAACTAGCAGTGGACACACATCTGTATGGGAAACGCAAATTTCTACAAAGCAAGGGTAGATTGTTGGCCCAGTGTGTGAAGTGAGAAGTTCATTCATGTGTGAATATAGACAGCTTTTCAGACTGTTCCACACTGGGTGAGTGAAAGAGTATTGATGAAGATCTTGTGCAATTGCACAGTCTGAGTTGGTAGTTACGCACATAGTAAAGCAGTGGTGGAAAAAAAAGAGAAAAAACTGTGCAATGCTAGAAACAGAATCTCACACGTATCTGTGCTTGTAATTTGGCTAACCACATTTTTCTTATTTGCTGAGAAAATGAACTTTTTTTTCAAAACTGCTTGTCCATATGGTCTGGTAACCACAACAATGCAAAAATTGTTTTAAATTTAAAAAGGAAGTTATGCAGAAAGTACACAGCGATTTTCCGGTTTGGTTTATATACAGGGTGAGTCACCAAACATTAAGTTGGATAAATTTCGTAAACCACATCAAATACTGACGAACCGATTCCACAGACCGAACGTGAGGAGAGGGGCTACTGTAATTGTTTAATACAAACCATAAAAAAATACACGGAAGTATGTTTTTTAACACAAACCTACGTTTTTTGAAATGGAACCCCTTTAGTTTTGGTAGCACATCTGAACATATAAACAAATACGTAATCAGTGCCGTTTGTTGCATTGTAAAATGTTAATTACATCCGGAGATATTGTAACGTAAAGTTGACGCTTGAACCCTCCGACGTTCAGTTGCGTGTTGTAACAAACACGGGCCACGGTCGGCGAGCAGCAGCTGCAGGGACATGTTTACGATGACGACAGCTCTCCTGATCTTACTGCTCTGTGCTTCTTTCTGTGGGGTCCGTTAAAGGAGAATGTGTACCGCGATGTGCCTACAACCCCAGAGGATATGAAACAACGTATTGTGGCAGCCTGCGGCGACATTACACCAGATGTACTGCGGTGTGTACGACATTCATTACGCCAGAGATTTCAATTGTGTGCAGCAAATGATGGCCACCACATTGAACATCTATTGGCCTGACATGTCGGGACACCCTCTATTCCCCTCCGTAATTGAAAGCGGAAACCACGTGTGTACGTGTGCCTCACCCCTCATACTAATGTACATGTGCGTCAGCGAAAGAGACCAATAAAAAGGTGTTAGCATGTGGACGTAATGTCCAGTCTCTTCTGTACCTAATGTCCATCACCGTTCCCTTTGGATCCCTACGTAATTCGGTGCTCTCCGATACACACGATCGAACAGCGGAGGAGTGGTACTCAAGCGCCAACTTTAGGTTACAATATCTCCGGAAGTAATTAACATTTTACAATGCAACAAACGGCACTGATTACGTATTTGTTTATATGTTCAGGTGTGCTAACAAAACTAACGGGATTCCATTTAAAGAAAACGTAGGTTTGTGTTGAAAAAGATACTTCCGTGCATTTTTTTATGGTTTGTATAAACTAATTACACTAGCCCCTCTCCTGACGTTCGGTCTGTGGAATCGATTCGTCAGTATTTGATGTGGTTTACGAAATATATCCGGCGGTAGTATTAGGTGACTCACCCTGTATATTTCGAGCCCCCCTTACCAATACTCTTTTTATAACAGCAGATAGCTACATGCATCATCCTGTGTTATGAAGATAAAAGTTTAGACAGAGAGCGCTACTCCTTCCATCGTGACTGTGACATTGCGGACTGCATACACATTTCAGTCTGTCTGTATGACTCCAAGGCTCATTTCAGTATCAGACTGTGTGCTCATTACTATCTTCAGGAACGAAAAAGGTTTACTACATTGCAAGTTATACGTGTACACTACAATGACGATACTGAAACATTCACCATCTGTCGTGAAACACAAAACACTCAAGATCTACCGCGTTGGAGTCACTTTCAGTCGACACAAGCTGATGACCACAACCTACAAACTACACTATCTGACTAAGAGTGTCTGCAGACACGCATGTAATGTGAGATTGGTGATGTCATGAGAGGTGGACCCCGTAAGTACAAAAGAATTTGGGGAGTACTGTGTAGCCAGCAGAGAAACAGTAACAGCAGATTGATCAAGTTGGGAGAGCTAAATGATTTCTAACAAGGACTACTCAGTCAGTGGATTTCACTTTAGTAAGAGTGAAACGTCCCCTTAGAAAAATTATACAAGACTGTGCTTAAACTGACACACAATATTTTTAGCGCAATGCAATCTGACTTTCAAAAATCCCTACAAAAGAATGGCCCTGACTAACATTTACCTATACCTTTGACAAATCACTTACCTCACCAAAAATCTTCGTTACTCAAGCTACTGCAATACAGCGAGCGCCACTACTGCCAGCTAAATAAAAGATTCAAACTACTGAAGGCACTAACTACTGATAGGCATGGTTAGCAAATAAAAGATTTTAATACAGAATAAACGATGTGTTTACCTTAATAGTCATAATATATATATCAGTTCATGACACCAATTCTTACAAATTTCAAAACTCCGCTATCTCTCTCCCCACGTCCACCACTGCTGGCGGCTCACCTCCAACTGCACAACGCTACGCGCTGTTAGCATCCAGCTGCCGCTGCCCGACACTACAATGGCAGACAACAATGCAAACTAAGCACAGACTGCGCACAGCACAGCCAGTGATTTTTCATACCGAGCGCTATGTGGCGTTACCAATAAGAAAACCTAAACAGCCTACTTACATAGCCCCCCTGCTCCCCACAAAAATTTTTACAAATTGTTTTGGGCAGTGGCCAATAATGATTTGATAAAATTTTTCATAATTAATATAACAAAGATATCAAATGCACACACTTATTGATACAATATTGGTCAGAAGCTAAAATTTTCTCACAGTCCATAAAGACAGTCCTGATCATTCATCACAGTAAAATTCCAGTGTTTTTTCCAAAGTCTGAGCAATAAAAGAAATTGCACTTGGAAGTAGCGGATTTCTAAGCAGTCTTGAAGAAGTAGTGTTGTCCTTCCAACGAAAGAAAGTGCTGACTCTTGACATGCAGACAGATAATGGGCCACAACAGAGTCAGTCGACGTTGAAGACTATCGGTAGGTAGGTCATCACAGAGCAGACCCACTGCAGTCCTGGCAGAGATTACTATTGGTGGGCCACCAGAGGTGCAGACCCATTGAAGTCCTTGTAGAAATAATGGTATTGGTGGGTCATCAAAGGTGTAGACCCACTTTAGTCCTTGTAGAGATGGCCAGCAGCCATCTGTTTGTGCAGGTGCACAATCACCATTGAAGAGTCTTGCAGATAATATAGCAAGTCCATAACCACCACTTGTGCACTCACAAAAAATGTTTTTGAAATGTTCTTACAACCAGCAATGCTGTTATTCAGTCCCTTACTGAATTATTAACACACGTGCAAACACTATCAGTCCCTACTTCTCACATATTGTCCATATACTATGACCAACAGAAACGTTTGCAGTGAAGTGTAATTTGCAAGTTACTTAATTTGATGAACTGGTGTCAATTACAATTTTATAACATAAGAATACAATAACAAAGGTACAAAATACATCATTAAAGAACATAACAATACAGATAACATTAGCAGTAGTACAGGCTTTACAAAAGAATCGAAATAGCAAATACATCAGTGTTACAAAATTACGACATAAGTACATACATAAAATATCAGAATAACTTTTGAAACATCAACTTCACACATGAGCATTAAAACAAAACAGAATAAATAATATGTAAACATCTTTACAAAGTAAATAACATGTTATTAATGCAAATTATATTTGAGGATAACAGTATTCCTCATCATAGTGAATGTAGCTTAGTATTAGAAAAAATCTGCAACATAAGTCTTATCAGATAAACATATAAAGACAGGAAGAACATAAATACACAAGGGTACACAAACACATAGTGGGATAACACAAGGAAAGGACAGGGTTTGTTTTACTGCAGTATTTTGCAAACAAAACTTTCTTTACTTCTCGGAGATCTCCCTTCGTTCTTTATTATTTCCAAAAAGTCTTATCTATACCTGATTTCTGTACTTTTTTTGTATAACTTCTCAATGCATTTCTTCCAATCCATCGCAAATCATTCTCTTATATAGGCTACCCCCTCTTAAGCTAACTTAAATCTACTGAGCTCAGATGCTTAACTAAGGGATGAGGCAATGCAGCAGCACAAAACAATTTACACAAACAGCAATGTTAAAAAAATGGAAATTGGCAAAAAAAGGCAGCAATATTACAATTAATATAAGGCAATGCGCAGCAAACAAGAAAAATAAATCAGTAATAAAATTGGCTTAACCTAGTAATACAAAGTGACATTCAGTAGCACTATGAATGGCAAACAGCAGCAGCTCAAGCAGAAAAAATGTTACACTAAAGACAACAATGCAGATAAGGACAATCTCTATTCACATCTTAATGTCTATGCAATTAAAGTGGTGCACCACAAAAATTTATTGTAAAAAAAATATTACCATGTACTTGAAAAGACAATTCTGTATGCAATTTCTGTGAAGGGAAATGTCTTTTTGTGCTACTTCGTTTTTTTAAGTACATCATAAAGTTATTATTTACTGGATCTGTAGGCATAAAATATTTATATTAGTACATCCATAAAATTTATTTTAATCAATGCTTCAGTGCAGTTAGAAACTAGATATTAAACAAAATGAGTAAATAAATGCATAAAGCAAGCCACATGGCATTTCTCTCAACTAGCAGGACAATAGCCATGAAATGCTTCTCGTCGTTTCATTAGGCATTTTAGTAAATATCATAAATTAAGAGCTCCACAGTGTAATCATATGTTTTCAAGTTTGGGCGTGTAGTATTTGCGATGCTTTCTACAAAGAAATCTGAATAGCGAGGATAATGACCTCTTTTTTTTCTCCACCTGTGCCTCTGACAGGCACACACTAATGACTTTCTTTTGTCAGGTGGTTGTCGCGCAGCTGGGTGCCCACGACGCATTACATGCAGGTGGTCACTTAACTGTCTTATCGAAATATTTACGACACCAGTTTCCGCTACAGTGGCAGTCTCATATAAAAAAATTAACAGGTCAAGAACTTGCGTTACAAATATGTAGAAACAAAATCCTTTAAATAGAATAGTGTCCAAAAAATTTTCGCCAGCATAGTGATACATTCACGCATATACACTCATTTCATAACTCTTAAAGTACGAATCTCGGTTTCCAACATCCTTTTTCACAAATCAGAGTCCCTAACCACTACTCATTATTTCTTACCTTATTACACATATACATATATTCGTCGAAACTTCTTCAATATTTCGTCATAAGATACATAGCATAACCAAATAACTCATGTAGCATCAACTTAAACATACCTCTGCAGCATAATTCACATCGTCGTCGTAATAATAACATCATAACACCACAGTCAAATTCTCAAAATTTCCGTAGCTTCCTCCAATAATTTCGAAACCTAAAAAAAATTCTCTGTTCATGTCAAAAGTGTCATTTGCCTCAAACGTACTTTAAAAATCTTGATCCCATACCAAATATGTCATTCAAAGCTCTCATAGTATCACAATGGTTCCGAAAAAATATGAATAGTTCACAAAGTACAGACAAAATAAAACTTCGTAAGTGTGAAGTTATCCAATGGTGTAATTATGTAAACATCTGTCACAGATGTAGTAAAGTAAATGTTTGTCTCTCTCAGTTAAATGATCAGATAGCTGTGTAATTTATGTGTTAGAGAAATATGGTACCGATGTGTAAAGTTGTATAAACAAATACCATATTAGCTAGGGCTCCTTGTGCTTGCCAAACACATGGTACACAAAGTAAGCGTGTACCCCCCCTGAGGATTAATGTAATTATACCCACGGGTGTTACAGATTACAGCAATGGAATGAAATGTGTCACAAAAAACTTTCTTTTTAATTCAACAATATTCATAAATAAATGGATTAAGTACCAAATCAATCACTCTAATGCGTGCGCTGTAGTGCTAAATGTGCGTTTTGCTGTAAGATAATTCTGTGGAACTGTCGTAGTTATCGTCCTCTGTAAGCTAAGTTCTGCTGAAGTCAATGTACTTACCTCATCATAAACGAAGGTGAAATGCTTTGCGTATAGATATCTTAGTTATTACGCTTATTGCCGTGATGAAGTAAGTACTGTACTGTACGTATTGTTGTGCTACAGAAAAGGCTGTCTCATTGTAGCTATACAACAAAAGTTACTACTAAAACATGTTTTCCTTTCCAGAAGAATTCAGAAAAACTGTGCAGATATAAAACACATACAGCGCAAAAGCAATAATATAAATTGTGTCACTCATTAGTAGCGTCGTGATATAATCGTGTAGCTATCAAAGAAACCAAACGCTAACTCATCTTTAATCTCACAGAAAGTACTTCAAATAAAGAATGTCTTTTCAACTGAACCATAATGTTGCATTAAAACCTCATTAACAGTATATGTTCTAAGTATGTAAGCCTTATAGTCGTTACGTAATCGTGCAACTAACAAGCAAGAATGTACAAATAACAACACTGTGACGTTGTTCACTATAACAATGCATTTGTAATTTCCGTTTAAAAATGTTCCCTAGGTTCTAGACTGGATAGCGAGCTTCAAAACATTGTTGCATGTTAACAGCTTCTAAGTCTGACAAAGCATACTAGTAACGTGAAGTGAAAATTTTTATGGTAAAGACAAAGTTAAAAAGCTGATTATATTTCAATAAACGGTTTTACATGTGAAATGTGATGCAAACCTTTACTCTTCCTAGTACGTAGACTGTCAACTGAAAAGCAATTATCATGTGATTACGTCGGTAAGGAACACTGGAATTTTGCTCAAGGTTAGCGTCTTATGTTATTTTTCTCTGAGCCAGCCGGCGCACGCGGCTGCCTGCGGTGCGAGTCATTGTCTGTTTCTTTGTTGGCGCGCGTCGTTATTGGGATTAGGAGACCTATCTTCTACAAATTCACCTTGACGAGAAGGCCCTGCTCTGTTTGAATCCCGCCAGTTCTGATGCAATTCAGGTCTGTCGTTACGATCATATCGTCTGTCGTCATGTCGGTAATTTCTGTAATTAATTTCTTGTCGGTCACGTGGTGGAGAACTTCTCGCTGAATCGTAACTGCGCGCTGGACCGTTGCGTCTGAAGTTATTCCGTCTCCCTTGATAATAATTATTTTGGTTCCCATATTGTCTATTTCTCTGATTGTCTCTGTGATAGTCACTACTGCGGAGAGGTGATCTTTCCCTGTAATTATTACTACTCTGCCAACGGTTGTCATACGGGTGGTGTCTGTTTTGGTCACGATTTGTGTTGTGAGAATAGCCTTGTCGTGTCCAGTTATTATTTCTTTCATCGCGGAATTGCGACAAATGTGACCTGTAATTGTTGTGTTCCTGTTTTCCCGTTCCGCGATTGTCAGTGTCAATTTCTAATTCTTGTAAGAGTCCCTGAAAAGCTTCAATGTCGTCTTTGCAACGCCCTGCCAAAGTAATATGCCGTAAATGTTCAGGCAATTTGATTAAGCAAATGCGGATGAGTTCTGACGGGCTGTATGGGTTTGAAAGATACTGATTCTTATGTAACATGTCTTCAAAATATTTCACAAGACTTGAAAATTCATATTGTTCGAAATTTTTCATCATTATGATGCCATGTTTTACTCGGTCTTGTGTGGCTTGAGACCAATATGCTGAGAGGAAGGCGTGGTAAAATTCTCCTTCATTGTGGCAATCGTGAATGACCGATCGCATTCTTACAGCTTGTTCATTCTCTAAATAGCCACACATAAACTCTAATCTGTGCTCTAATGACCAGTTGGGGGGGAAACAATGAGAGAATTGATGAAGCCACGCTTATGGATGAATGTCGTTGCCAGAATTCCTGAATGTTTTGAATTTACGTGTAGTAATGAACAGCTTATAGTCAAAATCATCGTGTCGGCGGGTTGCATGTCGGTTATTGTTACGTCGTTTCGGCGGTTCCATCTCAAAATTCGGTGTACTCTGCCAATTTCTTTCATAATCTCCAAAGTGCCCTGTGTTATTATTTTGTGGCGGTTCCGTATTTTTATGTCCCTCTTCCCGTATTGGAGCGCGAGTGTCCTCTGAAATACGTAATTGTTGTATTACCTGTGTCAGCTGATCTTGTACTTCCCGGATTTCTCTTTGGTGTTGCGTACTAATTTGATTCAGACTTTGTTTGAATTTCCTAATTTGTTCGCACTCTTCTGTGTCATTAAAGACTTCCGGTTTTGTGTCATTCAGATTATCATCTACCTTCGTAGATAAATTAGTGAACTGATTCGAAAGTTCGGCTACTTTCTCCGATAGTGAACACATTTCCTCAGTGTGTTTTTCTGAACCAAGTTTCAGAGTGTCCATTTTGTGTTGAAATCGAATCTACTGTGTCCTTTAAGTTTTCCTGAGTTCTTTCAAGTTGGTTAACCGAATCGGTGGATGCAACTGAGTCCATTTTAGCTTGCAAGGTGTCGTGATTTTCACGAACAACAGTTTGCAATTCTTTTATGGGTGCTTCGTTATTCTGTAATGCGTTTTCATGCCGCGAAAAAATAGGTTGGAAATGCTCACAAATTTGTGTTTTTACGTCATTACAGATTTTTTGACATTTCGATTCAATGTTAAGTAACTCAGTATTTAAATCTTCAGGTGTTTGTTCAAGTGTGGTGTCTAACTTCCGAAGATTTTGCTCCATTGTGTCTAACTTTTGAAGATTATGTTCCATTGTTTCCAACTGTTGCTGTGTTTGTCTCTGATTTTGTTCCATTGTGTCTAACTTTTGAAGATTTTGTTCCATTGTGTCTAACTTTTGAAGATTTTGTCCCATTTGTTTCTGATTTTGTTCCATTAGTTGCATTAATTGCAATAATAATGTATTGGTGTCTGGAATCTGTTTTTCTATGCTTTTTGGCAGTGCATTTTCACCGGCAACATTTACATTTTGACAGGCAGAAAATGTGTCTTGACTCATTTGAGAAAACGGTGAGGACCCATAACCTAAGTCTACAGTATTTGCAATATTGTGTTCTGTCATTTCGGATTCCTGAGGCGAGCTGTTGCTGACTGATCGATCGATAATTGTTCCCTGTTCACTACTTGTTTCATTGTCTACACCATTATTTGCCGCCCGCTCCATTTCCCTATGCACAATTACCAAATTACTACTTTGAACATTAGTTAATTCATTACATGGTGGCGCTAACACACTGCTTTCGTCTTCACTGTCATTTCTCAGTTTACTTTGGAGCTTAGTATTACGTTTTTCACATGCCATTATAGTCACAATATTTCACACGACAACACAGAAAAGCACAATTTGAAGAGCAAAATAAGAAAACACATTAACGTAGCACTGAAAATAATATCTAGTTGATTGCAAGCGAAGCTGCGAAATACTTTGTGCAAATCTACATGCATGCCACAACTGTTTTACTGTACAACAATGAAAGACTGCAACTACAAAGGAAATTCTCTCTATGATTACGCGCTAGCAATAAACAAAGGCTATACTAACTACACAAACTACAAGAAAAAATCAGAAGATTCCAGTGAAGTATCCTTGGCTAAGGGTCGACATATGAAACGCCCCCTTAGAAAAATTATATAAGACTGTGCTTAAACTGACACACAATATTTTTAGCGCAATGCAATCTGACTTTCAAAAATCCCTACAAAAGAATGGCCCTGACTAACATTTACCTATACCTTTGACAAATCACTTACCTCACCAAAAATCTTCGTTACTCAAGCTACTGCAATACAGCGAGCGCCACTACTGCCAGCTAAATAAAAGATTCAAACTACTGAAGGCACTAACTACTGACAGGCATGGTTAGCAAATGAAAGATTTTAATACAGAACAAACAATGTATTTACCTTAATAGTCATAATATATATATCAGTTCATGACACCAATTCTTACAAATTTCAAAACTCCGCCATCTCTCTCCCCACGTCAACCACTGCAGGCGGCTCACCTCCAACTGCGCAACGCTACTCGCTGTTAGCATCCAGCTGCCGCTGCCCGACACTACAATGGCAGACAACAATGCAAACTAAGCACAGACTGCGCACAGCACAGCCAGTGATTTTTCATACCGAGCGCTATGTGGCGTTACCAATAAGAAAACCTAAACAGCCTACTTACAAGAGATCCGTCAGGCATATTTCAACTCTTCTAAAGCTACCCAACTCAACTATTGGCGAAGTGATTCTGAAATGCAAACGTGAATGAGCAGCCACAGCTCAACTAAGAACAGACAGATCTATCGTCGAACATTACGGAGGGTGTATGTAAAAAAAAAACTGCTTGAAATCATCAGAAGGAATACTTGTGAGTCGCGAACTGCTGCCAGCTGTTTACCTAGATCAATGATTCCTTGTAGGGAATTAAAAATAATGGTCGAGCAGTTCCTCATACCCGCACATTTCTGTAGATAGTTCTAAGTCCAAGTCTAAGTGATGCAACTGAAAAGTGGACAGTTGAAAAAGACTTATTTGGAGTGGCGAATCACGTTATACTTCGTGATAATCCGATGGATGGATCTGGGTTTGGCAAATACCTGGAGGCCGTTACTCGTCGTCGGGTGAGGTGCCAACAGTGAAATACAGACATGCGGAAGAATGTGAACATATTTGACAGCGCTGGGTATTGTATACTGCAGAGGAATTGTTCGGAGATGGTCAGTACATCAACATGGCAATACGCCATCTGATAATGCAGCATCTGTCCAACAATGATTTGTGGACCTCAACATCACTGAAATGTTAATAAAGGAAAGGAATTGCCGTTGTGAGTCCGCGATCACTACAAATCATTTAAGAATAAAATCGTCTATATCGTTAAGTAGAAAAGCTTTATTTCTTACATTTCTGAATCTGCTACCATCAGACATCCAAAAACTTTGAACTTTCGAAACAAATTGTTAGTTGACTCCCCGTCAGGTACAGATTTTAATATTGACACTGAACCTTGTTTCGCAAGTTCAAACCTTTTGATGGCAGATCTGAAATGTTGTAAGAAATAAAGACATTTTAGCTAGCGATCTCGAAGGTTTTATTCATAAAATATTTCTGAACTGGACTGGCCTGTCCAGAGTCCCATCTTGAACCCAATGGAACAGCTTTGGGATGAGCCAGAATGTAGAATTCGCTTCTGACAACAGCATCTAACAAAACTGGCTTCTCTGGACTCTGGATCTGGAGGAAGAGTGGGGTGTCATTCCTCCACAGACTTTCAGACACCTCAATAAAAGTGCACCAAGCTGTGTTCAAACCGTTATAGAGGCGAAGTGGGCCCAACCATGTTAATATCTGGATACTTTTGATCGGATGCTATACGATGGGGTGACTAAAATCATGGGATATCTTCTAATATAGTGTCAGACCTTTTTCCCGGCTTAGTGCACCACCTAGACGTAGAATGGACTGAGGAATTCGTTGGAGGTCCCCTGCAGAAATGTTGAGCCATGCTGCCTTTATAGCTATCCACATCTGGGAAACTATTGCTGGTGCAGGATGTTGAGCACGAAATGAAGTTTCGATTATGTCCTGTAAGTGTTGGAAGGGATTCGTTTCGGGTTATCTGGGTAGCCAAACATTCACTCGAATTATCCAGAATGTACTTCAATCCAACTGCGAGCAATTGTGGCCCAATGTCTCTTTGTCCAGGAACATGAAGTCTATGAATGGCTGCAAATGGTCTCCACATAGCCTAACGTAAACCACTTCCAGTCAATGATCTATTTAGTTGGACCAGTGGACCAGTCCCATTACTTGTAAACACAGCCCACACCTTCATGGAACTTTCACTGTGCCTTGTTGACAACTTGTGTCCGTGGGTTCGTGGAGCCACACTCGAAACGATCAGTTGTTACCATCGGGACTCGTCTGACCGTGGCACACGGTTTTCCAGTCGTCAAAGTGTCCAACCGATATGGTCACGAGCTTATGAGGAGTGCCACAAACAACGTCGTGCTGTTAGCAAAGGCTCCCGCACCCGTCGTCTGCTGCCACTACCCATTAACGCCAAATTTCTCCCACTGCCCTAACAGATACGTTCGTCGTACATCCTACGTTGATTTCTGCTGTTATTTCACGCAGAGCTGTTTGTGTTTTAGACAAGACAACACAACGCAAACGTCGCTGCTCTAGGTCGTTAAGGGAAGGCCGTCGGCGACTGCGCTGTCTATGGTGAGACGTAATGCGTGAAATGTGGTATTCGGAAACACTGAACTTCCTAAGGAGTTACGAGTGGAATGGCCCATGGGTCTAGCTCCTGTAGGCGCCCCGGTGGTACCGGTCGCCTATGGTGGACTGGATTTCCGAGCGGTGACCTCTCCAGTTGCCAGAATGCTAGGAAATGGCTGTGGAAGCGTCAGAAACGCCAAAGAAACATTATTAATTCATAACACCTTTATTCCTGCCGAGTACAATGTGACCCGCGTAACACAGGCTGGCTGAGCTTGGTGATATCAACGACCTTCCCCGAGTCCTCGCTGACTCGTAGCGATAACACCAGCTCCGGGCCACACAGTCTTGCTAGCGCAGCGGCGCGTGCAGTGTCGTAGCGAAGGAACGTCCTTACTTCGTACTTCGGCCTCGCATGGCTGGTGGCGCCCGGCTCGGCTGCAGACAGCAAGCGTCTGCGCGTAGGAGGCTGTGGGTTTGAGTCCCGGCGCTGTAGGCACGAGAGGCGTTCTCGTAGTGCGGAGTGTACTCTATCCCACCCCGTCTTCTTCCCTGCTCCTCATGATGGCTCGTCCGCGGTGGAAGACCGGAACGTGCTGCAGTCCCCCAGCATCGTCGGCTCACCCGGTTGTGACGGCGGATGCACAGGGCCTAGGCCCCGCACGATCTCGACGACGGCCCACTGATGTGCTCAGCATTGGCGTCGACCGAGTCTTCCGCGATGTCTGCTAATCCTGGGTTGATGATTGACAGTGGCAGCAGAGAGGACCAGAGCTGGTATGTTCCCCTCACATCTGCTGCTGGATGGGCCACCCTTACTGCAACATCTCCTTCATAGAGATTAACATGTCGATCACCGAGCTGAGCGCTATGCAGCGACCCAGTACACATCTAACTGCAAGTCTGACTGCGAGTGTCGTATTGCTATCAAAGCTGGCGTATATAAAGGAAGTACGAGCGACGTCCTGACGTCATGCTCGTTTGTAATGAACGCATTCGTTCCACTTATACTGCTGATTCATCTGTCGTACTCCCCCTTAGGTTTTCTTGCGACAGTGTTAGGTGTTGTTACGGCAGACTTACGCGAAGTGGTGAAATGCGTTACAGCTGATGCCACACCTCTGTCTTGCACTCTACGAAAGTCTCCGTGTAACACAAAGCCGCGTGCTAAGCAATTCTCTTTCGCCTGTTGTGTGTAACCCGGCCATTGCCACTGCGTGACGACACATTCCGATATGTGCAATCCTCTTACCTCTTGGCTAACCTAACGCCTCCAGCTCTCGGCATAGGCAACGAAACTTTGACAATATTCCACGCCTCCAACTCTTTACCATTCCGCGACACTACACTCCAACTGCCATTCCGCGTTCACCACCTGTTATTTCTCGCAGTGCGGCCATAATCACGTCGGAAACCTCTTCGCATAAACCACCTAAATATAAATGAAAGCTCCGCTAATGCACTGCCCTTTTATGCCTTGTGTACGTGACTCTACTGCCATCTATATATGTGTATGTTCCATGACTTCTGCAACCTTAGTGTATAGCTTACAGGTACTCCTAGGAGACCGCAACAAATACGGTAAACTGCTTGTTTGGAAATACCTCGGAGGGCTGTGTCGACCTTGACATTACACAACGGCCTCCAAGCGATCAATTTGGCCTCCAGGTGTATATTACAAGCAACAGTACGAACCTTACAGGGCCGTGACGCGTGAAGGACAGGGGAGCACCTGGAATGAAACTTGTGTCAATGGCGTTGGGTTCTCCTTACGACGATTGCTGGATTTACACTATGTGATCAAAAGTATCCGGACACCTCCAAAAACATAGGTTTTTCGTATTAGGTGCATTGTGCTGCCACCTACTGCCAGGTACTCCATATTAGCGAACTCAGTAGTCATTAGACATCGTGAGAGAGCAGAATGCGGAGCTTCGTGGAACTCACGGTCTTCGAACCTGGTTAGGTGATTGCGTGCCATACGTCTGCACGCGAGATTTTCACACTCCTAAACATCCCTATGTTCACAGTTTCCGATGTGATATTGAAGTAGAAATGTGAAGGGACATGTACACAACAAAAGCATACAGGCCGAACTCGTCTGTTCACTGAGACCACCAACTTTAAAAACGGTCGTAACGTGTAATAGGCAGACATCTATCCAGGCAATCACACAGGAATTCCAACTGCATCAGGATCCACTGCAAGTACTATGGCAGTTACGCTGGAGGTGACAAAAAGTGGATTTCATGGTCGAGCGGCTGCTCATAAGCCACACATCACGCCGGTAAATGCCAGACGACGCCATGCTTGGTGTAAGGAGAGTAAACATTGGACGATTGAACAGTGGAAAAACGTTGTGTGGAGTGACGAATCAGGGTACACAATGTGGCGTTCCGGCAGCAGGGTGTAGGTATAGCGAATGCCAGGTGAACGTCATCTGCCAGCGTGTGTAGCGCCAACAGCAAAATTCGGAGACGGTTGTGTTATGATGTGGTCGTGTTTTTCATGGAGAGGGCTTGCACCCCTCGTTGTTTTGGGTGGCACTATCACAGCACAGGCCTATATCGATGATTTAAGCACCTTCTTGGTCCCCACTGTTGAAGAGAAATTCAGGGTTGGCGATTGCATCTTTCAACACGATCGACTACCTGTGCATGATGCACGACCTGTGGCGGAGTGGTTACACGACAGTAAAGTCCCTGTAATGGATTGGCTTGCACAGAGTCCTGACCTGAATCCTATAGAACACCTTTGGGATGTTTTGGAACACTGATTTCTTGCCAGGCCTCACCGACCGAGATCGATATCTCTCCTCAGTGCAGCACTCCGTGAAGAATGGGCTGCCATTCCCCAAGAAACCTTCCACCAACTGATTGAACATCTGCCTGCGAGAGTGGAAGCTATCATCAAGGCTAAGCGGGCCAACACCATACTGAATTCGAGCGTTGCCGATGGAGGACGTCACGAAGTTGTAAGTAGTTTTCAGCCACGTGTCCGAATATTTTTGATCACAAAGTGTAACTGACGCCTCATGACCGTTGTAGAAGCATCAGTAGGGTCGTAGGTCAGTCATGTTCCGAGTCGATGCATTATGCAAATGTCTGATGCCACTCATCGCTATCAAGGCAACTTTGTAGGGTGTGCAATATCCTAAGAGGACCAGCCGCACTTGGGCGATGGGTTAGTTCTTCAAGACAAAAGTAGCATATCTCTGCCAATTTCCTACCGGCAACTGTATAAGTCAAGTATATCACATTAAAATTCTGTCATACAACAGTGTGGAAAGTTTAGTTCAGATGCTCATCGAGTTTTGTGTCACGTGCTTATTATTACTGTTCTCTGTTTAAATATATTAGTTGTTTGGAACTATTGTTTTTCTGAACAAAGTTACCACTGAAGACTTTTCTCGATAAATATCCTAGGAGTGTAGTACATTTTAATGATTTCTGCACTGCTCTTTCTTCTTGTGTAAACGGCGTCAGAACGGACAAAAATTTAAATCTTAAGAAGAGAAATTTTCAGTTCCCTACACGACGTAAACCGATTAAAATGTCTGCATGCACAAATATTAACAGACAGGAGTTTGATTTCTAGAATCAAAACTAAAGCATGTCATAAAGAAAGCGATCCTTTGCTACAGGAAGTCCCCCAGACACTAAATGTTAACGATGAAAACTTTCAACGGCGTCTGGGCTGGTTCACAACTTCATAAACGAACTCTCGCATTCCGAAGACGAGAACTTCGTTTACCGGAGATTAACTGGGAAGGCTGGTGAAGCATCGCAGAAGTTTACTCACTAAATGCGTGGACCTATCAAGAAACTTCCAACTGCGATCTGCTTCTTAATTGCCTGCAAAAGGACTTTTGCTAACTGTTGAATCGATGGCTCTCTCCTTAACGGGTGTCTTTTTTGTTCAAGATGGATGTTTGACTATTTGTAGATCAGCCCATTCATTCTCCTGTTAGCGTTTGACGGGCTTGAAGCTCATGGAATAAGTTTAAGTAACTTGACAATAGAAAACAAGTTGGTGGCAGTTAAAAATCTTCCTGCAGTTGACAGATGGTGGGGCTGGGGTATTGCACCATTTTCGAATGAATATGTTTAAAGTTTCTAACGATTCTTTGGAATATCCAGAAATTTTTTGTGATTTAAATTTCTGAATAATATGACATGATGACACCAACAACAACGACATGTTGGAAGACGGCCACAGGGCGCTTTGTTTACGTCTGGCTTCTGTGAGAAGCGTCAGAGAGCAATTATTATTATTAACGTGATTATAAGTCATTAAATCTTCAACATTTATTCAGAGAACTAAAAATTAAGACACATTGTATATCCAAACTACAGACGGCGCCAATTGAATGTGCATGGCCTATGGCGACCCTGCAAATGGTCAATAAACGATTCTTATCTCTCGGTAACTATGAGTAGAACCTAGCTGTAATTACGATGTAAAAAGTGCCTCCTTATTTGGAGATAAACTAACACAGAGAGACGTGAAAGATTTTGCATCTAACGATAAAAATGATACAAAATGTCGATAAAAATAGAGAACAGTAACGGTGAGATGGTGGTGGTGGTTGTTAGTGTTTAACGACTCGTCTTCAACGAGGTCATTAGAGACGGAGCGCAAGCTCGGGTTAGGGAAGGATTGGGAAGGAAATTGGCCGTGCCATTTCAAAGGAACCATCCCGGCAATTGCCTGATACCATTTAGGGAAATCACAGAAAACCTAAATCAGGATGGCCGGAGACGGGATTGAACCGTCGTCCTCCCGAATGCGAGTCCAGTGTGCTAACCATTGCGCCACCTCGCGTAACGGTGAGACATCTTCAATTGAAGATGCAGTGCATTTACGTAACTTGTATGAAAACTTCAGTCACAGACTGTCTTTAAAGGACCAAAAAATGAATCAGGTATTTACTTTAAGACCTGGAACAATTATGAAGATAAACTGGTAGTCGCACATTTTAATAAATGTGACATTTATGGCAGTGAAAGTACACATTCTACACCGTATAGTCAATTAATAAATCTTTCTTGCTGGAAATATGGTAGATCAACAAGAAAATAATATGTTATGAAAGAAGTGCTCTTCGAAAAGCAATTACACTTATTTTAAACATGGAGAAATTGTATTAAGAAAACGAAATTTTTTCATGTTTAACGTATTGTGATATACGATATTTTACTTGGAAATTACACAGGTATTTCTTGATGACTCGTAATTATTGTAACATCCTCTCAGAATATTTAGAGTTCCAGATTCTCCACACACGCCCACCTTTTCCATATTATCTTCCCAATAATTTCTTTTCCAGAAGTCATCCTCTCAGGTCTGTTATTCCTCCTGTTGTTTGTTTCTCCATTATTGCAATCTACATAACATTTGCCTAGGCAGCAGGTTTTCTTCGTCTACTTCGTTATCGCCCATTTTTGTGTTAAGTTTCTCGGTGTTTTCATATTTACTATATCTCATTACTATCGTTTATCTTGATTTGTAAATGATGTATTGTCGACACTGCAACAATTCTTGAAGTGTTCTGTATTCCAGAATCTCATTTAAGTAAACTGCTTTTCATTTTTCGCTTATTCCTACTGCTGGAAAATATTTTAATATTTTTTTTGACATAACTGGTCGAAGTGATCACCGAAGTGTTTTCTTTGTCGTAAAGAAGTTGTGTTATTATTTCATCTTTCTGCCCACTCGTTTTCAATAAGGAACAAAGCAGTATATAATCATCATCAGCTTCACTTAGTTACTATTTACCATTGTAAGACTCTCGATCTCCCCTGCAGTTCTCCTCCTATCTTGAAATCATCTTCTTTACATTAGCTCAGCGTCTTCTTTCATCTGTCGACCTGCTCATTTCTCTCTCTATATCTCGATCTCCCTCCACTACATACGCAGTGTCTCAGCTTACAGTTCTTCTCCCCGCACAACACCATGCCATTACCATCCGCGACAGTACACTCATTACATATACAAATTATCTAAAACAGCTTCACTTTGACTCCTCGTTACAGTACTTCTTTCGATGCTTTTCTCCGCACATCTTAACCCGAGCACTGCTTCTAAACAGTTCTTCCTTTCCCATTATATGTATATACAGTTCATCCTGTAATATACTTCCATCATCTAACCACATCTTTCCAGTATCAAACGTTTTTATCTTCATTTACATAACAAGACAATAATTGCGACTTAACAGGAATAGCACTTGGCTATGTAAGGTGTCAGGCAAATCCAACACCTTACATGAAAACCCTGACATGATAAGCAAATCCAGTAGTATATCACATAGCTCCGAATAAATCGTGACATTAAATTAACCAAAGTAATACGAGTAACGAGTGAGCAAATGGAATACCACAGACTAACACAAGAATGCCTAAATTCATGTCGTACCTTCCCACCGTGAGGCAGACGCAGTTCCGAGGGGAGAAACGAGGACAGAAGCCGAGAGCAGAACCGTGTTAAGCTAGGAAAGAGAGGGGCTGGGCACCCACGCTGCGAGCCTACCTGTACAACTATACAACCCGCACGTTTTAGCGTCAGGCTTTTTCGCGTCTCAGGTATGTCAAGGACAACCCCCAGCCCATGTTAAAAGCTAGAGCCCTGCAGAAAAGCAGTATAGATCTTATGATAACACAAAAAGGGCCACTACCACCCGCAAGTTTTAGCGTGAGACTTTTTGGCGTGTCTGTTACATTAGGATCACTCCCCAGCCTATGTTAAAAGATAGAGCCCTCCAGAAGAGCAGTATAGATCTCACGATAACGCTAAAAGGACCACACTAGCTGCAGGTTTTAGCGTGAGACTTTTTAGCGTCTCTGTTACGTTGCAAACTTTAAAAACATTGCCCCACCACGAAAAGTATAACGTTTCCCATTGGATAGACAGAATTTTTGTAGGCGGAGCGTAAGGTTAACATTGAGACCCTGATTGGTCAGATGAAAACACAGCCAGATAGCTTTTTTAAACTAACTTCGGTAAATTGTAGTAAGGAGAAGTTAGAGAGTTAGTTCCGAGACGGCGGGCTGAATGGCTGCTGCGCCGGCCGCTGCCGCCCTGACGCTGCTTAGACACCGACAAGGTAATGAACGCACGCGATGCCGCATTTTTGAGCGCATAAGGCTTCACTCAGAACTGCAGAAGTCTCATCTGTTACACCCCTTTTTCCGTAAAACTAATGGTGATCGTTAATTAAAACTCATGGTGTTCACATTTGCCACTTGAAGTAAAGATCTGAAACGCGATGATTTTTCTTTTATATAGTTATTGAGAAGCCACATCAGCTACTGTAATTTACGACAAGTTAGATAAGTTATTAAATATAATTGAGGGTCACTGTAGACCATTTTGATAGTTTTCTCTTTTGTGAAACTTAAATTAAACCTAGATTACAGAAGTGATATGGCATAGGTCATCCTTCGATCGATTGTAGAACTTGGAAACCCATTCAGGGAATATTCGTTCACATTTTTGTTGAACGCAGTTGGTTTTTACCATCCTGTATTAAAACATTTCCTTTTATCAATAGTGCAATTTATAAACGATGTTTTGTAATTAGAATAAATTTCCAATGGTAAACTTAACTGTTTTCGACGTTATTTTACCAGCTAACTAAAAATAGGAAAGCCTTGAACCCTTTCCACTATATTTAGTTAGAATTAAGATTCTTTTACAGGGAGTGCAGTGGAGCTGACGCTGAGATCATTAAGCATTTGATTATATCATCGCTAGTCTCACTGAACTCTTCTGAATTCTACATGTCATGTGTGGTCTGGCGTCTCCTTACCAGCAACAGGTCCCAGGTTCAAACTAGTTAATTCCCTAAACAACACACTCAGAGCGTCGTTGCGCGAAAGTGGTAGGGAGACACGATATAGTACAAACATACACCACCATGAATGTTTAGAGCTACACACATTTAATACACTAACATTACCTAACAGTGTAATTAAAAAATTTCAAATAAAATTTCATACATTCGAATACATTCATTCACATTCATTTGTATTAACAAAAATCGGTAAATACATATGCAATAATTTTTATATTGCGAATTGAGACAATTAAAAAACATAGATTACTGTGGAAAACGCTATCTTCAATGGGTTAAGTTTTCCATTTTTTACATTTTTATCGTTCATATGAATAACTGTTAGTTGTATATGTCAGTTTTTATTTATTTTTGTTGGTTTTCTGATGCCTTTTTCTATTTCTTTCCAAAAGTACAGCATTGACTGTGCTGGACATTACAGAAAACATTTTCAAGGCCAAGTAAGTTAAACAAAATTTTAAAAACGGTTTTAAAAAAAACTTATATCCATGAACAAAACGTAAACAACCATAAGTGGATGCTTTTGGCTACTCTCAAATGTGTGTCATTTAAAAGTACAACGACAGAGATGAGTGAATGCCCTTCACATCTTCTTTGAATAATATCGAAGCTGATACATTAGTTTCACAGGTGATTACATGTACTGGTTTTTCTGCTTTTTCTACAGATAATCTGAAACAAAAGTCTTCAACTTATTCGTGTAAAGTAATTCCCACGTGATCTGTTATTCTGTTACCTGTGAAGTTTTGTATTGTCAACGGAACTGCTAGTAGAGTTTCGTTCTGTGGCCTCAGAGTAATAAGTAACTCGCTATTAAACATGGAACTGAAGGGGCTAATTTAAATAACTGGGAAGACGACGTTTTAAAACAAGAGACGAGTTTACAGGAGTCTGAAGTTAGCCGTTGTGTTTCAGACCATAACGTATTTCTTCCCTTGTACCAACCGTCTGCGGTCTGAAAGCTTCATCAGCGAACAAATGCTGTTTTCGACTTCTGACTATATTCCGTGTTTACATTCTGCCCTCGTCCGTGAGAATACGCCAGATTACTTACGTGGTTCGGCTCAGTTTGGTTTCAGTGCTCTGACGCCTCACACTTGGCAACTTCAAAGTTCACGCACAATGGTTCGCGCAAAAGTGCAGCGATGTATGTTAATTCTCGTGTTAGCAGAAACTTGCTACAGGCGTTTGTCTCGCTTGCTTGGAAATGTGGAGGGAAGACGGATAAAAGACGCACGACCTCTGTGCTGTATTGAGGAATGAGATAAATGGTACGAACTCACATTTTGTCATGATTCAGGAAAGTTGCAGACGATTTAGAGTGGCCTCAGACTTAAAAGAAACTGTTTGACTTACTCTCTTTTTGCCGTTTGGCGCTATGTTGTAAAATATAGATCTTCCGTTCTTTCGTAAGTAGCCTAAATAAGTTACTGCTACATCCTTTCACGCTTAGATTCGTTCCAACTCATACTTTTACTTGAAAAGACGAGTACAGTGATGTAATACTTGTTAAAGTTGAGATGGAAACTCTCCGCAGTAGAATTGAAGAAACGTGCAAAAACTGAAAGGATAGCCGGCCGGAATCGGCTATTTGCGTTGTAAACACGCTCTTGCCATGTTACGTTGTTGTATCAAGCATTTCGACTGTTTACTTTTCTGCACTGCAGAATTAGCAGGAACTGTGCGGTCGTTTCGGCTCCAATATTTCTTACATGCAGACATCCACTGCAACGACGAAAGCTAGACATGCTTCTTTTATACGGCGAATGGTGACACGAACCGTTTTGCAAGGAATGTGAGATCAGCCCGAGGACTGACATTCGCATCTTTCTTCGATGTAAATTCCACCTGTCAGTGTATCAGGCAATGTGAGAACGTGATTCCGGAAGTGATATAGAATTTTTTTAGTTTGATCTGCATCCCTACGTTTTCCTAACGTGTGATCTTTACCGACAAAGCCACGTTTATCAAGCACGGTAATACAAATTTATGGAACATACTCTATTGGGCTGGTGAAAAAACACGCTGGCTTCGTTTGTTACAACAACAACGACCGTGAAGGGTAAACGTATTCTGTGGAATCCTAGGAAATTCCATTGTGGGACCTTACTTCATACCTGAGACATGAAATGGAAATACTTATGCACGCTTTCGTACGAATATTTTTATCTGTTCTTCTAGAACAGTTGTTAGTGGGTAAGCCAATGTGTGTGTTGTTCCATCACGAGGGCTGTCCAGTTCATTCATCCCTTTTTGCAACGCAAATACTGAATGGAAAGTTTACTGACCATTGGATAAGATGGAATGCTGCAGTACACGGGCCGGCCAGGTCTTTGGATTTGATTCCTGTTGATATCTGAAGAACGTTGCCTGTCATGAAGCCCCAACTGCGTCAGGCGATATGAGCCGTCAGTGACCACTGCATGCAACGGCATATCATCCTATGCACTTCAAACTGTTAGTCTATCTCCCGAACGGCGACTGCAGACGTGCCTCGCTAACGACAGTAAGCAATGTGAGCACATATTTCAGTGTAAAACTACGTTTCATTAAGAAAAGTATTTATTTTGTGACTGACATGTCGTCAGTCATCCTGAATAAATTGTTTCTTTCGTTTAAAGTGTATTGCGTCTAATTATAGTTTCGAGTAGGGTTTATAGACACGTTTTCCCGACAGCAGATAGAGGACAGCCTTCTTTGGTGGAATCTCAGAAAATTAATACAGTAGCTTCCTTTCTGCTCTGAACATTACGAGTATGAACGACCGAAGTGTATGTTTCGGCTTTGATAAATAAGCCGGGAAGAAGAGGGTTTAAATTGAAAATTGCCTTACTAAACTGCAGTTGTTTTACAAAAACAAGGAATCGTACACATATTTGAAATAGTTTTTCTGATGCGCCAGAAGATAATTTATGCCACTGTTCGACATAAAAAAATCATAGATGATCCTGTGTGTCGTGGGCCTGTTTTATAGCATACAACGACGGAGCCTCGGACGATAGTTCTGTTTACACGACAGTATTTGACTCTGGTCAAATTCCTGTGCAATTTTGGTACTTTCCTCCAATTCCTTTTGCCAAGAGTTTCAACCTCAACATTAACAAGCATTATATCACTCTACTCATATTTTAAAGCGCTTTCGGATGCTGTTGAAGACGTATATAATTCTATTGAAGAAAAAATCGTACTTGCTTCAGTATATCTCCATCGATACAAGAGTTAACACTCTGCATCACGTACCAAAGTATTTGTCCATAGCCTTCTACTATTCGCTGAAAACCTCGTTTCGATATCTGGAACCGTTCAGGAAAAAAAGGGGTGGTATGTATTACGTGATTCTTCTTGTAAAAACGACACTTAGATGAGTGAGGAATCGTTCTGTCGAAAATACTGGCAGTAAATGGGGAAACCATAACGACAAAAGACAAATTCTTATGACCAGAGCCCTTTTTTCATAACCTATTATATCGTAGAACATGTATGCGTTCTTGAAGTATCATATCATTAAACATGAACGATGAGGCAGCAAAACAACAAAAAATATGCGAAGTTAGCATTCAGTTCTATATTTATTTCTATTTCCTTCTAAAACATCACACTACAACTATTTTCTACAAAGTTTCTTCACTTAGGCTCATACGTTTACCTGGCGGAACGCTTTTGTACCTAGTAAATGATCTTTCTGAGTCACAAGAAGTGATGAATGCTTGCATAAGGGAAGAAATTTCGGACAAAGTCGTATCAGGCTGTAAGTCTTTTAAATTTTCTGCCATGAAATATTTTCTGTCAAGTTCGAAAAACCAAAATCAGTGGTTGACCCGATAACTTCGTTCATCTTACCCTTTGCTGCAACAGCGAGTTCTCCATAGGAGATTAAAACTCTTCAATAATTGTCAGAGATTTCACAAGTTACCTGTGGCTTCCAACGTCGGTATTGCCGCAGGCAAATGAGCTAAATTTGGTTTGATGTAAATCAGATCCTACATCAAAACTGGTTTTCCGAAAGCCACTTCCTCATCTTTAATGAGAGCTCCGTTAGTGGCTTCATATGTGCCTACAACCCGAAACGGAAAAAAATACGGAGCAGTAACTTCAGGCTTTTCAACAGAACGAATGAAACAGATGTTAACTTCAATAAATGTGCGGGATATTTCGGTGTCTTACGGACTTTACTTCATCAAAATCATTGCAGTAAAAGATGGAAGTGCTTGTGTAGGTTATGGTGGCAAAACTGAATCTGGCCGTATTCAGTTGCCCCTGCTACGGGATTTTATACGACCCGCAACGCCCTCGTACACCGCAAGCAAGGTTTTCATATTCTCTCGCTCACTACGTGGAAACCACAAGTCCTACAACAGAAAATGAACAGACCTTTTCGTAGTAAAATCTTGTTAGATGCTGTAATTTTCGAATAATTCAAGAAAAAGGCATTTATCTTGAACAACTTGAGAAGTGTTGCCTTTAGCAAAAATGTACACAAGTACAAAACGTACTACATTAAATTTTCCCAAAAAAGTCCCTTTCATTTTTTCTGTAGCACTAATAGGTTGTGCCTAGCAAGCAAGAGGTATTTGGAGGCGTTGAAGCTGCATAAAACCTATTGGCAGGGGCAGCTGAATCGTGCTGTATATCCACGCGCGACAACATGGGCGGGTGCTTTCAAGAACACCGTAAGTAGGAAAGGAAGTCAGCATATAAGTTAATCAGTACCGTCAGAAATATCAAACCTCTATATTTTGTGCATCCACTTACGTTGTTTTCACGTTGTCGGATGTTCAAATGCTCAAATGTGTGCGAATTCCTAAGGGACCAAACTGCAGAGGACATCGGTCCCTGGGCTTACACACTACTTAAACTAACTTATGTTAAGAACAATACACACAACCATGCCCGAGGGGGACTCGACCCCCGGCGGGAGAGGCCGCACAATCCGTGACATGGCGCCTCTAACAACGCGGCCACTTCGCGCGGCCATACTGTTTCAGCTACACGATGTTGAGCAAGGGCTGAACATATAAAGTGCTTTAAGATAAAATATTTTATTGCTTTCCCGGCCTCCATCATACATGGGGTAGTTTTGGTTAAAAATAGTAGGACCCTTTTTTTTTAAATTTGTTCGCACAAACTACACTCCTGGAAATTGAAATAAGAACACCGTGAATTCATTGTCCCAGGAAGGGGAAACTTTATTGACACATTCCTGGGGTCAGATACATCACATGATCACACTGACAGAACCACAGGCACATAGACACAGGCAACAGAGCATGCACAATGTCGGTACTAGTACAGTGTATATCACCCTTTCGCAGCAATGCAGGCTGCTATTCTCCCATGGAGACGATCGTAGAGATGCTGGATGCAGTCCTGTGGAACGGCTTGCCATGCCATTTCCACCTGGCGCCTCAGTTGGACCAGCGTTCGTGCTGGACGTGCAGACCGCGTGAGACGACGCTTCATCCAGTCCCAAACATGCTCAATGGGGGACACATCCGGAGATCTTGCTGGCCAGGGTAGTTGACTTACACCTTCTAGAGCACGTTGGGTGGCACGGGATACATGCGGAAGTGCATTGTCCTGTTGGAACAGCAAGTTCCCTTGCCGGTCTAGGAATGGTAGAACGATGGGTTCGATGACGGTTTGGATGTACCGTGCACTATTCAGTGTCCCCTCGACGATCACCAGAGGTGTACGGCCAGTGTAGGAGATCGCTCCCCACACCATGATGCCGGGTGTTGGCCCTGTGTGCCTCGGTCGTATGCAGTCCTGATTGTGGCGCTCACCTGCACGGCGCCAAACACGCATACGACCATCATTGGCACCAAGGCAGAAGCGACTCTCATCGCTGAAGACGACACGTCTCCATTCGTCCCTCCATTCACGCCTGTTGCGACACCACTGGAGGCGGGCTGCACGATGTTGGGGCGTGAGCGGAAGACGGCCTAACGGTGTGCGGGACCGTAGCCCAGCTTCATGGAGACGGTTGCGAATGGTCCTCGCCGATACCCCAGGAGCAACAGTGTCCCTAATTTGCTGGGAAGTGGCGGTGCGGTCCCATACGGCACTGCGTAGGATCCTACGGTCTTGGCGTGCATCCGTGCGTCGCTGCGCTCCGGTCCCAGGTCGACGGGCACGTGCACCTTCCGCCGACCACTGGCGACAACATCGATGTACTGTGGAGACCTCACGCCCCACGTGTTGAGCAATTCGGCGGTACGTCCACCCGGCCTCCCGCATGCCTACTATACGCCCTCGCTCAAAGTCCGTCAACTGCACATACGGTTCACGTCCACGCTGTCGCGGCATGCTACCAGTGTTAAAGACTGCGATGGAGCTCCGTATGCCACGGCAAACTGGCTGACACTGACGGCGGCGGTGCACAAATGCTGCGCAGCTAGCGCCATTCGACGGTCAACACCGCGGTTCCTGGTGTGTCCGCTGTGCCGTGCGTGTGATCATTGCTTGTACAGCCCTCTCGCAGTGTCCGGAGCAAGTATGGTGGGTCTGACACACCGGTGTCAATGTGTTCTTTTTTCCATTTCCAAGAGTGTATATTGACTTCTGCTGACATCTACGAAGCCACATTATGACGTTTGAACTCACTGTGAAGTTAACAGAATGTAAAAAAAAATTATTCATTTTTTTACGCTTCTGGCGTCTTTCATATGAGAAAAATAAATAGAAGGTGCTGTCGTTCAGGTTATTGCAATATATATAATATGCAACATAATAGTATAAATTCATGCTGTTATATCAATGAAATGTTCCCTTGCTTAGCTGTATGGTGAAGTGCTTGCCTACCGTGCACTGGGCCTGGTTTCGATTACCGGTCGTGTGGGAGATTTTCTTCGCTCGCTTGTGTTGTCCCCATCATCATTTCATCCTCATCATCGGCCGCATTTCGCCAATGTGGCGCCGAATGATCTAAGATATGCACTTGGCAATCGAACCTGAATGGGACATCCTGGCCTACAATACCATACGATCATTTTATTTCATTTTCATCTTTTTTTTTCTTTGTTCAGTTCCGGTTCCCCCTGAAGGGGGCGGGCTGGCAGCAGCTTAGTATGCCGCTCTTCAGCCTACAGGATTTGTTTTAAAAAGATGAAGATAACAAAAAATAAAAACAGGCGATAGAAGAAGAGACTTAAATGGTAATATGGCGCAAAAAAAGTGGAACTTAAAACATAGAAACAAAGGGATGATGATGCTAATAAAATACATATGAAGCAGACAGAGAAAATAATAGACAGACAATTAAAAAAACATGGCGACAGTCTGGTTTCTGTTCGCAAGAGACATAAAATTCACACACAGCGACAGCATGATTTCTGTTCGCAACACTTTGGAAAGACGAACAACACTGAAGATTCACTTGAACACTGCACTAAAAAGTTAGAAAGTATGACAGACCACAGCTGAGGGCAGGTGGGGTGAACCTAGACCGATGATGGGAAAATAAAAAAGCGGTGAAGGAGAGGAAAAGCGAAGGGGGTAGGGGGGAAGGGAGCCGTTGGAGGACGAGGACCCATAAGAGGGGGGGGGGGGGGGGGTGCTACGCAGGCACGACAGGGAGTGGGGAAAGGCAGAGGAGAGGAATACAAAATTACTCGGGGTGAGTGGGGAGAAGGGGGGTAGGGAGAGGGTAGGCCGGGAGAAAACAGGATGGAAAGGGGGGGGGGGGTCATTTTCATCAATGAAATCTTCGAAATATGCATTTTCTCTCCAAATGACCCAAGAGTGTATACAAGCAAGCAACATATTTTTGCAGAGAAATCCAGATACTAGTCGTGACCAAGCACCTGGGTACGAGCAGCTGAGATTTCAAACAGCTGGAAGTAGCAAGTAAATGACGGAAATACTTTACCGAAGTGGCGAGCCAAACGCACTTGCTACCGCGAGTAGAATGCCACCTAGTGGAGCTGTGGTGACGACACGCGAGAAGAGAAGTATATAAGCGGAACAGAGAGGAATGGGAACAGGTGCAAGCGACATTACGGCTTTTAAAATTCGGAAAACCACTAGGTGACCCGGCTCATGGGAGTGTGTTGGCTGTTCGGGTGATGCTACCTTGAGCATACGGTATGTGGGAAGCAGTTAAATAATGATGAAATCAAGAGCAGGTGGAAACGTATTCGTCGTCCACGCCTCAGTAAAGGACTTGGGAGGTCTGATAGTTGCCCGCTCAGTGAAGTAGGGTAGGTCGCAACATGAGGCAGATTTGATGACAGAGTACAACACGCTAATGCAGGCACAATTGTTTCAGAGTATGCCCTGCAGCGACCATTATTCAACAACAAATTCCACCTCAGACGACCGCTACGTGTTCCTAAGTTGCCCCCAAGGTATTTCCAGTCACAACTGCAGTGGGAACTGGATAATCAAGTGTCAACCACGGATCCATAGAATCATGTCTCATGTTATATAAGGTCGATGGTCGCTGTCGGATACGACGCCATCTGGGTGAACAGCTGCTCGAAACACACACTGCGACGGGTACAGGTCGTTGGGGGTTGTATAATGCAATGGGGGATTTTCATCAGGGCTCGCATCGCAGTAACCGAAAGCACCACAGCAGCTGTGGACTTTGAACATTACTGCAGGCCACTTGCATTCTATCATGCTTAATCTATTTGCCGACGGCGACGGTATCTTCCAGCGGCATAACTTGTAAAGTATATATATTATGAGACATCGCAGTTGACAGTATGAGACTCTTTGTATGCCTGAACGCGTGAGTGATATGTATTCTTTGGCTACGAGAGGCTGTATTATTAGTAAAGCTCGAGCGAATGAGTGAGTCGGCTACAGGGAGAAACAGTGTGAAGTCAGTGCAGAGCGAGAAGCTTTTATGTCGGACGTAGCGTAGAGAGAATGAATTTTAAGGTGCTCACTAGTATGACAGAATGTAGAGGATGAAATTTTGAGATGATAGCACATTTTTTGGAACAAGCTCTGGCTCCTGCTTTCTAGATTTAAGTTATTTTTTTGTATTTTTATTTGTGTTTCCTTTATTAAGAGTAAGGAATTATATTTAATAAAAAGGCAAAGCGCCCAAGATAGTAAAGCAACAGGCAAAGAACTATAAGTTTGCCATGGACATGGCACAGAATACGTCATGACAGGCTTCAATTGTTTCCTTTGTAAAAGTAGACATGTAATGACACGATGTAAAATCATTTATTCTCTTACGATTCTTATTGAGATAGTTATTCATTGCTGATACATTACTGAGAATCGTGTGCATTATGAGTTCTGTTTCATTTCCAAATAATTAGTCAAGGTGGCCTTCAACAACATAATAATTGAAGCTTCCGTCGGAGGAGTTTTTGGTCGGTTTCGCAGACAGTCAGTGAGTCGCTTTTATCTACAGAACGGGATCTGCATCTCATTAATATTACATTCAGGGAGTCAGAGAGGTTTTCCACAGGTGACAGGGTGATTATTCATTTCGTAATTTCAAAGAAATCCCACATTCTAAGGTTACTCGAACTTTGGCTAGGAGTGCACTCGTTAGACATACAAGATAATGCCATTTTAATTGAATCAGTTGTGGGTTCTTGGTGCAACATCGCAAATTAACTAAACAAACACTTTTTTTAGCCTTGTTTCATAATTTATTATTATTGTTACTGCAAAACCTAGGTTTCGGGTTATAAACCCATTTTCAAGTACATTACTGATTCCCAAAGATGATAATAAAATTGTGAAACAAAACTAAAAAACCAGTGCTTATTTACTTAAAAGATAATCCCTTTCGTAAATCAATGTATAAAAATGCAAAAGATCACATTTATACGTAAAAGTGTTTTGTGCTGTACACAGAAAATTGATATTTTACCTACAGTCTCCCATCACGTAATCTATGCAAAAAGTGGTGTGGCAGTATAATTTATTTTAATTTAATTTAGTCGTAAAACGCTAGGCGATAATTGTTACAGAGTAAAGATCACATGGTGTTTAACAGTATCTACGTTTTGTTATTCACTGAGAATTATCAGTCACGTGTTCAGAATCTTAAGTATTATTCTTCACCCTTCACTATCAGCTAAAAGCGTTTCACTAAAAAAGCAAGCAGTAAATTTTATTTATTTTAAAAATTATTTGTATGAGTTAATGCTTGCGGTGTGTGGCAGTCCTGGAAAGAAACCATAGCTCATATAAGTAAAAGTCACTTCTGTGTTATCAAAACAAGTTTAAATACAGTTTCAAAATACCCTTTTACTCATTTCCAAATATTTCAACTTAACCGTACTGTCACGCCTTGCACTGTTGCTTGGATAGCCAGTTGCATTTTCGAAAAGATAACAAAATTCTCATTTGGCAAATCAGTCTAAAGTGAGATGAGGCAACCAGCCGTATGATGATTTATTTCAGGATCATGTACATCAGTACTTCAAATTCCTGTAGCATGCAGACACAGGAGAGCTGAATTATCCAATTGTAGGGCCTAAATGGATGCTTTAATATTAAATTATGAAGTATTTTCATTTGCAAAATTTTGATATAATACAGCGGTTGTGCTTTTTCTAATAGAACACTGCTTCAAGGCACAACAGTTAGCAAGTGTGTGTGATTATTTGACGAGGAAGCTATTCTGCGCATTATTGATAACTATTATTTGTACTCAGTTTCACTTACACACAGATTCAGTTTAGTGTAACTGCCATCACACACATTAAAAATAATTTACATAGTTAATGTCCAAGATTTGTGTGAAAATTCCAATGTGACAGAATACAAAGTTGATACTCTAATCGAAATTTAAAGGTACTTGCTTTCACGTTGCTAGCGAGAGGTTTTGGCAGATACAGTTTCTAATTACCTTGTTTAAGCTTCAAAACTTTGAAGCTATCAGAGTCACAAGGCCAGAATCGTGCCACAATGATTTGAAGGTGCCAGCTCTGTGCCGACTATCTACTAGCGAGTAATTTAGGGGCATTGTGTGACCTGTTCGTAGCAATCTGGTGCCACGTACTTCTGTAAATCAGCCAAGGACTTGAAATTTCCTGGAAGATTATGCAAAGGTGCCAGTTTCGAATCCCGTTCCGGTACACAGTTTTTACCTGCCGCGAAGTTTCAGACCAGCGCTGAGTGAAATTTCATTTTGGTACCGAGGACTTGTCGACCTCTTGCCCAGCAGAGTCGCTGCTATATTGCATTGCAAAGATGAACCAACACACACGGAATTCAGCAAGTGTACGTAATGTTCTGCTTCATCAGTGTCAGTTTCACATCCACAGAAAAAATACTCCTTTTCAACATTCACGTAATACAAACCATTGGTTGTACAACACCTGATCAGATGTGACAACTTCTGTTTCCAGCTAAACGACACTGAATGTCGAATCATGCTTGCTTCCATGGCTCAAATCCACCATTTTCCGAAAACGTGTGTCCTTTAAGGGGGGGAAGCTGATGAAAGACGCACCCTATTTCAGAAATGCACCAAATCCACAGTTTTTGAGATATTACAATGAAATTGTTTACCACGCTTTACATGAAAGTAACACATTTACCTATAAGATCCTCTGAATATATTCAGCTTTTTCAAAATGAAATTTGATGTTTTATTTTCTAAACATAATGTATGTTCCTTTTTCTCAGAAACTGTTGAAGAGATTTCTACAAAAAATTCTCTGTTTCATCTCTTTATATGTTGTAAACTTCTCTCATGAGGTTTTTGGAATAGGTCATATAAGGGAATTTTCATAACTTTTAAATTATAGTTCCACAAGTCAACTTTAAATTCATGCAAAATTCCAAGCACTTGCCTTATATCTCAGCTTGCAATCAGAATTTCAAAAATTGTCTTGAGACAGCGTTTAATAGATCTACAGAACATGTGTACAATTTTTTTTTTCTAGCATGCATAGAATCTCAGGCAAAGGTACAGAAACTACAAACTTTTCAGGAAACGCAATTTAAAGTTCAGTCTAACTTTTTTTATTATGTCACTTCTTTAGAAGGCATCACATTTGTATTCTGGGCCTTCTCTCCCTTCAAAGCTTCTCTTCTGGTTTCTTGTTGTCTGTCTTCTTTCCTTTACCAGGTCTTCAACTGACTTTTCAGCTGCAGAGACGCACTGTAAACCTATTTTTCTCAGGATGACTTGAGTAAAATTTCCTATCCTGAAGTCCATTCTTCCTGATACATTCATCCTCCAGACGTTTATCCAGTTTTTTATACACTCTTTGTGATCGTGGCACAACTAAATGAAGAAAGAATCGAACACTTGTAAAAATCTCCGTCAGTATCACAAGGCAAAAAAGAATTCCTTCGTCATAAAAGATGCAGCTAGATTTTTATTGTTTATAAGATACGGAACAGAGTCAAATATGATCTATAAAGCCAAAGAGTATGTATCAGGGCCTTCTAGGTGTATCCCACACACGTTTGGTTGAAAGTAATACACAGAATCGTTGTTCACTGAGCTGGTATTGAAGTGCTGCTTCAAAACATGGCCATGCAAGGGAAGCCGCGTCACACTTTTAATTATGTTTCAGGCACTTTCAACATTGAAACTTTGGGAACTTATTGTATCAACAAATAAAAAATAAATGTAAAATTGACATCTTTGGTCAATTTCATAAACTTCCCCTCTAAAACAAAACAAAAAAACTGCAAAATAAGCATTTTATCACCAACAGTTACCTAGAGATCAAGCGGACCGATGACCCATGACATCGAACTAAATCGTAATTACCTGGTGGTGAAGACATGTTCGCTCGTTCGCTTTTTCAGGTTAATTACAAATACTGATTTTTCCGTCACTCGTAGTTTATCTCTTTACTTTTGAATAAGCTGTGTAGGAACTCCCAAAACGCGTATATAGTTGCTACCAGATACATGACAGCTTTAAAACATTTCGGATAGAGGTTGGGGACAGGGGCGCACAGGATAGCGAGCAATGGGGGCTTGCTACACACACAACTGTAGTCTTCGGTTAAACTGGACTCATTGGATCATCTGTGGACATGAAGGTATTCACGTATACACACGCTCGTCCGAACGGATTTTAAGTGAACAATCAACGCCAATTTGCATGTGCTCTTTATAAATGCCAACGAAACACGAGGATTTTTTCGTTCTCTGAAACATTTGCAAGTGCGACCGCGGTAAGCTTGCTTACGTATTTACTGATCTCGTTAATCCTGACGGTGAAAACTGGGTCTCTGTCAGCCACTAGGAATACTGCCTTATTTTTACTTCCTATTATCATTATTATTAGGGTTATTATTGTTATTATTATTCTATATAAGGCGTTCACGTACGGTACTTTCATCTTCGTACGGAAATAGAAGGGAATTATAGAACAGTTCAAAGAAGAGGAAAAGAGAAGCTACAGAATAATGTTGAAGATTAGATGGATACATTGTGTAGCCAATGAACAGGTACAATATCGACTTGAAGAGGGAAACAATCTGCGGCACAAATCGACTCAAAGAAGGGATCAATTGATAAGACTCATTCTGAGCCGTCAAGAAATCGTCAGTTTAATAATACCCGTCAACAACAATTTTGTTACAGTGACTACGAATGATGTTCGTTGATACATCGTGGTTGCTGAATTCGAAAATCAATTTAGTTTTTGACCATCAGGCACAGTTTTCGTGTAACATGCTTCCCTCTATTTCTTGAACTTCTTGCAAAGATTGCATTTGGATTATTTTTCTGTTGCTTGACTGAAATATTCTGCACATTTACTTATTGAAATGTAATGGGAAATCACTGTTTGATGAAAAGACCTGAAGCAGCCAGAATACAAGATCGATTGACACTATAACTTAATATACGTACACACTATCAGCGAGTAAATAAATGATTAAGAGTTGCAGTTCTCTTTGGCAGGTAGGATGGCCAACAAAATGCGTTGTTAGCGTTTCATGTTACCACGTCTGGTGGGTAATGAGGACGCAGGTCACAGAGATGGCGCGTTCTCACGTCATACAGGATTATTAGCACCTGAGACTGTTTGAAAGCGGCTCTCCCTTTGGCCCAATGGTCAAATCGTGCAGCATCGAGATTTGTGGGGGAATGCCAATGTGACAGTGGCTCAATGTTGGGCTGCTTGGGAACATAAAGGCAGGCATACACGCCAACGTTTCAGACGATGCCTACCACCACGAGGGTTGTTCGCCGTATTGTGCACTAAGCACATCGTAACCCCTTTGAATCAGCGCCTGTTATCTGAGAAGAAATAATCGAGTCCCTGCGACTTTCTGTGTCATCGCAGTCCATCGATCAGAGAGTAGCTTCAACCGGACTCGGAACTATCTTCGTTTGCCTAGGCTGCCGTTGACGTCACGAGAGAAACAGATTGGTTTGGAATGGTGCTGTGACAAGAAAGCATGCACTGTTGATGAAAGACGTTGCGTTGTGTTAGCAAAAATCGTGGTTCAGGACTGACACGGATGATTTAATGGCGACCTGGAGAGGGGTCCCATTCTCTCAGTGTTTTGGAGAGGTACCAAGCTGTTACTCCTGTCGTCACGATGTGAGCAGCGATCGGGTATGACTTCAGGACACGGCTGGCAGTGATTGACGGGCCTCTAACGGCGCAACGGTATATGACATGAGAGCGTATCATGGTGCCATTTTTCAACGGTGTGTTGGTCGCCTATACATGAAACGTATCTCTATGAATTATTTACTTGGTAATGAGGTACTCTTGTGCCAGCAAGATCCCAGATCTGCCTCCGACCAGCTCTGACAGCAACTCCGTCCCATTGCCAATATCAAGGACCAGTTACAAAGACAGCCAATAAAATTTTTCTGGGTTTGTGACCGCATTTTCAATATACCAGGTGATCAAACAGTCAGTATAAATTTCAGATCTGAATAAACACGGAATAATGTAGATAGAGAGGTACAAATTGACACACATGCTTGGAATGACATGAGGTTTTATTAAAACCACAAAAATACAAAAGTTCAAAAAATGTCCGACAGATGGCGCTTCATCTGATCAAAATAGCAACAATTAGCGTAACAAAGTAAGACAAAGCAAAGATGATGTTCTTTGTAGGAAATGCTCAATATGTCCGTCATCATTCCTAAAAAAAATCTGCAGTCGAGGAATAATGTTGTGAACAGCACTGTAAAGCATGTCCGGAGTTATGGTGGGGCATTGGCGTCGGATGTTGTCTTTCATTATCCCTAGAGATCTCGGTCGATCACGAAACACTTGCAACTTCAGGTAGTCCCAAAGTCAATAATCGCACGGACTGAGTTCTGGGGACCTGGGAGGCCAAGCATGACGCAAGTGGCGGCTGACAACACGATCGTCACCAAACGACGCGGGCAAGAGATCTTTCAGGCGACTAGCAATATGGGGTGGAGCGCCATCCTGCATAAACATCGTACGTTCCAGCAGGTGTTTATCAGCCAGGCTGGGGATGATGCGATTCTGTAACATATCAGCGTAACTCTCACCCATCACAGTAGCAATTACAAAATAAGAATCACTCATTTCCTCGAAGAAAAAAGGTGCGATGATGGTAGATGTGGTAAATCCAACCCATACCGTTACTTTCTCACCGTGCAATGGAGTTTCCAAGACAGTTCTAGGATTATCGGTAGCCCAAATTCTGCAGTTGTAGGCATTGACAGTCCCTCGGAGCTTCGTCGGTCCACAATACATTGCTAAACCAATCCTCATCTTCCGCCATCTTTTAAAACGCCCACACTGCAAATGCCCTCCGCTTCACTAAATCGCCAGGTAACAGTTCATGATGCCGATGGATTTTGTACAGATTGCATCAGAGCGTACGCCTAAGTGCCAACCAAACAGTAGTGTATGGAATGCCGGTGCGACGTGCGACTGCACGAGCGCTGACTTCCCCGTTCATAGACGAACTCGCTACAATCTCCATTTCCTCCTGAACTGTCTCAGCAGCATTACGCCTTGTGTTCGGTAGGCCACTATGGGGTCTAGCGTCTAAATAACCCGTAGCTTCGAACTTCGAAATCATTCTCGCCACATCTGCAATTGTCAACGGACCTTTACCCGTTTGAATCCCCTTCCTATGGCAATAGGATCGTAAGGCTGAACTAGCACATTCCCCGTTCTGATAATACAGCCTCACTAAAAGCACCTTTTCAGGTAACGTCAACATGCTGCGACTGCTGGCGCATCTGATTGTCTTTCTTTTTTTTTCTTTATTGTTAATTTCACACCTGATACAGGTAGGCCAGCAGCGGCACATTACGCTACTCGTCGGCCACAGATAAAACTAATGAGACAAAAGAAGACAATTGCAGGACAGAGAGGGTGGATATACAAACATAGACATACAATATTAAAACACACGGAGCCGTCCACGGGCGCGGAGTCCAAAATAAAAACGTTCAGACACGTAAACACGCACAGAGATGACAGATGGCACACGTGGTTGTTGGAGCACAAACCAGTAACACTGGAACACTTGAACACGAATACGACAACACACACAAACACTAGGCGATGATCTCTGGTGCGCGAAAGTTCACTATACATGTGCGAGTCCGGGGACCTGCCAAAAGGGGAAAAAGAGGGGGGAGGAGGGAGAGGGGAATTTGTAGATGCCAGTGGCAGAGGAGATCGGAGGGGGAGGAAAGAAGGTAGTGGGGGTTGGGGAAGCCTGAGGGAGGTGGGAGGGAGGAAGGGAGGAGGGAGAGAAGGGAGAGAGGGTGCCCTCAGAAGAAAAACACAGGGTGCGGTAGAGGAGGATCAATGTTGGTAGGAGGAGTAGATGGAGGGGATTCTCTCTCTCATTACAGCTCCTTTTATACACGATTGCCATGCACAGTCACTGAAGTTTTGCTGTCCAGCGCCATCTGTCAGACATTTTGTGAACTTTGTTGTTTTTTTGTTCTAATAAAACCCCATGTCATTCCAAGCATGTGTGTCAATTTTTACCTCTCTATCTCCATTATTCCATGTTCTATTAAGTTTTCAAATTTATACTGACTTTTTGATCACCTAGAATAAAACTACCGACGTTTCGGTCACTGTAGCAAGTGACCTTCATCAGGGTGTTTTTGTTGGCAGTGACAATGGCTGCGTAAGCCTATGTTTACAGTTACAAAAGCTTGTTATTTAGGACCATATTTGCTTTAGGCATTATAAGATCACGGAAATTTCGAGATTTGGAATTGTGTCCAGGAGAAATGCGAATTTGTTTTTTGCTAAACCACTTGAAATGATGTGTGGTTGAAAACTATATGTCCTACTGGTTGCAAAGTGAAACTACCTCATTAGAAGAATTTACTGTTTACTTCGTGCAATTTTTCTTTTTGTATTCGTTGCTTGCTATGATCATGGAGATTAATTTTGCAACAAATTTTAGAATTTTACTCCACTGGTTCACTTCTTTCCAATTTCTTCCTGTATTCGTTGCTTAAAATGATAACAAAGGTTACATCCGTGAAAAATTTTATAATTATGTATGTTGTTGTTATTGTGGTCTCCAGCCCAAAGATTGATTTGATACAGCTCTCCATGTTACTCTATCCTGTGCAAGCTTTTTCATCTCCGAGTAACTACTACAACCTACATCCTTCTGACTCTACTTACTGTATTCATCTCTTGGTCTCCCTGTACGATTTTTACCCTACACGTTGCTCTCCAATACTAAACTGGTGATCCCTTGATGCCTCAAAATGTTTCGTAATCGATCTCTCCTTCTAGTCAGATTGTACCATAAATTTCTCATCTCGCCAACTCTATTCAGTACCTCCTCGTTAGACGTGAACCACTCATCTAATCTTCAACATTGTTTTGTAGCACCACATCTCAAGAGCTTCTATTCCCTTCTTGTCTACACCTTCTATCGTCCATATTTCTTTTCCATACATGGCTACATTCCATACAAATAATTTGAGAAAGGTCTTCCAAACACATAAATCTATAATCGATGTTTACAGATTTCTCTTCTTCAGAAACGCTTTTCTTGCCATTGCCAGTCTTCATTTAATATCCTCCCCACTAAAGCCATAATCAGTTACATTGATTTCCAAATAACAAGACTCATCTACTATTTCATTTTCCTAGTTAATTCCCTCAGCATCATCTGATTTAATTAGACTACATCCCATTACCCTCTTTTTGCTTTAATTGATGTTCATCTTCTTTCCTCCTTTCAGGACAGTGCTCATTCGATTCAACTGCTCTTCGAAGTCCTTTTCTGTCTCTGACAGAATTACATAGTCACCGGCGAAGCCCAAAGTTTTTATTTGTTTTTCCTGGACTATAATCCCTACTCAAAATTTTTCTTTTCTTTCCTTTACTGCTTGCTCAGTAAATTGTACACATAAAATGTATATTATTTTTTCATAAATTAAATTTGTTTTCATGTTGTTGGTGTTCCCACGGTTAACCTGCAATTCATTCGGAACTGATATCCATCAAAAGTATCAATATGACGGTCAGTATGAGTTATGTTCCCCTGGGCACGAATATAATCTCGTAATCATTATGTCATGGAAGCACATCGTGTCTCATTGACTTCCTGAGGAATTTATGGCTGCGCATTAAAAACATGGTGTAGGACTGCATGAAGGCTCCTGGCTGGAGTCCAGTATGAAAATATAAGGACTAGCAGCGCATCCTAGACAGGTAGTATGAGTGACAAATTAGGGGACTCGGCAGGCCAGTCAAGGATCTGTACATTCCTCAGGGCATATCTGGTATAAACTGCAGTGTGTAGCTATTCAGTGAGGGGTCTTGCGCTATCCTGCTGGAATATGGCATCTCATATCCTATCATGACAAGGCATGAGAAGAGTTTTTTTACGAATCTAGCGAGTATTCAGGCTCCCTCAAACAATTACTAAAATACACTCCTGGAAATTGAAATAAGAACACCGTGAATTCATTTATTGACACATTCCTGGGGTCAGATACATCACATGATCACACTGACAGAACCACAGGCACATAGACACAGGCAACAGAGCATGCACAATGTCGGCACTAGTACAGTATATATCCACCTTTCGCTGCTATGCAGGATTCTATTCTCCCATGAAGACGATCATAGAGATGCTGGATGTAGTCCTGTGGAACGGCTTGCCATGCCATTTCCACCTGGCGCCTCAGGTGGACCAGCGTTCGTGCTGGACATGCACACCACGTGAGACGACGCTTCATCCAGTCCCAAACATGCTCAATGGGGGACAGTTCCGGAGATCTTGCTGGCCAGGGTAGTTGACTTACACCTTCTAGAGCGCGTTGGGTGGCACGGGATACATGCGGACGTGCATTGTCCTGTTGGAACAGCAAGTTCCCTTGCCGGTCTAGGAATGGTAGAACGATGGGTTCGATGACGGTTTGGATGTACTGTGCACTATTCAGTGTCCCCTCGATGATCACCAGAGGTGTACGGCCAGTGTAGGACTTCGCTCCCCATCTGGCACATGGCATATGCCATATGGCACCTCATATCCTATCATGACAGGGCATGACGAGAGTTTTTTTACGAATCAAGCGAGTATTCAGCCTCCCTCAAACCATTACTAAAATACACTCGTGGAAACTGAAATAAAAACACCGTGAATTCATTTATTGACACATTCCTGGGGTCAGATACATCACATGATCACACTGACAGAACCACAGGCACATAGACACAGGCAACAGAGCATGCACAATGTCGGCACTAGTACAGTATATATCCACCTTTCGCAGCTATGCAGGCTGCTATTCTCCCATGGAGACGATCATAGAGATGCTGGATGTAGTCCTGTGGAACGGCTTGCCATGCCATTTCCACCTGGCGCCTCAGTTGGACCAGCGTTCGTGCTGGACGTGCAGAACGGGTGAGACGACGCTTCATCCAGTCCCAAACATGCTCAATGGGGGACAGATCCGGAGATCTTGCTGGCCAGGGTAGTTGACTTACACCTTCTAGAGCACGTTGGGTGGCACGGGATACATGCGGACGTGCATTGTCCTGTTGGAACAGCAAGTTCCCTTGCCGGTCTAGGAATGGTAGAACGATGGGTTCGATGACGGTTTGGATGTACCGTGCACTATTCAGTGTCCCCTCGACGATCACCAGAGGTGTACGGCCAGTGTAGGAGATCGCTCCCCACACCATGATGCCGGGTGTTGGCCCTGTGTGCTTCGGTCGTATGCAGTCCTGATTGTGGCGCTCACCTGCACGGCGCCAAACACGCATACGACCATCATTGGCACCAAGGCAGAAGCGACTCTCATTGCTGAAGACGACACGTCTCCATTCGTCCCTCTATTCACGCCTGTCGCGACACCACTGGAGACGGGCTGAACGATGTTGGGGCGTGAGCGGAAGACGGCCTAACGGTGTGCGGGACCGTAGCCCAGCTTCATGGAGACGGTTGCGAATGGTCCTCGCCGATACCCCAGGAGCAACAGTGTCCCTAATTAGCTGGGAAGTGGCGGTGCGGTCCCCTACGGCACTGCATAGGATCCTACGGTCTTGGCGTGCATCCGTGCGTCGCTGCGGTCCGGTCCCAGGTCTACGGGCACGTGCACCTTCCGCCGACCACTGGCGACAACATCGATGTACTGTGGAGACTTCACGCCCCACGTGTTGAGCAATTCGGCGGTACGTCCACACGGCCTCCCGCATGCCCACTATACGCCCTCGCTCAAAGTCCGTCAACTGCACATACGGTTCACGTCCACGCTGTCGCGGCATGCTACCAGTGTTAAAGACTGCGATGGAGCTCCGTATGCCACGGCAAACTGGCTGACACTGACGGCGGCGGTGCACAAATGCTGCGCAGCTAGCGCCATTCGACGGCCAACACCGCGGTTCCTGGTGTGTCCGCTGTGCCGTGCGTGTGATCATTGCTTGTACAGCCCTCTCGCAGTGTCCGGAGCAAGTATGGTGGGTCTGACACACCGGTGTCAATGTGTTCTTTTTTCCATTTCCAGGAGTGTAGCTGTTTCGTTTTGACGAATAGCTACCCACAGCCTAATTTCAGGAATGGGAGAGGTAAGGGTTTCGAGAACCTTTGCTTTCCCTGGAGTTTTACTAAGTCGTCTACGAACACGTTGTTGACGATCTGGCCGCCACAAATAGAAACTACACTCGTAGCTGAGCACCACAGAGTGCTACTCAATTTCAAGTTGCGCCTAACTGTACACCATGGAATCTCTGTCGTACGGTGTCAGCGATAAACGACGTATTTTATCTCGACTCCTCAACCCAGATTCCAGCATTTTTTTTCTCAACGGTTCATTGTCACACAATGCCTGTAAACTCTTCGAAGATCTAATGTGCTGACATTCGTGAATGCTTCGAAGCCAGTTAAACTGTTCTACGATCTTCTCGTCCCATAGGAAGAGCCGAAGGATACTTTCCTTGCCATCTTATTGTTCTGATTCCATCTCGTCGCCAAAAGCTTTGCTATCATTGTCAATATGACATTGCCGTGGCCCTCATATTAATTAGTCGATCTTTTCAAAATTCCGAAATATGTTAAGATGGACGTGCACGTTTTGCGGGAACGATCTGCACCAAAATACACTTGAACAGACCCAGTGGCCTGAATGTATGCACACTACTTTGCGTTTGCAGGAATCGTTTTTCTGTACTGAAAATGCTGTAAAGCTTGCATAGAGATGAAATATGAATTAACATTTTCCACAGGCATGAAAATACTGCTCAGTCTGGTAGACTTCAGTCAAAGTGTCCATGGCGTAACAAACAGTTTAAATTCGCTGCTCTATAGTCTGGCCCCTATTCAGCATGGTTCACTCTCCACAGACTGAATGCTGGCGCGCATCAGAAAACTCTTCGCTTTATGCTGTATTGTTAACATATTCATGTGATACTACTGACACAATCAGTGACCGTAGCTGTATGAAGCTATTGCAGATCAGCTGCTATAGATCACTCTTTGAATTCATTTACTGTTTTCTGTCCCATAGCGTCTGAGGACCAAACAACAAATGCCTATGGTAGCTTTAAAGAACTATTTTTCGGTAATATTTGTATAATGGTACCTATTCAAGATACAAAGAGGGCAAATAAGAGCACCGGTATGTTATTTCTTCAACATTTGTATGGTGTGAAGAGGCTGCTCAAAAAAATTATTGTTTAATTCTTACAATGCAAAAAAATGGCTCTGAGCACTATGGGACTCAACATCTGACGTCCAGTCCCCTGGAAAGTAGAACTACTTAAATCTAACTAACCTAAGGACATCACACACATCCATACCCCAAGGAGGATTCGAACATGAAGCACCTAGAACTGCTCGGCCAAACCGGCCGGCTCTTACAGTACAATAAAGCCCTTAACAACCTTCTTTTCGTCTTTCCCAACATTTCAGAGAATATACATTTACGTAAAAATTCTGTGATGAGCTTTTTTTCTTATTTTGTTTATATTAATTATGGTGCAAATGGCTCTGAGCACTATGAGACTTAACATCTATGGTCATCAGTCGCCTAGAACTTAGAACTACTTAAACCTAACTAACCTAAGGACATCACACAACACCCAGCCATCACGAGGCAGAGAAAACCCCTGACCCCGCCGGGAATCGAACCCGGGACCCGGGCGTGGGAAGCGGGAACACTACCGCACGACCTATATTAATTATAATTATGATTGTTCTATGTACGTATCTGCATGCATGCACTCAATATTCTACTGTAACATTTACGTACATACTTCATCAGACAGACACATTCTTCGCTACTGTTGTAGATCACTCTTTGAATTCATTTACTGTTTCCTGTCGCAATGCGTATGAGGGCCAAACAACAAATGTCTATGGTTTCTTTAAAGATATATTTTTCGGTAATATTTACATAATGGTACCTCTTCAGGGTACAAGGAGGGTAATAGGTTAATCACCATCTTTCTATATAGACATCCGCGTGATAAATATAAGAGGTATTTGTACTCGCTTGCATTATGCTGAACTTGCTTGCGATTTTGGGGAATATGAAGCATTTCAAAGGAGTCGACAGCGCTATAAAAATTCACAGGATTTTAGATGTAAGTTAAACAAAACTGACTTAGTTTTGATTTTACATTGTTGTTTACGTTGTTCAGGTCCAGTTTGTGGTTCAAAAAAGCAGAAACGTGTATCAATTCCTAAGGGACCAAACTGCTTAGGTCATCAGTCCCTAAACTTACACACTACTTAAACTAAATTAAACTAACTTATGCTAAGAACAACATACCCACCCGTGCCCGAGGGAGGACTCGAACCTACGGCCGGAGGGGCCGCGGCCACTCCACGCAGCTTTTAGGTCTACGTGTAGTAAAATATTCCTATCTTGCGATCTTTTCTTTCCCTTTAGAGCACCAACAACCGACGGAACATTCACCACAACGAAACGAAAACAACCAACATCACATGTACAATATACCCAATTTTATATATGGGCACCCACCTGATGATAAACTTGTCGGTTAGAAAGAAGGATCATCACCATTCATTCTGAATAAATAGCTTTATTAACAGTGGTAAGTTGCGGTTTTAACTTTATTGTAAGAATTAACCCGTAAAGCACCCCGAAATTTGCGTTCAGCATCTTTTGACAATGTAAACAGTAAAGCTATTTCAGGATTTACGTCAACTTCGTTTACAAATCTTCGATAAAGAACAGTTCTGCTCGTACAGTACGGAAAGTTATTTCGTGTCAGACTCGTACCCATTTTCCAGGCAAGTTGTCTTTAGACGCCGGCCGGTGTGGCCGAGCGTTTCTAGGCGCTTCAGTCTGGAACCGTGCGACCGCTACGGTCGCAGGTTCGAATCCTGCCTCGGGCATGGATGTGTGTGATGTCCTGGGGTTAGTTAAGTTTAAGTAGTTCTAAGTTCTAGGGGAGTGATGACCTCAGATGTTAAGTCCCATAGTGCTCAGAGCTATTTGAAACATTGTCTTTAGACCGCTAACATAAGGGAAAAATATAATACTCTAGTTGTGACTACCGCGGTCCATGTTCTGTATTGCTGAGCGTGACGATACTTCTTTCCAGATCTCTCTGGGAGACATACCTCGTATAGCCAGTGCCCAGCTGGTAAGAAGTTACACCATAGATAGGCGTAAACGGAGATCTGTTTTCACCTTGTCTTTTACAGAGGGATATGATTTTTATTAGAGGTTAAGGTGATAGCTCTTCTGAGTTATGGGTAGAAATGAAATGAGGTACTGACAGTAAGTCTACAATACAAGAAGACAATCCTGCCACACAGCTGATGATTACGTGAATGTTACCAGCGATGAACAGGTCATCGTCCGATCGCTCACATGCAGACAGGGTTCCTGCAGTACACATTTTGGAACAGGAAAAATGGGTTCCTATTCAGTTACCAGACACACGCTCTCACACATGTTATTCTGTAATAGTCCAGTCATCCCATTCTTTGTCCTGTGCTATCAAACGTAGAAAAATTTTTGAAATTCTCACTGGAGTGCGAACTTGACAGTTATGGTTAAGAGATGTATTTAAGTGTTTTTGTGCAAAGATAAGTCGTAACGTCATTATCCTCTGAAAATTAGACTCATCAAAGGATAGACGCAGTGTCCAGCACTTTAACATCTTGTTTATTTTAAACTCTGTTACGGAAGCCGTTAACTCTCGGAAAGGCCATTATCTGAGAAAGGCGCTCCCATAGCGCTCTTGCTATTCACGCCAGAATAAATCTCCATGACGCACGAAGTAACAAGAAGTGACAAGTTTTCGGTGTGTCGTGTTGTCAATTGTCGCGACAGTTGGTCACCGAAAACACACACAAGTTGAACACAAAATGTGAAGTGGAAATCGGCCAACTGGAACGTGGAGACTAATGAACGCATCTCCAGGACCACATACATGGGCTAACAACGCTGTAAGTCGCCACTGAACATGATTCACAAATAAAAGAAGCGGAAACGCGTATAGCAATAAACAAACTGCCTTCAGTTAGGTCCATAGACGGAATATACCTCCACGAATTCTGAAGCAACTAAGGAGAACGGAAAACAGAAAAAATGACGAAAAGGAGAATTTCTCACAAAACATTAAGAGAACCAGAAGAGAATTCCATATTAACATAACATACTCTGTAGCAGATAATTACCACAAAACCAATTCCAGGAACTATTAAAAAGTCTTTGGGAGACTATTGCAACAGTGTGAGCCCCCCACACAGTAACACATAAAATTCTGAGATCGTGATCATAACACCGAATAAACTTCTGAATGCGAAGGTTTCAACGAACTCTTACAAATCAACGTAAATACCCCCCAAAAAAATAACCCAACGAATCAGACGCTCCAACTTCCCAAGCGACAGAAAATACATTCAAAGGACAAAACATTGTAAGGGATGTGAAGGAGGTCACGTGACACAGTTCAGACCTCCTTACACATGACTCTAACAAAAATCTGGGTAACGGAACAATTCCACTAACACTAGATCAAAGCCGCCATACGAAGGAAGGGGGTCACGGGCAATCTGGACAACTACAGAGGAATTTCTCTCCTAAACTGCACATGCAAGATCTTATCAAAGATCCTACATGGACGCACCAAGGAACAGTTAGAACAGGAGTTAGGGAAATGTCGGGGAGGTTTCAGACTTCGAAGAAGCTCTGCAGAGCATAGAAAGAAAAGGTTCAGATGGCTCTGAGCACTATTGCGCTTAACGTCTGAGGTCATCAGTCCCCTAGAACTTAGAACTACTTAAACCTAACTAACCTAAGGACATCACACAGATCCATGCCCGAGGTAGGATTGGAACCTCCGACCGTAGCGGTCGCGTGGTTCCAGACTGGAGCGCCTAGAACCGCTCGGCCAACCCGGCCCATCATTATTGTACAGTAGATAATAGGGTATTACAGGAAAGAGAATAAACCTCTAGAAACAATTTTTGTATATTTGAAAAACACGCATGACTGGCTCCATAGACCTTCAGTTTTAAAAATTCTACTGTATCTATAACTCCAGCCAATACTAATTAACCCAATAGAACTTACTCGAACCAACAATAAATTACAAGAAATTTCTGAAACATTCGTCATGAAAACAGGCTGAAGACGAGGTGACTTGCCTTGTACCATTACAGTTCAGTTGTGCACTGGACTAGGTAATGAGAGAATGGTACAAGGATAACCAAAAGAATATAAGAATTGCCAGTGCTAAAAACCGTATTAGTCTATACTGCTTGGAATTAGTTAATGATTTTACTCTCCTAGCTAACAATGTTGAAGAAACCAGACAAGAATTTAAATCACTACAAGAAATATGACATAAAATTTGGCTTAAAATAATTTTAAAAAAAGCAGAATGTATGCTAATTGATCTACCATTCAAAAACAAAATTACAACAGAGGAGAAGGAAAAAATTGTTGATAAATTAAAATATTTAGGTGAAATTGTAGCACACGATGTACATGAGAAACCACCATGGGAAAATGAGTAAAAACGTTGAAGAATGTAAATTGCACTACCATAAAACACATACGATAAACCTACCTACAGCTATAAGCAATTGTTCACCTTTGTTACTATGAGACACACCTCTGTTACTGAAAACGCTTTGCTTTTTATATTATGAGAAGTGGTAGTAAGAAGAAAAGAAGTCCACTAAACATTGGCTCTAAAGTGCTTACCTTAAGAGCTATAAGCATGTGTTCTTCTTCGCTGTTATGAAACTAATCTCTTCTACTAAACAAGTATTAGTAGCTCTTAAGATATGCATTTTTGAATCGATGTTTTGCTAATGATCTTTTATTATTTTCCTTTTACTATCTCCTTCCAAAATATGGAAAGCTAAGAATTTGTAGTAGAAGAGGTACATTTCACAGTATCGAAAGTTACAAGGTGCTCAGAGCTCTTAAGGCACGCGTCTAAAGTGTGCTCTAAAGTGCACGTTTACCAGACTTTTTTTTCTTCTTTTGATCCATACAACTACCTCTGAAAGTTGGTCGGCTGAGCTTTGTGTCAGCCTGTATATACGTTTGTGTACCGATATACATCGACGCTATGAAGGAAGGTAGAAAGGAAGATTAAAAATCCCGTCGACATCGAGATTATTAGAGACGGAGCACAAGGTCAAATTTATTCAAGTATGGGGAAGGGAATTAGCCATACCCTTTAAAAGGAACCGTCCTGGAATTTTCCTGGAACGATTTGGGGAATCAGAATGGTCGGACGAGAATATGAAACGCCCACGTCCCGAAAGCTAGTACAGTTCGCTAACCGCTCAGTTGTTTACACTAGGTTATGTGCTGTTCTAATTTTGTTTTTAGCGTCGGAACTAATTGCTAAATTGCTGGTGCTATGATAATTAAGCTGAAGTTACCCCCATTTAGAATACATTTTTTACACATTGGATGTGTATGATAATAGTTATTTTATTTAGTATTATCAGATTTTACAGATTTATTATTAGCTTTTACTCACAGTTCTGAAAGGGATTGTTGTATTTAGAAGTAAGGTATTAAGTATGCTCTACATGCCTGAAATTCACTGTTTACGTAGCATGTTTTGCAGTTTCTGTGTTTGATGGAAGTTTTTCTAATGTTTTGGTCAGTTTAACTTCCTGCAGTAATTGTAAATTTGAATCGCACTAAGCGGTTTACACGTCAAGTTTGTCGGCGACGGAGACTAGCTGCTCATTGTAAATTGGGTGCACTAATTCACGTTTTATAAGTTCGTTTAGTTCCTGTGGAAGTCTAATGTTCTTTTGCTAAGAGTCGCGGAAATGATCCTGCGTAAATTGTATTGTTTTCTGTAAACAGAACCACCGGCGTCGAATCAACTAAAATGTTGTTGTTGCTGTGGTCTTCAGTTCTAAGACTGGTTTGATGCAGCTCTCTGTGCTACTCTATCCTGTGCAAGCTTCTTCATCTCCCAGTACTTAATGCAACCTACATCCTTCTCAATCTGCTTAGCGTATTCATCTCTTGGTCTCGCTCTATGATTTTTACCTTCCACGTTGCCCTCCAATGCAAATAAAATAGTTTCTTTTTTGGATAAATGGGTTTACACTGATAGTGTCTACTCTCAGCTGCTCGATGTCCCCTTTCCCATACGGTCTAACGGAATGAGGCTGTGCAGTTGTTAGACGCTGTCCTGATATATGGGAGGATGCTGTTGTCCCTATCCACCAATGCTGGTTTTGGTTTTTCGTGGTGTTCCTCAGTGACTTCAGGCTTCATCCAGGCCACAGCTGACGGCCTGCCGTATCCTTTTAACCCACACTTACATAGTATTTATGTATATTTTTTGAATGAAAAATGATAATGAATTCTACACATTGTAAGATGAATGAATGAATAAACAAAAGTAAAATAAACGAAGTACACTCAGCTCGAAAGCAAGTGCGGCCGAGTACCGTCTTCCTTCTGCAGATAAATTGAGATTATTCCCGTGTAACAGTCATCGGCAGGTTCATGTGTGTTGTGGGCATGCTGGGTCTGGCGGTCCGATCAGCTTTCCGTCCCCATTGTCTCGCGTAATCCTCTTAAGGGTTGGCGGACGAGGCGCGTATGCGGTGCGGTCACTTCGGGATGCTGGTGTATTCCCGGCCCCACAGGTGCTTCTCACCGTGCTCTGATTAGCGAGCAATGTTCGGCTAATACTCGCCTGTCGAACTCGTCGTACAAATTAATGCTCACTTTCGTCACAAGAGATGAAGCAACGAATAGTTTGAGGGAATGTACGGTGCTACTAAAAATGGCCAAGATTATGAAAGCAAAATATCAGTACCCTAAATAGTTCTTTACTCTCTTTTTGTACAAATTAACGCTATATACAGTGACAAAGCATCAAACGTCATGTTCAAAAGCAAATGAAATCGAAAATTTTTATATGTTGTTATTCTCTGTTTTTTATCTCATTCTTTTGTATAAGATTATATTCATGTTGGGACGGCTCTTTCAAATACTTTTAATGAAGCACAAATCTGTTTTCGTGTATTCATAGTTCTCACCATGACTGCTTTCTATTACTAACCATTCTCCAGTGTTCAACAGGTACTTCACATTATAGTGTTGCCCCAGGCCTGGTGAGCACAACTGGGCACGTTTTGCGTGAAACATTTTCTAAACTCCTGGGGACGGCTTTGAAGTGAGAACTATAGTCGCGAGGAATGTATTTATGTAACTAGAGCTGACATTTACTCAAATGGCTTTTAATTTCTCATTCCTAGTTTTATCTTTCAGCTACCCTTTTTCCATTTGAAAATCATTCTTAGTTTCGAAATTTTAATTACTTGGTTACAATATTTGGATGTTCCGTTTGGTCTGAATTATATTATCGTCTTACATTGCAGGAGAGCTTCTGTAAAGTTTGGAAGGTAGGAGACGTTGTACTGGCAGAAGCAAATCTGTGAGGACGGGTCGTGAGTCGTGCTTGGGTAGCTCAGACGGTAGAGCACTAGCCCGCGAAAGGCAAAGGTCTGCCCGAGTTCGAGTCTCGGTCCGGCACACAGTTTTAATCTGCCAGAAAGTTCCTTCATCTTACAAACTAATTTGAGAAGACTCTAATTTACCTACAACGTTCCTCAACATTTTACTTGTGTTAAAAGGACACTACATTTATGAGTAGTCGCGCTCTTCACTACACTTAATAAAAAAAAACAGTATGCAATTTAGTGATGTTCACTCTGGCGGTTGGTTTCCTAAAAAAACGATAACTCATCTGTTTCAAAACTGGTCTATAATATGAGACAGGTCCTGTTACGAAAGGTAATTTTGCAATTTTGCATCGTCCGCCGCGATGTAGCACGTTATAGTCTATGACGGGCATCGTGCGAGTCACCAGTTCGATTCCGCTTTCCTGAATTTACTTATCAACAGCTGGCCGAAGTCGTCGTGCGGTTCTAGGCGCTTCAGTCTGGAGCCGCGCGACCGCTACGGTCGCAGGTTCGAATCCTGACTCGGGCATGGATGTGTGTGATGTCCTTAGGTTACTTAGGTTTGAGTAGTTCTAAGTTCTAGGGGACTGATGACCTCAGAGGTTACGTCTCATAGTGCTCAGAGCCATTTGAACCATTTTTCAACTTATCAACGACTTTTTGCTCACACTTTCACTCGCGTACGCGTATGTCACATGTATTTCCCACACATACACAAGGTGAACCACCTAGAACTTGCACACAAATATAGTGGAAATGGAAAGTGCTATTCATGTGCTCTTTCACAGAATTGATTGGCACCCAGGGACTCTAACTGTTAGCCAATCAACAGATTCTTATTATACTTAGAAAGTGTGTTTTTTCTTGCAAAGCTCGTCATCATCATCATCATCATTTTAGACTGATTATGCCTTTCAGCGTTCAGTCTGGAGCATAGCCCCCTTATAAAATTCCTCCATGATCCCCTATTCAGTGCTAACATTGGTGCCTCTTCTGATGTTAAACCTATTACTTCAAAATCATTCTTAACCGAATCCAGGTACCTTCTCCTAGGTCTGCCCGGACTCCTCCTACCCTCTACTGCTGAACCCATGAGTCTCTTGGGTAACCTTGCTTCTCCCATGCGTGTAACATGACCCCACCATCTAAGCCTGTTCGCCCTGACTGCTACGTCTATGGAGTTCATTCCCAGTTTTTCTTTGATTTCCTCATTGTGGACACCCTTCTGCCATTGTTCCCATCTACTAGTACCTGCAATCATCCTAGCTACTTTCATATCCGTAACCTCAACCTAGTTGATAAGGTAACCTGAATCCACCCAGCTTTCGCTCCCATACAACAAAGTTGGTCGAAAGATTGAACGGTGCACAGATAACTTAGTCTTGGTACTGACTTCCTTCTTGCAGAAGAGAGTAGATCGTAGCTGAGCGCTCACTGCATTGGCTTTGCTACACCTTCCTTCCAGTTCTTTCACTATGTTGCCATCCTGTGAGAATATGCATCCTAAGTGCTTGAAACCGTCCACCTGTTCTAACTGTTTTCCTCCTATTTAGCACTCAATCCGTTTATATTTCTTTCCTACTGATATTACTTTCGTGTTGGAAATGCTAATCTTCATACCATAGTCCTTACATTTATGATCTAGCTCTGAAATATTTAAAGATTGGTGTGATTACTGCTTTTTTCCAGTCTGATGGAACCTGTCCCGACTCCCAGGCCATTTCAATTATCCTGTGTAGCCATTTAAGACCTGACGTTCCACTGTATTTGATGAGTTCCGACTTAATTTCATCCACCCCAGCTGCTTTATTGCACTGCAATCTCTTGACCGTTTCCTCCACTTCCTCAAATGTGATCCTATTTCCATCACCATTCCTATCCCATTCTACCTCGAAATCTGAAACATTGCTGATCGTATTTTCACCTACATTTAGCAACTCTTCAAAATATTCCCTCCATCTGCCCAAGGCATCCACAGGATTCACCAGCAGTTTTCCTGACCTGTCCAAACAACTTGTCATTTCCTTCTTACCTCCCTTTCGAAGACTGCTAATTACACCCCAAAATGGTTTTCCAGCAGCTTGACCCATAGTCTCCAACCTGTTTCCAAAGTCTTCCCAAGATTTCTTCTTGGATGCTGCAATTTTCTGTTTGGCTTTGTTTCTTTCTTCAACATAACTTTCTCTATCTACCTGAGTTCTAGTATGTAGCCATTTTTGATCTTTTTCCTTTTACAGGCTGCCTTGACTGTGTCATTCCACCAAGCTGTTTGCATCATCCTACTTTTACACACTACTGTTCCAAGACATTCTTTAGCCACTTCTAGTACTGTGTCCATGTACCCTGTCAATTCCTTTTCCAATGACTGTAATTGACTACATTCAACTAATTGATACCTTTCTGAGATCGCTGTTATGCACTTGTGCCTGATTTCCTTATCCTGAAGTTTCTCCACTCTTATCCTCCTACACATGTACCTGACCTCCTGCACTTTCGGCCTCACAATACCAATTTCACTGTAGATTAAATAGTGATCAGTGTCATCAAAGAATACCCTGAATACACGTGAGTCCCTCAAAGCCTTCCTGAATTCCTCATCTGTTATTATATAGTCAATGACAGATCTGGTTCCTCTGCCTTCCCAAGTATACCGGTGAAAGTTCTTATGTTTAAAAAAGGAGTTTGTGATTCCTAAGCCCACACTGGCACAGAATTCCAAGAGTTGTTTCCCGTTCCTGTTGGCCTCCATATCCTCTACAAGTTTACCCATAACCTTTTCACACCATTCTGTTTGATTTCCAATCCTGGCATTAAAATCACCCAAGAGCAGAACACTGTCCTTGTCCTTTAACAACTACATCACTGAGTGCCTCATAAAAACCATCCATCTTATCTTGATCTGTCCCTTCACACTGTGAATATACTGACACAATCCTAATTTTCTTGCTAGACACTGTCAAATCTATCTACATCAGTCGTTCGTTTACATACCTTACTGCAACTACGCTGGGTTCCTCTGCATCCAGTCCAACGCTCTGGAAACAATTCGTGAAGATATGCTGTAGTACTCCGTTCACTATGGGCTGGACAGCCATCTCGTTGTTATCACAGGATCAGTCTATGGAAAACTGGCCTATGAGCTGATGGCTCACTTTCCACACCGTACATTTACACTATTGGACGCTGACGTTCAACCTGATGACGCGAACGGGGTTGTCACAACCAAAAACGCATGTTTCGTCGGTTTACCTGGCAATAATGGGAAAATGTCCGCGCCCGGTAGCTGAGTGGTCAGCGCCACAGAGTGTCAATCATAAGGGTCCGGGTTCGACTCCCGGCTGGACTGGAGATTTTCTCCGTTCAGGGACTGGGTGTTGTGCTGTCCTCATCATCATCACCATTTCATCCCCATTGACGCGCAACTCTCGGAAGTGGCGTCAAATCGAAAGACTTGCACCCGACGGACGGTCTACCCGACGGGAGGCCCTAGTCACATGACAATATAGATACATCAGTAAACAAGATACATGATACATCTGGAGTGTCCTATCATATTGCCCACCTACTAAAGTTAACACGATTCTCATAATCATTTCCATACCGCTCTTGAGGAGAAAGATGCGTTGGAGATGGAACCTGTGTCGACGGAGAATGCGTAGGACACTTGCCAGACTCATGGCACTTCCTCGTGAAATTGAGGGCCAGCTGACATGTGGATCAACTGCAAGTATTTCATCCGTCCCTGAGGCGAATTTCGCCCTGCAGTTTTATCTTTACAGACGAATCCCAAAGAAAGCAGGTAATGACACATGTGAAAATTACCGAACTATCAGTTTAATAAGTCACAGCTGCAAAATACTAACGCGAATTCTTTACAGACGAATGGAAAAACTGCTAGAAGCTGATCTTGGGGAAGATCAGTTTGGATTCGGCAGAAATGTTGGAACACGTGAGGCAATACTAACCTTACGACTAATGTTAGAAGAAAGATTAAGAAAAGGCAAACCTACGTTTCTAGCATTTGTAGACTTAGAGAAAGCTTTTGACAATGTTAAGTGGAATACTCTCTTTTAAATTCTGAAGGTGGCAGGGGTAAAATACAGGGAGAGTAAGGCTATTTGCAATTTGTACAGAAACCAGATGGCAGTTATAAGAGTCGAGGGGCATGAAAGGGAAGCAGTGGTTGGGAAGGGAGTGTGACAGGGTTGTAGCCTCTCCCCAATGTTACTCAATCTGTATATTGAGCAAGCAGTAAAGTAAACAAAACAAAAATTCGGAGAGCTGACATGTGGATCAACTGCAAGTATTTCATCCGTCCCTGAGGCGAATTTCGCCCTGCAGTTTTATCTTTACAGACGAATCCCAAAGAAAGCAGGTAATGACACATGTGAAAATTACCGAACTATCAGTTTAATAAGTCACAGCTGCAAAATACTAACGCGAATTCTTTACAGACGAATGGAAAAACTGCTAGAAGCTGATCTTGGGGAAGATCAGTTTGGATTCGGCAGAAATGTTGGAACACGTGAGGCAATACTAACCTTACGACTAATGTTAGAAGAAAGATTAAGAAAAGGCAAACCTACGTTTCTAGCATTTGTAGACTTAGAGAAAGCTTTTGACAATGTTAAGTGGAATACTCTCTTTTAAATTCTGAAGGTGGCAGGGGTAAAATACAGGGAGAGTAAGGCTATTTGCAATTTGTACAGAAACCAGATGGCAGTTATAAGAGTCGAGGGGCATGAAAGGGAAGCAGTGGTTGGGAAGGGAGTGAGACAGGGTTGTAGCCTCTCCCCGATGTTACTCAATCTGTATATTGAGCAAGCAGTAAAGTAAACAAAACAAAAATTCGGAATAGGTATTAAAATTCATTGAGAAGAAATAAAAACTTTGAGGTTCGCCGCTGACATTGTAATTCTGTCAGAGACAGCAAAGGACTTGGAAGAACAGTTGAACGGAATGGACAGTGTCTTGAAAGGAGGATATAAGATGAACATCAACAAAAGCAAAACGAGGATAAAGGAATGTAGTCAAATTAAATCGGGTGATGCTGAGGGCATTAGATTAGGAAATGAGACACTTATAGTAAAGGAGTTTTGCTATTTAGGGAGTAAAATAACTGATGATGGTCGACTTAGAGAGGATATAAAATGTAGACTGGCAATGGTAAGGATAGCGTTTCTGAAGAAGAGAAATTTGTTAACATCGAGTATAGATTTAAGTGTGAGGAAGTCGTTTCTGAAAGTATTTGTATGGAGTGTAGTCATGTATGGAAGTGAAACATCGACGATAAATGGTTTGGACAAGAAGAGAATGGAAGCGTTCGAAATGTGGTGCTACAGAAGAATGCTGAAGATTAGATGGGCACATCACGTAACTAATGATGAGGTATTGAATAGAATTGGGGAGAAGATGTGATTGTGGCATAACTTAACTAGAAGAAGATATTGGTTGGTAGGACATGTTCTGAGGCATGAAGGGATCACCTATTTGCCATTGGAGGGCAGCGTGGACGGTAAAAATAGTAGAGGGAGACCAAGAGATCAATACACTAAGCAGATTAAGAAGGATGTAGGTTGCACTAGGTGCTGGGAGATGAAGAAGCTTGCACAGGATAGAGTAGCATGGAGAGCTGCATCAAACCAGTCTCAGTACTGAAGACCACAACAACAACAACATGAAAAACTTGTGATTCTACCAGTAACTGATTGTCAACGTGGCTGCTGGTTCCTTTGGGGACAGGATCTCACATTGACCGCATCGATAATATGAACGCAAGCTACCAACTTCCTGCCCCATTTATCGATGCATTATCAAGGCGTTATGGGAAAGAGGCTCCCCAAAATTATCAACGACTAGCACTATCTTGCCACTAAGTGCAACTCATTTCTATAGTGTGAGCTCAACACCCCCCTCCCCCCGCCCCCCCCCCCCCCCCCAAGAAAAAATGGCAGTGATGCTCGTGAGGAGAAGAGCATCACACAGTTTTGGGGGAGAACAGGCGTGACGTCGCGGGGCTATTCAGTAGGAAAGCGGTTCGGAATTTTTGTGAAACGAAATGAGTGAAATTGTTGAGTACGCTGTTTAGGTTTCTATGTTGGTGACGTCATGTAGCGCTCTGTATTACAATCGCTGACCACGCTGTGTGCAGTCTGTGGTTGGTTGGACTCATTGTTGGAATATTCGCTATTGTAGTGTTGGGAAGTTGGATGTGAACAGTCCGTAGCGTTGGGACTGGGCAGTTGGAGGTGTGTCTCCAGCTGTGATGGATGTGGGGAGAGAGATGCCAGAGTTGTGAGATGTTCATATGAGCGGACGATCTGGACGTGTGTCCGTCAGAAGAAAGAAATTTGTCAAAATAGACGTCAAGAATTTATGTATATATACACTCCTGGAAATTGAAATAAGAACACCGTGAATTCATTGTCCCAGGAAGGGGAAACTTTATTGACACATTGCTGGGGTCAGATACATCACATGATCACACTGACAGAATCACAGGCACATAGACACAGGCAACAGAGCATGCGCAATGTCGGCACTAATACAGTGTATATCCACCTTTCGCAGCAATGCAGGCTGCTATTCTCCCATGGAGACGATCGTAGAGATGCTGGATGTAGTCCTGTGGAACGGCTTGCCATGCCATTTCCACCTGGCGCCTCAGTTGGACCAGCGTTCGTGCTGGACGTGCACACCGCGTGAGACGACGCTTCATCCAGTCCCAAACATGCTCAATGGGGGACAGATCCGGAGATCTTGCTGGCCAGGGTAGTTGACTTACACCTTCTAGAGCACGTTGGGTGGCACGGGATACATGCGGACGTGCATTGTCCTGTTGGAACAGCAAGTTCCCTTGCCGGTCTAGGAATGGTAGAACGATGGGTTCGATGACGGTTTGGATGTACTGTGCACTATTTAGTGTCCCCTCGACGATCACCAGAGGTGTACGGCCAGTGTAGGAGATCGCTCCCCACACCATGATGCCGGGTGTTGGCCATGTGTGCCTCGGTCGTATGCAGTCCTGATTGTGGCGCTCACCTGCACGGCGCCAAACACGCATACGACCATCATTGGCACCAAGGCAGAAGCGACTCTCATCGCTGAAGACGACACGTCTCCATTCCTCCCTTCATTCACGCCTGTCGTGACACCACTGGAGGCGGGCTGCACAATGTTGGGGCGTGAGCGGAAGACGGCCTAACGGTGTGCGGGACCGTAGCTCAGCTTCATGGAGACGGTTGCGAATGGTCCTCGCCGATACCCCAGGAGCAACAGTGTCCCCAATTTGCTGGGAAGTGGCGGTGCGGTCCCCTACGGCACTGCATAGGATCCTACGGTCTTGGCGTGCATCCGTGCGTCGCTGCGGTCCGGTCCCAGGTCGACGGGCACGTGCACCTTCCGCCGACCACTGGCGACAACATCGATGTACTGTGGAGACCTCACGCCCCACGTGTTGAGCAATTCGGCGGTACGTCCACCCGGCCTCCCGCATGCCCACTATACGCCCTCGCTCAAAGTCCGTCAACTGCACATACGGTTCTCGTCCACGCTGTCGCGGCATGCTACCAGTGTTAAAGACTTCGATGGAGCTCCGTATGCCACGGCAAACTGGCTGACACTGACGGCGGCGGTGCACAAATGCTGCGCAGCTAGCGCCATTCGACGGCCAACACCGCGGTTCCTGGTGTGTCCGCTGTGCCGTGCGTGTGATCATTGCTTGTACAGCCCTCTCGCAGTGTCCGGAGCAAGTATAGTGGGTCTGCCACACCGGTGTCAATGTGTTCTTTTTACCATTTCCAGGAGCGTATATTATGGCTTTTGAACACTATTAACTTTTTTTGCTCTCTGTTAAAATCTTTCATTTCCTAACTATGTGCCTATCAGTAGTTAGTCCCTTCGGTAGTTAGAATCTTTTATTTATCTGGCAGTATGGACGCTCACTTTATGGCACTAGTTCGAGTAACGAAGATTTTTGTAAGTGATTCATGAAGGTTTGGTTATTGTTAGTCAGGACTTTAAGTCAGTTAGCGTTGTGCTAAAAATATTGTGTGCCATTTTAGAAATGATCAAAATAAGTAAAGAGAAAACTGTCTGAGTACGTTCAGTTTTACTCATCTGTTTCAGTATCAAATAAGTAGAAGTTCACCAGCACATTCAAGGGGAAGTTTCAAGATAACTGTCACTGGAAACTGTCTTACGTTTCCACAGTGCAAATCGGGTGTGTAAATTAAATGTATCTATGATACTGAGCCCTGTGACTTTGGCCCCAAAACACGCTGTCAAAATTATTGATTCACTGCACTAGTCATTGTAAGATGACTCTTGCACTGAGCAACTTTTAAAGAAATATATAATAATATGTCGTTTTCTGACGCTTTTAGGTGTGACCCCTCCCCATCATTAGCCCCACCCCTAGCTGTTGTAGGGATGTATTATCTCCATGAATTAAAAAAGTAATTAATTATGTATATTCGAAATACCTAGTGAGGTGGCGCAGTGGGTAGCACATTGGACTCGCATTCGGGAGCACAACGGTTCAAATCCGCGTCCGGTCCATCCTGATTTGGGTTTTCCGTGATTTCCCTCAATCGCTTCAGGCAAGTGCCACGATGGTTCCTTTGAAAGGGAACAGCAGACTTTATTCCCCATCCTTCCCTAAATCGATGAGACCGATGATTTCGCTGTTTAGTCCCCTTCTCCGACTCAACCAAACAACATTTATACGAAATTTGGTTGTATACTTTTATATCACTCATTTTCATCCCAGACAGCAAGTGATAGGTGTGCCTGGTTTGGTAGAAATACCTTCAAGCAGTGTGGAGATATGCTAACGTGTCACTGTCTTTACACAAACGCACACCCTTATCGTCTAACCGGCAACTCTTCGTGACCCATAAGAAGTCTAGCGACACTGAAAGCTATGAATCTGATACTAATATCGGAAGTTATCGAATATCAAGCGATACTAGGGATGGTTGGGGTTGATTACCGTAGAATATTGTTACAGAAATAATTATACTAATGATGAGTCATATATAAACAAAATTTGATTGAAATCGCTCCAGACATTGCAGAGTTAAGCTTCTATGTGACTCACTTTTCGACCCCATTTCTATGAGTAGTAGACGATTCTTACTCCCGTGGAAACCTTCGCAGACGTGCGCACAACTTACCAAAATTTCAACGTAATAGGGTAAATGTTATAACAACGCATAGAAGACGAACAAAAAAGTATTCGTTTTCATGTATTTTCGATCTGACACTTGTGATTTAAGTTAGGTTTTCGGACTATTGTATTTATGGGATATAGGAATTAATTAAAACAATCTGTTATGTACGAATAGGAGCACATTCTGTCGAGTAAGTTTAGCTACGCAAGTACAGTTGTGTGCGTTCAGTAAAAATCCTTCCCAAGTGAAATGTTTTTTCTTGTTGATTACCGTGCACTCATAACTGGCACTTATAGTGGATTCCATGCGACAATATTAATACTTGTAAATGTAAAACATAGTCACTGGTTGTGAATAGTAAAGCTTCACGTGCTTCAACGGAAGGTGAAAATATACTCTTATGTAAGTTGTGATAGAAAGAAAACGCTACAGGTATCTAGATTGTTGTGGTTCAAATGGTTCTGAGCACTATGGGACTTAACATCTATGGTCATTAGTCCCCTAGAACTTAGAACTACTTAAACCTAACTAACCTAAGGACAACACACAACACCCAGCCATCACGAGGCAGAGAAAATCCCTCACCCCGCCGGGAATCGAACCCGGGAACCCGGGCGCGGGAATCGAGAACGCTACCGCACGACCACGAGATGCGGGCTAGATTGTTGTGGTAACAGACTGAGATAAGCTAAGAGCTACTGACGAGAAAATTGTAACACTCTATTGGAACCGGCTGGACATTATAGAAATGTTGTAAAAGTAATTTATAACATTGATTCCCTCGTTTTTCATTCTTAGAAGCAAGGGCCGAGTCTTACTCACTCTGGTTGCTGTTGTTGTTTTTGTTGTTCTTGTTGTTCTGGTATTTAGTCTGACACCTGCTCTGATGGAGCTCTCCAACCTAGTCTAGCAAGTGCAATCTACATCCATTTGAATCTACTTACTATGTGAAAGCCTAGATCTCCCTCTACAGTTCTTACCTCCCCCCCCCCTTCCCACCACTACACACACACAGACAAATATACCATTCCTTTATGCCTGAAGACTTGTCCTATCAACTGATCCCTTCTTTTAGTCAAGTTGTGCTGTAAATTCCTTTTTTCTCCAGTTCTTTGGAGTAACTCCTCACTTGTTTTTCGATTTATTCATCTAGTCCTCAGAATTATTCCACTGAATTACATTTCAAAAGCTGTGACATTACTGTCACATACCGCTAAGTGATATGATTTTCTTTTTCTGCCACTATTTCGCGATTATTTTATTGTGAGTACTAGACATATTTGCTAGAGAGTAAATCTTTGCATTCCTCTGGCAAGGGAGACGTGTTTCCGCTACGGTATCACGTTCTTGTTTGTCAGCAGAAGGCAGTCAGTGAACCTTATTAGGAGAGGCGACCATCCCCAAGGCAGTGGGTAGTTTTTGCGGAACTGGGTTTGCAGCTTGCTCCGTGCTTTTGCGCGCAGAGCCAGCACCTGTCGTCAGTGAAGGTAGAGGATGCCTTGATGGCACCGCCGTCCACAGAAAATAATTCAGCGTGAAATTTTTGCCTTTTCTGCACGCCACCGTCTGGTGCTGATGGGCGCACACTTTGATGATTTTGAGTAAATTTATGTGTCGCAATCAGCAGCAGCATGATTCATATTCTGAGCAACTTGCTACTCACTTGTTCATGTATGCAGTTTCAGTTGCTGCATTGACTTTTTGTTTGTGAATTTTTCTCATTGCCTTTGAACCCAAAACCCGCCCAGAAAAGGATATCGCAATACGTTTTCTCGATGCAGTCTTTAAAATAATTTGGGACATTCCCACAGTGTTAGCGACATGTTGTGCAAATACAATCGACATTTTAGAGAATTTTGCTCTCTGTCAAATTCTTGTGAATTGTGTACATCAGCTGGAGCAAATTAAAAGTCTGTTATCAGGAGCCATGACTTAAATCTCATAATCCTTCAATTGTCCTACAACTTCTCCCTTGTTGGAAGACCCACTAAGAACAAGTACACCTACAGTTGTTCTCAATGGGACAGTGTAATCTTTGAACAGTGACCAAACTCACGATCAGTTAGTTATTACTCAGTGGAGGTAACGATAATCGTACTCGCTCGGTTTGTTTGGTTGTAGATTTGTTTATTGACTAGGGAGCGTTTTGTCGATTACCTGTAGGACCATATGTCTTTTGTGTGTTGTTTCACGATAGTTAGGCTAACGAACTTCCGGTATTCAGACATAATAAGCTACAAATTTTCAGTGCAACGCAATATCATAACGCAGATCAAAGGTGCACTGCCTTCGCGAACAGAGACGTCAAACTCACACCTTTGAAAGCCTATCTTCTCTTAACTGTTTATCGGCCGTGTTCCACTTCCATACCACAGTACACTTCAGACATATACCTTGGGAAAAACTCCTCACACTAAAACTGATATTAGATAACAAATTCCCGTTTTTACGAAACTCTCTTCTTTTTATTGCCAGTCTGCATTTTACATCCTTTCTACTTCAACCATAATGAGTAATTTTACTGCTCAAATAACTACAAATCTACTTGATTTTTTCATTTGTTAATAAAATTCTTCCAGCATAACTTGATTTAGTTCGGTTGCACTCCGTTACACTTTTTTTTCTTTTGTTGATGCTCATCTTATAATGTCTTTTCAAAACACATTCAGTTAAATTTTCACACCAAATCCTTTTCCATCTCTGACAGAACTACAGTTTAATCAGACAACCTGACAATTCATTTGCTGATTGCTCAAAATACAGACTGAATCGCACAGTGGGTATACTACGACCGTGTCTCACTCACATCTCAACAGCAGTTTCCCTTTCATTTCCTTGGGTTGTTGGTGCACTATGAACTGTCTGCGTTTAATACAAGGAAGAAACGAGTACTGTGCCCTTGAGAAAGATTTATCCATATCCGCATCCCGTTAACCCTCAAATTTCATTTTCTGACTACTACCAACCAACTATTTTATGCTTCTAATGGAAAAGATGCACAGTCTTTTTTCGTGATAGAATTTGAGTATCAAAAGTGAATCATAGTGTCGCCTAATTTGTATGTAGCCTTCCTGCACATTAAAACAGCTACCGAAGTAAGGATCCCACTGCTTTATTCTACTAATAACATCCTAAGTGAATCACGAAAGAATTTCCACGAAATGCAAAACTGGTGATGTGAAGAACGGTGTAAAATTCTGTCAGTGATCCAACGAGGTGGATTCGCTGTAATGGCAGATACATATATAACCCTTGCACACATGCCATCTGTACTGTGAACTAGGTCCTAAAAGCGCATCTATTCAGCCTACGTAAGAAATCTATAAAAGATGAATATTTGGGCACAGTCCTTAATGTGGATATACCAAAATATCGAAATTACGAATGGAATTGCTTGCCACAGATACCCATTTCTTGTGGCTGTACATATTACTACAAAACGAAATAAAATATTTAATTAAAAATATTGTTTGTTGTGAATTAGTAATTAACTACTACATTGTTAAAGGAAGCTATTGCTGGTTACTGAATATTTCGGGAGTAATTCAAATTAGGTTTTGTAAACGAGTTGCTCGTGGTGTCAGCTGTATCATATGTACATACAGCAATGTGTATGCATGTAAATGTTGGTTTATATCCAAATTACGAGGACTTAAACCCAAGAGCATTTTATTCAGTCATATGCCCATGCATTCATACAAGATAAATTTTATTTTTGGTAGGCTTCTTGTAGGTTTAAAATTTGTCTGGTAAAGAAAATGAGTGCCAGCCACATCATTCTGCATGAAAATAATTAAAGTATGAACATTCACAAATTACTATGCTCCAATAAATATTAAATTTGATTTTGGCTCTGGAAGTTCTGTTTATTCATGCTTGTTGTCTAGTTTACAACTTGTGCGCTAAATTATCAAACTGGAAGCTGTACCTAAACATCTTACTATCAAAAGTTTGTAGCAGTGGGGTATATAAAAACCTTTATACATACACTTTTATTAAAAATTGTCTTTTTAAGTTTCACTTGCGTTTGCCCCTTGTATATAAATGGGCATCAGTTGCCAGAATTGGCTGCGTTCAGCGGGGTGTATACGCTGCGTATAGTTTCTATTGTTGAGAGGTAATCTTCGTACATTTTAGGGTTAAGCGGTTTAGGTCTGGATCATCATTCACACTGTGAGTCGTCACATATGAGTCGTCACACATCGTCTGCTTCTCTCTACATGTGACTATGTTCCCTAGATTCAAACTCCAATTGCGATCTTACTTTCTCTTCCGACACATCCCGCAGAGAAAATAGCCGAAGCGTAATACTGACTTTGGTAATTGGAAGACGTGTGTATTGACAGCAATGACAGTTCGGGAAAACTGCTATTTTTGCTGAAGGCAGAATGAACGTTACATACACTCCTGGAAATGGAAAAAAGAACACATTGACACCGGTGTGTCAGACCCACCATACTTGCTCCGGACACTGCGAGAGGGCTGTACAAGCAATGATCACACGCACCGGACACACCAGGAACCGCGGTGTTGACCGTCGAATGGCGCTAGCTGCGCAGCATTTGTGCACCGCCGCCGTCAGTGTCAGCCAGTTTGCCGTGGCATACGGAGCTCCATCGAAGTCTTTAACACTGGTAGCATGCCGCGACAGCGTGGACGAGAACCGTATGTGCAGTTGACGGACTTTGAGCGAGGGCGTATAGTGGGCATGCGGGAGGCCGGGTGGACGTACCGCCGAATTGCTCAACACGTGGGGCGTGAGGTCTCCACAGTACATCGATGTTGTCGCTAGTGGTCGGCGGAAGGTGCACGTGCCAGGGGACCTGGGACCGGACCGCAGCGACGCACGGATGCACGCCAAGACCGTAGGATCCTATGCAGTGCCGTAGGGGACCGCACCGCCACTTCCCAGCAAATTAGGGACACTGTTGCTCCTGGGGTATCGGCGAGGACCATTCGCAACCGTCTCCATGAAGCTGGGCTACGGTCCCGCACACCGTTCGGCCGTCTTCCGCTCACGCCCCAACATCGTGCAGCCCGCCTCCAGTGGTGTCGCGACAGGCGTGAATGGAGGGACGAATGGAGACGTGTCGTCTTCAGCGATGAGAGGCGCTTCTGCCTTGGTGCCAATGATGGTCGTACGCGTGTTTGGCGCCGTGCAGGTGAGCGCCACAATCAGGACTGCATACGACCGAGGCACACAGGGCCAACACCCGGCATCATGGTGTGGGGAGCGATCTCCAACACTGGCCGTACACCTCTGGTGATCGTCTAGGGGACACTAAATAGTGCACAGTACATCCAAACCGTCATCGAACCCATCGTTCTACCATTCCTAGACCGGCAAGGGAACTTGCTGTTCCAACAGGACAATGCACGTCCGCATGTATCCCGTGCTACCCAACGTGCTCTAGAAGGCGTAAGTCAACTACCCTGGCCATCAAGATCTCCGGATCTGTCCCCCATTGAGCATGTTTGGGACTGGATGAAGTGTCGTCTCACGCGGTCTGCACGTCCAGCACGAACGCTGGTCCAACTGAGGCGCCAGGTGGAAATGGCATAGCAAGCCGTTCCACAGGACTACATCCAACATGTCTACGATCGTCTCCATGGGAGAATAGCAGCCTGCACTGTTGCGAAAGGTGGATATACACTGTACTAGTGCCGACATTGCGCATGCTCTGTTGCCCGTATCTATGTGCCTGTGGTTCTGTCAGTGTGATCATGTGATGTATCTGACCCAAGGAATGTGTCAATAAAGTTTCCCCTTCGTGGGACAATGAATTCACGGTGTTCTTATTTCAATTTCCAGGAGTGTAGAATAGGCAGATACCAGCTGCAAAGTTTAACTCGAAAAGACGTCTAGTTTTGCAGATAATGTCAAGGGATCACGACCAACTCTTAGACCCTAGCAATAGAAAAATATATAATTACATTCAAAGTACAGTTAAGCCATCATGGTGCGTACATGCATGTAACATCTGGATGCAAAGAGAAAATTGAACGAAAGGCAAGCAATGTGTGTTGAAAATACTGGAGGAGCCCATTAAGTGGGAAGTGGTGAACTCAAAAGTCCTAATATTTGAAAAGATTAACGGAAACCCTTTTCAATGCTTCGAAAGTCGTTAATCTTTTAACGGCATAAATGTAACATGTCAACAGAAATCAATCGTTGAAGTTCTGGAGGCACTGTGAATATCACCACGCCAAGCCTTGCAATATGAATCAGAAAACGGGCACACCTTTATAGCAAGACGTATAAGTGTGAACAACAGACTCTAATTTCAAGATTTTCCTTAGTCGATAATACACTGAATTGAAAAAATGTCATGGGATAGCGATATGAACATATACAGATGGCAGTAGTATAGCGCACACGAAGTATGAAAGGGCAGAGCATCGGCGGAGCTGTCATTTGTACCCAGGTGATTCATGTGAAAAGCACTCCGACCTGATTGTGGCCTCAGGACGGGAATTAAGAGACATTGAAAGCGGAATGCTGGTTGGAGCTCGATGCATGGGACATTCCATTTCGGAAATCGTTAGAGAATTCAATATTTCTAAATCCATAGTGTCTACTTTATGCTGAGAATTCCAAATTTGAGGCATTACCTCTTACCAAGGACGGCCTTCACTCAACGGTTGCGAGCAGCGGCATTTGCGTAGAGTTGTAAGTGCTAACTGACAAGCAAAAATGCGTGAAAATAGCGTAGAAATCAATGTGGGACGTACGACAAACGTACACAGTAGGACAGTGCCGCGAAATTTAGCGTTAATGGGCTGTGGCAGCAGACGACCGACGCGAGTGCCTTTGCCAACAACACGACACTGCAAATAATAAGTGGAATGTATAGCAGAATTGGATCATTACCAAAAATCAACACGGTGTGTCAGGCGTTATTACTGCAGATAACACACGGCCAATAGATCCTCTCTACTGGTACACAACACTGCATAAAATAAGAGGGTAGCAGAAACCCACAAAGGTAGAAATTTATCTATGTCAGGAAAGTCAAGCTGCGCAATACAAAAATACTAGCAAAAGCGTGATACTTAGCTCAGGTCCTCCCGATACCCAAAAAAGTAGGGAGGACTATACAGCAAGTGATATATTGGTTTATTCTGCAGACCTGCACTCTCGGCTTAAACGAGGATGTACTGGGTCTAATAGGACTTGCAAGCAAAATGCGCGGTAACACTCGTCAACAGAACTAAACGTGTATTAGGAAAGGGACCAGACTCGCCAACTACTCTACTGTTTCACAAATATCGTCCGACACGGGAACTAGCGTCGATTTTCATTATCAGTGTCCTCGCTTCCCACGCCCGGGTTCCCGGGTACGATTCCCGGCGGACTCAGGGATTTTCTCTGCCTCGTGGTGGCTGGGTGTTGTGTGATGTCTTTAGGTTAGTTAGATTTAAGTAGTTCTAAGTTCTAGGGGACTGATGACCATAGATGTTAAGTCCCATAGTGCTCAGAGCCATTTGAACCATTATCAGTGTTCAATACTCCTTGAATTTTGTCCCAAATTATTATCTCAATAAAAGCTACAAACCAACAGACGTCCTAAAACAAGACCATAGATCTCAAAGGAGTATCATTTCCTAATAAATGGGAGCTGCGAGTAGCGCAACTGGAAAATCGTGTGGGAAAATTTAGCGACGAAACCAATACCAGAAGGCGGAAAATCGACTTGGTACAAAGTGATAAATCGGACAATAGCTACCAACTCCAAGCTGTACTGCATCCAATTAAAACCGTCAGCTGTATATGGAAACTGTAATTCGGAGGACACAATCGAACATCGTTTTGAGTGCCCGCAATTTGTCAAGAAAGGACACACAGCAAGGCATATGATTAGACTGATCAAAAGAATGGAAATACGCAATATACAGGTCTCTAACGCCATGATATCTGAATATAAATCGTTTCCCAAAGAAAAGCTACACAGAACAATAAGAGTAATGGCACACAGAATATATATAATATTTGGACTAAAATAAACGGAAAACTTACAGCACCTGGCATATTTATGGGATGAGTACGAGTAAGTAACTCGTAATCCTAAATACAGGCTTACAGACGCGAATTAACTCAAGATTGCAACATGCAAAGCTTATGATAGAATTTTGAAATGAAACTACAAAGAAAAAACCAAGGCAATACAATGAGAATTCCACAGAAGCGTCATCTAAGAATCTAAGAAGTAACTCAATGGGCAATTTTATGCAGATTTCCTTAAAAAAGACCGAAATGTGTAAGTGGTGCATTTTATACAATTAGCCGGCCGCTGTGACCGAGCGGTTCTAGGCGCTTCACTCTGGAATCGCGCGACCGCTACGGTCGCAGATTCGAATCCTGCCTCGGGCATCAATGTGTGTGATGTTCTTAGGTTAGTTAGGTTTAAGTAGTTCCAAGTTCTAGGGGACTGATGACTTCAGATGTTAAGTCCCATAGTGCTCAGTCATTTGAACCATTTTTATATAATTATTTTTCAGATGAGATTATTCTCTGTTATGTAAAACTTTTAAATGCTAAATAAATATATTGAAAAAAGTTCCTGTTTCAGTTGGTAAGAACTGATGGTAGGGTTCGAGTGTGGCGCAGACACTACGAGGCCATGGAACCAAGTTGTCAACAACAGATTGTGAAATCTGGTGGTGGCTCCAGGATGATGTGGGCCGTGTTTACATGGAATGGACTAGGTCCTCTGCCTCGCTGAACCTATCATTGACTGGAAATGGCTATATGCGGCTACTCGGAGACACTGAAACCATTCATGGACAACGATGGAATTTTCGTGGACGACAATGCGCCGTGTCGTCAAGCCAAGATTGTTCGTCAGTGATTTAAAGGACATTCTGGACGATTCGAGCGAATGGCTTGGCCACTCATATCTCCCGACATGAATTCCATCGAACATTTATGGGATGCAACCGTGAACAAAATCCTGCATTGGCAACTTTCGCTAATTATGGACGGCTACGGAGACAACATGGCTCAATAAACCTGCAGGGAATTTTCAACGGCTTGTTGAGTCCATGCCACGCCGAGTTGCTGCACCAAGATAGGAAAAAAAGTGGCCCGACATCATATTAGGAGGTATCCTATGACTTTTGTCACCTCAGTGCAATCGCCGTATGTGACCGTGTGGTGTGGTTTCACAAGCAGTTTTATCCTAGGTCCGTTCTTCTTTGAAGGAATGCACTCAATGGCCTGTCATGGGTACCGTAACGCCTGCACGCTGTCGAGACCTTGTACACCATGTGATTCCTGCTTCGGTAGTGCGCAGCTGTGTGGAAACCACTGTTTTCATGCAGCATGGGGTAATAACTCGTGTCGCTCGTCCAGTGAAAGATCTGCTTAATGCAACCTTCCACAAACGTGTTATCCGCAGAGGTTTTCCACATGCATGGCCTGCAAGCTCACCTAATTCGAACCCATGTGACTCTTGACTCTCGGGATATCTAAAATAACGTGTTTACCAGAGACACGTTCGGTCTATACCTGATCTGAAGGCCAGTAATTGGAACTCGTTGCTTCAACTCCATCGGAACTTCTACGAGCAAGCCGTTTTATGGATGCAGCATCTCATCGATGTCTCTGGTGCTCGTATTGAACAAGTTGTGTAAGCATCGTTTAATAATGAAATTAACATTAGTTTATCCCTTTCTACCCACATCCCATTCCTAATCCAGTAAATCTGGGAACTTATCTATACAGCTTTCTTGCATTGACAGCTCCAGATTTGCATCTGGTGGCCTAAGCTGGAACTACTGTTTTTTCAGCGTAAATGATTTCCACAGTAACGAGTTAGCATATCTGCGAAGTTCAATTGGCATACGGTAGTTTCCGCACCCACAGGACCTCTATGAGTAGCTGAACTATAATAATAGCCACCTTTACAATCTCAAAACTAATCGGATTGCTTTACATGATTCCTCTTAGACACATGAAACAGAATTTACTGGTATCATGTACAAGTATCTTTAACTCTAAACAATTCAGAGCTTGGGGTGGCCAGCTCAGCTTCCCGCAGTGGTAAGCGTAAAGCTTGATCTAAGCCCCCAGACACCATCGCTTGGACGCTAGCTTTGCCACAAGACAAATGCTTCGATGTTGTAGAGTACATCATTCTAAGCATCAGACACGGAGTTACCTGCTGTTCTTGGATTCACTAGGTATAATCCACGATGTGATCAAAAGTATTCGGACACCTGACTGAAAATAACTTAAACGTTCGTGACGCTCTCAATCGTTAATGCTGGAATTCAGTATGCTGTTGGCCCATCCTTAGCCTTGATGACAGCTTCCACTCTCTCAGGCATACGTTCAATGAGATGTTGGAAGGTTTCTAGGGGAATGGCAGCCCATTCTTCACGGAGTGCTGCACTGAGGTGAGGTATCGATGTCGGTCGGTGAGGCCTGACACGAAGTCTGCTTTCCAAAACACCCCAAAGGTATTCTATAGGATTCAGGTCAGGACTCTGTGCAGGATAGTTCATTACAGGGATGTTATTATCGTGTAACTACTCGACCACAAGCCGTGCATTATGAACAGGTGCTCCAACTTGCTGAACGAAGCAATCGCCATCTCCGAATTGCTCTTCAAGCAAGAAGGTGCTTAAAACATCAATGTAGGCCCGTGCTGTGATAGTACCGCGCAAAACAACAAGGGGTGCAGGCCCTCTCCATGAAAAATACGACCACACCATAACATCACCGCCTCCGAATTTTACTGTTGGCCCTTCACACGCTGGCTGACGGCATTCGCGGGGCATTCGCTATACCTACACCCTGCTATCGGATCGCCACATTGTGTACAGTGATTAGTCACTCCACACAACGTTTCTCCACTGTTCAATCGTCCAATGTTTACGCTCCTTACACCAAGCGAGGTGTCGTTTGCCATTTACCTGCGTGATGTGTGGCTTATGAGCAGCTGCTCGACCATTCATGTTTTGTCACCTCCGCCTAACTGTCATAGTATTTGCAGTGGATCCTGATACAGTTTTTAATTCCTGTGTGATAGTCTGGATAGATGTCCGCCCTTACACATCACGACCATCTTCAATTGTCGGCGGTCACTGTCAGTCACAGACGAGGTCGGACCGTACGCTTTTGTGGTTTACGTCTCCCTCCACCTTTCCATTTCACTATGACGTCGGAAACAGTGGACCTACGAATGATTAGGAGTGTGGAAATCTCGCGTGAGACGTATGACGCAAGCAGCATCCAACTGCGTTCGAAGTCCGTGAGTTTCGCGGAGAGCCCGATTCTGCTCTCTCACGACGTCTAATGATTACTGAGGTCTCTGATAAGGGAGTAACTGGCAGTTGGTGGCATCACAATGCACCTAATGCGAAAAAAGTATGGGGGTGTCCGGATACTTTTGATCACCTAGTACATGTCACCCTGTAAATCGGTACTCGGGAATCTTAGATTCACGTTTTAATTCATGTGCTAATACACCACTTACGATACTTTTATTTTATTCAACCAGTACGTTTTCGGGTGTGAATCATTTTTGTGCATTTCCTTGTATAAACATTTACGGATCAGTATTACTAGGCAGTGTCTTACTGATGTAGCTTTGCGATGCATTCATCAAACTATCTTTATTCAAAACTTAGGAATAGGTCTTCGCAAATTAAGATGTAAAGCACATCGGAACGAAGTAAAACCAAATTGTACGTTTCCTGCTGTCTGACTCTGCTAAGGAAATGGCCGCGCTCTTTTCACCTCGTGGACGTACAAGGTCGTATACTAGAGGTCGTTTCTCTGTCTTCTGTCGAATTTCGTAGCTGTAGTTGCTCTGCTGGCATGAACAACTCAACAGTAGCCACTTGGCATCCACTGACAGATAAAAGCGTTTGCGCATAGCAGTCGTCAGCTATTCTCATCAAAGATCTATTGTATTGTTCTATCTTCCATATGTTCACTTGGCTACATCTACTGTCGACCTGCATTTCACTTGCATTGCAGCTGTGGCTACATTTTCGACTCCCATCTCTTCTCTGGCCCTTGTTTCCCTCTCATCTCTTGTATTTGCTCGTTGAGCAACCCTTAGTTTTTCCATGGTTTTCTCATTGAAAATCCACGTTTCACTGTCGTAAGGGGCACGAAAGGGAGGCAGTGGTTGGGAAGGGAGTGAGACAGGGTTGTAGTCTCTCCCCGATGTTACTCAATCTGTATATTGAGCAAGCAGTAAAGTGAACACAACAAAATGTCGGAGTAGGTATTAAAGTCCATGGAGAAGAAATAAAAACTTGGAGGTTCGCCGATGACATTGTAATTCTGTCAGAGACAGCAAAGGACTTGGAAGAGCAGTTGAATGGAATGGACAGTGTCTTGAAAGGAGGATCAACAAAAACAAAAGCAAAACGAGGATAATGGAATGAAGTCGAATTAAGTCAGGTGATGCTGAGGGAATTAGATTAGGAAACGAGATACTTAAAGTAGTAAAGGAGGTTTGCTATTTGGGGAGCAAAATAACTGATGATGGTCGAAGTAGAGAGGATATAAAATGTAGACTGTCAATGGCAAGGAAAGCGTTCCTGAAGAAGAGAAATTTAACATTGAGTATTGATTTAAGTGTGAGGAAGTCATTTCTGAAAGTATTTGTATGGAGTGTTGCCATGTATGGAAGTCAAACATGGACGATAAATAGTTTGGACAAGAAGAGAATAGAAGCTTTCGAAATGTGGTGCTACAGAAGAATGCTGAAGATTAGATGGGTAGGTCACATAACTAATGAGGAAGTATTGAATAGGATTGGGGAGAAGAGAAGTTTGTGGCACAACTTGACCAGAAGAAGGGATCGGTTGGTACGACGTGTTCTGAGGCATCAAGGGATCACCAATTTAGTATTGGAGGGCAGCGTGGAGGGTAAAAATCGTAGAGGGAGACCAAGAGATGAATACACTAAGCAGATTCAGAAGGATGTAGGGTGCAGTAGGTACTGTGAGATGAAGAAGCTGGCACAGGATAGAGTAGCATGGAGAGCTGCATCAAACCAGTCTCAGGACTGAAGACCACAACAACAACAACAACAACAATAAGGAAACATGTGTTCCACAGAACTCTAAACTAGCTGTCTGAGTCATTTATTTTGGAAATGTTGTATAGGATACGAAAATCATACTACGATAATCTTACTTTCTGCATGCGCATGTCTTCTGGAATGGACAAGCTGCATCCGATTAAAAAGGCAGACACCTGTGGCAGTAAATTACCTTAAAACTGCCGAGAACGTAGCAGAACAGTAAGCACGTCCAACGTATATTCTCTCTGGCAAAAAGCTTTTCAAAGACTTTGCGCTGATATTTCTTTGCTATTAAGGGAAAACTGAAATGAAGTATGCTATATAAAACAAATCAGCAACGATGTGAAAATTCGTAATTAAAACTCAGCGTAAATATTTAGCTGTGATGGTGGTCTATTATAAACTCTCTTCAATTTTCTTTCTGTCTTTCCAGCTGTGGCTTTAATTAAATCAGAAACGGTAGGAATTCCAAAACAGTTTACCACTTTTGTGGCAGTTTCCGTTCTAAATGAGTTCCTGACACTCTTCTGCAACTGGCGGGAGTCACAAGTGTGAGAGAGCTCAGATTTTCGTGAGTCACAATGTACAGTCTGCCACACTCACTCATCAGGTGCACGTAAGAAAGATCATCTTACAGTAATATGGCGGCGGCGCAGATAATGAAGAAAAATAGAAAGTTTCCCTAGAACGTGTGGTTCAGATTTGAAACTGCTGCTATAGCTTTTGTTTTAGTGATTGTTAATCACTCGTCTTGGGCTACGTCACTAGGGAATGTATCTGAGAAGTAACCGTAGCAGAAACCACGTTTCGGCAGCTCTTTAAATTGAGGCTTAATGCCTTTAAATGTTTCCACATTTCAGTGCAGATAGGTGCTATTCATGCGTGAAGTATCAATGTGCGCACATCAGAATTTTTCGAATAAAATAATGCAGCGTCAGATTTAATGGGACATACATAAATTGCGACACATTTGTGAATTTCAGAGCAAATATGTCCGATACACTTACGGAAATATATGTTCTTTAATAATGACCCAAACGGAATAGTTACAAGAGAATAGCTACGAGTGTACCTATAATGCTGTACAAAGAGAAGACGTCGTTTAATATTGTTACCAAAAATTTCGAAAATTACTAGATCGATTTAATTTTTACACGTTGCTCTAATGAACATTTGGACGGACAGAGGTTGAAAGGATTGTTTTATATTTCTAAATTCGTCTTCGTAAGTGTGTGGTTGGTATTTGAGAAATGTATAAAACTTATTTCGATATCCCAGTATGTAAATCTCAGTGGCAACAGAACTGTGTTACAATTTAATTTTAAAAGGGAATATCTGGAGCTCGCGCTACACGATGCGAAATGCAGATTTGCCAGCACATCTAACAATTCACGTGAGAAAAAGCAATCCCTTTCCAATGAAATTTACATAAGGTATCTGAATGCTAAACATTTGACTCAGATTAAAATGTTGGCCCTGAATTTCGGTAATCTTTATCTTTAGTCTTGCAAATAGTCACTGTTATTCTAATTACGCAGCAAATGGACATAAAATTTAACGCACCTGACTTTATGATAAAACTGCTTGGAAACTCACAAGACAACAATTTACTGATACTGATGTCAATTTCACAAACGCACTTTGGCAATCACTACCTCACAGTGGCCATTTTGATGACAAATTAGTTGGACTACCTGTACGCACGGAGCGCTCCTCTGCTCTGCAATCTGACACTATTAGGAATATTGAACTGACTGTTAAGAACTAAATTTCATTTGCCGTCCTTGCGATGTGAGTACAAGACGGTATCGTAGTAATTTTCACAAAAATGCTTCTCAATAAACAACTCGCTGTGTGCAGTTCGAGTATGCAAACAGTCATGAAATTAAATGAAAATGGGGAACTAAACGTCTGATAAATAAGAGCAAGACACCACAAGTTAGCACAACGTTTCTTAATTACTTTCCAGTATACAATTACATTACTTGACGCTTGTTTCAAGTATAAGACAAAACCATACGTTGCGTTATAAGATTTCTACAGCAAACTTCAAACATACTTAACCTTATATAAATAAGAAACTAATCAGTTGCAAATATATATATACAAAATATTGGATTACTTTAACAGTTAGTGTTATCATTCTTCCACCAACATAGTCTCGTCAATAATTTTCCTTAAATCATATTCTTACAAAATCCCTTTTTAAATAATGCTGCCTCGACTACAAGGCAGTTCAACTTCCTTCGTTTACAAACCAAGTAAATGGCCAGATGGGCTGCTGCTCTCTGCAAAAGAAGTAACCTTTCTGACCGACATCTGTAGTCTCAAAAAAATACTTACTAAGAATACGGTTATATCGATACTGTAGAGGTTTACTACATGTATCAAATTCGTAACTTCTTTAATGTTTATGGCATAAACTTCTCGAAAATCCTCATGGCAAATAGGACTGCTACCGTTCAAGGTTGTATATTTTTTTAACACGTATAACATATTAGGTTGGTGCATAAATTCTTAGCGTTTTACCGTAAGTTACATTTAACACACGCTTCAGTTATTAACAATATAGTCTCCTTCACTGTTTACTAGTACAATGCTGGGGTAGTTTTCCGATTGCGATACAGTAGGCAGCACGTGTTTTCGACGTGAAGAACGCTTCGAGCCATTTTCGGCGCGTATTTTCATCCGGAAAGGAAGTTCCTTGAAGGTTGTTCGATAGTGAGTGGGAAAGATGGAATTCAGAGGGCGCAAGATCAGGCGAAAAAGGTGGGTGTGGAATGACGACCCAGCCGAACTCCCGCCCAGTGTTCTTTGTCAGTCTAGCAGGATGCACGGGGGCGGGCGTTATAGTGTAGCATCACTTCACAGAGTCTTCCTGATCGTTGTTGTTGGATTCAGTGTGCAAGAGGTCTCAGTTGTTGACGATGAACGTCAGTAGTGATTGTTACACCTCGGGGAAGCTATTCGAAATACACCACACCATCACTATTCCACCAGATTCGTAACATAATCTTTTGTGGATGCGCACAGTTCTTCGTATGGGGAGTTACTGCCTTGTTTGGGCTCAACTATACCTTTCTTTTCCTTGTGTTAGCAAAAGGATATTATTTCTCGTCACCAGCAACGAACGGGATCGGAATGATTGGTTTTGCTGACGAGCTAATTGATAACAAGCATGCAGAGATTCAGATGCGGCCACCTGCAGATTTTTTCGATTTTGGCTTAGACCATGCGGTACTCATGCAGCCGATCTTTCAACCTTCCTTATTGCATACAAATGTCTCACGATCGTGGAATGATCAAATCTCATTACGTTTTAGACAGACGTAAGTCAAAATTTACACGATAATCTACTGAACACTTACTTGGATGTACATACTTATCTATGAATGAAATATGTACTGTCAAAATATTGATATTAAGGCTCTAAGCCGGGGGGGGGGGGGGGGGCAGTGCGGTTCTAGGCGCTACAGTCTGGAACCGTACGACCGCTACGGTCGCAGGTTCGAATTCTGCCTCGGGCATGGATGTGTGTGATGTCTTTGTTTAGTTAGGTTTAAGTAGTACTACGTTCTAGGGGACTGATGACTTCAGAAGCCCCATACTGCTCAGAGCCAATTAGGCCTCTAACATTCTAGACCGAATTTTTACACGAAACGTAATTACTAAAGGCAGACCCCACAGAAAAAGTATTATAACTACACGATATTTAAACATTCAGACGACTGAAAATACGAGCCTTTTCAAACATAATAAACAGACTTGCTGTTAAAATCTACTGCGAGATAGAAAGTACTGTGGAGTGCTTTGAAAATGTGCGGTTACATTCCTGTTGTACTTGCGACAGCACTACCGCTGTAATAAAAATTTCGGAGTCAAATTGCGTTATCGCGGCTGAATATTGGCTGAAAGAGTAAGCAACCGCTTCATTGTCCTTCTGCTTATAAACCTGTAAGAACATATGGTGACGTGAACTGCGGCGAGTCTGTTGAACTGTAACGAAAATGCACTGAGGGTAGGTATTTATAGGCGATGTCTAGATTTGTAAGGAGAATAAAAGTTAATGGGACTGCGACTGGCTGATGTGTGTCATTCCTTCCTTACAATATGCGGTCGCTGTGCGCAACGATTCCTAGTGGAACCAAAGTTGGTTAATAACTTATCAAGCCGACAGTAGGCTCTCACAAGTTAAGAGAATGGATACGGTTGATGTCTTCGACAGCCGCCGATATTTTGGCAGGTTAACCTCCATCATTTTCAAGACATAAGTGTAGCGAGAGGTGTGTTGGGAAATTTAAACTCTTGGCGTAAAGGCTACGCCTACCAACAACCATAATATGAAACTTCCTAGCAGATTAAAACTGCGTGCCCGACCGAGACTCGAACTCGGGACCTTTGCCTTTCGCGGGCAAGTGCTCTACCATCTGAGCTACCGAAGCACAACTCACGCCCGGTACTCACAGCTTTACTTCTGCCACTATCCGTCTCCAGGTTCTCAGGAGAGTTTCTGTAAAGTTTGGAAGGTAGGAGATGGATACTGTCAGAAGTAAAGCTGTGAGTACCGGGTGTGAGTCGTGCTTCGGTAGCTCAGATGGTAGAGCACTTGCCGCGAAAGGCAAAGGTCCCGAGTTTGAGTCTCGGTCGGGCACACAGTTCTAATCTGCCAGGAAGTTTCAAATCAGCGCACACTCCGCTGCAGAGTGAAAATCTCATTCTGGAACCATAATATGCATTACACAGAATGATTACGCATACACCGCAAACAGCTAGCCGAAGCAGGCCAACGTCAAATGTTGTCGATAGTGAATACTAATTACCAGCGGGTGAGTAAGCGCAGTTAACTCTGTCCGTCTTTTGTTTCACTAGGGAGAGGACAGGATTCCAAACAAATTAAGTAAAAACCTGTGTCTCACTTTATGAAAGTGCACGCCAGAATCGGCATAAGGTAACTTAAGATTTTTGAGAAAGCCACACTCGAAGTTCATGACACGCAATTGATACTAAATTTACATGATCATTCCTTTAGAAGACCCCCAGGAAAACAGATTCAGCGTACGTTTAGAAATATTTGTTTTTCGGGAAATGATTTTTATTAATTGATGCAAATGACAACATTGCCTGAAAAATCAGTAATGAAAGTTGATCATGAATTGCATTCGCAGGGTTGTGCAAATCCCGCTGGTTTTCCAGAAGCAGATAACAAATTTGAAGCCTAGAAATACAGTTTTTAACTTGGCGACAAAAATAAACATCAGATTGTGGGCATACAGGTGTGCAGTTTGGCGATATTGCTTCTTCCATGCGAGTAAAGTTGACCCTCACCATCCATAAACATACCATTGTACAAGACAGAATTAGATTGTCCACCTTGGACTCCAAAATCAGAGAAAAAATTTTACCAGTATTAATTTTTATATGTTATCAAGATATGTTTTGTAAATTTAATTTGTCAATTTAGCAGATTTGGAGCAAGTTACGTACACATTTTAACTAGCCGATTAAACGATTAGTCACTTCTATTCCTTGATGACCAAATTAATCATTTGTTCCTTAGAGGCACAGAAAAACTTCACGCAAATTTTTCCAAACTCTGTGATCGAATGTTGCTCTCTGTACAGATGCGTTATTTTATACGTGCTGCCAACTGCAATAAGGTTTTTTTCTCCCTTATGCGATTAAGATCATTGAATTCCATCTTAGAAGCATTCTTACTAGCAATTGTTTTCATTTAACGAGGCATAAAATTTTAATTTTTCACTAATCCCAATAGGTTGAGAAATTTATTGGGCAACCTTTTATTATTCCTTATTGATTTATATACCTTATTAACCCTTCTATTCTAACCTATTTCTAAACGCAAAAAATGAGTATAAAAGACATTAATCCGCCTGGTAATCGAACACACGCTCTCAGCACGCAAGCCAAATGTTTATTGGTCGCTACGCTGGCGGCGCATTCATTGCGGAGCATTTATGAGTACATAAGCAACATTCCAAAAAGTTTCTTTCCTTTGCTTTACAAAAACATGAGCTTGCAGATCCCATATATTATGATACAAAGTGCTCAGTTTTCAATTATCTATCCGTCTTGTCAATTTTGAGTCGATTGCGCGTCACGAAATTAAGGAGTGGTTTTCTCAAAAAGGGGAGGAGGTGGTAAGGGTTGAGAGAAAACAACTCAGAGCGTTTGATTTTAGGTTGGAGGCCTTACATGTCTGAGGCCTTCCTGTTGCGAGTATGAACCCCTCGATGAATAATTATTTTGAATGTTCCTTGCAGATTAAAACTGTGTGCCGGACCCAGACTCAAACTCCGGATCTTTGCCTTGAGCGGGCAAGTGCTCTAGACGAGGTACTAGCGGAATTAAAGCTGTGGGGCGGGTGCGTGAGTCGTGCTTGGGTAGCTCAGTTGGTTGCCTGCACGGTAGCTCAGCGTGTTCGGTCAGAGGGCCGGTTGGCCTCTGTAATAAAAAATTGAGTGGAAAGATCAACCACCGAGCTTGAACATGATGGCTTGCGACGTCCGCAACGACCAAACACAACGGTCAATAACGAACAAAATGAGAAAAAAAATGTTGGTAGAGCACTTACCCGCGAGAGGAAAAGGTCCCGAGTTCGAGTCTGGGTCCGGCACACAGTTTTAATCTGTTAGGAAGTTTCATATCAGCGCACACTCCGCTGTAGAGTAAAAATTTCATTCTAGAATAATTATTTTATTTATTTCACCTGGGAACATTAATACAATCAGGCCTTCTATTACGTCAAATGAGGTTTTCTACATATTTTACATTACAGTCATTACGGTAAGCATGACCTGTACCTGAGAAAGTGTGGAAGAGAGAGAGACAAAGAGCCCAGCGTAGCGCGGCAACTCAGCGTGGCATGGGCTCCACATGACGTTGGAAGTTGACATGCTCCCTCTATAGCCGTCCATAACTGCGAATTGGCTGCGGTGCAGCACTTTATGCACGAATTGACCTTTCGATTATGTCTCATAATGCTCGATGGGATTCATGTCGGGCTATCTGGGTAGCCAGATCGTTCACTAGACTTATCTAGAATGTCCTTCAAACCAATCGCGAACAATTGTAGTCCGGTGACACTGTGCATTGTCATTCATAATAATCCCATCGTTGTTTGGAAACCTGACGCCCATGAATAGCTAAAAATTGTCTCCAAGTAGCCGAACATAACCATTTCCAGTCACTGATCGATTCAGTTGGACCAGAAGATCAAGTCCATTCCATGAAAAAGCAGCCCATGCCATTATGGAGCCATAACCAGTTTGCCCAATGCGTTGTAGACAGCTTGGATCCATGGCTTCGTGGGGTCTGCGCCACACTCGAACCCAACCATCAGCTATTACCCACTAAAATAGGGACTCATCTGACTAGGAGACGGTTTTCCAGTCGGATACGTTAGTCGTGCGTCCCGCATTGATCTATACGATTATTTTGCGTAGTGTTGCCTGTGTGTTAGCACTGACAACGTCGCTGCTCTCTGTCGTTAAGTGAAAGTCGTCGGCTACTGCGTTATCCTTTGTGAGAGATAATGCACGAAATTTGGCATTCTCGGCACACTGTTGACTCTGTGGATTCCTAAACATGGACTTCACTAACGATTTCCGAAACGGAATACCCCATGCATCTAGGTCCACCTATCACCTCACGATAAAAGTCTGTTAATTCCCAGCATGCCACCATAATGACTTCGGAAAGCTTTTCACATGAATCACCCGAGTACAAATGACAGTCTTCCTCATGCACTGCAAGGTTATACCTTGTGTACGCGACACCACCTCCATCTGTAGATGTGCAAATCACATGATTTCTGCAACCACAGTTGAAATAACGAAGGTACGAGGAAAGAAGAGGCACCACTGATTGAGAAATTAAACTAGAAGGTACCGTACTGATTAACAGAGGGAAGACTGTCATGTATGTTAATTTTTTGAGACAAAATGATGTGCTTCAGCTTCTTTTTAAAAGAAACAGGGCTTCGTATTTTGTACAGAGTGAAATTTTACCCCCTAAAAGTAGGGCCCGCATCTCGTGGTCGTGCGGTAGCGTCCTCGCTTCCCACGCCCGTGTTCGGTTCGATTCCCGGCGGGGTCAGGGATTTTCTCTGCCTCGTGATGGCTGGGTGTTGTGTGCTGTCCTTAAGTTAGTTAGGTTTAAGTAGTTCTAAGTTCTAGGGGATTGATGTTAAGTCCAATAGTGCTCAAAGCCATTTTTGAACCTTAATAGTAGGTACTGTATTACGAAGGATGAAAAACTTCGCCATCTGAGCTAATGCCCGCGTTTGAAGCGCCCTAACATCTCGAGATTGCCTCAGCCGGCATCTGTCTCGCGTGTGTTATCTGAGATGAGGCCTGCAGTTGAGTCCCTACGCTTCTACCGCGCTTTTCTGGTTCTGCCCTGAGGGAATTTCAAGATGGAACTAAGTTCCGCTTCTGCTTTCCTGCGTGATAGACGGAAAAACATCAGATACTAGCCCCATTAGCGATGACTGTTAGGTCCGCATTTTGATATTAAAATGGTCATTACTAACGAATCTACTGTGTATCTGCTGGTTTGAGAAAAGATGCGATAATTAATTGCAATGGTTCTCTTTCTAATATTAATAACACCCAAATGTTACGTGAATTTTTTTCATCTGTCAGTCTACCTCTAAAGCGTGGAGTAGACTGCATTTATTACTCGGCTCCAGTGCTTCATTCCAATGTATGACTGCCAATATGAAATTGCACCCCTTGCTGTAAGAAAGGAGCATTAAAATATCTCTAAAACCTTATCTGTATGGTCGTTCCTTAGCTCTAAATGCAGCAACAAAATCACTGGACACTGATCGCCCTATGTAAGGTTCTCCTGTAACCGTCTTCGATTTTTGATATTAATTTAGTGACTATTATAGTGCTTATAGTTCCACTATTTTACGTGACAGTCCGGGCATAGTTTTTCCCCGACTAAAGTGGGGTTATTTCGAAAGGAAATCGTCAATGAGACACAATGCAAATTTCAAAGTCGCACTTATTCATTATATGAATAATAAATCTAAGAAAGCTTTCAAAAAGCATGTTAAACGGAGTGCTTCGTGTGCAAAGCCCTGGATGGTAGCGAGAAGAACGAACTTCAGTGGGAGAGAAGATCTAACTGTAAATACTGACACAGATGAAACAAACACCGCCAGTGAATATAAAAGTTACATCAGTGAAGACTGTGAATACCAAACTGGTATTTCTTGAAATTTATCTACATGACAACATGAAAAATGTGATTAAATGTGCTCACGCTGTGAATAGTTTTGTAAGTGGATTATATTGCATTAATGTTTGTATACCGAATCTCTTTCTTCCACCCCTGCCAATAAAAATTGAGAATGTGATTTGTATTCCAGTGCGACTTTCGTACAGTGCAATACATGCAGTAAGGCCTTCAGAGGATCAACACTCGGTTCAGTGATTGGCAGTTGATCCTCAAAATAAGTAAATGTGCAGAAAGACTCATCACCTTTCCATTACGTTGTTGGCGATAAATCTCTTCAAGCAGTACAGCCGTAAAGTATCAAAGAATAATCGTTTGCTGTGACCTGAAAGCAAATGATCATTTGAAATGTGTTGTAGTAAAAGCAGATGCCACGGAAATAATGACTGGAAGATTAACCGAAGAACTACTTAGACTGGTTCTTGAGTACTTGTTTTTAATCTGCGAGTCTTACCAGATGAGATTAACAAAGACGATACTGAAATACAAAGAAGAGTGGTGCACTTATGGATTCGCTTAGTAAACGCGATGGCGTCACAGCGATGCTCGTCAATCTCAAATATCAGATCCCGCAAGGGTGGCGATGCGCGCCATGGAGAGATTTATTTTTATAGTTCTGAGGAAGTATGTTCCATGGAGAGAGAGGTAACACCTTAGTTAGCGAAATTACATCGACAATAAAAATCAAAGTATTTAGAGCTCACATGGAAACTACAAGGAGTTCTTTCTCGATTGACGGAAGGAATAGGAAAGGGGTGAAATGATAGTGGCACCTGGATCAGGAAATAGAAGTCAAAAATATTTAGTGGCATTTTGTTTTGCGTAAGACCCAGGACTATTACATCACGTATTGATGCCTTAAATTTAACATTTGCTATCTCCATCAGTGGCGTCTGGTAATGTGACTTAGGCTTTTTGCAACAAAAAAGTCTCCTTGCCATGTTAATTATTCGTGGCTATTAATTTATTTGTAATTTAAATGTGGTACCTATGTTTGAAGTTCCATATTAAATTTATATCTATTAGAAAATGAGGTCAATGTTAATTATTAGAGGATTTCAAAAAGTAAGGTAGCTACTGTTATAACAGGCCAAGTAACTTTTATTGAACGCTGTACTTCAGTTCAAGCTGACACAGATAAAGGACACTATTGTTGAACGTAGCCACCGAGTGTCTATAAACAACGTTCGGAACATTCTGCAAATCATTCAATTCGTCGGCGATAACAATCCACCCCTTCTCTCTCCCCCCCCCCCCCCCCTTAAGACGTTCTTTCAGCATTCCGAAAAGATTGAATTCATTCGGTTCAAAATCTGTACGGATGCTTTCAAACATCGCATTGAAAACACTGAAGCAAGCAAAGCTTGGGTTGAGCGGCCTGTGTCGGATATAGCATTGTCGGCCGATAGAAAAACGCATACGTTTAATTTTCTTTGTCTCGTTGCGCCACGGGGTCAGTGTTGCGCAGTACGAATCAACATTATTGGCTGCGCTCTCTGCCCTAAGCCCGGTTTACCCATTTTCTTCACAGTAGAAGTAGATGGTGGCCATGACTTGCCCTGCTGTTGGTGCTACTGTTGATCTCTTCCGCGGGGGCGAGGACGTGAGTTTCCATTCTAGACGTTCTCTCTATTGCATGTGTAAAATGGTAGACCCACGTTTCATCACCCATAATGTCACAGTTTAAGGCTAACTCATTGCCTTTCACAGAATAACGCTCAAGGAAGTCCAGAGGCGCCATAATCCTAGCGTCTTTTTGTGAAGGTGTCTGTGATCCCGAAACACAGCGTGAGTACCATTCCGATACTACAGACGATCTCGAACTACCTATTAATATGAGGACCTGCTGAACAATGTCCGCTATAGTGACTGCGATTGCTGCTAAACAGTTTTTCGATTGCCTGCATATTGCCTGTGGCAGATTTCGATGGCTTTCCTCCCCGATCATCACCACCCAGGTCTATTCCACCTTGGTCACTACTGCCGGACGCGACAGTTCATTTGGTCCATATACCACCAGAAATTCACGTTTCATGCGGGTGTACTCAGCTTATCACCCTGGGGATAGGCAATAAAAATTACTTAAGCTGGTTCTCCCGTCCGTCGATTTCCCTACAGACTCCACGAAGACACCTGCACGAAACATCAGGTTTATGTAATGAGTAGGGGAAACACCGGCAGGACATTCTGCTTCATAAACAGACAAGTAAATAAACATCATCATGCTTTTATTTCATTTCAATTGTTTAATTAGGAATATATTATGAAAGTAATATTCGAGGATCTTAAACAAAAGGATTTATGACATCTTCCGTGAAAAAATCACCAATAATGTCTACAGTTTTCTTATGTACACTGAGCGCATAAAATCCCTTTAACTCTTTTCGATCATTGTTGATCTTGCATATTTTTTCGCATCTGAGTGCAGTGAGTGATCTTTCAATTGTAGCTGTGGAATAAGGCATTGCAAGTAAACCTCTAGGGTCTGTTGTCACCTTTGGATAAAGATATTCTACTTCTTGGATTAATTCTGTTATCACCAAAGGTTCAAAGTTCTACCGTTTGCTTATACAAAAAGTGCGCAACTTGTTCGGCTGCCGCTGTAATCCCATCTAATTCGTAAGATTTGGTTCCTTCTTCCCCAGGTTTTTTTTCTAATTTTGGAACTTTAATTTTTATTATCTGAGCAAACGCTGGTGATTTGCCTTTGTCGAACCTCGCTTCTAATGAGGCTGATAACGAATCTAGATAGGGCACGAATGGCGAGCGACGTCAATACTCTCTTAACGAACCAGCCGGATGATTTGCCCTGTATTGGTGGCGGCTTGCTGTCCTTGGAAGACACAGTTCTAAGTTCATTACCTGACTTTAATAATTCTTCACTCCCCTCCACGCAGAGCGCCTGTGTTCTGCAACTGCAGTTGCTATGTTTTGGATGTGCTCTGCTCAATTATTGCCTGGGTTTCAGGCAGGAATATGTTTGTGAACGGTTGCCGTAGAGAACTGCAAGTTGTCTATCATACATAAAGCCTATATGAATGTGGTTTATCCAACCAGATAACAACTGGAAAACTACTATTCTTGTCCCAGACGGAAATCAGCTGCAACTGCTACAAAGCACAATTCATTTTCTGTACTAGAACTTCTTGACACAGTGACGTTCATATTACTGCTTGTCGAATCGCTCGTTTGTGAGGTGAAAGGCAAGCGACGGACTACAGGCAGTAACGCATACGACGGCTCGCTGGGATCCATCACTCGTGTGTGGCTCCCTTTAATGGGTTAAATAACAATTAAAATTACGAAATACACTCCTGGAAATGGAAAAAAGAACACATTGACACCGGTGTGTCAGACCCACCATACTTGCTCCGGACACTGCGAGAGGGCTGTACAAGCAATGATCACACGCACGGCACAGCGGACACACCAGGAACCGCGGTGTTGGCCGTCGAATGGCGCTAGCTGCGCAGCATTTGTGCACCGCCGCCATCAGTGTCAGCCAGTTTGCCGTGGCATACGGAGCTCCATCGCAGTCTTTAACACTGGTAGCATGCCGCGACAGCGTGGACGTGAACCGTATGTGCAGTTGACGGACTTTGAGCGAGGGCGTATAGTGGGCATGCGGGAGGCCGGGTGGACGTACCGCCGAATTGCTCAACACGTGGGGCGTGAGGTCTCCACAGTACATCGATATTGTCGCCAGTGGTCGGCGGAAGGTGCACGTGCCCGTCGACCTGGGACCGGACCGCAGCGACGCACGGATGCACGCCAAGACCGTAGGATCCTACGCAGTGCCGTAGGGGACCGCACCGCCACTTCCCAGCAAATTAGGGACACTGTTGCTCCTGGGGTATCGGCGAGGACCATTCGCAACCGTCTACATGAAGCTGGGCTACGGTCCCGCACACCGTTAGGCCGTCTTCCGCTCACGCCCCAACATCGTGCAGCCCGCCTCCAGTGGTGTCGCGACAGGCGTGAATGGAGGGACGAATGGAGACGTGTCGTCTTCAGCGATGAGAGTCGCTTCTGCCTTGGTGCCAATGATGGTCGTATGCGTGTTTGGCGCCGTGCAGGTGAGCGCCACAATTAGGACTGCATACGACCGAGGCACACAGGGCCAACACCCGGCATCATGGTGTGGGGAGCGATCTCCTACACTGGCCGTACACCTCTGGTGATCGTCGAGGGAACACTGAATAGTGCACGGTACATCCAAACCGTCATCGAACCCATCGTTCTACCATTCCTAGACCGGCAAGGGAACCTGCTGTTCCAACAGGACAATGCACGTCCGCATGTATCCTGTGCCACCCAACGTGCTCTAGAAGGTGTAAGTCAACTACCCTGGCCAGCAAGATCTCCGGATCTGTCCCCCATTGAGCATGTTTGGGACTGGATGAAGCGTCGTCTCACGCGGTCTGCACGTCCAGCACGAACGCTGGTCCAACTGAGGCGCCAGGTGGAAATGGCATAGCGAGCCGTTCCACAGGACTACATCCCGCATCTCTACGATCGTCTCCATGGGAGAATAGCAGCCTGCATTGCTGCGAAAGGTGGATGTACACTGTACTAGTGCCGACATTGTGCATGCTCTGTTGCCTGTGTCTATGTGCCTGTGGTTCTGTCAGTGTGATCATGTGATGTATCTGACCCCAGGAATGTGTCAATAAAGTTTCCCCTTCCTGGGACAATGAATTCATTGTGTTCTTCTTTCAATTTCCAGGAGTGTATGTTTGAAGAAGTAACCAAATCAAAATAATCTTTATTCAAGTGCCTGTTCATAGACAGAAAAAGACGATTATGAGAAAGGACTTAAGGACGAAAGCAAACTGTATCAACCCAGTATCAAGAACAGTAAGTGTACTAACTTATACAGTTTGACACTAAAAGTTGATATTTCAATTGCTCAACTTTCGTTAACCAGACTATAGCAGAACTGCAAACTTTTTACGTAGGTAAAATCAGTTCTAGCTGCATAAATCGATATGAGGACCACTATATAAGCCGGCCTGTGTGGCCGTGCGGTTCTAGGCGCTTCAGTCAGGAACCGCGTGACCGCTACGGTCGCAGTTTCAAATCCTTCCCTGGGCATGGATGTGTGTGATGTCCTTAGGTTAGTTAGGTATAAGTAGTTCTAAGTTCTAGGGGACTGATGGCCACAGATGTTAAGTCCCATAGTGCTCAGATCCATTTGAACCACTATATATTAACAGGTACCTTCCTCACCTACAATTAGGTACGAGCAACATTATATCCTTTTACAAATAAAATATGAAAAATAATAATAAAAAAATCTTAAAAATTTCAAATATCCCTTATTATGTAACGTAACACTCATTATTATTCCTCAACAGAATCCACTATCACAAATAGTCCCAATATATCGGAATAGTTACTGTTATGGATCTTCCTGTCCTGACATCCTGTCAAGACCAAATTTTGTGCGGAAACTGCAAAATACTGCCACAAGCTTGGCTCAAGTACTTACTGGCAATTGCATGTTGAGTATCCTGTATCGATAATGCAAGCACCTTCTACATCTAGCGCCATCATTCGAGAAAATACCAAACTGGACAAGTACTACGGGGCTGGAACTATTTAAGCAGCGCCACACGGAAGAATCGAGCAGTTCTCATTTCAACAGCGATCTGATACGACGATTATTTTTAAACGTAATACGAACAAGGAGTGCAAGTTAGTACTGTTTGAAATGTTTACTGCAGGTTTTTAGGACGTTAAATATATAGTGTCGTGCATTTGTATGACTAAAGTGTTATTGTAGACTATTTACCGTCATAATGTATCACAGTTTAAATATATCATAGCTTACGAAAATGCCTAAGATTGAGAAGAGAAAGCGTCGCTTTTCGGATGTTACACAAAATAGTGGTGTTCTGTTAGGCAAAGATGTACAGATGAGGAAGCGTTGTGTGAGATTTTTAGCTGCTTTATCTAAGGAACTCACGGAGGAAAGGCAGATGTGAGACATCGCAAGTATGTATACAAATAGATTCGCGGTAACATTGGCATCAAAGCCTAACTCTACATTCATACTCTTTGCTAGTGCAGAACTAACAACAGCTGATGAACTTGTCAAGCATCATCAGTCCTTCAGTTCTCTTGACTGTACCGTAAAACTGAATGCCGCAATGTGTGATTCCAAAGCCGCCGCAAGGCAGTCTACAGTCGGGACCAAAGCTGCAACGGTTGTTAAAAATATTCCCGCACCACGCTCCGTGTCCGAAAGCATAAAACAATTGAAAAAAGTTTAATTTGATTGGATAGGCAACGACGCATCGAACCGCTGTGCTGAAAAGATATTTCCTTTGGTTGCTCAATACTTCACTGAAACTGATGGAATCCAACAGAAGCTGTTGAAGTTTGATTTGCTGAATAACGAAACACTTTAAGACATAGCATATTTCATTGCTAAATTAGTCGCTTTTTATGGAGACACTACCAGTAACAACTTCGGAGGGCTTCATTGACGCGTCCAGCGGAATGTTTTTCGCCAAATAAGGAAAAACTAGGGAAAACATGTAGAAGGAATTGGATGTCCTACCCATTTTCTCCGCAGTAGTATGTCGAGCGCTGCTGGAGTCTTAGATGTCGACACTGATGTAAACGTCTTGAAAATATTTGTTTTTCAATATACACGGTAAGGACAGAGAAGCTGAAAGTGTTCTGCTTGTACGTTAATGTCAATAATCAGAAACTTCTATCTCACTCAAAAACAAGATGGCTGTTGTTAATGATCACAGCTGAGAGAATGTTTGAACTTTGGGTTCTTTTAAGCCAAGCTTCTGATGCCGAAGACAAGCCGACTAAAATAATTTCTAATTTTTTCAGTTATCCTATCAGTGAAATTTACTTCATGTTTCTGCAGTTAGGCCTGGCTCTGTTTGAAAAAAAAAGCGTAAGAAAGAATAAAGTCTCGGTAACTGAAATAAGAAATATATTGCCAAGCAACAAATTAAAGAATCCTAACCAATAAATAATTAATTTGATTTGGAAATTGGAGGAAAAGACGATGGCTTTCTATACCATAGAATTTGATTACTTAAAGAAACACAGAATTTCTTTAAATAAATATCATGTATTTGATTGGATGACGCTATCTGAAAACCCAGATTTGGTGGTGATTGAAAACACAAATGTATATGTGACTAAAAATGGTGTGAAAATTTTAGGCGACAATTGTTTTCAGGAATATGTGTATCTGAAGGACCTTTTAGAAACCCAGGGTGACGCAAAAGAATGGAAGTCTAAACGCTCCGTTGGAGAGACGTGCGTTTACTTTCTTAATCAAACAGAAAATCCTGAAAGCAAATGCCAACGGCCTAAATTATACGAATCCTTGTTTTCAGTTCCCACACACAAGGACATTGTGGAAAGAGTACTTTCGTTGATTCCAGCCTAGTGGACTGATAAAAGAAATCGACTACTTCTAGGAACCGTGGAATCGTTGCCAGCTTAATTACAAGCTGACCTGCATGGAGTTTTATAAATAGCTACAAGGGAAAAAAGTCTTGGTGAAAAGAGTAAAATCTGCCGACAATTATGGTATACCAACTACTTGCGGCACAACAAGTACTATGCAATTGTGTTCTAAATAAAAGGTAATTCCATCAAACAAATTTTTTACTGCATTTCTACAGCCCCACATAAGAGGCCCGACGAGCACTATGGGACTTAACATCTGAGGTCATCAGTCAAGTGGTTCAAATAGCTCTGAGCACTATGGGACTTAACATCTGGGGTCATCAGTCCCTTAGAACTTAGAACTACTTAGACCTAACTAACCTAAGGACATCACACACATCCATGCCCGAGGCAGGATTTGTTTTCTTTTTTCGTTTTTTTCTTTTTGATATCAGTTTTGGCGGTGAGATTATTTTTATTATTATTATTTTTTATTTTTATTTATTTTTTATTTTATTTGTTTTCCCATTGATTTCTTTTCTTCTTTTTATTTTATGTATTTTTAATTGTTTTTGAATTTTTGTATTTTTTATTTTTTTATTTGATTATCTTTTAATTTTTTAAAATATTTATTTATTTATTTTTTCTGTTTTATTTGATCATTTTCCTTGCTATGTACGTACATACACACATATGCATACAAACGTGTATATATACATATACTTACACACATATTCATTATAGGTAGATATATATCTATTTTTAGACACACACATTGAGACTGATTCTATCTCAGCTCCTGACGCTAACTATATATCAAGAATTGTCTTTACTAGGCTAACATGTAGGACGCAAGAATGAGATCAGGGTGAAGTCTTGAAATGTCGATTGCGAGACTAAATGGACAATTGAGGGAAATAAGCGGAGCTCGCACACGTCTTTGTGATGCAATGCATCTAATAAGAAATTAGCAAAATATTCATGGTGTTTTTCACTGTTTTTGATCTTAGAATGTTGTTACCAAATGTAAGTAAAAAAAGCGAGTCGATCGTGAATTTGCCGATCGATGAGGGCGTAGACAATATGGCCCAACAACCACACAGCTGTTTTGTGTTTTGTACGTGGGAAATATTTATAATCCGGTACAATGACACTGTCAACAGGGATGTGGGCCAGCGTAGTTCGAGTGATGAGATCCATCATTGACTGGCAAGTTCTCCACACAACGGAAACAGCATGACATTGCAGGCGGTGTTCTCTGGTGTCAGGCACGCCACACCTGCCACAGTTGGGGGAGGCGAGAAGCTAGATTCGAACCTGTGACCATAAGAGTCGCGCGGTTCCGGACTGAAGCGCCGAGAACCGCTCGGCCACAGCGGCCATCACCCGATGAGGTCTCAGCTAGATATGGCAACCTTAATCGCAACACAATATCTTCCAGGCTTTAAATTTAGTTTGATATGGACATTGAATGAATGATTTTCATAACCTGCCTTTCGCTCCTTCAAAACAATGACATACTAAACAACTACAAGCTGATAGAAACTCCCGCACATCCCGGTCGTTTTCAGTTCGCAATCGCATCGCATTCCCAGAGGAGTATACGAGCGCTCGGCCAAATTCGGGAATCTTCGTACGTCGTCGGCGTGGTGGCGGCTGACGAAGTGGCGCTTGCTTGCTATGCTAGCGTATTGGCACGAAGGAAACTTGATCGGCCGCGCAGCGCACTTTCTTCAAAACTTAACACATGATGTATAGCAAAGTAAGTAGTAACGTGACTGACACTTATCTTGTATCGACAACACTGTGTACGTAGGCATACATATTATCAAGGGTGGGGGAAGGGGAGGGGGGAGCGGGGCGGTGAAGCGCAGCTGCGTCGCCTCTGTCCCCGCCTGGGAACGCCCATGACGTGTATCTGTGTGCAATTTACACGTTTTGCTCATAAGAATCGCTCTGCCCCGCGTACTTTTAAGTATGGAGTACGCTTCAAGAAGCTGTACCATTTCAGTCACATTCTTTGATGCTCGTGTTATCCGTATCGCACCAGAACTGTGTCCACGGTATAGTGGTCGCCTAGTGCTTTTGATGCTAGATGATGAGCGAAACCAACAAATATTTAAAATCCAAATATTTATTACTATGGTGGTCATCTTAATTCCACTGTCCACCAAAGACAACGCCACAACACAAAGCAGCACTTCTTTTACATGTTCTTTACAATGTTTATCCACCTCGAACAATAACACACGTACACTTCACCAAAGTGACATTCAGACTCCGCTCCTGACCCTTCCTGCTGCTTGTATTTATAACCTTGTCAAAGAACTTCTAAAAATAGATATAGTTTATAAGTCACATGTACATCTGTTATCTTAATTTGTGCAGAAAAGTTATTAATTTATGTCGAGTGACATAATTTAATAGGTTATTAAAATGACAGCCAGATTGGTTGACTTGACAGAATAACTCTTTTTTTTTAGAAGTTTGTCAATATACTTCTCTAATTTGCATAAATAAATAAATAACATGAATTATTAAGAATTACTTTGGTTTTCGTCTAAAATAGGAGTGTTTATGTGAATACTGAGTGAAAACGGTGTTAGTGAACAAATAGGTTTCAGTGGGTGATTTTTATTTCAGGAGATCCAACATACGCAAGTTGGCCACTGTTTTTCGTACTTCATATTAATTATTTAAGATGAAAAGTGTTTTTATATGACGACATTTGCTGTATCAGTGATCAAGTGATATTAACTTTTGTGTGGGTCAGTTATTCAGTATACTTTTAATGGGTTGACTGTTTATGGAGACGTTATGCAATCATTGTTAACATACACAATAACTTTTCTATAATCGTAAATACTCGTCAAACTGGTTGAATTTGGAGGGTATCGCATACTTATGTAAAGTAAAGCCTTTAATAGGTTCCGTTACAACGGGGAACACCCAACATGTACTCTTATTCTGACAATGCGAGACTCTTTTCGTAGTGGTCTTAGCGGAGAACGGGATGTTTAAAATGCTCTTTGAAGTCAGATACAAACGCAGTTACAGAGACAGACACAGTGACATCACGACTCGTGGAGCATTACATACGCCAGTTGGACTGCTGCTAAATCATTCACGTGTGCTGCCGGCGGAGGTACATGCGGTGATTCGGAATGACATGCGTAATCGGGTTTTAGGACGTTGAGCGCTTACGCCACGGTCCGTTACGTTTTGCTCTGCCCCTGGAACAGAATAGTGACATGGGATGGACTCTAAACCTTTTGACACTACGATATGTTCTAACGGCATAAAATGGACCAGAGATTTGTCTGTAAAGAGTAAAAAACTAACAGAAGGAGCACTGGTTGAAATACTGTATACACATTTAGAAGGACGGTAGTTCGCCTCATTCCCGCGAGCGCTATTTACTCTTTGGCTACTGTAAATCGCTTAAGGCAAATACTAGATTGAGTCCCTTGAAAAAGATACAGCTGACGTCCTCCTTCCTTTCCCAGACAGAATTCATCCTTTACAACATCATCGTCGACGGTGCCAGCAATGTTACTCTTTCTCCTTCTCTTTCCTAAGCTGAAAAACGAGCTTTTCAATGACAAAAAAGTAAGGACAAGACGCAAAGCTATTACCACTAACACTTCCACTTGAATCAAATGATATACACTCCTGGAAATTGAAATAAGAACACCGTGAATTCTTTGTCCCAGGAAGGGGAAACTTTATTGACACATTCCTGGGGTCAGATACGTCACATGATCACACTGACAGAACCACAGGCACATAGACACAGGCAACAGAGCATGCACCATGTCGGCACTAGTACAGTGTATATCCACCTTTCGCAGCAATGCAGGCTGCTATTCTCCCATGGAGACGATCGTAGAGATGCTGGATGTAGTCCTGTGGAACGGCTCGCTATGCCATTTCCACCTGGCGCCTCAGTTGGACCAGCGTTCGTGCTGGACGTGCAGACCGCGTGAGATGACGCTTCATCCAGTCCCAAACATGCTCAATAGGGGACAGATCCGGAGATCTTGCTGGCCAGGGTAGTTGACTTACACCTTCTAGAGCACGTTGGGTGGCACGGGATACATGCGGACGTGCATTGTCCTGTTGGAACAGCAAGTTCCCTTGCCGGTCTAGGAATGGTAGAACGATGGGTTCGATGACGGTTTGGATGTACCGTGCACTATTCAGTGCCCCTCGACGATCACCAGAGGTGTACAGCCAGTGTAGGAGATCGCTCCCCACACCATGATGCCGGGTGTTGGCTCTGTGTGCCTCGGTCGTATGCAGTCCTGATTGTGACGCTCACCTGCACGGCGCCAAACACGCATACGACCATCATTGGCACCAAGGCAGAAGCGACTCTCATCGCTGAAGACGACACGTCTCCATTCGTCCCTCCATTCACGTCTGTCGCGACACCACTGGAGGCGGGCTGCACGATGTTGGGGCGTGAGCGGAAGACGGCCTAACAGTGTGCGGCACCGTAGCCCAGCTTCATGGAGACGGTTGCGAATGGTCCTCGCCGATACCCCAGGAGCAACAGTGTCCCTAATTTGCTGGGAAGTGGCGGTGCGGTCCCCTACGGCACTGCGTAGGATCCTACAGTCTTGGCGTGCATCCGTGCGTCGCTGCGGTCCGGTCCCAGGTCGACGGGCACGTGCACCTTCCGCCGACCACTGGCGACAACATCGATGTACTGTGGAGACGTCACGCCCCACGTGTTGAGCAATTCGGCGGTACGTCCACCCGGCCTCCCGCATGCCCACTATACGCCCTCGCTCAAAGTCCGTCAACTGCACATACGGTTCACGTCCACGCTGTCGCGGCATGCTATCAGTGTTAAAGACTGCGATGGAGCTCCGTATGCCACGGCAAACTGGCTGACACTGACGGCGGCGGTGCACAAATGCTGCGCAGCTAGCGCCATTTGACAGCCCACACCGTGGTTCCTGGTGTGTCCGCTGTGCCATGCGTGTGATCATTGCATGTACAGCCCTCTCGCAGTGTCCGGAGCAAGTATGGTGGGTCTGACACACCGGTGTCAATGTGTTCTTTTTTCCATTTCCAGGAGTGTATTTCGTCAATAGCTGGGTAAATCCGCTGGCTGCGTGTAGTCGCGGCAGTTGGAAGCCATTCATTTACTCCCTCTTAAAAGGTTTCCTTCTAATGAAATATAGAGAGGAATCTCTACAGATGCCTGAGGACTGATCTTACGTACCGAAACAACCAATCAATATTTTTTCTTTTGTTAGTCATCAGTCTTCTGACTGACTAACCTGTTCATCTCAGATTAGCACTTGCAACCTACGCAACGATTATTTGTTGGATGTATTCCAATCCCTGTGTTCTCCTCCATTTTTTACCCTCTACAGCTCCCTTTAGCGCCACTGAGGTTATGTCCTAATGTCTTAGCACATGCCGTATCATCTTGTCCCTTTTTCTTGTCAGCCTTTTCCACATGTTCCATTCTTCGCCGATTCTGCAGAGATACCTCCTCACTACTTTTCTTATCAGATCACCTAATTTTCAACATCAATCTGTAGCACCACATCTTAAATGCATCGTTTCTCCTCTGTTCCGAGTTTTCAACTGTCCCTGATTAACCGACATACAATGCCGTGCTCCAAAAGTACATTCTCACAAATTTCTTCCTGAAATTGAGGCCTATGTATGATAGCAATTCACCAAGAATCCTCTCTTGGCTAGTGCTGTTCTACTTCTTACACCCATCCTGCTTCATCCGTCATGAGTTATTTTGCTTCCGACGTAAGAAATTTCTTAATTCGTCAACTTCGTAACAAAATTTTTTCGCGTTACGTTTTCCGCTACTCGCATTTAACCTACCTTTCGCTACTTTCGTTTTTATTTGCTATTGTCTAAATCCTTATAATGTACTCATTAGATTGTTCATTCGATTCAACAGTTCTTGTTCACCTTCTTCATTCTCACTGAGGACAGGAAAGTTATCAGCGAATCTTATCGCTGATATCTTAAATTTTAATACCATTATTGCACCTTTCATTTATTTCCGGCATTATCGCTTCATTCTATACAGGGTGGTCCCAAAATGGTCTGAAAAGAGTGTTGCAGGGTAAGTTGCGCTGAGAAATAAGTGTTAAGAAAAAAATTCAGTGTGCCGCACCGTTTTGGAGTTAATTATCACTGGAGAAATTAAGAGGACTCTGGGCACGAAAATTCAAGCCGCCGGCCGGACGTTGTTGCCAAAGGTGTTCCTCGTTCTCTTTTCTAAAAACAAGCGACCGTTACAAAACTTGAACATGGGGCGGTAGTATGTATCGAAGACGAGCCAAATGCTGAGCAGTCTCGCGTGCTATCGTCTATGCTGTGAGAAAAAGGGGCACTAGCTGATTCCAGCATGCCTCTCGAATTTGCACGCGCAAGATCCTCATTGTCTTACTTCACCAACGCTAACTAACTCGGAAACGGTGCTATGTATCGAATTTTTTTCTGAACCATTATTTCTCAGCAGAGCCCACCCTGCAACATTCTTACATGCTTTCCTGACTGTTTCTGACCATACTTGTAGACTGAACAGCAGGGATGAAAGAGGGCATCCTTGTCGTAAACACATCTTAATCCGACCACTTCGTTATTGGTCTCCCACTTCTGTTGTTCCTTCTTGGTTCTTGTACATATTGTACCGGTTTTTCCCTGTAGTTCTCTCCTCTTTTTCTCAGAATTTAGAACATCCTGCCCGATTTTATGTTGTCGAAATCTTTTTCTAGGTCGACAAATGGTATGAAAGTGTGTAGATCTTTCTTCAGTCTTTCTTTCACTATCAAGTACAACGTCAGGACTGCCTCTCTGGTGCCTTCACCACTCTTAGAGCCAAACTGATTGCCATCTAACAGATCGTTGATTTTATTTTCTTTTCTTTTGTATGTTTTTCTTGTCAGAAGCTGTGATGCATGAGCTGTTACCCTGGTTGTGCGATAGTTCTCGTAGTTGTTCCATCCGTACAATTTCGAAGTTAGCAAGAGCAAATAAGAGCCTATTTAAATTATATGTGACGAATACTGCGAAGTAAAAGCTTGTCACCGTTTGATGTTGGCTGTCTTCAAATGTAGTCTCGTAATATCATTTACATTTGAATACAAAATAAAGTAAAGAATTAAGGCTATATAGAATAGATAAAATTATCATATCACGTGCTTAAATTAAAATATACAGTGTTGTTTGGTTGCGAAGAAAATATCCGTAACAATACGTAAGGCACGACTCACACAATGCTAGGAAAGGGTCCTTTGTGCGACTGCTCCTTTCTTTCTCTAAGAGCGTGTATAGGACATGCTATAAATTGTGGCGAACGGAATGCTTTTTATTATGATTGTATCCGGGGAGATTATAGTCGGGTGCCTCCATTTGCTTCTAATGGACAGAGGGAAGTTTAACTAAACATTATTGTTCGTCGTAGCTCATCTTATGATTTTGCACCAGTCTACACTTACCTCATTATGATACTATTTTACAAAGCAACTTTTTATTCCTACTGCGAAAACGTAAGACTACCATGAAATGTGATAACTATGAAATGGAATTTTAATAATTCGGTTAAGATTTTTGTCCATTTCATCTTTGGTCAAAATGCTGTTGTGATGGGGGAAAAATTATGTGAAAAAAGTATGTGGTATTTGCACATTCAACTCCACCCATACCTATATGTATGATCTTTCCGCTTCCTCCGTTGAATACAAGATGGTTGTCAAGGACATTATACAATTACTAAGCGTTCTGCACGAAATTTTCATCAATTGTGGAATCTGCTTTTAATTAAAGATATTACTGAAATCACTGTAGAGGCCAATGCATCAGATTAAAAAATAAGTTATTTGACGTAGACTTCAAACAAGTTTCATTTCGTGCCACTTATTTTACGGTTTACAGTCACAAATAATTTTTGATAAAATTCTTAATGGAAAGAGTGTGATGATGATGATGATTAGTGGTTAATGGCGCAAAATGGCGAAGTTACCAACGTCCTAGAGCGTAATAACTTTGCTAAAGTTTCTCAGAACCATTGTTTATTGTGACAAAACTACTATTTTTGCGTGGACCTGGCAAACCCTGTCGTTCACAAATCAGTAAAACTGACACAAAATTTGTAATTGTGGGAGAAAAAAATTGTACTCGCAGCTTCCTGACAGCGTAGAGAGAAGGGTGGCAAAATTATATAACTCAGACGGGGATAGAGCGACAGTAAGTGGAATGGCCACATAGAACAAATAGTAGGAAAACTGGATGCCTCACTAAGATTCACAGGAACAAATAATTGGTTTTCATGCCGCTTTTTCTACCAATTATTGACTATTCTTCATCAGTATGGGACTCTTGCCAGGTAGCACTGATAGAAGAGACAGAGAAGATTCAACGATATCGTTTGATCGGCCCCAGAACATTACAGAGATGCTTAGCAAACTCCGGTGGCACACGCTACAAGAGAGGCGTTGTGCATCGGAGAGATGTTGTTGTTGTTGTGGTCTTCAGTCCTGAGACTGGTTTGATGCAACTCTCCATGCTACTCTATCCTGTGCAAGCTTCTTCCCAGTACTTACTGAAACCTACATCCTTCTGAATCTCCTTAGTGTATTCATCTCTTGCTCTCCCTCTACGATTTTTACCCTCCACGCTGCCCTCCAATACTAAATTGGTGATCGAACATGTCCTACCAACTGGTCCCTTCTTCTAGTCAAATTGTGCCACAAGCTCTTCTTCTCCCCAATTCTATTCAGTACCTCCTCATTAGTTATGTGATCTATCCATCTAATCTTCAGCATTCTTCTGTAGCACCACATTTCGAAAGCATCTATTCTCTTCTTGTCTAAGCTATTTATCGTCCACGTTTCACTTCCATACATGACTACACTCCATGCAAATACATTCAGAAACGACTTCCTGACCCTTAAATCAACACTCGATGTTAACAAATTTCTCTTTTTCAGAAACGTTTTCCTTGCCATTGCCAATCTACATTTTATATCCTCTCTACTTCGACCATCATCAGTTATTTTGCTCCCCAAATAGCAAACCTCCTTTACTACTTTAAGTATCTCATTTCCTAATCTAATTCCCTGAGCATCAACCGACTTAATTCGACTACATTCCATTATCCTCGTTTTGCTTTTGTTGGTGTTCATCTTATACCCTCCTTTCAAGACACTGTCCATTCCGTTCAACTGCTCTTCCAAGTTCTTTGCTGTCTCTGACAGAATTACAATTTCATCGGCGAACTTCAAAGTTTTTATTTCTTCTCCGTGGGTTTTAATACCTACTCCGAACTTTTCATTTGTTTCTTTTATTGCTTGCTCAATATACAGATTGAATAACATCGAGGATAGGCTACAACCCTGTCTCACTCCCTTCCCAACCACTGCTTCCCTTTAATACCCCTCGACTCTTATAACTGCCATCTGGTTTCTGTACAAATTGTAAAAAACTTTTCGCTCTGTGTATTTTACCCCTGTTATCTTCAGAATTTGAAAGACAGTATTCCAATCAACATTGTCAAAAGCTTTCTGTAAGTGTACAAATGCTAGAGAAGTAGGTTTGCCTTTCCTTAATCTAGCTTCTAAGATAAGTCGTAGGGTCAGTATTGTCTCACGTGTACCAACAGTTCTACGAAATCCAAACTGATCTTCCTCGAGGCATCATGTTACTCATTTGATTATTGTTGAAGAAGGTGTTGTTCGCATTTACGGTTGGTTGAGTTGCGGGAGGGGGCCAAACAGCGAGGTCATCGGTCTGGTCGGATTAGGGAAGGAAGGGGAAGGAAGTCGGCTTGCCCTTCCATAGGAACCGTCCCGGCATTTGTCTGTAGCGAATCAGGAAAATCACGGAAAACCTAAATCAGGATGACCGGATGCAGGTTTGAACCGTTGTCCTCCCGAATGCGAGTCCAGTGTGCTAAACACTGCGCCACCTCGCTCGTTGTTCACATTTTGAGAGGAGGGCTGAACATGGGTAACGTAAACGTATGTCAGTTCATTGAAGTAATGGACTTGTCTATTGTGTAAGGATTACCTGTGGTCCCTTTAATATTTATCCTGAAATGCAGGACCATGAACTCAGTGCGTAAATTTATTCCTTTTCTTGTTAATTGCTAGTGAAACATGTGCTATTTCTGTGTGCCATGTTAACTGATTGAATTTGTTTTTTATGTAAAGATTGTCTGTGGGCACTTAAAAATTGTTTATTCTGAATGCAGCCAGCTTAACAGAGTACATAGTTTGCTTTTTGTTTTGATTTATTCCAACTATGCTTATTTCATGCTGGTTTATTATCTGTTGTCTTTATACTAGTTGTTTCTTAAACATAGGAGAGGAATGAAAGTTTACTCAATTTTTACCTGCTCATTGGCCTTAAGAGTTTTACTTAGAAAGGGGTTTATTTGTTCAGCGTTCAGGACATCGTGTAGTAAAAATTGTTTTATCGAGACTCTTGTAAAGCTAAATTGGAGTTCACTTCTTGAATGACGTTTCTGTTTAAATATTTGCGTGTAACAAAAGAGTGGAACTTTGTTCATTGGAATGATATTACGAACGCTTGTCAACCCCAGCAACTCAACCTCATTGCTAGAATTATGATAGCCGCAGGCTTCTATAAGTAAGACTTCGAGACAAAGTCTGCAGCAGATGTGTAGTGGAACAAGCAGAATAAATTAAAGAACTTGTTATCATCATTCAATGACGGAATTCGGCAACACCACTTTTTTTTGGGGCGTGTCTTGAAGAAGTCATAAATAAATTAATTCGTCTGATGCCCTTGCGCGTAATTATTTTTCTGCTTTTTAAACCGCATTGTAACTTCGAAAAGCCAATGTCATATCGCAATTGATGTTCTGTCTATATATAATTAAACTGTTTCCACATGCACTGTTTCCTTCTAAACCACGGAAACTTATTACATATGCGCTTCCATTACATTAGCCCAAAGCTATTTTGTTAAATTTCATGTTTCAAAACCACTGATTAGACGATTGGCTAATATAGTTTCACTTTACAATTTTTTTCTTGCAAAGATTTATTTTGCCCGCCCAGCTGGTAAACCAAGTACAGTTGAAGACAAATGAAAGTCAGTTGTGAGAAAAAAAGGCATATACAGCATATTGCAAGGAAATACATAGACTTCACGCTATATTAGTCAACGAAGATCGACATGGGTATTTGCAACACTCACTTTATTCTCACAATGTAATACAGTCAGTGCTATCGACAGGAGATGATTCCGTATTTTTAGATTTCCATAAGTATTTTAACGCCGTTCCTCAGAAGCGACTTCTAATCAAATTACGTGCCTACGGAGTGTCCCCTGAGTTGTACGACTGTATTCGTGATTTCTTGTCAGAAAGGTTGTAGTTCGTCGTGACTGATAAAGTCATCGAGTTAAACAGAAGTGATATCTTGCGTTCCCGCAAGGAAGTGTTATAAACGATTTGAGCGACAATCTGAGCAGCTCTCTTAGACTGTCTGGAGATGACGATGCCATTTACCGTCTTATGAAGTCATCAGATGTTCCGAACAAATTGCAGAAAGATTCAGACGAGATATCGGTATGGGGACAAAAGTGGCGATTGACTCTAAATAATATGTGAATTCATTCACATGAGCACTAAAAGAATCCACGAAATTTCGGTTACTAGATAAAACTCACAAATCTACCAGCTGAAATTCAATTAAATACTTAGGAATTAAAATTACGAGTAACTTAAACTGGAATGATCTAGTAGCTGATGTAGTGAGAAAGGCAAACCAAAACTGCGATTACCTGGCAAACTTTTAAAAAATGCGACAAGTCTACTAAACAGGCTACTTACACTACTCTTGTCCGCCTTTTTCTGTTGCTGTGCGCTGTGGCATTGAGGAACAGGATTGAGGGAGCATATCGATAAAGTTCAAAGAAGATTAGCTCGTTTTGTACTATCGCGATATAGACGAGAGTCACGGATATTAAGTGGAAATTGGGATGGTAGTCGTTAAATCAAAGGCGCTTTTGGTTGGCGCAGGATCTTATCAAGAAAAAAATTTCAGTCAAAAACTTTCTCCTCAGAGTGTGAACTCATTTTGTTGGCGCTCACACACAGATGGGAGAATGATCATCATAACAGTATAAGAGAAATCAGAGCTCACAAGGAAAGACTTAAGCGTTAGTTTTCCCTGCGTGCTGTTCGAGAGTGGAACGTTACAGCAATACATTGTAGGTGGTTCGATGAAACGTCTGTCAGCTACTTAATTTTGAATTGCAGAGCAATCATGTAAATGTTGATACAACTTACATGATCAATTGGAAATTTTTTAATAATGAATATTATTGGTAAGATCTTGAGAAGACTGTTTTACAACAGGAATTTAAATATACGGTACAGGTAAGGTGGAGTTAACCATATTGGCCCTAGACGGCCCAATCGGGCCCGAGAGACTACGTTTTCATCCTCTACCAATGGCATCATCGGTGGTGGTATGGAGGGGCACAAGGTGGGCACACGGCTTTTCCGGTTCTAGTCGGGTTTCTTGAACCGCTACTTCTCGGTCGAGTAGCTCCTCAGCTGCCCTCACGAGGTTGACTGCACCCCCTTCGAGTCCTGCCACCAAGGTAAAAATCCGGGGCAGTACCGAGAATCGAACCCGTGTACTCCATGTCATGGACAAATGCGCTGACCACTCAGCTGTGAAGGCGGCCATATTTTCTACGGCCGACGTAATAGTACTTCAGTGGCATTCACAGTACTAACAAATACTCTAAATACTCTAAATGCGTCCTCAAGTGCAATAAGTTACTTGAGTGAATAGGGAGCTCTCTAAGAGCGTATTTATGTCTTTAGCACATTTATGTACATAGCGCTACACAAACTGTTTTCACTTTTCCTTGCATCTCTAACGTCTTCATTTTTTTCAGGCTATAGCACAGTACATCTTATTAAAATGGAGCTCTCTTTACGGTAGTTTATTTAAAATCCCCTTGGTGCTTCTCACTAACTGTCTAAAGCTATTCAATAACGAAATAGTGGTATTAGTCGTTTTAAAATTAAATTCATTTGACATTGTACTACATCGTACCATTACATTTACAGCACCTTTTGATGTTAATTTCAGGTGTCCACTATGAAGAAATGGTTTATTCCATTGATCAAATTTTAATTAGAGGGACGAGAGGAGATGAGGCTCAAACGTCCTTTTCAGGTCATTGGCATGAGGTCAGACGTCAGGATTCGACCAGTATAATTCGCTACGTCTTTCTTAAAAGGACGATCCCAACTTTTGCACAAGATGTTTCAAAGAAACCATTGAAAACTTAACTCTTGATGAACGTATGATATTTCAGCTCTTCTGTAAAAGAGAGTATAACATTTACTTTAAGCAGCCACCGTTACTGAACTTGATACTTCGAGATAAGAGATACGACAAAGTCTCAGCAAATCAACTTCACCTTTATACTTCAGTTATGTGTGAAAAATGTTTCTGATCGTTTCTTGTTACAGTAACAGAACAGATATTACTTCCTTCTTCTTCGAGCATCGGTGGTATAAGATTGTATCATTCCCGTAACTTGGATCGTGGGTTAAACAATAATGCTGTTTGAATTACACTGAGCCGGCCGTTGTGGTCGAGCGGTTCTAGGCGCTTCAGTCCGCAACCGCGCGACTGCTCCGGTCGCAGGTTCGAATCCTGCCTCGGGCATGGATGTGTGTGATGTCCTTAGGTTAGTTAGGTTTTAGTAGTTCTAAGATCTAGGTGACTGATGACCTCAGATATTAAGTCCCATAGTGCTCGGAAACCATTTGAACCATTTGAATTACACTGAGGTGACAGTCATGGGACATCTAATATTGAGTCACAGTGTTGCCCGGCGTAGTGCAGTTACTGGGTGTGGCATGGGATCGTTGGAAGTCCCGTTCAGACGTATTGAGCCATGCTGCCTCTCACTGCGAAAGTGTTGCCAGTGTGCCATTTTTTGCACGAGCAGAACTCTCAGTTATGTCTCATAAACGTGCGATGAGTGGCTAAATCATTGACTTGAATTCTCCATTATGTTCTTCAAACCTATCGGTTACAATTGTACCCCAGTGACTCTCAGTTATGTCTCATAAACGTGCGATGAGTGGCTAAATCATTGACTTGAATTCTCCATTATGTTCTTCAAACCTATCGGTTACAATTGTGGCCCAGTGACTTGGCACAGTGTCAACCATGAAAATTCCATTGTTGTTTTGGAACCTGAGGTCCATGACTGGCTGTAATTGGTCTCCAAGCAAACGAATATAAACATTTCCAGTCAATGACCTGTTCAGTTGGACCAGAGGACCCAGTCCTTCCCACGCTATCACAGCCCACACCATTATGGAGCCACCATCAGATTGTACAGTGCTGTGTTGACAAGCCCGCAGCTCGTGGTCTCGTTGTCGGTGTCTCGCTTCGCGGGCACGGGGTCCCGGGTTCGATTCCCGACGGGGTCAGGGATTTTTACCTGCCTCGAGATGACTGGGTTTTGTGTTGTCCTCATCATTTCATCATCATTCATGTACGTGCAAGATTGAACTGAGAAAAGGTTGGGAATTTGTACGGGCGCTGATGACCGCGCAGTTGAGCGCCCCACAATCCAAACATCATCATCATCATCATCTTTGTTGACAACTTGAATCCGTGTCTTCGTGGGGTCTGCGTCACACTCGAACCCTGTCGTGAGTTGTTAGCAACTGAAATCGGAACTCATCTGACCAGGTCGCGGTTTTCCAGTCGTCCAGGGGACCGAAATGATCACGAGCCCAGGAGAGGCGCTGCAGACGATGTCTCGCTGTTAGGAAAGGCACTCGAGTCGCTCATTTGCTGCCATAGCCCTTCAAAGCCAAATTGCGCTGCACTGTCTTGACGTATACGTTCATCGTACGTCACACACTGATATTTGTGGTTATTTCAGGCAGTGGTGCTTGTCTGTCAGCAATAACTACTCACATGCCGCTGAGCTAGGTCGTTACGGGTAGGTCATCGGCCACTGCGTTCTGCGTGGTGAGAGGTAGTGCCTGAAGTGTGGTATTCTCGGCACACTTCTGACCTGTGAATCCCGGAGTATTCAATTTCCTATCGATTTCCGAAATAGTCTGACTCATGCGTCTACGTCCATCTATCATTCCACGCTCGAAGTCTGTTAATTCCGTCAGAAACCTGTTCAGATGAATCACCTTGGTACAAAAGACATTTCCGCCTATGGAATGGCCCTTTTGTGCCTTGTGTACGCGATACTATCGGGAAATCGCTACCCCAGAACCCTTTGTCTCCTCAGTGTATCTCCTCTTTATTTTCGTAGTAGTGTAACGAAACCCTGCTTTCCCGTAATAATGAAGCTGGTTTTGTATCCAGTAATTCCTGGCCTGTAAATTAGTTAGACAATCGTTCAGCGTAAGCGTCTGCCATTTCAACATTTGTAAGTCGAACCTGCAGGCTATATTTTTACCGAAGCACGACAGTAGTTATTTTCATGCCAAACTCACTTTTTGCATTAAAAGTTACCAACAACACGGTTTCGCGTTACCGAGAGTGCTGGTTCCCGACGACTGCTTGGCCTGAAGCTAGTTCACTCATCAGAATGATAATAACTTCCTACGAGTGAGAATCGCAAAATGCTGTAAGAAAAGACTAACAATACCAGTATCTTCTTGCTAATATTATGACTACAAATTTTCTTTTCTTATTGGCAACATGATGTGTCATTTCTTCGAAAGTATTCTTACTCTCACGAACGAATTTAAGATAACAAAACCCGTACTTTTGAAGTAAGGTGATACATTATGGCATGCTCATGAAGTCACCTTAAGCATATCTCGGAATATATTTAATACCGATGTTAACCACTGCCTGTGCTGTTACATTCACCTTACACCTAAGCACGAGACTTCTTTCATCTTCTCTTGCCTTGACTTAAGTTGTACCTTCAAGCGGTCGTCACGTTAATCTGAATTTGGGATTGTTAGTGGCAGACGGTGACCATATGTCCTTCCTGTCGTCACCCTTCCCTTCCTATGATGGAATTTGAGTACCCCATCTGTCTGCTTCTAGCATTGTCACATGTACGTTTCTAGCATGTCTGAGGCAGGACGTGGGAACCAGTCGGGCACTCAAGCAGTGGGATGCGGAAAACCACCTAAAAGCCACGTCCAGGCTGACTGGCGCACCGACTCTTGTGGTTAAACAGCACGGCTGATTCGAGCCGCGTTGGCACCACTCCGCGAGTCCCGAGAACGGTACGCAAATGCGCTCTGCTATCCGGGCGGTTCCCTTGCACGCGATTTAATCTCTTACTTTATTCTTATGGTTTCTGCGTGATGTAGCCGAATAAAATGAAAGAACTGGAGTTATAAATTTACGTAGCATCAAATGTCACACTTCTTCTAATGTTTCTCAATTTAGTTTGGTACAGGTGTTTGTTAAATCGTCACGGGCTACAATAATCTGGAGTTCTGTTGAGAACTGATGTTCTACTTAGAAGCGGAGTCTGCGCTGTTATGAAACTAATTTACTATTTATAACTGTACATCATACCGCTACTCATACTCGTATTGCCGTCGCCGTGACAAATTCTTGTGATGGATGAGAGCTTCCTTTCTCCACTGGTTCGTATTTCGGCAAGTTATGCAGGTGAAGCGTGCATTAGCACCATGTAGAAGTAAGGGTTGACACAAATGACGCTGTAAAAAGGGAGAAGAAGAGAAAAACGATCGGATTTGAGAGCTTGTCTGCAAACGGGAGCTGCCCAGATTAGCGTCCAGGTTTTAACAACAGCAGTTCTACATCGGGCTCCGCGTCTCTCCATTTCTTATATACCTGACGCCAGGACAACTCGACACGGAATCTAAAAGACGGCGCACTTGGAGTCTTGCGTGGAGTCCGCAATCACTTAAGTATCCCACTTTTCCGCAACGCACAACAACAAAGCCAAGTCTTCACTTTATCTGCCCTACTACTGAACTCAAGTGAGCCAAACTCCATGACGCTACGTAGTACATTTTGATAATGGAACGAATTGTCTTGAAACGTTCACCACTGATATTGCAGTCATTTACTATAGAGTTATTTCTCTATTGCTTGAATACTATGTTGCATTTATCCACATTTTAAGACGGTTTTTACTACGTACACCTAATGGAAATGTTGTCTTTTCGTAAATGGTAACGACTAGGTTACTTTTACAGTCAAGCACAACTATTACCTGTACGGATAATTCTCGGTAAATATTAAGTCATCATCATCATCATCATTTAAGACTGATTATGCTTTTCAGCGTTCAGTCTGGAGCATAGCCCCCTTATAAAATTCCTCCACGATCCCCTATTCAGTGCTAACATTGGTGCCTCTTCTGATGTTAAACCTATTACTTCAAAATCATTCTTAACCGAATCCAGGTACCTTCTCCTTGGTGTGCCCCGACTCCTCCTACCCTCTACTGCTGAACCCAAGAGTCTCTTGGGTAACCTTGCTTCTCCCATGCGTGTAACATGACCCCACCATCTAAGCCTGTTCGCCCTGACTGCTACATCTATAGAGTTCATTCCCAGTTTTTCTTTGATTTCCTCATTGTGGACACCCTCCTGCCATTGTTCCCATCTACTAGTGCCTGCAATCATCCTAGCTACTTTCATATCTGTAACCTCAACCTTGTTGATAAGGTAATCTGATTCCACCCAGCTTTCGCTCCCATACAACAAAGTTGGTGGAAAGATTGAACGGTGCACAGATAACTTAGTGTTGGCACTGTCTTCCTTCTTGCAGAAGAAAGTAGATCGTAGCTGAGCGCTCACTGCATTGGCTTTGCTACACCTTGCTTCCAGTTCTTTCATTATGTTGCCATCCTGTGAGAGAATATGCATCCTAAGTACTTGAAACCGTCCACCTGTTCTAACTTTGTTCCTCCTATTTATCACTCAATCCGTTTATATTTCTTTCCCACTGATGTTACTTTCGTTTTGGAGATGCTAATCTTCATACCATAGTCCTTACATTAATGATCTAGCTCTGAAATATTACTTTCCAAACTTTCAATCGAATCTGCCATCACAACTAAGTCGAAAGAAAATAATTCAGCAGTACATTCGACAGGGAACCCGTTAATTTCACCTTCAAGGTCTGCTTCAATTGTGTTTCGATATCGGAGATGCGTGTTCCGGTGTACGTTATTTGCGAGTTTTAGAAGCGGTCGAAGGATAGTTTGGTATTACGATCCACAAGATTGTTTGCATAACGAATTCAGTATTTATGCTCGTTGATTGTTATCTTTACTCCAGCTATAAACTGATCTAAGATCAGTTGCACTGAAAGTCTGAATCCGCTGGTTGGCTTCAGATTGCATCGGAGTGTCCTAAAATTTTTAGACTTCGTCCGCCGAGAACGAACTGCGGAAAGCGTTCTAGGCTTCACGTGTAACACTTCTTATGAAGGAAACTTTTGCTGTTTTCTGTGCGTGTTTCCTAAAGTTTTTGTTGTAACTAGAGCATAACAGTATTCGAAGGCTGACACCAAATTAGTACGGAACTTTTGCATCAATATTTATCTTAATTTTTAGACGTTTCTTTCAAGCGAGTTTAGAACACAATTTTTCATCAATATTGTGCACAGTTTATCAGTTCTATGAAACACAAATATTCTTGCAGCATACAGAACCTGTCCCTGCCTTTGAAGTCCACTGATGCTATGAAAGCACTATAAGCGCTAAATCGTTTCTACCTGACTATTCTTTCGGAAAGGTTAGTCACTTTTCTTTATATTAGAAACTTAATTTGTTTTCTGTATGGGCTGACTGTATGATCGAGGAAGTCTGTTATTACATGTCAAGACTGTTTAACGTACCAAAGGTAATTTCAGCGAATTTCCGCCGTTGCCTATTACTGCAGTATAATTGGGGTATTCCCGTGCTATCATATTCAGACAGAATTTTAATTACTGCACATCTATGAGCGTCTCTTTTTCGCACGAACTTGATGGAGATAATTGCCTCACCTCCTACCCAGTGCTATCATATTCAGGCGGAATTTTAGTTACAGCGCATCTGTGAGAGTCTCTCTTTCGCATAAACTTGACGGAGATGTTTTCCCCATCTCCTACCTAGTTTTAGGACACTGTTGCTTGGAGAAAACTGAGTTTTTGGAGTTTGCTACTAAGGTTTCCTTAACTAACAGTCAGTATTTTAATGTTCATCATTTGGTTTTAGATGCTTAATCAGCAGCCGGGTTTTCAGAACAAATTATCGGAATTAGTTTTCTCCTATTGTTTGTCTAAACATGTTTTGGTAGAAGTATGCATCATTAGTGGTATCTGAAACCGTCAGTCCACAAAGTTCGAAAACTGATTTTGTTCCTGGTTTATAAGCGAAGTCAGCGTAGTAAGTACGGTGGAATGGACAAGTCAGTTGTGAGCAGGCGGTGGACATGGGGCTGCAGTGTGCCACCTTACTAATTGTAAACAAATTGCATCACCTCTAAACCAAAGGGTTCAAGACATTATCCAGAAGGCCGGGATTTAACTGAAACGGAAAGCGCGGTAATTTCTTTCCAGAAAAAATTATCACGAGACATGAAGTTTTTGTTGTCTTTACCAACCTACCGCAAATCGACAAAGTGCAGAATGGGTGTCTAATGGTTCGGCAAGGCGGAAGGAGGTGCGCAGGTGGTGCGCGAACTGAGCGACAACCCAAAGAAATACTATTCCGACACTTTCACATACTTGTATGACAGTTCTGCGGGCTGGACGCACTTGCAAAGATACAACGCAGATACCATGAAGCATTAAAACCACCATGTAAAATTTTCTCGTTTTGTCTCATTTATCGAGTCTTTAAACATTTTTAGGCTGACGAGGTATTTTACTGAGACCTCAACATAACAGAATGCCATTAATCAGTGAACCCAAACATTAAGGTCACGAAACTAATACAAGAACATATTGTGGGTTGTTTGAACTGGTGCAGCCCAATTCCCATTGTTTATAAACAGTTGCAAACTGCAACTTTCTACTTCTTTCGTAAACGATCATAACTAATAACTGTTTCCATAAATTGCTGGTTCTCCTCATGGGATCTCCGTATTTCGCATAAAAAAAGAAGTAAGAAATTCAAAAGCACGCCACACCTACTCTGCCGTCCCAGCGGGCACTTACATGTGTGCTACTTTCCTCACATATCCAGATCAAAGTAAGTCTCCATCCCGGTGTCAGGTAAAGGGATAGTGTTTCGGCAGTGTCCATTTCTCAACAGTGTGTTTGGGTTACATTTAGCACTTGTTCTATGGCTCATAAGTTGACAGCCTGTAACACTGTGGATGTTGACTGAGCTGTCAAATGGAACAGTTTCTTTCAACAACGCCGTTGATACTACGTCAATGGTCAGTACAAGTGCAACAAATGCACAGTCACATATAGTCACATCACGTATCTAGAAACAGGAAATGGGTTTGTCTACACGTACAGTGCCCCAACATGCGAAGCACCACATTCTCTCAGCATGGTGATTATTGTAGTGGCTTTCCTTGACGCTTCAAGAGAGCAACAGACACGCCCCGACAGTGTTGCGAGCAGCAACAACTCAAGACGGTACTTCTCTTTTTAGACGTTTTTCTAGCATTTTACACGAATCGCTGTTCTGTATATTTCATCGCCATTGACATATTCGTTTGTGGAGGCTCCAAGTAGGATAATCGTTTCCAGATTGCATTCGTCATAGTTATAAAGACCTAAAACACAGTGTAATGATACAGGGTGACTTTGGGTACAGTACATGATCACTTGCGGTTCACATAGCAGATAGTATCAAAAGATGCAGTTACATTTATGACGTTATGATACCAGTGGCTCTGCCCTACCTTCATGTTCGGCTAGATTTTATCACTGAACTAGATAACGCAAACCCGCGTGTTGTCCTTGCTGTACTGTTCTATCTCGAAACACAGGCTGTTGCCGCGACCGGTATGTACTGTAAATCCTACAGCACTGAAAATATCTGTTTATACAGGGACTGGGCAGAAATACAGAAATACCACAAACGCAACGCACTACCATGCCTAATACGAATTAGGAAAGCTGTTGGCATTCAAATCAGCTTCCAGTCATCACGAATATAGATCCTGTATGGGTATGAAGGGAATACAGAATATGGCTATTTCAGGCAACGGTGATGGAATTGAGAAACGATCACGCAGACTACAAAATCTCAATAATTCTGAGGTGCTGTGGTAGCCAGGGAAGATTCGTCAGTTCATCCATGCCCTCACAAAACCATGCCTGGACGACTGGAGCTGTGTAAACAGGCACCCTGAAGTCTTGGTGCACAACACCAACACAGGGGAACAAACACAGTGCATGGGATGGACCTGGTCAGCCAAAATGACCACGTACTCCTTGGCAGCATTGTGATCTCGCAGGGTATCCATGGGGAGTACGGAATACCGGAATATAGCTGCCCATATCACCACCAAGTCCCCACCACATTTCACTCTTGAATGTAAACTCGAACTCAACCTGGAAACAATGTGATATATATATATATATATATATATATATATATATATATATATATATATATATATATATACACTCTTGTAAATGGAAAAAAGAACACATTGACACCGGTCTGTCAGACCCACCATACTTGCTCCGGACACTGTGAGAAGGCTGTACAAGCAATGATCACACGCACGGCACAGCGGACACACCAGGAAACGCGGTGTTGGCTGTCGAATGGCCGTCAGTGTCAGCCAATTTTCTGTGGCATACGGAGCTCCATCGCAGTCTTTAACACTGGTAGCATGCCGCGACAGCGTGGACGTGAACCGTATGTGCAGTTGACGGACCTTGAGCGAGGGCGTATAGTGGGCATGCGGGAGGCCGGGTGGACGTACCGCCGAATTGCTCAACACGTGGGGCGTGAGGTCTCCACAGTACATCGATGTTGTCGCCAGTGGTCGGCGGAAGGTGCACGTGCCCGTCGACCTGGGACCGGACCGCAGTGATCCTACGAAGTGCCGTAGTGGACCGCACCGCACTTCCCAGCAAATTAGTGATACTGTTGCTCCTGGGGTATCGGCGAGGACCATTCGCAACCGTCTCCATGAAGCTGGCCTACGGTCCCGCACACCGTTAGGCCGTCTTCCGCTCACGCCCCAACATTTTGCAGCCCGCCTCCAGTGGTGTCGCGACAGGCGTGAATGGAGGGACGAATGGAGACGTGTCGTCTTCAGCGATGAGAGTCGCTTCTGCCTTGGTGGGAATGATGGTCGTATTCGTGTTTGGCGCCGTGCAGGTGAGCGCCACAATCAGGACTGCATACGACCGAGGCACACAGGGCCAACACCCGGCATCATGGTGTGGGGAGCGATCTCCTACACTGGCCGTACACCTCTGGTGATCATCGAGGGGACACTGAATAGTGCACGGTACATCCAAACCGTCATCGAACCCATCGTTCTACCATTCCTAGACCGGCAAGGGAACTTGCTGTTCCAACAGGACAATGCACGTCCGCATGTATCCCGTGCCACCCAACGTGCTCTAGAAGGTGTAAGTCAACTACCCTGGCCAGCAAGATCTCCGGATCTGTCCCCCATTGAGCATGTTTGGGACTGGATGAAGCGTCGTCTCATGCGGTCTGCACGTCCATCACGAATGCTGGTCCAACTGAGGCGCCAGGTGGAAATGGCATGGCAAGCCGTTTCACAGGACTACATCCAGCATCTCTACGATCGTCTCCATGGGAGAATAGCAGCCTGCATTGCTGCGAAAGGGGGATATACTCTGTACTAGTGCCGACATTGTGCATGCTCTGTTGCCTGTGTCTATGTGCCTGTGGTTCTGTCAGTGTAATCATGTGATGTATCTGACCCCAGGAATGTGTCAATAAAGTTTCCCCTTCCTGGGACAATGATTTCACGGTGTTCTTATTTCAATTTCCAGGAGTGTATATATATATGCATTTATGTTGTTATATAATTGGCTTGTTTTGTAAATCTTATTTGTATTTTTACGCTGCGTCTTGCCTAGGGAAAACTATGCTATTGAACGATTACATCGATAGGTCGTATGGAGAACGAAAGTGTTTAGGATCTTGGGTAGTGTTAACTATGCCGCGTGGAGCGCGTGAAGAGCGGGAATCTGTCTGGAGTAGGGCGGTGGAGCGGGTGTGTTGTGTGACGCTCCTGCGAGTTGCCGATCCTTCTGGATTTTTTCAGCATGTGATTGCGCTCGACTTACTATGATAGTTTCTGGCACAGTGATGCGGACGGGAAACAGTAACTGGCACACATTTCGCCTGATGAGCGTGTCGAGAGGAAGGCGCGTCAACATCCAGCTTCTCCCAGAGCGACGGCCGACAATGAGTGCTTGTCGCCACCTCCTCGATGCACGACTTCAAACCTTCAATCAACCAACTAGGTAGACTGAAAGCACGTAAAGTTTTGGAACTGAATGGCAGACCTCAGCTTTTCAAACTGTTCCATTTGAATCACTAAAATACAACAACTTAGCATGAACCTTTGTTGCTCATTGTCCCAATTACATTACCAAGTAGAATCCCTTCCTTTTCTGGAATGAACCCGAGTGTCGTTGAAATTCAAACGCCAACATTGAAGTAATATGATTCCATTTCACTGCTTTAATTTCATAGTTCAATTAAAGTATTCATAGCTGGCTACAATAACCAACCAGAACTACATTTAGATTACACAAGCACAAATTAAAAGTGCGAGTTTTGTTACCATATTTTAGCTTAGCTGTGACTGCAGCTCAGCTTGGTACGTACTAAATTTTACTATTGTTAATTGTTCAAAATCATTTCAAATGGCTCTGAGCACTATGGGGACTTACCATCTATGGTCATCAGTCCCTTAGAACTTAGAACAACTTAAAACTAACTAACCTTAGGACATCACACAACAACCAGTCATCACGAGGCAGAGAAAATCCCTGACCCCGCCGGGAATCGAACCCGGGAACCCGGGCGCGGGAAGCGAGAACGCTACCAGACGACCACGAGCTGCGGACCAAAATCGTTTAATTCAAGTTCAAAGTTAAATCTCTTATTTCTAAATTGCGTAGATTCAAGGTGCTTTTCAGATGATTGTTGAGGTAGCCCAAGACTAACCTTGTTTTATTTAATTTCGTAGTGCTTCGGAAACAAGGTTCACTACGTATTAATTTCAGTCACTAAATTTACTTTCAGTTTCCTGGTTTTATTAATTCTTTTGCAAAATTAAGTCAGCGTTTAGCGAAATTGATTACTTCTGACGAACATTCATTTTTCACACAACACGTGTCAACCTTCAATTGCCACCCTTTTAGTGCTGATTATATGTGCTTTAACCTTTCTTTTTCAGTTATTATAGTAGTTGTCCATAGGACTGGCGACCACAATTTTCCCTAAGTCTCAAATATCTAATTAACGTCAGTTAATTGTTAACTTAACGACCGCACATTTACTTGCTCTACTAACTTTACATTTATCAAAATTAATTTCCACCAATTTCATTTGCATTTTTCCTTTCATTTAGATGTAACCCTTCTTCCCTCTTTACCGACAGATTAACTTCGGTGACGATTGCTTTTTCCCAAATTTCCATTAGGTACACGCGGTTTATTTTTTAGGGGAAGGTTACAACCCACGTAGAAAATACGCAGTATTCATTTGATAGCTGGCTGAATTGAACTGGGCAGTCCTGTAACTACACAGTGGATGTCACAGTTTTCGCTAATTGTGACTGGTTTAAGTGCATGGGTAGCCAGACTACAGCGGACTTTCTTAGCTGTGCTGGGTTCGTACCTGGGCGGCCGGCAGCTGTGTTTGCCGTGACTCTTGGCACGTTTGCGGTTGCGGTGCTGGCGGCTGCGGAGCTACAAGTATAGGCTTCAATTTCCAATTGACTAGAGATGATCGGTATTTAAAGTATCTTTCAGAATAACACTGTTTTGAGCCGTCTGCATCAATAATACGTTCATTTTTGGGCTTATTAAATTTTTTTATAATTTTTCCACTTGCCTTTGTCCGCTTACCCATACGTCGCATACGGGGAGAAACAGAACTGTACCGACAAACTTTCAGTGATGGAAGTATGGACCTAAATTAGGAAAAAAGTCCAACAAAATACATAATTTAAGAGATGCGACCACTTGTTCAGCAGATAAGATGTGTTACATAGTAGCGAAGACGAACAAGGGCTCATAGCTCTTAAACTGTACACTTCAGAGTCCATGTTTACTGTACTTATTTTCTTGTTTCTTCCATACTACGCCTCCCGTGGAGCTTTGATTCAGACTGTGTATTTCGCAGGTTCCCTCATAGTTTGAAGTCCATGGACTCGTCGAAACCTACTTAATTTCTTCTTAATGATTTCACTTTTACTGTTATTTCAGTTGAATCCGATCAAGAGGCTGTTTTATTGACAACAGCAACTGACTGTTGTTTCAAGAAACTGAACTGTCGCTGCCAACTAAGTCTCTACTGTTCTACATAATTCGTCTCCAGAGGGGCCGTTAAAAGTATCTGTGATATATAATCAAGCTCTCGCCTTTGTAACTGACTGACGGTTATGCACAGAACTGAGGTTCCATTTGCGGTACTGCACCAGACTTTTTCCTGGTGGAAGGACTTATATCGGGTGCGTTCAGCATTGTCAGGCCATCTGTGGAGCTACTACAAGAATTACTAGTGGTTCCAAAGTCAAGAAACGCAACAGCTGCTGGAAGAGCGGTGTGCTGATCACATGCTACTCCACATCGCGTCAGTGACGCCAGTGTCTAAAGGACGACTTGGCGTTCGGTCGGACCCGAATGGCCCTCCTAAGACCAGAATGCGGAACTTCAACTTTTCCTCACTGAATAATGTAGCTGATTTTTGCCCTCGAAATACGCTGACTAAGTTACTGAACCGCTACAGTGATTGTTATCGAGCTTTGGTGGACGCATTAAGGAACTGATACGACTTCTGCACCACTTGTTAGCACCAGACACAGTGGCTGCGCCAGAGACTGACACGGCGTGGAGTTTTACAATTATTCATAGAAATTTCTCTACCATTTCTCACTAGTCGTCGCTGCCCAGCCCTGCGTATCCCCCCGCCTGGCTGCTGCTGTGTAGATTCTCCGACAGTGTGCGCAACCCGCTCCGCTGATCGCACACGGGAGCCTCAGGCCACCAGTGCTCCGCTGAAGCCAGGATGTCCTGTGGTTGAGATTAACTCGTAGCCGCTCGACGCCCAGTACGGGCACACCCACGGAGCCGCGTCGCCGTGACGTCAGCGGCCGACGCCTGCTGCACCGGCGGCTGGGAAGCCGTGAGTCGCTATGTCCGCGAGGTCCCGTCATGGGCAGACCGCGCGCCTTGAAGTCCAGGCGTCAGTCCCCGGTGGCGCCTGTGACCAAGACCACGCTGCGACCGGTCCTGCTGGAATTTCTCGTTGTAGTTAGTCAGCCATGGTGCTGAACGAACTCGGGTCGACCTCCAGAGCTGAAGTTGACATCTGGCGGCGAACGGATGACTCCTGCGAGCTGGAACAGACTTCCGGAATCGTCACCTACGAAGATTGCACATTCGGAAACAGACCACGTCTGTCCTCAGATCCGAACTCCTTCCTAAGGGCTTCTGTCTGTTGCTGCCTGCGCTCCACTATTTATATCCGGCAGGAGGACGTTTTTTACCCTCGGTGGAAGCTTTTTGTTGTTACTCCAGCGGTATATTGCAGCGTAACTTAGCGTGGTGGCCTCACTTCCCCTTACTCAACGCTCTCCTGGCTGAGCTCGGCGCTCGGTTTGTGTGCGTCCTTGCGTCAGACTGTTGGTAGACTGCTTCTGTCAGCAAAGCTATCTGTGCCTGCCTACTTTGCAACCCCTCGGTCGCCGGTGTGCCTCTGTTTCGCCATTCTCCACTGCGTGAAGCAACGCTTACTACATGTGGCCGCAACAGAACGTAAATGAGAGGAAATGCGCTTCCTGAGTCGTTCATAAATCAGGTGTGGTTGAAATAGCTCTTGGCGTTCCCAAGACACATACACTCCTGGAAATGGAAAAAAGAACACATTGACACCGGTCTGTCAGACCCACCATACTTGCTCCGGACACTGCGAGAGGGCTGTACAAGCAATGATCACACGCACGGCACAGCGGACACACCAGGAAACGCGGTGTTGGCCGTCGAATGGCGCTAGCTGCGCAGCATTTGTGCACCGCCGCCGTCAGTGTCAGCCAGTTTGCCGTGGCATACGGAGCTCCATCGAAGTCTTTAACACTGGTAGCATACCGCGACAGGGTGGACGTGAACCGTATATGCAGTTGACGGACTTTGAGCGAGGGCGTATAGTGGGCATGCGGGAGGCCGGGTGGACGTACCGCCGAATTGCTCAACACGTGGGGCGTGAGGTCTCCACAGTACATCGATGTTGTCGCCAGTGGTCGGCGGAAGGTGCACGTGCCCGTCGACCTGGGACCGGACCGCAGCGACGCACGGATGCACGCCAAGACCGTAGGATCCTACGCAGTGCCGTAGGGGACCGCACCGCCACTTCCCAGCAAATTAGGGACACTGTTGCTCCTGGGGTATCGGCGAGGACCATTCGCAACCGTCTCCATGAAGCTGGGCTACGGTCCCGCACACCGTTAGGCCGTCTTACGCTCACACCCCAACATCGTGCAGCCCGTCTCCAGTGGTGTCGCGACAGGCGTGAATGGAGGGACGAATGGAGACGTGTCGTCTTCAGCGATGAGAGTCGCTTCTGCCTTGGTGCTAATGATGGTCGTATGCGTGTTTGGCGCCGTGCAGGTGAGCGCCACAATCAGGACTGCATACGACCGAGGCACACAGGGCCAACACCCGGCATCATGGTGTGGGGAGCGATCTCCAACACTGGCCGTACACCTCTAGTGATCGTCGAGGGGACACTGAATAGTGCACGGTACATCCAAACCGTCATCGAACCCATCGTTCTACCATTCCTAGACCGGCAAGGGAACTTGCTGTTCCAACAGGACAATGCACGTCCGCATGTATCCCGTGCCACCCAACGTGCTCTAGAAGGTGTAAGGCAACTACCCTGGCCAGCAAGATCTCCGGATCTGTCCCCCATTGAGCATGTTTGGGACTGGATGAAGCGTCGTCTCATGCGGTCTACACGTCAATCACGAACGCTGGTCCAGCTGAGGCGCCAGGTGGAAATGGCATGGCAAGCCGTTCCACAGGACTACATCCAGCATCTCTACGATCGTCTCCATGGGAGAATAGCTGCCTGAATTGCTGCGAAAGGTGGATATACACTGTACTAGTGCCGACATTGTGCATGCTCTGTGGCCTGTGTCTATGTGCCTGTGGTTCTGTCAGTGTGATCATGTGATGTATCTGACCCCAGGAATCTGTCAATAAAGTTTCCCCTTCCTGGGACAATAAATTCACGGTGTTCTTATTTCAATTTCCAGGAGTGTATTTACGTCACTCCTTGTCATCTCCAAACTCAGCCATAGGTAGAAAAACAATACAAATAATGATTTGTTTATTTATGCAATAGGGGTGCTTCTTTTCAGATTGGAAGTAATATGCATACCAAGGTGAGATGAAATCGAGTGAGATGTTTATGAGAAGATGTAGAACGCACTTACATATATTCATCGATATTTATATAAGATAGGATACGATTCACCAAAAGGAAACGGAGTTTACAACATGGATTCCGGAAATAGCGCTCGTGTGAGACCCAACTCGCTTTATTTGTTCATGAGACACAGAAAGTATTATATACAGGCTCCCAGGTAGATGCCATTTTCCTTGACTTCCGGCAGGCGTTCGATACAGTTCCACACTGTCGCCTGATAATCAAAGTAAGAGCCTACGGAATATCAGACCAGCTGTGTGGCTGGATTGAAGAGTTTTTAGCAAACAGAACACAGCATGTTGTTCGCAATGGAGAGACCTATACAGACGTTAAAATAACCTCTGGCGTGCCACACGAGAGTGTTATGGGACCACTGCTTTTCACAATATGCATAAATGACCTAGTAGACAGTGTCGGAAGTTCATGCGGCTTTTCGCGGGTGATTCTGTAGTATACAGAGAAGTTGTAGCATTAGAAAATTGCAGCGAAATGCAGGAAGATCTGCAGCGTATAGCTACTTGGTGCAGGGAGTGGCAACTGACCCTTAACATAGACAAACATAGACAAATGTAATGTATTGCACTGGTAGCAGTTACTGGGGTATGCGTGCGGAACGATTTGAAGTGGAATGATCATATAAAATTAACTGTTGGTAAGGCGGGTGTCAGGTTGAGATTCATTGGGAGAGTCCTTAGAAAACGTAGTCCATCAACAAAGGAGGTGGCTTACAGAACTCTCGTTCGACCTATACTTGAGTATTGCTCATCAGTGTGGGAGACGTACCAGGTTGGGTTGACAGAGAAGGTAAAGAAGATGCAAAGAAGAGCGGCGCGTCTCGTCACAGAGTTATGATAGCGTTAATGAGGTGTCAGACTATGCAAGAGAGGCGCTCTGCATCGAGGTGTAGCTTGGTGTCCAGGTTTTGAGAGGGATCTTTTCTAGATGAGGTATCGAATACATTGCTTTCCACTAATTATACCTCCAGAGGAGATCACGAATGTAGAATTAGAGAGATTAGAGCGCGCTCGGAGGCTTTCCAGCAGTCGGTCTTCCTGCGAACCATACGCGATTGGAACAGGAAAGGGAGTTAATAACAGTGGCACGTAAAGTGCCCTCCGCCACACAGCGGTCGGTGGCTTGCGGAGTATAAATGTAGATGAAGATCTAGATGTAGAGTCTAATTTTTATACAATAATAAGAACTATTGTCCTGATTTCATGTTTTTTTTCTTTCTGTTAAAATTTGAATACTTTCAAACAACACAGTTCATGCTTTGTCAGTACAATGGCGGCCTCCGTCTCCGAAACTTTTCATCGCGGCCATTAAGTCGGAATTCCCTCGAAGCAACCCTAGACAACACGTGGCCTCAAATTGCACGCTGCATGTCGCCCAGTGATGCCACCTTCTAGTGTGGGAGAAGAAACCGTGCTACAAAATTTCTTTTGCCCTGAAAATGTATAGTCTAGTGTCGCATACTGTAAGTTGTGTATATTTGTAGCACGCACCTCAGGCAATTTCCCTGAAGAAAAGCCAGAACCGTCTTTGCAAGTGGCAAACACACCCAATCATCAACGTATTGTAAACGATCGGCACACCATATTGCGAACCCTTTTCCTCCTTACTTAGGTGATACACACTATTGGCCATTAAAATTGCTACACCAAGAAGAAATGCAGGTGATAAACGGGTATTCATTGGACAAATATATTATAAGAACTGACGTGTGATTACATTTCCACGTAATTTGGGTGCAAACATACTGAGAAATCAGTACCCAGAACAACCACCTCTGGCCGAAATAACAGCCTTGATACGCCTGGGCATTGAGTCAAACAGAACTAGGATGGCGTGTACAGGTACAGCTGTCCATGCAGCTTCAACACGACACCACAGTTCATCAAGAGTAAAGACTAACGAGCCAGTTGCTCGGCCACCATTGACCAGATGTTTACAATTGGTGACAGATCTGGAGAATGTCCTGGCCAGGGCAGCAGTCGAACATTTTCTGTATCCAGAAAGGCCCGTACAGGGCCTGCAACATGCGGTCGTGCACTATCCTAATGGAATGTAAGGTTCCGCAGGGATCGAATGACGGGTAGAGCCACGGGTCGTAACACATCTGAAATGTAACGTCCACTGTTCCAAGTGCCGTCAATGCGTACAAGAGGTGATTGTGACGTGTAACCAATGGCACCCCACACCATCACGCCGGGTGACACGATGACAAATACACGCTTCCAATTTGCGTTCACCGCGATGTCGCCAAACACGGATCCGACCATCAGGATGCTGTAAACAGAACCTGGATTCATCCGGAAAAATCGGAGTGAAAATTTAAAAGCCATATGGTACATTGCGAGAAAGCAGAAATTTCAACCTTCGGTATGTACACACTACAAGGAATAACATCTGATGTTCCTTGTAATGTGCGCGTACCAGAGCGGAACGTTTTTAATTTTTAAGTTTTAACTTAAAATTGTCTGCTCTACACTTTGGCTATTGCCTTCTCGCAATGTAGCTTTACGGTTTTTAAATTTTCTTTCTGATGAAGACCTCCTTAGAAGCGCCGAAATTTTGGTAAACGTATTAAACAATTATTTGCAGATCGTTGGCTGTGTTATTTGTCCATTAAGATTCATGATAGAATGCTGTCCGTAAATTACTGATTTTCTTGTTTGCTTCCAAATCGCTTCAACAATAATTTTGGCGAGCTACTCCAGCTTATTGTCTGTAATCTACTGTCTTTGTAACCACTACTTTTGGTGATTTTTATAACTAATTTATTTTTTTAAACGTTGTCAATTCGAGGTTGGTAGTATGGTTAAAATAAAACATTTCAATTTTTTTCTCCTTTGCTCTTCGTCACAAACTGTTTATGCCACCCTGTGTCTCTTTGTTGGCTAATTAGCTAGTTTCAATGCGGATCAAGTAATCACTCATAACAAAATATAGAAAACAATTCTCTGCATTCGCGAGAATATGAATTTTGAAGGTACTGAAATTTTGAGAACTGCTGACCAGAGTAGTAAGAATAACGTGCTGTTGACGAAATATAACAAACAATATCCCAAAAACGCCGCAGTAGGTTATAAAACGAAGCCCTAGAATTAAATGCTCACTGATGGTCGTACGGAGCACTGAAACATGTATAGTGAGCGATTATGTGTCACCGTATTTATTAGTAGGCGGCGATACATTTAGACTACAGTAACACATAGTAAAACAATTTTCAGGCCATGATGAGAGAGGTTTTATAAGGACAGTACACCTACAGACACACACACACACGCACACTCGCAGACAAGTAAAGAACAGCTTTGGGTTCAGTGTTTAGGAAAGTACTATGGCTGTCTGTGGGAAAAAGAGACAGTGTTGCAAGAGCATGCGAAAACTCCACAACTTCTTGAGGAAAAGCTCCACTGCAGAATCACTGTGCTCACCTCAAGAAACATATGACACTGACACAAGCGATGGAAATGTTGTTCGTGGATCGCGGTGGTCCGTAAACCACGTAAACCAGAGTGATATTGGCATGAAGAATTTGCAACGCAGACCACCGTCAGCTTTAGAAGCAAAAGAAGTATGAGATGAGTTTCTGTGATACTGTACGTCACGTGAAGGATGTGTGCCTCGCTAAGATTACTACTGACATGTGCACAGCAAGAGGAAATGTAAATTACTATGCAAGGAAAAAGAAACATTAAACAGAACTATAATAATTTTTTTGCATCGAATCTATGACTAAAAACATCCTATTTCTGTGGATCACTGGGACTGAAAGTAGCAGGCTATTCCACAAAGTGCACTAAGTTTGTTTGTTTCGTTAGTAGTCCACTCCATGACGCATACAGCAGGCCGCAGGGATCCGCTGACTGTCGGATAGCTGGCGATAAGCAGCAGCAGTATTGCCTCGGTGGAATTTCTCCTTTACTCACTCAGCAGTGCCTCATTAACAGCTCTCCGTAGGGTGGGAAAACTCGCAGCTGGAACTTATTCGTTCTTTCCGTAAGCCGGCTTGACTTCCTCCGGCGGAGCGCGGAGTGCAAAATCGTTCCACTGCGCAAGCATTGCTAGCGTTCCTGCGCGGAAGCAGTGAAGCGTTTACAGCTCCAAGACCACTGTTCTGAACTAGCGTAGTATGCAAATAATATATGCTGTAGGAGAGGGAAGTACAGATATTATAATCAGTTTTGTGGGTAGCTCCTTGCGGTCTTAAACAACGAATAAATAAAAGAAATTTACTAGAGCGTGGCTATATTTTTCTGTAAGAGATGAACGTAAGAAATTTGCACCCTACGATATTTGTGTTCAGACGTTACTTTTCAAACGATTGTGTAACATTCTCTGTTTTTAGACGTCCATGGATCTGTGGTCAGGCTGTCACTTTAAACTGCAAAAAATAATTCAAAACTACCCTCCAAAGTTGTGCGTTCAATTAATGATTCAACAATTAGAAATTTCAGAGAAAATCTTCAGCAGTTAGACTGGGATGAGGTGTATAAGAAACCTGAAGCTAATTTAAAAGATAACTTATTTCATGATACACTTGTAAGAGAATTTGAAAACTGTTACCCCAAAAAAGTAGTTAAATCTAATTATAAGAAACCATGCAAAAAACCTTGGCTTACTAAAGGAATAAAAACGTCTTGTAACCACAAAAGGGAACTCTATCTAACAACAAGAAAGAGTAATGACCTAGAAGCAGCCAAATATTATAAAAACTACTGTGCTGCATTAAGAAAGGTTATTAAAAAGTCCAGAAACATGTGCATCATGTCTGAGATTAATAACTCTGATAACAAAATCAAAACAATTTGGAATATTATTACAAGGGAGACAGGGCAACCAAGAGTAGGATCTAACTGTTCATTAGAAGAAGCAAGGCAGTTAATGAAAGAGGCCGTACTCACACCATTTGATACAACTGAAATTCCACCCACCTCTCCTTCTGAAATTAGGAAGATAATAAATTCTCTTGAGAATAAAAGCTCACACGGAATTGATGGAATTTCCAGCACGATAATACAAGCTTGTTCCCCAGATAGGTGGAATTTTTAGCCACAAATGTAGTAGCTATTTGAAGCGGGTATTTTCCCAGTTAGACTTAAGTTTGCCATTGTTAAACTACTGCATAAAAAGGGGGTACGTCTGATGCCAGCAACTACCGCTCTATCTCTCTTCTGACTGCCTTACCCAAAATTCTTGAAAATGTAATGTATTGTAGAGTAGCTTCACACCTCTGTAAAAATAAAGTTTTAACAAAATGCCAGTTTGGTTTCCAGAAGGGTTTTTCAAAGAAAAATATTATATATACTTTCACTAATGAAATATTAAATTCTCTGAGTAACAGGAAGTCACCCGTTGGGATTTTTTGCAATCTATCAAAGGCTTTTGATTGTGAAAATCATGGAATACTTCTAGATAAGTTCATGTACTGTGGTATGAATGGGACAGTGCTCAAATGTTTAAATCATACCTAACTAGAAGAGTGGAGAAAGTTGAAATAAGCAGTTCACATAATATGCAAGAAACTGGTGATTTCTCAAACTGGGGAACAATCAAGAATGGGCTGCGGCAAGGTTTGATATTGGGTCCTCTGCTGTTCTTAATATATGTTAATGACTTGCCATTCTATATTCACGAAGATGCAAAGCTGATACTTTTTGACGATGATACAAGTATAGCTATCACACCCAACAGACAAGAATTAACTGATGAAATTGTAAACGACGTTTTCAGAAAATTATTAAGTGGTTCTCTGCAAATGGGTTCTCATTAAACTTTGACAAAACACAGTATATACAGTTCTACACAGTAAATGGAATGACACCATTAATAAATATAGACTTCGATCAGCAATCGGTAGCTAAGGTAGAATATTCAAAATTTTTAGGTTTATGCTTTGATGAGGGGTTGAACTGGAAAAAACACACTGAGAATCTGCTGAAACGTTTGAGTTCAGCTACTTATGCTATTAGGGTCATTGCAAATTTTGGCGATATACATCTGAGTAAATTAGCTCACCACGCCTATTTTCATTCTCTGCTTTCGTATGACATCATATTCTGGGGTAACTCATCATTGAATAAAAGTGTTCATTGTACAAAAGCGTGTAATCAGAATAATTGCTGGAGCTCATCCAAGATCATCCTGCAGACACTTATTTAAAGAGTTAGGGATCTTCACTATAGCCTCACACACACACACACACACACACACACACACACAGACACACACACACACACACACACACACACACACACACACACACACACACACATATATATATATATATATATATATATATATATATATATATATATATATATATTCACTTAGTTATTAACAATCCTAACGAATTCAAAAGTAATAGCAGTGTACATGGTTACAACACTAGGAGAAACCATGATCATCGCTACTCAAGGTTAAACTTAACTTTGGCTCAGAAGGGGTAAATTAAGCTGCCACAAAAGTCATTGGTCACTTACCTAATAGCATCAGAAGTCTGACTGATAGCCATATAGCATTTCAAAGGAAATTAAAAGAATTTCTTAATGTCAAGTCCTTCTACTCATTAGATGAATTTTTGGATATAGTAAATGGGTAATTTCAACAACCCCTACAAAAAAATTAAGTGTCATGTAATATTTTGTGTAATGTAATGTTGACATGTTCTTCATCATTACGAAGTGTCGTATTCATGATCTATGGAACAAGTACTAATCCAATCCAAACTAATCTAATCTAATCTAATTCGTATTTGTTTCGTGTTCTGCTTTAGTGTTTCGCAGGCTAAGTATGCTTTACAGCACCTATTAAGTAATTAATACTCTCTTGCAATTTACTATCTGGTTGCAACTGACGCATTGTTATCTTCAAATTTCTAGTTTTAATAACGTAACAGTAAATCCAAGATTCCACCAACTAGAATGCATTTATTGCTCAAGATCCACAAAGCATTACAATAGTGTGGAGTCATAACGTTCCTTGTTGCAAGCAAGAGCCGAGCGATCGTCGTCCTGTAGTTAGCTTGTTGGTTTGAACTCTTGCAGTTGCCCCGGAAACCGACTGCACAGTATTCCTAAAAATCCTCCCCCTGACGATTTGCCAATCCTACTTTGTTTTGTGTGCTTCGTCATCGCTTACTAGTTGTCAGCTCCTCCTTGGGCAGCTGTCTTCCTCTGCGCATTTGAGGTAACCTTCGATTATGACTGGATACCTGAGATCTCGATGACTCTAGGTGCGGTTATTCTAGAGTGCTACAATGTATTAAATGGTCAGCTCGTTCTTTCCCTGGATGGAGTTCGTGAAAAATTATCCCTGATATGTTTTCGCCTTGACTTAAAGCTACCAAACTGATACTGGTTTTCAAGCGTGTGAGATACTTTAGGTAAAACTTCAGCATTATGCGAACTTGTTTCCAGTACAGAAAAGAACCATTCCTACATTTACAAAACTGTGTAAGCACGTGATAGTCTTTGGCTGTGTCTGGTATTAATAGAACTTTTGAGCATGGGATCATAAGACAACACGTTCAGAGGACGTAAAAGTAAAGTACACCAGCGGCAATTCACTCACTCCGAGATACCAATTGTGATATTGCCTAAGACTGTGCCACTAACGCGGAATTACTAAACAAAGTTTTCCGAAGTTGCATCGCCAAAGATGCCGAAGTAAGTATTTGATAATTTGGATCAGTATAAGCCGCTAATATGAGTAAATTAGAAGTAAACGTCCTCAGTGTTGCGAAGCAGCTTAAATCGCTTAATACGGTAATGCAGTGCTTTCCGTATTCTGTTTACAAAGGAGAGTGCCTTTGGAAATGCATGCATGTCCAAAGAAACAGGCACTGTGACGATTACACCCGTTATGAGAAACATTAAATGAATTCGCAGTCGCGAAAAAGTACAACCATCAGCTGTAGAATGGAAAGACGACAACGAAAATTATCGCGAGAATGTCGCCTTACAATTTTTTATTGTTGATCTCATTTTTTTCGTTATTGTCCGTTCTGTTTGTTTGGAGTGGACGTCCCATGACGCTTGTTCAAGTTCATTATTGATCCCTTAACTCAGTTTTTTCTTACAGATTGCAGCTAACCCTCTGACCGAACAAGCAGTTTTTTTTAATAAAAGAAATCTGAAGGGCACAACAAAGATTTGTACACGGCTCTCCCGTGTGGCAGTCCAACACCGTGACCATTTTTTTTTTTTACCCGCGCGTCCCGCGTATCGTGAGCAGTCTCCTTTCCATTTTTTTAAATTTTTGTTTTTACTTTTTTATTTTGTTTTTAAGGACTGTAGGAGAAACAGAAACCTTCATTATTCACAAAACCGTAGTACATCCTTATACATTATAACGGTCCTGGAAGGACCCACGCTGCCGTCCTACCGTGCAGCGTCAAATAACAACAAAGTCTAAATGGAGCCACCTCCGGCACCCTTTATAAAACTATTTATAGACAGTAAAACAAAATCAAAGAAACACACCATTGCTAACTGTGCAAGTGTTAGTTCTTTCTAGGTCGCAAACTCGCGTAGATTTCTTTAGCTGATCACTTTATTTGGGCGGTTCCACAATGACGGCACCGCCGCTTATCTTTGTGCACCCGGCGCACTCCACGTACATGGCGGGTGCGCAAAAACCGTTCCTAGGAAATCTGCATACCAGTCGTTGTATTTTCGTAGCCGTAACAGTTTTGTGTGGCCATCTGGCAAGTATTGCCAGTAATCCAGCACGTTCAGTACGTACCTCTGATCCACTTCACTGCTTTCGTCTTATGACGCGGAAAATACGTTTCATCTTGAAAAAATACTGTGTCAGAAGATATTGCTGTAAAGACCGTGCTGCATGAACGCTGTTATCTTCCTTGCTCGAGTCCACACAGGCAACGCCACGCCGCAGACCAGCCGGTGGTCGTCCGTATTCAGCATGCTGCATTGCTGACAAATGGGCGAATCCGCCAAATTTATTGTCATTAGTTGGGTATTTCCGGTTCACTACAATGTACCATGTTGACCTGACTGTTGTAGGTAGGTGGGGGTGGTGTAACATACGCCACACCAAGTGCCATTTAACGGCAGGATGTTTCCATTCCACCTCGTTCTGGGAGAGCTGTCGAAGAGGATGATGGTGCACGTCCTTCGATGTCGACTGTCGGGACATTGGTAACGCTCTCGAACGTCACTGTGTTCAACGATGTACTTGCGCACATACGTTAACGGGGGTGATACATGGCCGGCACTCACCGGGAGAAATGCGATGTTGGTACCACTTCTTCGATGATCGTCCCCGTAAGCAAGTGATTCCTGTTGCGCCACCGTTTTAGCATAGTACTAATATACATGGCACGCGCCTTCTCGTGCACGTTCAGTAAAACGACGCCCGTTCTCGCGCTGAAATGGTAAGCGTGTTGAGCTGTACCTTAAAGAGCTGCCCAAGCTTGCTTAGTACCAGAAAAGGCGCCTGAAGACTCATCATCATGATACGGCTGACCAGTACGCGCATAAAGATCTTGTAGCCATTATTAAGGAGGGTCAAGGAGCGATAGCCACAAGGTCGTCTGGCACCACGTGATTTTGGTATTGGGCTCATGAGCCCTTTCGTAACTTTTATGGCAACCGGTACTTCTTGCCGCAAAAACTCATGCATAACCACATAGGTGTCATAATGGTCACAAAGGCACCGTAAAATTCCAACGAGAATCAGTCTGGACCTGAAGTAAGCGATTCCTCCAGCTCCTCACACGAAATTTCATGTAACATTTCCGCTTCCTCGTTCACATTCGTGGCGTCTGGGCTCTCTTCCGGTACGTTCTCCAGCATCCTCTGGCCCTCCCCGTCGCTCGCACAGAATCTGCTAAAATGATCTGTGAACGCCTGCGCTATGCCCCGTTGTGTCGAAAAACGACGACCATCGCCGAGATCGATCTCATGATTAACGTCCTTCGTCTTCTTGTTCTTTCCTTCATCACATAACGCGTCGAGGGAACTTCGTTGGGCAGACGGTCCTGCGACTTCACGCGTATCGTTATACCCGCAGTCCTTAGCGTCGCAAGTTGTACCAGCTTCGCCTTGACTCGGTGCACGACCGTCTGGCGTTCTGGTGTAGCTGGTTGAGCAAACATTTCCCGAAGGGCTTTAATTCAGTGGTGGTGCGCCGCCATCGAGAAAAATCCTTCCCGTAACCTATTAACGTCCTCCGTAAAGCTGGCTTCGCGCACTCGATCCACAACTACAGGACAGAGGAGGCAGCCATGACACGCGTCCTCCACCATACGTCGGCATTCTGCATCACGCTGGTAGGAGACGTTCATTTTCCAATTACCCCTCTGTCTCCATACCTGCAACGGTAACCAACATATGCCTCATTGTCTGTAAACGCGGTGGGCCAGATTTCTGCATCCGCCGTCGGTATCGCTAACGCCCTTGAAACGTAGATCCGATCCTAACGGCTCGCAGAGTGGCTCGTTAAAACAATGTATATCCTGGTTGGTTGCGATACTTCAGCTCCCATGTATCGACTAATTACATCCCGTTGACCATCTTATGAAGTTCTTGGCTAGGAATATAGTTGGGATGTTCGTCGTTTCTGTCGAGTACACAATTAAAGTCTCCACCGAGTACCGTCCCCGGAACAACGGTGCAACTTCATGGGCGTAAAAATCTGCTCTGTCCCTTCTCTTATGCGAACCTGACGGTGCGTATATATTGATCAAACATTCCACCTGTGGTCACGGCCGTACCACGGGCAGAAGGCAAATCCTCTACCTCGTCTGCACGTATCCCTTCCTTCAATAGTATCGTAGTGCTAACGCCTCTCTCGTCGCACGGGGAGCAGTAAATATCGTAGCCGTAAAATTCCGAGGGGTGAAGCACCCGAACCTCCTCTAACAGCATTATGTCTAAGTTTGCAGGCGTTCCAATGCTATTGATGTTAACAAACCCTATGAGAAAGCTTGTTACATGACTGTCGACATACATAGGGCACCTTACGGTTGATAATTCTTCCGTATACAGGCTGCTTTTCTTCCCAACGTCCCCCCGCCGACCCCTCATGTGGTCTGCCGTCATTCCGTGCACTCTTCCCTCTTCAGATGTTACACAGTGAGAGCGTGTGAGATTAGCTCCTCGAGCATCATCTGTTTCCCTTGGGGGTGGGTCTTATGGCCAGTCCCCTAGCTTCCCATCGTTGTCGTGCGTTATGGACGCCGAAGCCTCCTCAGTAGCCTGTTGCCGTCGATCGAACTTCTGAAGCGTAGTCATCGGAAGGTTTGTAGCCGTCCCTCTGACCACCTCTGCATCCACGCTAGGCAGGTCTTCTGTATCCATGGTCGTCTGCTATGTACCCGAAAACGACTCATCATTGCTTGCTGGATCTAGTTAGTCAATCTCCACTGTGTGGTGGCGCTTCTTCCGGCGTTTTGGTGATCGCTCTTTTCGATGTGTAACCACTCCAACATTCCAGCCCGAATGACAAAATATTGTTCACATGGCTCTAAGCACTAGGGGACTTAACATCTGAGGTCATCAATCCCCTAGACGTGAACTACTTAAACCCAACTAACCTAAGGACATCACACACATTCATTCCCGAGGCAGGATTCGAACCTGCGACCGTAACAGTAGCGCGGTTCCGGACTGAAGCGCCTAGAACCGCTCGGTAACGGCGGCCAGCCCGAATGACAGATACGAATCCTTGTCGCTGTTGGAGTAGTAGTTCGCCACATGCCGCTTAATTGCCGAGCCTGACATAGACCACGTTGTTGACTATAGATAAGTGTATTCCAACTAGAACATCAGGTTCGATTTTTACGTCATCCCGTAAATAACGTCCTATCACGTAAACCTTCGGTCGAGCATATTCGTTAACAAAGCTAAATTTCAATGTCTACATCTACATCTACCTTTATACTCCGCAAGCCACCCAACGGTGTTTGGCGGAGGGCTCTTTACGTGCCACTGCCATTACCTCCCTTTCCTGTTCCAGTCGCGTATGGTTCGCGGGAAGAACGACTGTCTGAAAGCCTCCGTGCGCGCTCTAATCTCTCTAATTTTACATTCGTGATCTCCTCGGGAAGTGTAAGTAGGGGGAAGCAATATATTCGATACCTCATCCAGAAACGCACCCTCTCGAAACCTGGCGAGCAAGCTACACCGCAATGCAGAGCGCCTGTAATGCCGAGTCTGCCACTTGAGTTTGTTAAACATCTCCGTAACGCTATCGCGGCTACCAAATAACCCTGTGACGAAACGCGCAGCTCTTCTTTGGATCTTCTCTATCTCCTCCGTCAATCCGATCTGGTACGGACCCCACACTGATGAGCAATACTCAAGTATAGGTCGAACGAGTGTTTTGTAAGCCAGCTCCTTTGTTGATGGACTACATTTTCTAAGGACTCTCCCAATGAATCCCAAGCTGGTACCCGCCTTACCAACAATTACTTTTATATGATAATTCCACTTCAAATCGTTCCGCACGCATAGTCCCAGATATTTTACAGAAGTAACTGCTACCATTGTTTGTTCCGCTATCACATAAAATCATACAATAAAGGATCCTTCTTGCTATGTATTCGCAATACATTACATTTGTCTATGTTAAGGGTCAGTTGCCACTCCCCGCACTAAGTGCCTATCCGCTGCAGACCTTCCTGTATTTCGCTGCAATTTTCTAATGCTACAACTTCTCTGTATACTACAGCATCATCCGCGAAAATCCGCATGGAACTTCCGACAGTATCTACTAGGTCATTTATATATATTTTGAAAAGCAATGCTCCCATAACACTCCCCTGTGACACGCCAGAGGTTACTTGAACGTCTGTAGGCGTCTCTCCATTGATAACAACATGCTGTGTTCTGTTTGCTTAAAACTCTTCAATCCAGCCACACAGCTGGTCTGATATTCCGTAGGGTCTTACTTTGTTTATCAGGCGACAGTGCGATTCAAATGGCTCCGAGCACTATGGGACTTAACATTTGTGGTCATCAGTCCCCTAGAACTTAGAACTACGTAAACCTAACTAACCTAAGGGCAACATACAACGGGAACCCGGGCGCGGGAAGCGAGAACGCTACCGCACGACGACGAGATGCGGGCGCGACAGTGCGGAACTGTATCGAACGCCCTCGGGAAGACAACAAAAATAGCATCTACCTGGGAGCCTGTATCTAATATTTTCTGGGTCTCCTGAACAAATAAAGCGAGTTGGGTCTCACACGATCGCTGTTTCCGGAATCCATGTTGATTCCTACAGAGTAGATTCTGGGTTTGCAAAAACGACATGATACTCGAGCAAAAAACATGTTCTAAAATTCTACAACAGATCGACGTCAGAGATATAGGTCTATAGTTTTGTGCATCTGCTCGACGACCCTTCTTCAAGACTGGGACTACCTGTGCTCTTTTCCAATCATTTGTAACCTTCCGTTCCTCTAGAGACTTGCGGTACACGGCTGTTAGAAGGGGGGGGGGCAAGTTCTTTCGCGTACTCTGTGTAGAATCTAATTGGTATCCCGTCAGGTCCAGTGGACTTTGCTCTGTTGAGTGATTCCAGTTGCTTTTCTATTCCTTGGACACTTATTTCGACGTCAGCCATTTTTTCGTTTGTGCTAGGATTCAGAGAAGGAACTGCAGTGCGGTCTTCCTCTGTGAAACAGCTTTGGAAAAAGGTGTTTAGTATTTCAGCTTCACGCGTGTCATCCTCTGTTTCAATGCCATCATCATCCCGGAGTGTCTGGATATGCTGTTTCGGGCCACTTACTGATTTAACGTAAGACCAGAACTTCGTCGGATTTTCTGTCAAGTCGCTACATAGAATTTTACTTTCGAATTCACTGAACGCTTAACGCATAGCCCTCCTTACGCTAACTTTGACATCGTTTAGCTTCTGTTTGTCTCAGAGGCTTTGGCTGCGTTTACACTTGGAGGGAAGCTCTCTTTGCTTTCGCAGTAGTTTCCTAACTTTGTTGTTGTGCCACGGTGGGTTTTTCCCGTCCCTCACAGTTTTACTCGGCACGTACCTATCTAAAACGCATTTTACTATTGCCTTGAACTTTTTCCATAAACATTTAACATTGTCAGCGTCGGAACAGAAATTTTCGTTTTGATCTGTTATGTTGTCTGAAATCTGCCTCCTATTCCTCCCTTTTTCGATTTGTGGAACGACAAGGCCATGATTCGTTCTAGGTATTACCGCGGCACACGCGCGGCAGGGACGTAAACAACATCCGAACCGCTGCGCCGCTGAAGGCTTACTGACCTACCGTGCCCGCATATCGTTTGGCTACCAGCGCACGACTTACAGCCTTATCCAAACTTCCATATGTCGTTACCCAAGCGTCTACGCATATCCAGAGGAACTCTGTATTGTAATCAGAATAACACAGGCAGTTCAATATCGTAATTTTTTTGCCGATAACGGGCAAGCGACTTTCAGAACATCTGACCTGTGCGGGAATGTACGTAATTGGTGTACGAGTACAGATCGTAGACGAATTGTTGACGACATGTGGAAGTCTGGGTGTGGGCGTGAGTCGTGCGCGGTCAGCCAAACGGTAGAGCGACCGCTCGCGACAAGTGGGAACTCTGGGTTCGAGTCCCGTTCCGGCACAAATTTTCACTTTCGTCTTTCCTTTCTACAGCTGGTGGTTGACCTAATTCGCAGTTGTGAATTCATTTAACGTACATCAATAAAGTCTTCTGCTCCAGATTTGTACAACAAAATAGATTCCTTTGGGACTATGCTGGTACAATAGTTCCTAACTTAGCTATCACATACAACCGCTTGTTCGGTGAATGATCCGTACATAAAGACTGAAAAGTTGCACAGGTCACTGCAGTACTCAAGAAAGGAAATAGGCGTAATCTTATGAATTACATACTAACATCACCGACGCCGTTTTTGGAACTTATACTGTTTTCGAACATTATGATTTACTTCGAAGAAAGCAGTTTATTAACAACATGAATTCAGAAAGTATCATTCCTGTGAACGCAACTAGCTGTTTATTCGCACAAAGTAACGAGTGCTATCTAATGGGGAACTGTAACTGATTCCGCATATCTCTGTTTCCAGAAGCTTCTGACACCGATCCTCAAAAGAGACTATTAATCAAACTTCTTACGTATATTGTCTTTGTTGTGCAGCTAGAGTCGTAATTTCCTGTAAGGAAGGTCACAGTTCGAAGTAATTGACGGAATTTCATCGAGTAGAACATTAGTAATGTATGGCGTTCCTCAAGCTGGTGTTACAGGTCATCTGCTGTCCCTGATGTGCCTATACGTAAACGATTAACGAAGACAATCTAAGCAGCCATCTTAGATTGCTTGCAGATGACGCTTTCATTTAGTACATAGTAAAGTCATCAGAAGATCAAAACAAACTGCAGAATCATTGGGATAAAATACCTGTATGGTACAAAAAATGATAATTGTCTATGAATAAAGAAAAATGTGTGGTCGTTCACATGAGTACTAAAAGAAATTCAGTTAGTTGCCATTGCACGATAAATGCCGTAAATCTAAAGGCTGCCAGTTCAACGGAATACCTAGGGACTTCAACTACGAGCAACGTAAATTGGAACGATCACACAGCTAATGTTGTAGGGGAGGCAAACCAAAGGCTCCGTTTTATTAGAAGTGCACTTAGAAGATGCAGCAGGTCTATTTAATCCGTCCTCTTTTTGAGTATTCCTGCGCGATATAAGGTCTTTACCATTTAGGATTGACGAAACACACCAAACAATTCCAAAAGAGGGCACCTCGTTTTGTATTATCCCGAAATAAGGAAGAGGGTGTCACAGATATGATACATGATTTGGGATGCTAAAGTCCGTCGCGGCGAGATATTTTCTCGAAATTTCAGTGTCCAACTTCTCCGAATGCGAAAATATTTTATTGACGCCATCTTACATAGGAAGAAATGACCATTGTTATAAAATAGCAGAAATCAGAGCTCGTACGGAAAGATTTAAGTGTTCATTTTTCCCGCTCGCTGTTCGAGGAGAGTGGAACGGTAGATGAATAGTGTAAACGTGTCTCGATGAGCCATCTGCCAGGACTTAGAATCTGAACTGCAGAGTAGTCATTTAGATGCACACGAAAGTGCAGCTCGCCGTCATCTTGCGGAATTTGAGAAATGACGCATCACTGGCATGGATGTAGAACATCATATTGACAGACTGCAGACGTCGTGTAACGACAGCATTATGAGTGGTAACGAGACGGACTCACGACGCTAGCTAGGCAAGAAGAGCAGGCACGGGTTGTTCTAGGGGGACAGCATTACGAGGAGATCGAAATATTGTTGCACTGGCTCTGACGAATACTACAGCTCAAATCCGGACAGATTATATTACAGGCAAAGTGTAACCTCGAACAGTCTGGAATAGAATATTGGAATCTGCATTGAGATCTGGAATTGCCGAGCGTCGGTTACCGCTGACATCATGCCACAGATTTGTACGGTGTAGGACCACAGTCAACTAGCGACACCTAGTAGCATTATGTGGTGCTGGGCGATGAAGCTCGCTTCTGTTTATGCTAGCCGATCAACGCCAATGTGTTCGTAGACGATCTAGAGAAAAGCCATACGAAACAGCGATTCTCTAAACCCAAACTGCTGATTTGGGGATGAATGCTCGCTGGAATGTGGCAAGAATGCTAAAACCTGTAGCCATTCAAGACCGAGGTACCAAATGCATTTTTCCCAGCAGGATAGTATAAGACCCTATAGTTCAGATCCTTATACAGAGTCTTCAGGAACGTACGAATCTTGGACGAGCTTGTCCTGTATGCTGATTTGTCACCCGCACAGCATAGGAAGACGCAAGAGTTGCTTCCATGCAACCATGGAGACCAAAGTTTACTCGATTCAGTGGGGTCACTCAGCTTACTGTTGTTCGTGATGAAAGTTTACTCATTTAATAACTGTCGTGTGATAAACGTCTTCACAACGTTTTATAAATATATGACTGGTGCTTCATAGTGTAATATTTTCCGTTTCGTTTTGATTAGCTTATTTCTGCAATTATCTCGCTTATGTTAAAAACCGAAGGAGTTGATGAATTAAGCATTCGCAGACACTGCAGTACAAAATTTTCTCCCTACCTGAGGAACTGGAATCGCTGGCAGGCGTGTAAAACGGAAGGGTACATCTAGTAATGCACAGCTGCAATCAGCTAGAAGATATGGGAAGTGGCTGGTCCTTCTATTTCTCCATCTTTAGAACTGGCTGCCCCATCCATTTACAGAAGTTGCAGGTTAGCCGGGAATCCGAGCTATGGTGCAACTGCTAATTATCACGTTTTTAAATCACTGCCGGAACGAAAAGTCATCTTTGATACTATAAAATAACTTAAACCAAGTAATCGATGTTCCAACCACATTAGTTAACATTCTCAGCAAAAACGACTGTCTGTATGTTCGCCGGCCGGTGTGGCCTTGCGGTTCTAGGCGCTTAAGTCGGGAACCGCGTGACCGCAACGGTCGCAGGTTCGAATCCTGCCTCGGGCATGGATGTGTATGATGTCCTTAGGTTAGTTAGGTTTAAGTAGTTCTAAGTTCTAGGGGACTGATGACCACAGATGTTAAGTCCCATAGTGCTCACAGTCATTTTTTTGTCTGTATGTTCAAATGGCATGTCGTCTGCTTTATTAATACCAGTTTAAACAACGGTAGCTTTAACGCTTACTCGGATCAAGCTACGTTTCGAAGACAGTTTATAGTTCAATGCACAAGACCGTATCGATCAGTCTCCACCAGTAGCATAGTCTACTGAATGGCAAACTTCACACCCTCTTTAACTTCCAAAATAACACGCAAATCAGTTCTGTGTGCCACTAGGAGAAATCGCGGTCCATTTGCCTTCACTAGATGTGATAGCTGTAGGTTCTAGGCTGCTCAGTCCTAATACAAGCTCTGCCTCCGATAGATTCTGAGTGGGATCTGGAAAAAAAACCTTCGCTTGACATTCTTGGCTCTTGTTTCTCTTCTTTTCTTCAAAACTATTCATCCCTTGAGAAATTCCCTTGTGTGTCGATTTTCGGAGTTTATCTTGTTTTTGAAATATCGGTGAATCACCGCAACAATAGCAAACCAATCGTGTTCTAGAAAGTTTTGAGTTTGGCCAGCCTCTTCACGCTATTACTGCGTTCTTCTTCTCCATACACTTTATTGAGGTCCTACACTTTTTCCAGCTACAAAACTCTTCTGCCTTCCGGAAAATAAGTAATTGTTCCACTAATTAAGTCCACCCTCGCAACACTCTTCATGCATATCCAAACTGACTTCTGCGTTTGCAACTACCGCACTTATACCAACTTTTTTCGTGAATAAAAAGTTCCCTACTGGGCGAAAGCCTCAGAACACCGAGAGGTTTTATCTAATTACAATGACAGAATAATATGACAACTTCATATAACATTTTTCTTTACATTTTCTTTTACGTTAGGATATCAATTAAACAAGGGATTTAAAAGACTAATAAAATATAAGTTAAGAATATATTCAGGCTAGGTATTAAGCTGATAAGAGGCTGCTGAGTAAACAGACAAGCGGCTGAAAATATGTTAGTTATGGATGCCTTTGGCCATATGTGTCGTATTTCCCATGATTAAAGCAGTTGGTGTGTTTGGCAGCTTGTTGGTATAGCCTGAAAATGGCTTCTAATGCCGATATTGGTCAATACAGGCGTCCAAAAAATTTTAATTTAGGCAAAAGCTTACTTCTGCAACAAAACAGAGGTTTGCAGATTCACATTCCGCTCACTTATGCTGAAATGAAATTTATATCCAGCTTATAGAAAGGCGAACTCCTTTTTTATTCGTGTAATATTTTTTTAAAATTCAGAAATGATTTTCCAATGTCCCAAACTACCTAGAACTGTCTCTTACCGGAGAGAAGTTGGTTAAAATCGTAAGGATTTAAAAGTTGTTCGCAGATACAAGAATTCCGTTGAGAGAAGTTTCAGGCGTTCCTAAGGACTCTTTAGATGTTTAACTGTGAAAAACGTCGTTGTAAAAGAGAGGTTCTCATTTACTGGATATTAAATCAGACTTTAAAAAAGGTATCAACCCAAGTCTCTCGAAGGGAGGCGTTCGTCTTTCAAAAAGGCTTTGAGAAGCGAAGTTTTTCTTAACTGCGTTTCTTATTATTTGCTACGTTGCTGTCATTCAAAGACAGTCTTTCTAGGTAATTAGTTACTTATGGATTCGTATTTTTCTTGACCTGATGAAGCAAGCTAATGGTTAAAGAAGGTGTTAGTAGCCGCACAGAATAAGAAACCTTTGGTTATCGCAGACGAGAAGCCAATTTCGAACTGAATTCAGAACTAATTCCAATCTGTTTGAGAGAGAATGGAAAGCGATTTGTGACACTTACAAATATAAATGATAAGAGGCGATTAATAACAAGAGAGGTCCTTTAGGACGGAGCAAAAGTGGACATTACATTTTCAGTGATTCCATCCCGGCATTCGACTTTAGAGATTTAGGGATTTCACGAAATGTCTAAAAGTAGGCTCTTCAGTGTGGCTTTACACTCACTCTTCATGAATGTTAAATCAAAGGCTTTTACTACCACGTTTGGCGTTTAAAATTGAGGCGGCCAAAACTCATTATGCATAGTAACCGAATAGTGTATTTTCAGGACTTAGTCCACAAGGTTTCCACTTCACTGAGGAGAAGCAAACAAATTAAGGCCCTGAATCACCAATTTTGGCCAAATTAAATTCATCTATATTCTAAGATTTGTTTCTGGATGTAGGGGAAAAATGTCCACAAGGAAGGGTTACTTCATTTTTATTTTTGTGTTTTATTTCAGTAACTACTTCATTTATAACTACTGTTGTGTGCTGGATACTTATTTGCATGCAGTATAATCCACCCTGGAAATTCTGATTGGCTCTGGAAAAATGTTATTCCTATCGTCGAACTGCCCTGCAGGCATAGTTTCAGTTTGTTAAAATCGTCTTGTTTTAGGTTCAAATGGCTCTGAGTACCATGGGACTCAACATCTGAGGTCATCAGTCCCCTAGAACTTAGAACAACTTAAACCTAACTAACCTAAGGACATAACACACATCCGTGCCCGAAGCAGGATTCGAACCTGCGACCGTAGCAGTCGCGCGGTTCCGGACTGAAGCGCCTAGAGCCGCTCTGCCACCGCGGCCGGCATCTTGTTTTAGGGAGATGGGCTAATATACGAGTAGATATAAAAAGCGAGGAGCAGTCGAATATTCAGTTGTCAGTGTTTGGCATTTAAATTTTTAACCTTCTATTCTACTGATTTATAGCACTAAACATGGCTGAATTTATTAACACAGAACTGGAGCTTATAGCTTTTTTAGCATTATATAACAGGCAGTGAGAATTAAATCAGTTTCGAGCGCCTCCATAAAATTCGTTTGGACCACGTCATAACGCATAATATCAAATTTTTGGTTACTTATAACAGCGACCATATCGTTGTTTTCTTTCACAACGTAACACGGTCTGCAAGTCGGGATAATTTTATGCAAACTAAATCCGGGTGCGAAATCCTGTAAACGTACAACTATAGTTTATTGTGAGACCAACTGCTTCTCTTCCGTTACCTTATTTATTGTACTGCCATGCAATATAGTAGAGCAGTGTAGTAGCATATTTTGTCCTGACTCCATTTATTCTTAGCCCACATTTTGTTGCCGGTAGACTGGAGACCACTGATATCGTACATAAACAGGAAATGTAGAGTATGGACCATACAGGATGAGAACTTACCGTTTCAGGTCAATTTTTCAGCCCACTGATCTTAATCCTCACTTGCAGATAATGTCACATAGCCGTTCAACGATATTTTACTGGAATTCGTCATAGTGGACAAGGGAATGGTTCAAATGACTCTGAGCACTATGGTATTTAACATCTATGGTCATCAGTCCCCTACAACTTAAAACTACTTAAACCTAACTAACCTAAGGACATCACACAACACCCAGTCATCACGAGGCACAGAAAATCCCTGACTCCGCCGGGAATCGAACCCGGGCGCGGGAAGGACAAGGGAATCCATAAGGAATCCACTCTCTTGTTTTCGTTACCGTCAAGTCTGTTGTAGTTAAATTCTTTGGAGTTTGTAGATAGTTATGTTCAGAATGTCAAATATTTAGGATGATGATGATGTTTGGTTTGTGGGGCGCTCAACTGCGCTGTTATCAGCGTCCGTACAAAGTCCCAGTCTTTACACAATCCAGTCTTGCCACGTTCACGAATAATGATGATGATGATGATGATGCTGAGGACAACACGAACACCAGGTCCCAGGCAGAGAAAATCCTCAATCCACCGGGAGTCGAACCCGGGACCCTTGATCCAGAGGCAGCAACGCTAGCCACTAGACCACGAGCTGCGGACCAATATTTAGGAAGCAGTTGTTTCAATATATACGAGAACTTCCATCAGTTATTTGCTTTTAACTGTAAAGCTGATAGTAAATTTTTGACAATATTGAAGAATGTTGTCGATTTCTTTCAGTTGTCTGCAATGTTGATGACTACTGTCGTTTAGGGGAGGGGGGGGGGGGGAGGAGGGGGAATGTGAAGTTGGGTCCGTCGGTGGTTAGAAGGGAGTAGCCTCTAAATGGACTAACTATTCTTCTTTACGCCAGCCTAATAAAAGTTACATCTATTAAATACGTTGATTAAGGCCACCTGTAGCAGTGACATTGTTCGTCATGTCACATCATGTCACAGCATGACGTGGTCTGTAACACTGACTTACTTCACAATTTGGAAGGAAGAGACGACGTAATGGCGGAATTAAAGCTGTGAGGACGGGGCCTGAGTCGTGTTTGGGTATCTCAGTTGGTAGAGCACTTGCCCGCGAAAGGCAAAGGTCCTGAGTTCGAGTCTCGATCCAGCACACAGTTTTAATCTGCCAGGAAGTTTCATATCAGCGCACATTCCGCTGAAGAGTGAAAATTTCATACTGGTGTACCAATTGCTTAGCAATTTCAGGAACAAAATGGAGAAGGGAAGATAATCAGTAGCTAAACAGGGATATGTCGTTTGACAGAAGCAATGCTGAAACTTCCTGGCAGATTACAACTGTGTACCTAACCGAGACTCGCACTCGGGACCTTTGCCTTTCGCGGGTAAGTGCTCTACCATTTTTTTTTAAATTTCATTCTGTTCGCTTTTGTTCGTTGCGTCTGCTCGGGGTGGACGTCGTAAGACATCCGTTTAAGTTCGTTGATGATCGATTGACTCAGTTTTTTATTACAGAGGGCGTGTAACCCTCTGACCGAACACGCTGAGCTACCGTGCCGGTTCCATCTGAGCTACCGAAGCACGATTCACGCCCGGCCCTCACAGATTTACTTGTGCCAGTACCTCGTCTCCTACCTTCCAAACTTTACAGAAGCTCTCCTGCGAACCATGCAGAAATAGCACCCCTGAAAGAAAGGATACTGCGGAGACATGGCTTAGCCACAGCCTGGGGGATGTTTCCAGAATGAGATTTTCAGTCTGCAGCGGAGTGTGCGCTGATAAGAAACTTCCTGGCAGATTAAAACTGTGTGCCCGACCGAGACTCGAACTCGGGGTCTTTTCCTTTCGCGGGCAAGTGCTCTACCATCTGAGCTACCGAAGCACGACTCACGCCCGGCCCTCACAGCTTTACTTCTGCCAGTACCTCGTCTCCTAACTTCCAAACTTTGCAGAAGCTCTCCTGCGAACAACGCAGAACTAGCATTCCTGAAAGAAAGGATACTGCGGAGATATGGCTTAGCCACAGCCTGGGGAATGTTCCATTCTAGAAACAATGTTGTATGGACCTTTTGCATTGCTTGCGTCACTGAAGTGCTCACAGCAGAATTGTGTGGTCACAAACAAGGGACCAAGGGCGAGCTGCTTCTACAATAATTACAGACCACTCAGCCACATGCGTTCTGTTTTTTGCTGAAGCGATTGTCTGCCTGTGGAATGTCAGAAATGTTGGTCGTAGGCACCTTAAATTTTAAACTTTTATGTTCCATATCTGTACAAATGGAGCATAACGTAATATACAATGAATATTTATTTCCTTTTAAGTTACTAGATAATTCAAGGACACATGAATGGATTGATCTAATGAGTACAGTACATGACTAAAGAATAAACGGAAGAAAGTCGAAAATTATGAGGAATAACAGAAATAAGACAACATAAAAACTGAAGGCCGCGAAGTAGACGAAGTAAAGCAAAGCAACATACGATGGGCGAAGCAAGGAGGACATGCGTCGTATACTAGGACAGGCAAATAGAGCAGTCCTAGTCTGTCATCGGCCTCAATCTGTGGCCGAATTTCATGAGAACGGAGTACAGAATGGCATCAAGGACAGTGTGAAAAAAGAGAATCAAAGCGTTTGAGATGCAGTTCTACAGAAGGAAGCTGAAAATTTGGTGGACAAATGCAATAAATTATAAGGAGGTTGTCTGCAGAATCGACGAAGAAAGGAACGTATGGAAAACGCTGAGAAGAAGAAGGGACTGGGTGACGGGACATCAGGGAATATATTCCATGGTACCAGAGGGAGCTGTAGAGGGTAAAATTGTAGGGGAAGACAGACTAGAATACAACCATCAAATAATTAGGATGTAGGAAGCAAATGGTACTCTGAGGAGGATGGCAGAAGAGAGTAAATCGTGGCGAGCCGCATCGAACCAGTCCATTGGTCTCCTATTCGGGAAGGCAACGGTTCAAATCCGCGTCCGATCATCCTGAACTAGGTTTTCCATGATTTCCCTGAATCGCTCCAGGCATGTGCTGGAACGGTTCCGTTGAAAAAGGGATGGCCTATTTCTCTAGCATCCTTGAAATAATTCTACCTAGTGCTCCGTCTCTAATGACATCGTTGTCGTTGTTTCTTCCAGCCTTGAACCAACCCGAAAATTGGTGGATCCAAATGAAAAGAACTGTTTACACTGACGGAAAAAAATCGCAACATCAAGAAATAATTAATGTAGAGTACTGAAATTCCGGGAATAATTTGTCTAGGGAACATATGGAAGTGATTAAAATTGCAAAACGGTTAATGTAAACTCGACATAAGCTATTGCAAACGTGAAATGCGGGTACACTAATAACCGGTGTAACCATCCGAATGTTGAATGCAAGCATACAAAGGTTCCTGTATTGTGTTGTACAGTTGCCTGATGCCACTATGTGGGAGTTCCATGCCTATTGCACTTGGTCGGTCATTCCAGGGACGGTTAATGCTGGTAGTGAATGACGCTGGAGGTGTCCATATATGCTCGATTGAAGTCTAATCTGGTGATGAACTAGCCCAATGCAATATTTTGACACAGCGAGGGATTAGCCCAGCGATTTAAGACGCTACAGTCATGGACTGTGTGGCTGGTCCCGGCGGAGGTTCGAGACCTCCCTCGGGCATGGGTTGTGTGTTTGTCATTAGGGTAATTTAGGTTACGTAGTGTGTAAGCTTTGGGACTGATGACCTTATCAGTTACGTCCCAAACGATTTCACACACATTTGAACATTTTTTATTTCGGTACCCTGTAATCTTGGGCTACAACAGCGGTATGTGGTCGAGCGTTATCCTATTGGAAAACATCCCCTGGAAGTCAGTTCGTAAATGACAGAACAACAGTTCGAATCACCAGAGTGATGTACACATTTGTGGTCAGAGTGCGTGACGTATCAACGAGAGGGCTCCTGATATCATACGAAATCGCAGCGCTGACCATAAATCCAGGTGTAGGTCCAGTGTGTCTAGCGCGCAGACAGTGTGTTTGCAGACTCTCAACTGGTATCCTCCTGGCAAACACGCGGCCACCACTGGCACGGAAGTAGAACTGGCTTTTATCAGCTCCTCTGAGCTCTCGCTTGACACCACCGAAGTCGCAAATGGCGGCGGTTTGGGGTCAGCGGAATGCACGTTGCTGGGCGTGTGAGCTGTCCGTAAAGAGACCGAATTGTAATTGTTCACTGTGTTATTGCGGTGCCAATGTCTGCTCAAACTGTTGCTGCACGTGCAGTACGATGCGCCAGAGTCGTAAACCGAACACGATGTTCTTCCCTCTCGGCAGTTCCACGTGGCCGTCCGGAGCCCGTTCTTCTTGCGTCCGTACCTTCTCGTGACCATCGCTGCCAGCAGTCACGTACAGTGGTTGCATTCCTGCCGAAGCTTTCAGATATATATCACAAGCAAGATCCAACTTCTCGTAGCCTATTACACGACCTTATTGAGACTCTGTGATGTGCTGGTAATGGCGTCTTTGTCACCTTAAAGTTATTCTTATCTAACATCAACTCACCACGAGTAATCTCGAAGGTAATTAACGTTTACGACCGTTACTATGCGCATTTCAAGCGAAACTCATTTGCATTCTCATAGTGGCTCTAATAACCCCACTCTTATGCGGCTAGGGCGAAATTTAAACAGTCATCATACAGATGTAGAAACGTGCCTACAAACTTTCGTTTACGTCGCGCAACTCCTTGGTGTTTTTCTTTTTTTTTTGTTTTTGTTTTTTTTTTTTTTTGCTTTCAGTGTGTATGGAAAACGCTCTGACTGAACATAACTCTCTGACGAAGTTTGACAAGTTGCGAAATGATCAGCTGTTGGCGTAAAGAACATGAGTTTTATCTCGTTGCACACAGGTACTAATTGTCGAATCAACTGCGCCTTGATTGTAACAATTTAAATACTGGAATGAGATTTTCACTCTGCAGCGGAGTGTGCGCTGATATGAAACTTCCTGGCAGATTAAAACTGTGTGCCCGATCGAGACTCGAACTCGGGACCTTTGCCCTTCGCGGGCAAGTGCTCTACCATCTGAGCTACCGAAGCACGACTCACGCCCGGTACTCACAGCTTTACTTCTGGCAGTATCCGTCTCCTACCTTCCAAACTTTACAGAAGGTCCCGAGTTCGAGTCTCGGTCGGGCACACAGTTTTAATGTGCCAGGAAGTTTCATATCAGCGCACACTCCGCTGCAGAGTGAAAATCTCATTGTGGAAACATCCCCCAGGCTGTGGCTAAGCCATGTCTCCGCAATGTCCTTTCTTTCAGGAGTGCTAGTTCTGCAAGTTTCTCTGGAGAGCTTCTGTAAAGTTTGGAAGGTAGGAGACGGATACTGGCAGAAGTAAAGCTGTGAGTACCGGGCGTGAGTCGTGCTTCGGTAGCTCAGATGGTAGAGCACCTGCCCGCGAAGGGCAAAGGTCCGAGTTCGAGTCTCGGTCGGGCACACAGTTTTAATCTGCCAGGAAGTTTCAATTTAAATACTGCTCCAATATTTAGCGTGTTTGGCGCCACAACTTCCTTCACTTAAGGATTATTCATTGAACAGACCTGAGAAATTTTCAATGAAAGAATGGTAAGAGAGAATTGCGTAGCAGTTACCTTCAACGGAAGAAAGTTGTTTCCCGTCATTTTTTGTCCTCACTCCTCCGACTGGTCGGTATGGTTCACCAAGACTTCGTCCGATTTGCCAGCATCTTAGTGGGACACTTACATCCAGTCTTCACCTGGTGTTTTTTCCTCTATAGCCCCATATGGTGCAATGGCGGTTATTTCTTGAGGTCTTAACATGTGTTCCATCGTTATGCCCTTCTCCTTGTCAGTGTTTTCCACATAGTCTCCTCGTCGATACAACGGAAAACCTGCTTATTTCTTATCAGTCCACCTAATTTTCAATACCTGTGATAGTCCCACTAATACACTCCTGGAAATGGAAAAAAGAACACATTGACACAGGTGTGTCAGACCCAACATACTTGCTCCGGACACTGCGAGAGGGCTGTACAAGCAATGATCACACGCACGGCACAGCGGACACACCAGGAACCGTGGTGTTCGCCATCGAATGGAGGTAGCTGCGCAGCATTTGTGCACCGCCGCCGTCAGTGTCAGCTAGTTTGCCGTGGCATACGGAGCTCCATCGCAGACTTTAACACTGGTAGCATGCCGCGACAACGTGGACGTTAACCGTATGTGCAGTCGGCGGACTTTGAGCGAGGGCGTATAGTGGGCATGCGGGAGGCCGGGTGGACGTACCGCCGAATTGCTCAACTCGTGGGGCGTGCGGTCTCCACAGTACATCGATGTTGTCGCCAGTGGTCGGCGGAAGGTGCACGTGCCCGTCGACCTGGGACCGGACCGCAGCGACGCACCGATGCACGCCAAGACCGTAGGATCTTAAGCAGTGCCGTAGGGGACCGCACCGCCACTTCCCAGCAAATTAGGGACACTGTTGCTCCTGGGGTATCGCCGAGGACCATTCGCAACCGTCTCCATGAAGCTGGGCTACGGTCCCGCACACCGTTAGGCCGTCTTCCGCTCACGCCCCAACATCGTGCAGCCCGCCACCTGTGGTGTCGCGACAGGCGTGAATGTAGGGACGAATGGAGGCTTGTCGTTTTCAGCGATGAGAGTCGCTTCTGCCTTGGTGCCAATGATGGTCGTATGCGTGTTTGGCGCCGTGCAGGTGAGCGCCACAATCAGGACTGCATACGACCGAGGCACACATGGCCTACACCCGGCATCATGGTGTGGGGAGCGATCTCCTACACTGGCCGTACACCTCTGGCGATCGTCGAGGGGACAGTGAATAGTGCACGGTACATCCAAACCGTCATCGAACCCATCGTTCTACCATTCCTAGACCGGCAAGGGAACTTGCTGTTCCAACAGGACAATGCACGTCCGCATGTATCCCGTGCCACCCAACGTGCTCTAGAAGGTGTAAGTCAACTACCCTGGCCAGCAAGATCTCCGGATCTGTCCCCCATTGAGCATGTTTGGGACTGGATGAAGCGTCGTCTCACGCGGTCTGCACGTCCACCACGAACGCTGGTCAAACTGAGGCGCCAGGTGGAAATGGCATGGCAAGCCGTTCCACAGGACTACATCCAGCATCTCTACGATCGTCTCCATGGGAGAATAGCTGCCTGCATTGCTGCGAAAGGTGGATATACACTGTACTAGTGCCGACATTGTGCATGCTCTGTTGCCTGTGTCTATGTGCCTGTGGTTCTGTCAGTGTGATCATGTGATGTATCTGACCCTAGGAATGTGTCAATAAAGTTTCCCCTTCCTGGGACAATGAATTCACGGTGTTCTTATTTCAATTTCCAGGAGTGTAGTTCAAATGTTCAAATGTATGTGAAATCCTGTGGGACTTAATTGCTAAGTTTATCAGTCCCTAAGGTGACACACTACTTAACCTAAATTGTCCTAAGGACAAATACACACACACCCATGCCCGAGGGAGGACTGGAACCTCCGCCGGTACCAGCCGCCGCTAATCGTACTACAGCGTCTACCATCTCAAGATATCTGATGAATGTAATAGACATTCCATGTTTTGTTAATCGCCAGTGATATATAGTGGCGGCTCACACTGTTACTACAGGCACTCATGCAGTCACGACAGTCGTATCTTTGTAACTCAAATATAATTCTTAAAAAGTAGTTTGATGCGATTCAAAATAATACTCGAGAAAATCGACTTTGAAGTTTCCCGAGTATTCTTAATACGCTAACCGTGTGATTTTTGACTAGCAGTTGACTATGTGGTAGTGTGTGTGTCTGATATGAGGGGGGGGGGGGGGGCTGGGTTAGAGTCCTGCCTTGGTTAACACTCTTTTGTAAGGAAATGGCAATAAAGAATATTTGTCTGCAATGAGTACTAGGTTTTTTGTATGCAAGGTATAATTAGAAATAAGAAGATGTGAATTTCTAAAAAAAAATGAGTTAGTTGTGCTACTTAGCAACTGTTTGATGAATTTATATTTAAACTAGTTTAAACTATTTGTCGGTTCAGAATACATCGCATGGAAGGACGCACGAATACCATTCTATGTATGACATCCATACAGACATACATCTCATTAAGTATGTTATTAATGTAGTTATCCCGTTAGTAACGTAGCTTGTTCGCGGTGTATGGCAGTGGATTAGTGTGGTGGGCAAAAATCCGCTTAATATGGAGCAATAAATATTCTCGGGTAAAACTAAGTAACATGACTTACGAAATGTACCAAATGTGTGAAAAAGTTTTTGGTGTTTCACTCACGATACAATGTAATGGTGATAGTCCTCAACGTGTTTCATTCATACTGTGATGCGTGATTCTACTCAAGAGAACTGATGCAAGAGAAGAATAAACGAAGTGATTGACGAAAGTGCGGCAAATTACCAAAAGCATTACACTCACCAAGAATAAGCGAAATGTTTATCTGAAGTCACTAACGTACTGTTAGATAATTCATTTGTTAGTGAAGAGAATTTTTGTCTTTGAGCCTATCTGGATTTTTTTCTTTGTGTCTCTGTTGATTGTCGGTAATGTGTGATTGACGAGAATGCGCTGAGAGATTAAAAACTGATCTATTTGATATTACACGTCGTTATCAAAGTTAGAATGACGAAACTGCGCGGGTATCGTGTGGGGTCAAATTCTACATGTGAAGATAACACTACACGCTGTCATACAATTTCTTTTCCTTTTTACTTCCTTCCTGCTTCATTTTCATAATACATTGAAAATGGTATTTCAGATTGACTTTTGGAAATTTAATTATTTGTATAATTATGTTAAAGGGTACCCGTGGTCTAAGAGCCAGCCGGCACGGTAGCTCAGGGTGTTCGGTCAGAGGGTTAGCTGCCCTCTGTAATAAAAAAAATGAGTTACTCGATCAACAATGAACTTAAACAGATGTCTCAGGGCGTCCGCCCCGAGCAGATGCAACGAACAAAAACGAACAAAATGAGATTTAACGAGAAAAAAAAAGGGATAGCGTCTTTGATTCATAAGCAAAACGTCTTCAATCCCGGGTTCGATCCCCGCCACTGCATAAATTTTGATAAATAGTAAGAATTGGCGGCTGAAGACTTCCGGCACAAGAAGTCAGCCTCATTCTGCCAACGGCCTTGTCAAAGAGGGCGGAGGAGCGGATAGAGGTTCAGGGGTGGGAAATTGCCCCTAAAGACGGAAGAATGAGCAATGATCAACGACATGAGGATGCAGAAGCCAATGGAAACCACTGCATTAAAGACACGTAACGTGTATCCACAGGACATGTGGCCAGTAATTGAAGAAGTGTCATGATGATCTCTCCATTCGCAAAAGAGTCCGCAATAGTCCCCCATTCGGATCTCCGGGAGGGGACTGCCAGGTGGGAGGTTACCATGAGAAAAAGATTGAATAACAAACGAAAGGGTAACGTTCTACGAGTCGGGGCGTGGAATGTCAGAAGCTTGAAAGTGTAGGGAAACTAGAAAATATGAAAAGGGAAGTGCAAAGGCTCAATGTAGATATAGTAGGGGTCAGTGAAGTGAAGTGGAAGGAAGACAAGGATTTCTGGTCAGATGAGTATCGGGTAATATCAACAGCAGCAGAAAATGGTATAACAGGTGTAGGATTCGTTATGAATAGGAAGGTAGGGCAGAGGGTGAGTTACTGTGAACAGTTCAGTGACCGGGTTGTTCTAATCAGAATCGACAGCAGACCAACACCGACAACGATAGTTCAGGTATACATGCCGACGTCGCAAGCTGAAGATGAACAGATAGAGAAAGTGTATGAGGATATTGAAAGGGTAATGCATTATGTAAAGGCGGACGAAAATCTAATAGTCATGGGCGACTGGAATGCAGTTGTAGGGGAAGGAGTAGAAGAAAACGTTACAGGAGAATATGGGCTTGGGACAAGGAATGAAAGAGGAGAAAGACTAATTGAGTTCTGTAACACGTTTCAGCTAGTAATAACGAATACCCTGTTCAAGAATCACAAGAGGAGGAGATATACTTGGAAAAGGCCGGTAGATACGGGAAGATTTCAATTAGATTACGTCATGGTCAGACAGAGATTCCGAAATCAGATACTGGATTGTAAGGCGTACCCAGGAGCAGATATAGACTCAGATCACAATATAGTAGTGATGAAAAGTAGGCTGAAGTTCAAGACATTAGTCAAGAAGAATCAATACGTAAGAAGTGGGATACGGAAGTACTAAGGAATGACGAGATACGTTTGAAGTTCTCTAACGCTATAGATACAGCAATAAGGAATAGCGCAGTAGGTATTACAGTTGAAGAGGAATGGACATCTCTAAAAAGGGTTATCACAGAAGTTGGGAAGGAAAACATAGGAACAAAGAAGTTAGCTGCGAAGAAACCATGGGTAACAGAAGAAATACTTCAGTTGGTTGATGAAAGGAGGAAGTACAAACATGATCCGGGAAAATCAGGAATACAGAAATACAAGTCGCTGAGGAATGAAATAAATAGGAAGTGCAGGGAAGCTAAGAAGAAATGGCTGCAGGAAAAATGTGAAGACATCGAAAAAGATATGATTGTCGGAAAGACAGACTCAGCATACAGGAAAGTCAAAACAACCTTTGGTGACATTAAAACAACGGTGGTAACATTAAGAGTGCAACGGGGATTCCACTGTTAAATGCAGAGGAGAGAGCAGATAGGTGGAAAGAATACATTGAAAGCCTCTATGAGGGTGAAGATTTGTCTCATGTAATAGAAGAAGAAACAGGAGTCGATTTAGAAGAGATAGGGGATCCAGTATTAGAATCGGAATTTAAAAGAGCTTTGGAGGACATACGGTCGAATAAGGCAGAAGGGATAAATAACATTCCATCAGAATTTCTAAAATCATTGGGAGAAGTGGCAACAAAACGACTATTCACGTTGGTGTGTAGAATATATGAGTCTGTCGACATACCATCTGACTTTCGGAAAAGCATCATCCACACAATTCCGAAGACGGCAAGAGCTGACAAGTGCGAAAATTATCGCACAATCAGCTTAACAACTCATGCATCGAAGCTGCTTACAAGAATAATATACAGAAGAATGGAAAAGAAAATTGAGAATGCGCTAGGTGACGATCAGTTTGGCTTTAGGAAAAGTAAAGGGACGAGAGAGGCAATTCTGACGTTACGGCTAATAATGGAAGCAACGCTCAAGAAAAATCAAGACACGTTCATAGGGTTTGTCGACCTGGAAAAAGGGTTCGACAATATAAATTGGTGCAAGTTGTTCGAGATTCTGAAAAAAGTAGGGGTAAGCTATAGGGAGAGACGGGTCATATACAATATGTACAACAACCAAGAGGGAATGATAAGAGTGGACGATCAAAAACGAAGTGCTCGTATTAAGAAGGGTGTAAGACAAGGCTGTAGCCTTTCGCCCCTACTCTTCAATCTGTAGATCGAGGAAGCAATGATGGAAATAAAAGAAAGGTTCAGGAGTGGAATTAAAATACAAGGTGAAAGGATATCAATGATACGATTCACTGATGACATTGCTATCCTGAGTGAAAGTGAAGAAGAATTAAATGATCTGCTGAACGGAATGAACAATCTAATGAATACACAGTATAGTTTGAGAGTAAATCGGAGAAAGACGAAGGTAATGAGGAGTGGTAGCAATGAGAACAGCGAGAAACTGAACATCAGGAATGATGGTCACGAAATCCATGAAGTTAAGGAATTCTGCTACCTAGGCAGTAAAATAACCAATGACGGACGGAGCAAGGAGGACATCAAAAGCAGACTCGCTATGGCAAAAAAGGCATTTCTACTAATATCAAATACTGGCCTTAATTTGAGGAAGAAATTTCTGAGGATGTACGTCTGGAGTACAGCATTGTATGGTAGTGAAACATGGACTGTGGGAAAACCGGAACAGAAGAGAATCGAAGCATTTGAGATGTGGTGCTATTGACGAATGTTGAATATTAGGTGGCCTGATAAGATAAGGAATGAGGAGGTTCTAAGCAGAATCGGAGAGGAAAGGAATATGTGTAAAACACTGATAAGGAGAAGGGACAGGATGATAGGACATCTGCTAAGACATGAGGGAATGACTTCCATGGTACTAGTGGGAGCTGTAGAGGGCAACAACTGTAGAGGAAGACAGAGATTGGAATACGTCAAGCAAATAATTGAGGACGTAGGTTGCAAGTGCTACTCTGAGATGAAGAGGTTAGCACAGGAAAGGAATTCGTGGCGGGCCCCATCAAACCAGTCAGTAGATGACAAAAAAAAAATCATGTTTCTGTTTACATAATGTGTTTGTTATGAAAGTGATTGCTATTTTCAATTATTCTAATGTTGTGCACTTCTTTATCTGTTAGCACGTTATTTGAATTCATTTTCTACGGACAGAGTAATGTATAATTTAATTTTGTATGAAACTGTAAATTGATGTAAACAGAATCTTCGAAATTGTTATGTGAAGCGAGGTATATCAGCGATGTAGATTAGCATCGCTAGGTCGAAAGAGAAGGCATCAACAAAGAGTCTGGAACTAGAAGAAGAGAGTGGAGGTGACTGTCGTGCCGCATATGTATTCCTACACATTGTGTTCGTGGTCACTGAAAAATATCAGCATTTGGACAGTACTAAATTTGTGATCTCGGTTTGTACCACGATTAAAAGAACTAGTGACTTTATGTGTCTCGTTGCTCATTTGCGGAACTGCTATTTGACTCATTAAGAATAAAACTTCGAAATGCAAAGCGGTAAGTTACGTCCACACCGTAATGACATTTTTTCGATTGTAGACAGCACAAACCTGTTTAGTGGTTACCAGTGACTATGGAATGAAACAAAAAATGTGGTCACACATTTTCGTGACGTATATTGATACGAAGAAGTTTAATTGTGAATGTACAATGTGCTGATTGCAGTTTTTTTCAATTGCACAACACGGCATGAATTGTTTGGGAAAACCACGGAATAATGCTTTACTATTGAATTAACTTGATTTACTTTCGTTCTTCGGACGTATACACACTGGAAAGGGCCCCTCCGCGATCGGAAACCATAAATCTGATTGTAACAAACATTATTACGTCAGGTTACGTCACACAATATTGGAAAGAAGCTTGTTTTATTTTCGCCGTTGTATGAAAATACCCAGAGTGTAATTAATTCTGCAAACACGGAGCGTACCTGTCACATTTGTAACTGGTGGTAACGATCAAAGAGATCAGCGAGACAACACCAGTTACTGGATTACACGCTCAATGATCATGGTCCAACGACGCGGATGTCGACGACTCGCTGGAAGCTAAGTGAAAACTAAGTTGGAACTATTTTAAAGATATATTGGTTAAGAGACACCGTGAACTACATGGTTCTAATCAGTGGTGTAAAAACTCCTTATACAGAAACCAATAACTTTACTTGGTCATTCATTTTACGTAATTGTAAATTGTCATGCTGTAATACTATTCACCTTTATTTTCAATAACGTTCAGAACAGTAGTTAAAATTTTGTTTCATTCATTTAATTTTTTTTCATAACAGTAATAACTTTGCGAACCTATTAACTTCGGTCATTTTTGAGAACAATAGTTAGTAATGGTAATGAGACAAGAATAAAATATTTTTTTCATTTGCTTCTAATTGCTAATGTTTCTTTATTTATGTAGTCTGTAAGTGTTTATTTACATTTGCATGTTTTGTTGCTTCTCATTTAATCTCGTACTAATTATTATGCTCTGACGATGAATTTTGCTCACTGTTCGTTATCCGCCTTAACATTTATAGATAGAAACACGTCACGGGCTGTTAAATTTGTTTAGGAGAATATTTTATTAGTGGTAATGAGTTTGATTTAGACTAATGGGTGATCATGCGTAATGTTATAGTTTTTGGACAATTCATTGCATGTGTGAATGTATTGTTCAGCCAAGTTGAAGAACAGTAGGGAATTCCTTGTTCCAGTTAACTTAAAATTTCTGGGCACGATGAATTTAAGCCGCGCGGATTGGCCGCGCCGTTAGAGGCGACATATCACGGATAGCGTGGCCCCTCCCTCCGGATGTTCGAGTCCTCTCGCGAGCATGGATGTGTGTGTTGTTTTTAGCATAAGTTTGTCTATGTAGTTTGTAGGTCTAAGGACCGATGACCTCTGCTGTTTGGTCCCTTTGGAATTCACACACATTTTAACATTTTTTGATGAATCTAGGGGAGATGGATAGAAGTAGCTTCAGTTGGAGTAGTCGGACACGGTCAGTTCTAGCCCATTCGAGGTTCGAGAGGTGGTGTTTCGGATGTTAGAGTTACATCTTTTTATATCCCCTGGTACTTTACCGTCACATATTGCGACTGTGTTGCGATAGGGCGAATGAAACAACGAACACATTTTCACATGTGCTGTAATGTGCCAATGTCACAGAGTATATAGCTTTCGCTAAGACTATTTATTGCTCAATAACTCACAGATCTCTGGTCGCAACACTCACCCACTGCCACGCACCGCAGTCGTATTACCTTTCTAACAGCACGAGACCAAGGACTATCTACTACCGCAAACCACGAGTGCGTGGCTGTGTGTTGTCATCTAGAAAACCTTGTCAATACGTACACACACAAGGCTTTTACATATAGATGTAGATTAGGTATTCGAAATGTGCACAAAAAAAATTACCGAGCGAGGTGGCCCAGTGGTTAGCACACTAGACTCGCATTCGGGAGGACGACGGTTCAATCCCGTCTCCGGCCATGCTGATTTATGTTTTCCGTGATTTCCCTAGATAGTTTCAGGCAATTGCCGGGATGGTTCCTTTGAAAGAGCACGGCCGATTTCCTTCCCAATCCTTCCCTAACCCGAGCTTGCGCTACGTCTCTAATGACCTCGTTGTCGACGGCACGTTAAACACTAACCAACACCACACACAAAAAAAATTAATGAAGAAATGAGACTCCATCTAGTAATTATCAGTCTTTTGCACAATACGTATTTTATGCTTCACAGAAATGCTCGTTGAACACGCAACTTTGATTAAAAATTTGATTCCAGCTAGAACTGAACCCAAGTGTCGCACAAGGCAAGCGAGTAGCACTTCACGAAAGGACCACACTGTTTGTTAAAAAGCGCATACTTTGTTTTGCTATATGCAACATGCCTGGGAAAACTTGTAAACAGAAAAAAACATCCTTTGCTATGGTAGCATGTGTCGTGTGATGTACTTCTTTATTCAAAATTGCCAGAAATGCACTATACAAGTTTCCTCGAGGGAGGTGTTCAGGTATTCTGAAATGCGTCGCTCCGTTACGAGTGGTGTAGCAATGGCGTGTGGTTAATGATTAGGAGTACATGTTGTGTGTGTTTTGTGTGCTAACCGCATGTAGGAATGGTTATTAATATTTGTCGGTCTCTCCCGAGTGTGTGCATGTTTTCCCAGCGAGTTTAGGCACCACGTCAAGCGATATAGAATTTGGATCGCTCCGCGAGTTCGTCGGCCGTTCGTAGTAAGAGATCTAAGTGTGCCATACGTGCGAAACGCTTGAAGGTTCATCTCCCGAAAGTTGATTCCCGCTTCTTGGTACTGTCAGCTGTAAATTGAGATCTGAGTTACACAATCTGGTTGAAATCCTGTATTGCATTTCTGTTAGAGTGATTGCATCACTGGCGTAGTGAGTTTAGTAGTGTGCAACGAAACCTGCACAGAGTTGGTTACTATGCGGTAAGCTCCTGAAAGTTCGAGTGTTTTGAATTCTTTTCTCCGCTTGGCACCTGGATTATGAAATGTGAAACTACTGGCTAACTTCGGTCATGTTCTGTTTGCAGCATAGTAGAGATTAATTCCTGTATAGGCACCGAAGCGTGATTTTGGTTAGCGTGCGTGTTCCTGGACAATCATGTATAACATGTTAAGGAATCGATTTTGGCTCCAACGTGAGTGGTTCCGCAGTGACATTTGATCTGTCATTAAGCACACATGTCTCGTGTTGAAATGAAATGGTTGAAATGGCTCTGAGCACTATGGAACTTACCTGCTGAGGTCATCAGTCCCCTAGAACTTAGAACTACTTAAACTTGACTAACCTAGAGACATCACACACATCCATGCCCGAGGCAGGATTCGAACCTGCGACTGTAGCGGTCGCTAGGTTCCAGACTGTAGCGCCTAGAACCGCTCGGCCATCCCGGCCAGCTGTCTCGTGCTGTTTCGTAGGCAAACCACAAGAAAGATAAGTCTGACGGCTTGTATAAGTTCTTGTGCTTTGAGATGGCAGTGACATCCTTTTGAAATATCTTATTGATCCCATATCTCATTGGTATGATAAGAGTACTGAGTTAATTGACGAGGGAATAAGTGACACTAATCATTTGAGAGGAAAGACGAGAAAGTTTCGCATGTATGCTGTGTGGAAGCCTGAGCAACATAAGACTGGAGGTACTAACGTGCTTCAGATACTTTGTCATGATCTTGTTAATAGTCTTTTTGCTCTTGTTTTGTCGGACGAACGTGGCCCTCTTTAGATACGTCATCGCCTTGTGTTGCTCTGTATTTGCCTTGAGTATTCTCGTCGTGATTTTGATATTCCTTTTGTGTTGACCACATGTCCGCGCATTTATTTTAAGTCATCGGCGTGTGTTCATCAGCGTTGGCCTTAAGGATAGCCGTTGTGTGCTTTCCCTGGTTCTAAGGAACGAGGTCTTTATTGGTTATGTTATGTAAACATTTCATATACTTGTCCGTGCTGATTTTTTACTGACGCGTACGTATTTTTTTTTTAAGTTGTACCCTTGCGTTGCGGAAGGCAGAACGAAAGTACGATCGTTGTCAAGGTTATCTACTTTCCTCTGTGGCTGTCTTGATCTCTCATCTGCAAAGTGTTGCAGGAAAGATGTTTCTAGTACTTTAGTGATAAATTAGCCAATGGCGCTGATTACTACTAAGGATACAGCCGTATGCTGAATGTTACTGTTTGGCCGGCCGGAGTGGCGGTTCTAGGCGCTACAGTCAGAAACCGCACGGCCGCTGCGGTCGCAGGTTCGAATCCTGCCTCGGGAATGTCTGTCTGTGATTTCCTTAGGTTAGTTAAGTTTAAGTAGTTCTAAGTTATAGGGGACTGATGACCACAGCAGTTAAGTCCCATAGTGCTCAGAGACATTTGAACCAGTTTTTGTTGCTGTTCGTGGTGATCAAGCTAGTGCCCGTTTAGTTATAAAAGAGCTAGGTTCCCGCTCTGAACTGCAGGCACAGATTAAGCTACTGCTCATGAAACCTAGTTGAGTGATATTTTATGATAATTCTCTACTGTCATAGATATAAGTGAAATTAACAAACAGTGAGTACTCTATCTTCAGTAGCTGTCGGTGTAGGTTAGCGACCGACGGCTACTGTGTCTACTAATGTTGGTAACTAACTGGGCACGTGCAAAATATCTTGAGTACGTAACTACTTAGCCATAAATGTTGTTTCTTAATCGTAGTGCATGTTCAAGTCAACTTCATCCTTAATGAGAACAGATATGTTGAAATCCCTGTCTATTGATTGTTCCATTCAAGTTTTAGTGCACTGCCTGATTGAACCTTTTGTCTGGTTTTAAGTACTGTCAGATAGCGATGTTCTTTCGTGAAGTGAAATCACATGATAATCCAGATTTGTTTCAGAGTAATAATGCTTCCGTTTGCCATCGGACTTACACTTCCAGCAGTGGTACAGCTGGGTCGTGTCCTCACATCTGTCATCTGGCTCATTACAAGGATGTAGGGCGTTCCCAATTGGCGTCGCATCAGGAGACTTAACGAGATTTGAAAAAAAAAGAGAAAGAGTGAAAGAACAAATAAATTTGTCAGCTCAACCTATCCCCGGTCGCAAACAACGCAGTGCTCGAACTCTCTTTCACGCTCTCTGCCGTTTAACTTTATTTGAGGAGAACTGCTTAGAAGCATTACAATAAAAACAATGAAGTTAAGCAACCATCAGTAAATTTGTCTTCGTTTTAACTGTCCCATTACGCCTAGCCTCTCTCTTAAGGCTAATTAACTTTGAAACAGATATTTCTCCTAGTAAATGAGTACAAAACTAGAAACTTCATTCGATGTGGCTAGCTGGCACAGAAGGTGACGGACCACATACCAAAACCTCCGGTGTTGTAGTTTAAGAGTATTCTGCCCCTTATCGCTTCATACACCTTCAGTTCAGAGATTTGAGGAACACAAAGGAGTACCACCTGCAATATGACCAATAGGACCATTGTGGTGTTCAAACTAACACTCAGGTTGACGAAAGCTCTGCTACTGAATCCCCCTAGCAGATTAAAAGCGTGTAGCAAACTGGGACTCGAACCTGAGACTTTTGCCTTTCGGGGGAGGTGCTTTACCGACCGATAAATCCACGCTCGACTCATGACCCTCTCTCTCAGCTTTACGTCCGCCAGTATCTCATCTCCTATTGGCCAAACTTCGCAAAAGTTCTCCTGTGTACATTGTAGGCCTGGCACTCTTGGAAGGAAGGTACCTGTTAGATACTCAGTTGGTAGAGCACTTGCCCGCGAAAGGTAAAGGTTCCGAGTTCGAGTCTCGGTCAGGCACTCAGTTTTAACCTGCCAGGGAGTTTCATGTCAGCTCACACTCGAATTCCATGTGAAAATTTATTCTGTGAGCTTTATCTTTGTTGCATATTCTCTGTAATCGCGTGTAAATTTATTATGAACTGGCATTAGCCGTACAAATAGGTCTTTTTTGCTCCATTTTAATATAAATCGTGTGCGCTCTAATCTGATTCCGTTAATTTATACCACGCATTTGTTCACTAGTGTGTGATAATAGTGCCACTCATCAGATTAAAATAATAATAATAATAATATACGAGAAATAACTCATCAAAGGAAGTATCATTAATATAACGAACGTGGTAAACAGTTTTTATTCCATAACTCCGTCTCTCTCAATCTTTTATGACTGTGCAGCATGCAGCGTACATTTTCGTATACAGGGTGAGTCACTTAACGTTACCTGCTGGATATATTTCGTAAACCACATCAAATACTGACAAACCGATTCCACTGACCGAGCGTGAGGAGAGGGGCTAGTGTAATTGTTTAATACAAACCATACAAAAATGCACGGAAGTATGTTTTTTAAAACTAACCTACGTTTTTTTAAAATGGAACCCCTTTAGTTTTGTTAGCACATCTGAACATATAAACAAATACGTAATCAGTGCCGTTTGTTGCATTGTAAAATGTTACTTACATCCGGAGATATTGTAATAAAGTTGATGCTTGAAACCTCCGACGTTCAGTTGCGTGTTGTAACAAACACGGGCCACGGTCGGCTTCAGCATCTGCAGGGACATGTTTACGATGACGACCGTGTTTACGAGTGTGGCTGTAGTGCACTGTTGTGGTTTGGTCTAGCTGTCGCAGTGTCCGCATGTAGCGCTTGCTGCTATTGTTATTCTGCATTCGTCTGCGCACGCAGACCAACTGTGGTACACCGTGTTACCAGACGTCTCTGATAGTGTAGTGTTGTTGGAACTGTGACCATTGTGTACTCGAACTCTGAAAAGGCGGAGATGATACTCATCTATGGCGAGTATCGACGAAATGCAGCTGAAGCCTGCAGGGTGTATGCAAAACGGTAACCGGACAGAGAGCATTCAACATGCCGCACATTGTAAAACATCTACCGCCAACTGCATGCAACAGGTATAGTCGTAGCACGCAAACGGGTCCGTAACAGGCCTGTCACGGGAGACGCGGGTGCAGTCGGAGTGTTAGCTGCTGTTGCCATGAACCCACACATGAGTACAGGGGACATTGCGAGAGCCGGTGGACTGAGTCAAAGTAGTGTCATGCGCATACTGCATCGTCGCCGCTTTCACCTGTTTCATGTGTCGCTACATCAGCAATTACATGGTGATGACTTTAATCATCGAGTGCAATTCTGTCAATGGGCATTAACAGAGAATGCGTTTCTGTTCTACCTGTTTACCGATGAAGCGGGTTTTACAAACCACGGGGAAGCGAATCTACGGAACATCCATCACTGTCCGTGGACAATCCTCGCTGTCTCAGACAGGTAGAACGACAGCGACCGTGAACTGTAAATGTATGGTGCGGAATCATTGGCGGGCACCTAATTGGTCCTCACTTCATTGCAGGGGCCCAAACAGCTGCAACATACATCGTGTTTCTACAGAATGATCTGCCAACGTTGCACGAAAATGTTCCACTGGAAACGCGTCACGAATGTGGTATCAGCATGATGGTGCACCTGCACATTCCGCAATTAATACTAGGCTGACCCTTGACAGGATGTTCGACGGGCGTTTCAAAGGACGTGGAGAACGCATAAATTGGCCAGCCCGTTCTCCTGATCTTACACCTCTGGACTTCTTTTGTGGGGTACGTTAAAAGAGAATGTGTACCGTGATGTGCCTACAACCCCAGAGGATATGAAACAACGTATTGTGGCAGCCTGCGGCGACATTACACCAGATGTTCTGCGGCGTGTACGACATTCATTACGCCAGAGATTGCAATTGTGTGCTGCAAATGATGGCCATCACGTTGAACATCTATTGGCCTGACATGTCGGGACACACTCTATTCCACTCTGTAATTGAAAACGGAAACCACGTGTGTACGTGTACCTCACCCCTCATGGTAATGTACATGTGCGTCAGTGCAAAAGACCATTAAAAAGGTGTTAGCATGTGGACTTAATGTGCTGTTCCAGGCTCTTCTGTACCTAAGGCCCATCACCGTTCCCTTTGGAACCCTACGTAATTCGCTGCTCTCCGATACACACGATCGAACAGCGGAGGAGTGGTACTCAAGCGCCAACTTTAGGTTACAATATCTCCGGATGTAATTAACATTTTACAGTACAACAAACGGCACTGATTACGTATTGTTTATAAGTTCAGATGTGCTAACAAAGCTAACGGAGTTCCATTAAAAAAAAAACATACTTCCGTGCATTTTTGTATGGTTTGTATTAACTAATTACACAAGTCCCTCTCCTCACGTTCGGTCTGTGGAATCGATTCGCCAGTATTTCATGTCGTTTACGAAATATATCCAGCGGTAATGTTAGGTGACTCACCCTGTATATATACACATATACATTACTGGCCATTACAATTGCTACACCAAGAAGAAATGCAAATTATAAACGGGAATTTATTAAACAAATATATTATACTAGAACTGACATGTGATTACATTTTCACGCAATTTGAGTGCTTAGATCCTGAGAAATCAGTACTCAGAACAACCACCTCTGGCCGTAATAACAACAGAGCTTGGATGGCGCGTACAGGTACAGCTGCCCATGCAGCTTCAACACGATACCACAGTTCATCAAGAGTAGTGACTGGCGTATTGTGACGATACAGTTCCTCGGCCACCATTGACTAGACGTTTTCAATTGGTGAGAGATCTGGAGAACGTGCTGACCAGGGCAGCAGTCGAACATTTTCTGTATCCAGAAAGGCCGGTACAGGACCTACAAAATGCGGTCGTGCATTATCCTGCTGAAATGTAGGGTTTCACTGGGATCGGATGAAGGGTAGAGCCACGAGTCCTAACACATCTGAAATGTAACGTCCAAAGTCCCGTCAATGCGAACATGAGGCGACCGAGACTTGTAGCCAATGGCACCCCATACCACCACGCCAGATGATACGCACGTATAGCGATGGCGAATATACGCTTCCAATGTGCGGTTACCGCGATGTCGCCAAACACGGATGCGACCATCATGATGCTGTAAACAGAACTTGGATTCATCCGAAAAAATGACGTTTTGCCATTCGTGCACCCATATTCGTCGTTGAGTGCACCATCGCAGGCACTCCTGTCTGTGATGCAGCGTCGTGGTCTCAGAGCTGGTAGTCCATGCTGCTGCAAACGTCGTCGAACTGTTCGAGCAGAAGGTTGTTGTCTTGAAAACGTCCCTATCTGTAGACTCAGGGATCGAGACCTGGCTGCACGATCCGTTTCAGCCATGCGGATAAGATGCCTGTCATCTTGACTGCTAGTGATAGGAGGCCATTGGGATCCAGCACTGCGTTCCGTATTACCTCCTGAATCCACCGACTCCATATTCTGCTAACAGTCATTGGATCTCGACCAACGCGAGCAGCAATGTCGCGATACGATAAACCGCAATCGCGATAGGCTACAATCCGACCTTTATCAAAGTCGGAAACGTGATGGTACGCATTTCTCCTCCTTACACGAGGCAACACAAAAACGTTTCACCAGGTTACGCCGGTCAACTGCTGTTTGTGTATGAGAAATCGGTTGCAAACTTTCCTCATGTCAGCACGTTGTACATGTCGCCACCGGCGCCAGCCTTATGTGAATGCTCTGAAGAGCTAATCATTTGCATATCATAGCATCTTCTTCTTGTCGGTTAATTTTCGCGTCTGTAGCACGTCATCTTCGTGGTGTAGCAATATATATATATATATATATATATATATATATATATATATATATATATATATATATATATATATGCTAGGAAGATGAAAAGCATGTGTTTATTGTGGCAACGGCAGCGACCGAGTACGGACACATTTATTTTACCGAATTTCGACGTTCGTCTATGAGCATGTGTACACTAATATTGGTACCACTAACAGACTTTAGACATGATAAGCAATAAATGCGTGTTGTTGTGATCTTCAGTCCGAAATCTAGTTTGATCTAGCTATAGACGCTAGTCTGCCTTGTAAGAGCCACTTCATGTTTGCATAACTACTACTTTCTACATCCATCTGAACATGTTTTCTCTAACCAAGTCTTAGTCTCCATCTTCAGATTTCACTCACCACAGTCTGGTTCCATTATCAAATTAATTATTTCTTGATTCCACAGGACTTGTCCTGTCAACCGATCCCTTCTTTTGGTGAACTTCGGCCACAATCTTATTTACTTCCCAACTGGAATTAGTACCTCTGCAGCAATTACACTAATTACTCACATAAATTTTGACATTCTTCTCTATCATCAGTTTAAAAAAATTAAATTTCCGTGTCGTCTGAATTTTTTATCGTCAACGACTCACATTCATGCAAACCTGTACTTTAATTTATATTCGATCCTAACAAATTTCACTTTCTGAGAAACGTATTTCTTGATATTATTAGCCTGCATTTTCTATTTTCTATCCTCTCTATTTCGGCCGTTGCCTACCTACCTAATCTAATTACCTCCTTTCTCTGCCTCGTGATGACTGGGTGTTGTGTGATGTCCTTAGGTTAGTTAGGTTTAAGTAGTTCTAAGTTCTAGGGGACTGATGACCATAGCTGTTATGTCCCATAGTGCTCACAGCCATTTGAACCATTTTTAATTACCTCAGCATCGCCTGATTTAATTCGACTACATTCCATTACCCATTTCTTTGATTTTCATGCTATAACCTCTTTTCAGCTTACTGTCTGAACAAATGGTCTTTCATGTCCTTTGAAATCTCTGATATACTCAGAATTTTATTATCAAGTCTTAATGTTTTTATCTCCTCTCTGTGAACCGCTATTCCCTAGCCTTATCTCTCCTTGGTTTTCTTTACTAAATAACATTTTGAAACTACCATATCCCAATCCGTTCTATACTTTTGCTTCCCATTGATACTTTTAACTGCAATATGATCCTGTACAGGTTGTCCATATGCTTCGGCTCTCTGTATTTTTTCCCCTCCTAGTTTACAAGAGTCTACCCTGACAGCAGTGTTAAAAGTTTTCTCTAAGTACAAAAATGCTATCGTCGTCGGTTTGCCTCTTTTCAGCCTTTCTTCTAAGGTAAGACCTAGGGTCAGTATTGCCTAGCGTGTTCTTTCACTCATCTGGAAACTGAACTTTTTTAGAGTAAGGTCAACTTCTCCCAGTCTTCCCATTCTGTAATAATTAATTCGTGTCAGTATCTTGTAACCATGACGCATTAAACTGATGGTTTGATAATATTCACACCTGCTGTCAACACTTATCATTTTTAAAACTGGAATACGTAGTTTCTTCTTGAAATCCGAAGGTGTCTCATACAGTATATCTTGTCTATAAGGGGCGCATGCGATAGTTTGTAGGGTTGGAGATTGGAGGGGGGTAGGGGTAAAACATAGGGATATGGAGTAACTTTAATGATTTAGATGACGAAAGGCGACTTTTAATTAGCTATAAAACACTTCAGATTTGACCCTGTTAAAAATAAACGTAATACTGACTCTGAAAGCTTTTCTTAAAAAAAAAAGACACACCTACAACACTATATTTTTTCCTCTCCCTAATAGCTATGGGGGTTCCGCAGCCTGCTCTTGGCGCCGGGTATGTGCGCCCTTCCTTGTCTATCTGGAGGAATAGTTTTGTCATGGTACGTTCTCCCAAGGACCTCGATAATTGTGAGAAAATGTCATGCCTTATTTTGACTTGGGTCTTTCAGTTCTGTGTCGGATTTGTCTCTTAGTACATACTGTTATCTACTTCCTATTATCTTTTCATAATATAGACTCCGAGCAAGTTTGTATCCTTTGTTTAATCCACCTACACATTCCTCCCTCCTTCCAGCTTCCTCTTCTTTGCAAAGTACATGCTTTCCATTTGAACTCTTGATACTATACTTTTCTCTAGAGTTTATTTATTTGTTTTTAATTTTCTATAAGCTGTCTATTTTTCCCATAGGGATACTTGTACTACAGTTTGCATTTCTCCTAGGACCATTCCTTTGAGATTTAGCATTTTCTGTCAGTCATTTTAGGCGTCTGCATTCCCTTTCATCTGTTTCATTTGCTGCATTTTGTATTTTCTCTTTCCGTTAACTGAATTCAGTGCCTCGTGCGTTGTACGAAGGGCTCTACTAGGACTTGTCTTTCTTTCTGTTTGATCCTCTGCTGTCTTTACTGTTCCATCTCTTTCTCCTGTTTGTCAATCGTCACGAAATGCTCCGTTGAAGTACACATAATTAGAAATATTGTATGTTAGTAGCAAGATGTTAGGTTCATACAAAATAATAGTCTACAAGCCAGTTGCTTTCACATTTTGTATCTTACGATGCTGACATTTCAAAAAAAGGTGTTCCATTCAAATCACTGCTTTGGCTGTAGAATCCGACGGAAAGTGTAGAAATGTAGGTGCTACGCTCATTGTATGCATGTTTCACAGAAAACAAAATTTCGATTAATGCATAACAGTTTGTAATACAGTTCAAAGGACTTTAGAGGATAACATCTGAATTGGAATAGTATTGTATTTCGGGAGATAATCATGACAAAAGTAATATTTCACAAAGGATAATGATAAAGACAAAACACAGTGGTAGATTCACGAATTTAATTTCCACACAAAGCCGTCGAAATCAGGTGGAAGCTTTCCCCTGTCGCTGTTCGGTTCATTACTCTGCGGTAATCATGCGGAAGCTTCTGAACGACCATCACAACTTGGCCCGGAGCTGAAAGTCGTTGGACAATGAATAGCAACTGATATTTCGCAGCGGCCTGTTTAACAGCTATTGCGTCCCATTACCCTCGTATCGTGATAACGAGCTGCCTACTGTTGTTCGAGTTTAGTCACTGATCATGCCTGCGGGCATACAGCAAGTGTTTATCAGCGCATTTCATTGTAATAGGTGCTCTGGCCTCTCTCCGCATTTTCCAGCGTTCGGTATCGTTTCACATTAATATCCAATCGTGGACTGTTAAGCCGTAATGACGTGTGCAATAATTTGCATACATTTTTTACTTCCCACGTCCTCAGAGCAATGTCGAGGGCCCATTCCTGTCGTTACATTTTTGTACTAGTTAATCCAATTGTTTTGTACATAAATTTATCTAAGCAGTATGGAACTGCTTTGGGTCAGTGACTGGATTATAAATTTATCAAATAATTTTACTGTTGGAATCACTGTTTATTAATACACTCCTGGAAATTGAAATAAGAACACCGTGAATTCATTGTCCCAGGAAGGGGAAACTTTATTGACACATTTCTGGGGTCAGATACATCACATGATCACACTGACAGAACCACAGGCACATAGACACTGGAAACAGAGCATGCACAATGTCGGCACTAGTACAGTGTATATCACCCTTTCGCAGCAATGCAGGCTGCTATTCTCCCAAGGAGACGACCGTAGAGATGCTGGATGTAGTCCTGTGGCACGGCTTGCCATGCCATTTCCAGCTGGCGCCTCAGTTGGACCAGCGTTCGTGCTGGACGTGCAGACCGCGTGAGACGACGCTTCATTCAGTCCCAAACATGCTCAATGGGGGACAGATCCGGAGATCTTGCTGGCCAGGGTAGTTGACTTACACCTTCTAGAGCACGTTGGGTGGCACGGGATACATGCGGACGTGCATAGCCCTGTTGGAACAGCAAGTTCCCTTGCCAGTCTAGGAATGGTAGAACGATGGGTTCGATGACGGTTTGGATGTACCGTGCACTATTCAGTGTCCCCTCGACGATCACCAGAGGTGTACGGCCAGTGTAGGAGATCGCTCCCCACACCATGACGCCGGGTGCTGGCCCTGTGTGCCTCGGTCGTATGCAGTCCTGATTGTGGCGCTCACCTGCACGGCGCCAAGCACGCATACGACCATCATTGGCACCAAGGCAGAAGCGACTCTCATCGCTGAAGACGACACGTCTCCATTCGTCCCTCCATTCACGCCTGTCGCGACACCACTGGAGGCGGGCTGCACGGTGTTGGGGCGTGAGCGGAAGACGGCCTAACGGTGTGCGGGACCGTAGCCCAGCTTCATGGAGACGGTTAAGAATGGTCCTCGCCGATACCCCAGGAGCAACAGTGTCCCTAATTTGCTGGGAAGTGGCGGTGCGGTCCCCTACGGCATTGCGTAGGATCCTACGGTCTTGGCGTGAATCCGTGCGTCGCTGCGGTCCGGTCCCAGGTCGACGGGCACGTGCACCTTCCGCCGACCACTGGCGACAACATCGATGTACTGTGGAGACCTCACGCCCCACGTGTTGAGCAATTCGGCGGTACGTCCACCCGGCCTCCCGCATGCCCATTATACGCCCTCGCTCAAAGTCCGTCAGCTGCACATACGGTTCACGTCCACGCTGTCGCGGCATGCTACCAGTGTTAAAGACTGCGATGGAGCTCCGTATGCCACGGCAAACTGGCTGACACTGACGGCGGCGGTGCACAAATGCTGCGCAGCTAGCGCCATTCGACGGCCAACAGCGCGGTTCCTGGTGTGTCCGCTGTGCCGTGCGTGTGATCATTGCTTGTACAGCCCTCTCGCAGTGTCCGGAGCAAGTATGGAGGGTCTGACACACCGGTGTCAATGTGTTCTTTTTTCCATTTCCAGGAGTGTATTTACTAGCCCGACACGTTTCGACATCATTCGGCTATCATCAGATGCTAAAATTTATGGTAAGGACTATGAGACCAAACTGCTAAGGTCAACGGTCCCTAGGCTTTCGCATTACTTAATCTAACTTAAACTAACTTATGCTAAGTACAACACAGAAACCCGTGCCCGAGAGAGGACTCAAACCTCCGACGGAGGGAGCCGCGCGAACCGTCACAAGACGCCTAAGACAGCACCCCTACCCAGCCCGGCTCTTCAGTTGCATTTCAGCCAAATGTACATTATTCTGAAGTACGATGACGATATTCTGCTGGGTGTGTCACTGAGGTTAAGTGCGGAGATTTAACCCTGTACAGAAATATTCATTTATTTCAATGCGTACTGTAAGAGACTGGGAAACAGATTTGGAAATAATAAGGGAAATATTATTTGAATGATTTTTAAGATTATTATCTAATGTATTATCGGATAAAGGAGGGTTTCAGCTATCTGAACAGTCACTGTAGCTAGTGAAGCAAAAATTCAACAATAAGATTTCGCTATTAATGTACAGATATAAAAATTAAAAATGTTCTTATATCCCTGCTTCAAATGATTTCTTATACCTCTTCAACTCTGGTCTCTTTCAGATCCCAACACAGACAGGCTGCTACTAATTAGTGCAGGCTCGATTACTCATTAAAAATCATCCCTGGCCTCACTTTTATTGTTGTCCTAGATGTTATGGCTATCTAGCGGTTAGATAGTATGTCCTTTAATCAACTTAAAAAAATTACCGCCACAACTCCTTAAACGATTCAAATGTTTAAATCGTTTCATTGATGTCCTTACTTAAATTGTTTTCCTGGAACTTTATATGTCTGTTACACAGACCACAGTAATAACCGCAGTACCATCACTTAACAGTATCACATTCATATATTTATTTTTCAAAGGCTCTTAACTGCTGAACTTGTTTCAGTTTTAATGTAGTTCAAACAACTAAAATAATTTTTTATGTAAGCTTATTTATGTTATGGTACATATACATGGTACGATTATTTTTATTTCTTGGTTATTCAGTAAAAGTAAGATAAATATTTCAAATATTTTTTTTAGTAGAACAAGCATACCACTTTGCTGAAGTTTTGAAAGAAATTTGCGTTGTTACTTTCTAGCTTATCATTTAGCGACCTATTACCACATACTGAGCCATGAATGAAAATTTGTGGTTCTTCGTACAATCCTTTCGGTGACACTTCTGCAGTTTATGTAATGTATGAATATCGTTCGTCATATATTGGAGAAGGTGACCAGTATTCTTGACGTGGGTGGCTATTGCTGATCGAATTTAATAGTTTGTTTGGCAAGAGGGAAGTCGGAGTAATCCTCTAAATTACAGGTCCATATCACAAACGTCAATTTGCAGAAGGGTTTTGAACATATACTGTATTCGAACATTATGAAGTACCTCGAAAAAACGATTTATTGAGACACAGTCAGCACTGATTCAGAAAATACAGTTCTTACGAAACACAACGAGCTCTTTATACTAGTGATATAATGATTAACACCGACAGGAGATGTCTGAGTCCATATTTTTAGATTTCTAGAAGTTTTGCGACACAGTTCCTTACAAGCGTCTTCTGAAGAAAACTACGTGCCTACGGAGTATCGCATCAGTTGTGCGACTGGATTCGTGATTTCCTGTCAGAAAGGTCGTAGTTCGTAGTAATAGACGCACTTCATCGAGTAAAAGAGAAGTAATATCCGGCTTTTACCAAGGAAGTGTTATAGGCCCTCTATTGTTCCTGATCTATACTAACGATATAGGAGACAATCTGAGTAGCCGTCTTAGACTGTTTGCAGATGATGCTGTCATTTACCGTCTTGTAAAGTCACCAGCTGACCAAAACAAATTGCAAAATAATTTATATAAGATATCTGTATGGTGCGAAAAGTGCAAACTGACCCTGAATAAAGAAAAGCGTAAAGTTATTCAGATGAGTACTAAAAGAAATCCACTAAATTTCCATTACGCGATAACTCACACAAATCAGAGGGCTGTAAATTCAACTAAATACTTAGGTATTACAACTACAGATAATATAAATTGGAATTATCACTTAGATGATGTTGTGGGTAGAGCAAACCAAAGAGTGCGATTCACTGGCAGAACACCTAGAAGGTGCAACAGGTCTACTACAGAGACTGCTTACACCACGCTTGTCCGTCCTGTTCTGGAGTATTGCTCTGCGGTGTGGGATCCGCATCAGGCAGGACTGACGGATGACATCGAAAAAGTACAAAGAAGGGCAGCTAGTTTTGTATTATTACGAAGTAGGAGAGATCGTGCCACAGACATGATACCTGAATTGGAGTGACAATCGTTAAAACAAAGGTGTTTTTCTTTGCGACGGGATCTTCTCATGATATTTCAATCACCAGTTTTCTCCTTCGATTGCGAAAACATTCTGTTGACACCCACCTACATAAGGAGAAATGATCATCAGGGCTCGCACAGAAAAAATTAAGTGCTCGTTTTTTCCGCACGCTTTTCGAGAGAGAAACGTTGGAGAGACAGCTTGAAGGTGGTTCATTGAACCCTCTGGCAGACACTTTATTGTGAATAGTGGAGTAATCATGTAGATGTAGATGTAGATAAATAATTCAGGTGTTTGTTCTATGTTATTTTGCAAGTCTCTCACACTTTGCATACTTTACACACTACAGGGTGGTGCATTGATCGTGACCAGGCCAAATATGTCACGAAATAAGCATCAAACAAAAAACGACAAAGACTGAAACTCGTCCAGCTTGAGGGAGGAACCAGATGGCGCTATGGTTTGCTGGCTAGATGGCGCTGCCATAGGTCAAACGGATATCAACTGCGTTTTTTAAAATAGGAACCCCCATTTTTATTACATATTCGTGTACTACGTAAAGAAATATGAATGTTTTATTTGGACCACTTGTTTCGTTTGGTGATAGTTGCTGTTCTTACCGTCCAATAACATGTCGGTACAGTGTTATGTAAGTTAAAAGGAGACCTCTGCGGAGGAGACCTTGGTATAAAAATTTAGTTTTCTACGAATTCATAACAGGTACTTCTTTTACACGAAATTTGATGAAGTTATTAGAGTCTGAAAGTAATAGTCGTTATTACTGACCCTGGATGGAAACAATGGTGGTCTGATGTATAGATCATTTTCTTTTATTACAACGGTATTGCTGATGGATAAATTTAATTTTTCTTTTCCATTTAAAAGCACTTTTGCACCAGTCCTTAAGGTCCATCGAGCAACGTTTCAAATATTGGTCTAACCCATGAAACCGAGACCACGAACCGAGGATTTTCTTTTACATGGTCCAAGTTAATTTATATGAAGACTTTCGTTCATCTGAAGAATGGGATACAACCTGTCGTCTTTCACCATGACGTCATAGTTTACTCACAGATGTCTTTATTTTAGAGCCATAGATGATAAATCATTATCTTCTGTGGCGAGGCGTCATCATTGCAAAAGGGAGGACGAGACATTGTGTACGATTTTTGCCACTTGTATTAGTTATTATTCGTTCGTTACGAATTCATTCGGCACGTATTTTCATTCTTAGTGAGTTTGAGTTATTTTGAAAGAACTGTTTTTCATTCTGGACAATTTTTATTTTTTTGTTTTTCGTTTGTAGGTATGGATTTATCCATTTATGAAGCAGGGTTCGTCAACTGCAGTACGGAATACAAATTTTACAGAATGTAACTCCATCTTCTGGGAGAGTATGGGACTACGGCTGTTCAATGTTCAGAAAAACAATACCAATCGCCGTTATGTAGGTTTATTTCTAGGCAACCAGTTTCGACGTTAGACTACGACATCTTCTGTCAAAACTGTGGAAGATATAACACAACAATAATTACATAATGAAATACAGAGCATATTGACTAAAAGAATCAAGTGTTACATATTACTTTACGTAATGAGTATTATACATTGAATGTTATATCAGAGCAATAAATCACATTAAAATACAGAGCGTATTGCTTAAAAGCTGCAAGTGTTACATTTAAATTTACTTATTTAAAAGAACTTACTCTTAATACAACTCCATAATACATCGTAATATCAACAATCAGATGTAATTATTTAGTTATTCATACATATTGTAAAATCTTCGGTATCGTCATAGACGTATTAATAAAACAGAAGTGTTATAGTAAAAATGGTTCAAATGGCTCTGAGCACTATGGGACTTAACATCTGAGGTCAGCAGTCCCCTAGAACTTAGAACCACTTAAACCTAACTAACCTAAGGACATCACACACGTCCATGCCCGATGCAGGATTCGAAACTGCGACCGCAGCGGTCGCGCGGTTCGAGACTGATGCGCCTAGAACCGCTCGGCCACTTCGGCCGGGTGTTATAGTAACGTAACCATCACTCCAGCACATCTATTGTCTTCAAAACGTATGACTATACGTGGGAGACGCCCGGTCGTCTAAACGTAAACGACTGGTAAGAGGAACTGAAAAATCATATGTAAAACAGTACCATCAACATAATTCAGGTGAAGTAAAAAGGGGAGGGGGGTCGCTATAATGAATGGGAATATTTAAAGTAAGTATATACAAAGGACGAAACAATAAAAGGCATTGCAACTATTGTACTCAGTGGTTGTAAATATTATTGTACACGGAGGAAACACAGGAATACTCTATGATGACGACAGTAAGAGGTACAAATCAAAATACGCAAGGTAGAAAGTATCTTTTAGTCTATGCAAGAGATAGGCCTTAGTTACCACAACCTAAATTGTATATTACGTACGTAATATGCTCTGTATTTCAGTATGTAACTATTGCCATGTGATATCCTCCACAGTTTTGGCCTGAAGATGACGTAGTTTATCGTCGAAACTGGTTGCCTAGAAATAAACCTATATGAAACGGCGATTGGTATTGATGTTATTGAAATTTTGCAGATGTCGCTTTTTTTCTCCTTTGCTTGCACTGCATTACTACTATATTTTTCAATCGATACTACTACTATCGAAGACGAAAAGACCGACATGCGAAAATCCGTAAATCAGTTGATCTATACAGGTCAACAGAAGAATATGATACTAGTACTAGCAAAGACGAAAAAACCGAGTTACTTAACAATGGCACCCTGTAACTCAGCTGAATTACGAAGGCTGTTCTCCGGCTGACCTATGTAGATCAACTGAAGTACTGGATACAACAGTCTTTATCTATGTCACTATTATTCGCCTTCGATAGCACTAGTATCCCGTTCTTCAGTTGACCTATATAGGCCATCTGAAGTACGGGATACAAATTTTACTTATGTCGAGTTGTTGCCTTCGCCAACACTAGTATCGTATTCTTCAACTGAAGTATGGGATACAACTTTTTCGTATGTGATTTTGTTTTTCGCCTTCGCGTAGTTCAACTGCGTTGCAGGATGCCAACGTTATAACTTATTTCAAAACTACAACTGAACATATATTCCAATTTTGGCTTAATTAGTCCATTCTAGCCACCGTTGCTCTCCAGGAACAAGATGTGAGACAGGAGTTTCGCGAGTAACATCCTTGTATAAAGCATTATCTATTCTTAAAAGGTACAAAGAAACGTGCCAAAGTGTTTACGTTCCTACGAGAGCGGTGGCGCTACTAGTGCAGATCTGACATATGACGAAATGATGACGTCGCCTACCAAGGGCTATTTTTTGTAACATACAACAAAAAAATGGTTCAAATTGCTCTGAGCCCTATGTGACTTAACTTCTGAGGTCGTCAGTCGCCTAGAACTCAGAACTAATTAAACCTAACTAACCTAAGGACACCACACACATCCATGCCCGAGGCAGGATTCGAACCTGCGACCGTCGCGGTCGCTCGGCTCCAGACTGTAGCGCCTATAACCGCACGGCCACTCCGGCCGGCTACAACAAAAACTTGTTAATTTTACAGATTATTGTGTAGAGCAATATTACTAACAAACATTGTAAGTAGGCTGTTTAGGTTTTTATGTTGGTAACGTCGCGTAGCCATCTGTATGAAAATCACTGGCTGTGCTGTGTGCAGTCTGAGGCCGGTCGACATTGTTGCAATATTCGCTATTGTAGTGTTGGGCAGTTGTCTGTTAACAGCCGGTAGCGTTGCGCAGTTGGAGGTGAGACGCCAGCAGTGGTGGATGTGGGGAGAGAGATGGCGGATTTTTGAGAGCGGATGATCTGGACGTGTGTCTATCAGAGACAGTAAATTTGTAAGACTGGATGTCATGGACTGATATATATATATAATGACTTTTGAACACTATCAAGGTAAATACTTCGTTTGTTCTGTATCAAAATCTTTCAATTGCTAACTATGTCTATCAGTAGTTAGTGCCTTCAGCAGTTATAATCTTTTATTTAGCTGGCAGCAGTGGCGCTCGCTGTATTGCAGCAGTTCGAGTAACAAAGGTTTTTGTGAGGTAACTGATTCATGGCAGGTATAGGTTATTGTTAGTCAGGGCCATTCTTTTGTAGGGTTTTTTGAAAGTCAGATTGCATTTGCTAAAAATATTATGTGTCAGTTTAATGTTGATCAGAACAAGTAAAGAGTGTAATGTCTGAATACGTTCAGCTTTTTGCTCAGCCGTTTGAAAAGCAAATAATGTAAGAGGTTTATCAGCACAGTCATTAATTAATTTTTCTAAGGGGACGTTTCATAGCATTAACATTTGGAATTATAGCACTGAAACATTGCCTTGCACTGTACCTGGGGTTTCTTTTATTACATGAATGAAAGCGCACGTAAACCTGTGAGAGAATGCATCGACGGGACCACATGCTACACATGTGAAGGTTGTGCTGAGTTGCATGTTGTATATTTTTCATTAGTTAATACACTCCTGGAAATGGAAAAAAGAACACATTGACACCGGTGTGTCAGACCCACCATACTTGCTCCCGACACTGCGAGAGGGCTGTACAAGCAATGATCACACGCACGGCACAGCGGACACACCAGGAACCGCGCTGTTGGCCGTCGAATGGCGCTAGCTGCGCAGCATTTGTGCACCGCCGCCGTCAGTGTCAGCCAGTTTGCCGTGGCATACGGAGCTCCATCGCAGTCTTTAACACTGGTAGCATGCCGCGACAGCGTGGACGTGAACCGTATGTGCAGTTGACGGACTTTGAGCGAGGGAGCATGCGGGAGGCCGGGTGGACGTACCGCCGAATTGCTCAACACGTGGGGCGTGAGGTCTCCACAGTACATCGATGTTGTCGCCAGTGGTCGGCGGAAGGTGCACGTGCCCGTCGACCTGGGACCGGACCGCAGCGACGCACGGATGCACGCCAAGACCGTAGGATCCTACACAGTGTCGTAGGGGACCGCACCGCCACTTCCCAGCAAATTAGGGACACTGTTGCTCCTGGGGTATCGGCGAGGACCATTCGCAACCGTCTCCATGAAGCTGGGCTACGGTTCCGCACACTGTTAGGCCGTCTTCCGCTTACGCCCCAACATCGCGCAGCCCGCCTCCAGTGGTGTCGCGACAGGCGTGAATGGAGGGACGAATGGAGACGTGTCGTCTTCAGCGATGAGAGTCGCTTCTGCCTTGGTGCCTATGATGGTCTTATGCGTGTTTGGCGCCGTGCAGGTGAGCGCCACAATCAGGACTGCATACGACCGAGGCACACAGGGCCAACACCCGGCATCATGGTGTGGGGAGCGATCTCCTACACTGGCCGTACACCTCTGGTGATCGTCGAGGGGACACTGAATAGTGCACGGTACATCCAAACCGTCATCGAACCCATCGTTCTACCATTCCTATACCGGCAAGGGAACTTGCTGTTCCAACAGGACAATGCACGTCCGCATGTATCCCGTGCCACCCAACGTGCTCTAGAAGGTGTAAGTCAACAACCCTGGCCAGCAAGATCTCCGGATCTGTCCCCCATTGAGCATGTTTGGGACTGGATGGAGCGTCGTCTCACGCGGTCTGCACTTCCTGCACGAACGCTGGTCCAACTGAGGCGCCAGGTGGAAATGGCATGGCAAGCCGTTCCACAGGACTGCAACCAGCATCTCTACGATCGTCTCCATGGGAGAATAGCAGCCTGCATTGCTGCTAAAGGTCGATATACACTGTACTAGTGCCGACATTGTGCATGCTCTGTGGCCTGTGTCTATGTGCCTGTTGTTCTGTCAGTGTGATCATGTGATGTATCTGACCCCAGGAATGTGTCAATAAAGTTTCCCCTTCCTGGGACAATGAATTCACGGTGTTCTTATTTTAATTTCCAGGAGTGTATTTCTCGTTAGCGACCACATGTTGACATTATCATTAGATGCTATTAAACTTAACCTGAGAGTTGATTTTGTTTGCATACTTTGTTTAAAATGATTTGTTTTGTTTCTTATGTTACAGTTCTTATATGCGGAACTGAACTCGGAAAAAGCCCATTATATCGGCCTTGCGTCGACCAGCTGGTTCATGCGTACTGGCTTTCATCTGTTGATTAAGGTCTTAATAATACTATGTATCCCGTTTCCCTTATGTCCGTCCTATCCAAGCCACATGAAAGTTCACAAAAGCACCCGACAGTCAGTTGTTCCTGACGACGGAGGATTGCGTTAAAAGCTCGAGATTTTACCCATATTGGACACGGCAAGCAAACAGTGTATGTTTTACAGAAGCTAAGGCAATGCTTGTGTGTGTGTGTGTGTGTGTGTGTGTGTGTTGTGCGATGGTCAGGGCTCTCGTCCGTGGGAGATTGGTCTCTCAAGTGTGCGGGGTAGAATAGCTTATTGAAGACACCATTTATTTGAAAAACGGGGCACCTTGTTTTCGTTTGGGAGCCTTCCGGTCCTTGAGGCCCACGATCTTGGTATTTCGGAAGATATTTTCTATGTTGTTGCTGCTTGTCCGTTGTATGTTCTGGTATGGCAGATCAATTTGAGGTACTTCGTTGTTCTTTAATCATTTTGTAGGATGGAGAATGGAACACTAATTTTATGCCATTGGGCTGGTTCAACTGTTGCCAATTCTCGGAGCTATTGTAGAGTAGGTGTGAGCCGTTCTATTTTGTCAAAGAGTCTTCTTGCGGTGGTGTTGATCTGGATGTCTACTGTCGGCATGTTGAGTTCTGCATGGATCTGTTTGTACTGGTCCACCATGGGGCGTTAAGTATGAGTTTTAAGCATCTGTTTTGTTGAGTCTGTAATGGTTTTCTGTTCGATTTGCTGTTTATGCCCCACGACGAGCAGCCGGCAGCCGTAGAGCATCATGGATTGGACTATTGCTTTATAGATGTTGAGTTTAGTTCTATGGTACATTCCTTTACTGGCCATTAGGCTGAGTGGATTGTTCTTGATATTCGTTGTCGTTTGTCTTCGATGTGTTGTTTCAATATCATCTTGTTATCTATTGTTACTGCAAGGTACTTCATTAATGTAGTCCATGGGAGTTGTCTTCCGTTCAGTTCGATTCGGTCGTGGAGTTGCGGTCGGTGGCGTGTGAACATGATGGCGGCTGTCTTTTCTGTGTTGATTTTTTTCCTATGGGAATGCAAACTATTTGTATATAAAGGAGAAAACGCACCTTGCCAATATGAAGGAATACGATGCGAGAAAAACTTTCGAAGGAGGGTGTTAAGCAACAGCTGTGAAAGTCGTCCTAAAATCATTCGATTGGCGAGATGAAAAGTGGCCAGACAGTGACGTAGCCACTGTAAACTTACTCAGAATGCTAGAGAAAAGAGAGTACCAATGGGGAGATTTCTGAGAGGAGACTTCGGTGTTAGCCTTCATTCGCTAAAGCTCGCGGGTGGTTCAGTACCGTGTTTTCGAGCGTAATGACCACTAGAGAGTGAATAACAGCCAGCAGCTTACATCAAGCTCCGGCCGCAACGAAAGAGGCGCGCGGGCACACCACATTCACTTCGCCACCGTAGGTGCTATCGACCGATGCCCACACACATAGAAACGGTACCATTGCCTGAACTTAACACAGCTTTCTAAGTATCGTGTTTCATTCCAGAAATGAAGAATGAACCTAACTCGGAAAGCGAATGTCACCCACAAGCGTCGGCCCAAAGTACACCTGCTTCTCGGGCCTAATGAAGAGAAAGGAAGCGTGCGGATGTCCTGATACGAGCAAGCCTGAAGGAAGACGTAAGGACATTGAAGAGATATCATTTCAACATATAGGGACTCACGAAGGCAAAAGGTTCAAATGGTCCAAATGGCTCTAAGCACTATGGGACTTAACATCTGAGGCAATCAGTCCCCTAGATTTAGAACTACTTAAACCTAACTAACCTAAGGACATTACACACATCAATGTCCGAGGCAGGATTCGAACCTGCGACCGTAGTAGCAGCGCGGTTCCAGACTGAACCGCCTATCACTGCTCGGTGCGCTACAGGAAACCCAACTAACGAAAGACGCCATCTCAAGGCCCCAAACTCCGGGTTTTTCTGTGATAACATAACAAGAACACGATAAACATGGTTTGGCGGCAGCGGTAAAAAATATCTCCCTAAATTTATTTAATAAAATTGCAGCCAAATAGCCATATACAGTTACTTTGCTTAACATTTTTACATTTACATTTTACATTTTTGCGTATTCATTTATCGATATCACACTTTTACTGCACAGTTCTATGTGATATCGTTCACGGCCTTCGTTACACAGTTCACATGCACATGTTGCAGTTGGGTTGTGATAAGTTTTGTTTTTGCAGATTAGATGATGAAAGACGCGAATAGAAAGTCTAGTTACGACATGTCGCTGTTCGAAGTTTGGTGCTGTCCATGAGCGGTTCGTTATTGCTTCGGTGCCATAAAACTCCGGCCATATATCTCCCTAAAGCATATCATTTACCTGACAAATGCCACTGAGCATTCTTGTACTATAAAACTATGGGGGGGGGGGGTGTCGACAATCTGGAATGTATTTAAATCTCTAAGTGACGACTCGACCACAGAAAGCCTGTCTGTTGCTGAACTCCTGGCGGTATATGTTGGGGATTTTAACTAGCGTCACACAAGACTGAGTTGTACAAAGTGTAATGAGGATGGTGAAAGGCTGACCACTTGGGCAGATTTATTTATTTATTATTAAGAGTAAATCGCCATTTGACTGTGTGTTATTATGTTTACCTTTTGTGCTATCCAGATTTTGGCTTTTATGCCACTGTCAAGTACAATGCTAAAAATTATTAGACCATTATTAAGTCATATCCGCCTTAACAGATATGACTTAATAATGGTTTTACAACTTCTACCACTGTACTTGATAATGGCATAAAAGCCGAAATCTGTATAGTACAAAAGATAAATATAACATCCAGTCAAATAGTGGATTACTCCTTTAAACAATATTAAAAATATTGCATGACTGTGACTCAACGTCATCGAAAACATTTTACTTGGGCAGATTGTCACGATCTGCTAGATCGACTCTTGACTCTCGCTCCACTTCTCGTGAAGTAAATGGTATTGTCCTTCAAACATAAAGGGGGGTACACCGGGCCTTCCCAAAAGTCAACACTTGCACGTGATAATCGAAGTTGGCGCAACTCTACCGATTATAGACAGCGCATCACTCTCTCTCTGGAACCTAAAGAGGGCAGACCAGAGAAGTTATCAAGAATACGTGAACGAAAAATATATCAATCTAGATCCACCCACTTACAACAAACTTTTATTGGGAACTAGTTACGATGTTGTTACATCATCTTCAGGCCCATACTTTTTGACAGCAACCGTATGTTCAAAAAATGGCTCTGAGCACTATGGGAATTAACTGCTGAGGTCATCACTCCCCTAGAACTTAGAACTACTTAAACCTAACTAACCTAAGGACATCACACACAACCTTGCCCGAGGCAGGATTCGGACCTGCGATCGAAGCAACACTAGTAGTCAGTGGTGAGATAGGCGTGTTACAACGTGCCTTCCGCATGGAGCACGCCTATCTCGCTACTGACTACTAGTGTTAGACACATACGGTTGCTGTCAACAAGTATATGCCAAAAGACGATGATGTAACAACATCTAAACTAGTTGCCAATAAAACCAACACCTTAATACAGCTGGAGGAATTTTGTCATTTTTTCACGTAGAATGTATGTATAAAACAGTGACTGCCACCAGAAGCCACAGCATGGAATCACGGAGGAGGTGGTGCATCCGCTGGAAGCCACGAGATTAACTCTGTTTAGAGCAGCATTTAATTGGATGGCTTGTTATTAACACAGTCGCAGCCACGTGTGGCTTTATACAGTGTTTTCTAAAATACAGTGCTCAAACGAACAGGTATGATACAGGAGACAAAAACAGATATAGTTTGTAAAGCAACCATGTGACGGAAACCCACGTTGCGTGAGCACTGAGAATGCGTAGATAATACACGAACGGAGCAGACAAACGTCGTTGTGTGTAACTTTGTTACACCCGATGTTAGTCTGAGGTAAGTAATATGCTGTGATGTCATGCTCTTCGCACTGAGTCAGTAAACAGCAGGTAGCACAAGTGCTTGCATGAGAATTGCAGAGTCAACATGGAGCCACTATACGTGGGGAGAACTGCGAGACATGCACTTTGTGTACGGCGCGGCTGTAGGCAACAGCTGAAAAGATCAGCCAAGGTACTGCGAACGTCTCTCTATACGCAAATATCTCCATATCGCACATTTACGTTGACAGTAAGCAGGATCAATGTGGGTAGACTATGGACGGTGCGTACGCCTTACGTTGAGGATGAAGTGCTGTTACACTTTGAGAACAATCCTGAGACAACTACAGGAGCAATTGCTAGTGTGGTCAGTACTGACCATAGTTTAGTATGGGAGGCGTTCCGTGAACAGCTGTTTCGTCTTTATCATCTTACGAGGGTACAGGCAATGACGACAGGTGAATCTCCATCTCACCTTGTGTAAAACAGCAGGCTAATGAAGTTGTTATGCACACAGATGAAGCTCAGTTTACTTGCGAAGGTATTTACAATAGTCACAATTCACATGTATGGTCGAATGGAAATCCATGTACTACAGTTGTGCGAGGTTTTCAGAGACGTTCTGCAGTAAACATGTGGACCGGTATTGTGGACAGGTAGTTGGTTGGGCCTAACCTATTGCCTACTCGACGTAGGTGGCCCATATACAGAGTGTTCTCGGAAGTTCACCTGCCCACGTTGTTGGAAGAGATATCCAGAAATGTTCAAATCTGTGTAAATTCCTAAGGGACCAAGCTATATGTCATCGGTCCCTAGACTTACACACTACCTAAACCAACTGAAGCTAAGAACAACACAGACACTCACGCCCGAGGGAGGACTCGAACCTCCGGCGGTAGGGGCCGCGCAGTCCGTTACAGGACGCCTCCAACCGCGAGGCCACCCCGCACGGCTGAGGAAATATCCCTACATATCACAAGGGGCATGTAGTTTCAGCATGATGGGGACCCAGCGCACTTTGCAGAACTTGTCAGAGCAGTAACAGCCAGTATAATAGCCAGTACATTTGGCAAACGGTGGAACAGCCTGGTAAGACCTGTACATTGGTCAACAAAATATCCAGACCTCACCACGTTAGACTTCTTTCTTGCGGCCTACGTGAAAGCTGAGGTGCATTCCACTCCTGTTGATTCGCAGGCGGAATTTGTTGCCAGAATTTTTGCCGCAGCCACACAAATACAGGACACATCACGTATTTTCCAGCGAACGCGTGACTCCCTGATAGATCTATACCGACTCTGTACTGATTATAATGGTGGTCAATTTGAACATTTATTGTAATGTAATAGTGACGAGAACAACAAAGCAATGAAAAAATATTTAACACCGTTTTATTCTCAGGGTAGTGGTGATGGTGGTTAGTGTTTAACGTCCCGTCGACAACGAGGTCATTAGAGACGGATTTTATTCTCAGTCACACACAACAACATCTCGCATACTCAGTACGCCAACAGTATGTGTTACCGACACATGGCTGCTTTACGAAATATATTTGTTTTTGTACTTGATGAGACACCACTAGCGTTCACTATCAGCCTGCAACACTTTGCTTATATCGTCCACACACATTAATTTCTTTTATTTCCGCAACAAAACTTTTGGTTTTTGGACTACCGGTTTTCGTCAGCAATGACTAACTTCAGCTCTGCAGCAAAACATGGGAAATGAAATACAACTAGTGAACAGCTTACGCCATAGAACAGTAAAATGTGCCATAACGAACAATTACTGGTTTCATGAATGTGAAAACATGCGATTAAAATATGGCGAGATATA